>NC_083359.1:94299313-95499313 GCF_030254825.1 Meriones unguiculatus | reverse complement strand
GGGAGGGTGGGATTGGGAGGGGAGGAGGGAGGGAGCTACAGGGGGGATACAAAGTGAATACATTGTAATTAATAAAAATTAAAAAAAGTTAAAAAAAGAGAAAAATAAGTATTTATAATTGATCAAATAAATGGAATGGATAGATCACATGTTCCACGCCTTGCAAAAAAATGAAGAACTTTATATTCCAAACAATGCTTAAGTCATAGATTCTCTCTACCTGTCTCTCTCTTTTTACACACACACACACACACACACAGAGACAGAGACAGAGAGAGGGGTACACCATACCCCTTTATCAATATGAAGCCTGTGGAGAGCATCCCTCTAGAAAAACAGTATGAAAACATCTGTCATGTACACCAAAACTGTAACTTTTTAATATTTCAGCTCTTTGGTGTTAGCTGGTATTTCGTATATAATACTGAAATCAGAAATTGAGTCATTAAAAAGCAAAGACTTTGGAACAAACACACTGAAGTTAAAATCTAGATTCTACCACTTCTAACGGGGGGTGGTGGTGGTGGTGTCTATGGCAATGTCCTCGGGGTCGTAGCCTCCTTTCAGCCTACACATCTTCTCTTCCTGACATGCACATCTGATAGGGTACCTGGCAAGTTGTCTGCTTATGTCAGTTGACCCATTGGACTGTGAGTCCTTGACTGGACAGTGTGGGCACGAATTGCAATGTCTAAGGGATGAATGATTTTCATTTAGGTAATTGATGAGCTGAAGAGACACACTGTGGCAATTTTACTGCTACTTTCCAAGGCCTCTGCAATGTACACAGTCTTGCTCTTTATAACCCATAAAGAGGAACAGTGACCAAAGCCTGGTAAGTCATGTGACAAGCTGAGTATGCTCATGGGCTTTACCCAATACGGTGTACAACATCATTAGGCTTACCAGTCAGCAGATCCTTGTTTAGCTTCTCTCTGCTTATTGAAAGGATGTACTGTAAGAGAAAAAAAAGGAGAGATTGTTTCTGGAGAGTAGACACACGTAACTCTAAGTTATTCAGCAAAAAGAAATATTTATTATTTAGCAGAGGGTTGTAAACTAGTTTTAGAACCATTTACCTAAGCGGTATGATAATATTAAATAACTTTAATCAAATATGCTTAACAAAATAGCCAAATTTTAGCTTAGGCCTCCTTGAAGTTTGATACTATAAAAATCAAAACCTCATACAGTGAAAATATTAGTTTCATTAGCATAATTTTAACATTGTAAACTTCATACTTCCCTCAGAGGTCTTTAAATATAGTTTTTACATTGTTTCACTATTGATAATATCAGGGCAAATGCACTGTTTTTTTTTTTTTTTTTTTTTTTTTTAAAAGCCAACTACCAAGGCCTTAATTCAGAGAAAACTGTGTATGCCGGTAACGTGGAGTGGGGGTGGGATTGTAGGAGGTCATAGCCTCTCACTATGATGTATGTTGTTTTTTCAGACTGTGGTAAATAAAATGCAGCAGGTTGACTGTCCTATAATGCAATTCACATGTGGTACCTATGGACCATAATGCTTTAAGCATCAGCTAAAATGTTTTATTTTTAGCTTGGGTTAGCAGCAGAACCAAAAATCAAGTAAAATAAACACTGATGCATAATAATACATCTTTAGTTGCTTATATTTAGCTTCACACCAGTAAAGTCATAAAAACTTACGTTTAAATATTTATTATTTTTTAGCAAAAATACTTATCATGGACCATGAAAGTTACAATTCAGTCTTATGAATTAGAGTGAATTTGGGGCAGTGGTGGCCAGAGCCTTTAATCCCATCACTGGGGAGGCAGAGGCAGGCAGATCTCTGTAAGTTTGAGGCCAGCCTCGTCTACTACAGAGTGAGTCCAGGACAGCGGGGCTACACAGAGAAACACTGTTTCAAAAAAACAAAACAAAGATGGAGCTAGAGTAAATTCATTGTTTAAATATTTAAAGCATATCATTTTTCCAAATTATGAAAGACCACAGGGTTTTTAACATGAAAAAGCGCTAACTTATGGCTCTTCCTCTCATCGAGGTACTTTCTGTTGTGACGGAGCAAGACAGTGTAGAGGCTCCTTCATCCTCCTGAGGTAGTTTCCAGGTTTAACTAGAATCTGATCTCCCTGATGGAGAATTCCACGGAAAACTGCCCTAGTCTATTCTAGGAACCCAAGGTCAGGATGTCCTGGCTAATTTATTTTATCGTAGCCTTTGTTAAAACTGTGTGTTAGTGTAGTACCTCCTCCACCTGGGTAACCATTATCTTAGCTTCTGTCAAAGCCACTTTCTTCACCCCACTTACTCTGCAAGCCCCCTGCAGATGCTGAACAAGTTGCCAGGTCGAGGACTCTGTCTTACAAAAAAAACAAAAACAAACAAACAAACAAACAAACAAACAAAAAACGTGTTCTGGACACTCGAGGCCACACCTAGGTCCCTGGACACTTGGGTGTAGTCCCAGCCAGCTGGAATAAAGACTTCCAATTGGAAATACACTGCATTTGAGTGGTCATCTTTGGTGAGCTTTCCTGTAACGCTGTCTTTGATGTAAGAAGACAGACTTGTTCGTTGCCTTCCTGGACTTCTGTGCCAGTCATCACTGTGTTTCAGTGAAGACCAAATGTGTGTTCTCATTGCTTGCAGCCAGGCAGGGGCTGTGGCTTGACAACATGTGTAAGGCCCTGAGCTTCACTCCCTGTACAACAAGGACACATTGTAGAAAATGGTAAGAAGAGTTCTGATTATAAATATTTGCTTAAGTTAATGTGGTGAACATATTCGTCATATGTTAGCTATTAAGGCTTTTGTGCTGTGGGCACCAATGGAACACATCAGTCCAATAGGGCCACCAGGACTTCTCCACCCATCTGCTTCAGCTGTCTGGATACCACTGCCTCGTAAGCAAGAGACAGTGTTGTTCCTGACACAGCACTTGCCCTCAATGCCTATTCTAAAAGGCTGATCCCTCAAGGAACTAATAAGAGTAAAGAAATCTAAAGGAATAAAAAGACTGTTAAGGCTAAAACACAAGGATAAGAGCCAAGTTAGACAACTTATTTGGGGATATGTAATGCAATAGTTTCAATGTAGAAACGATTTCAAATACAACAGAAGAAGGTAGTTACTTTCTCTGCCCATGGTGCCTTCAAAACAGAGTGCCTCTTACTAAGGAAGCCAGGTATCGTAACTTTGAATACTTAGTGAAGCTTAGTGACCGAAGCCTTGACCACCTCTATGTGTCACCGGGTATTTTGACAGTTCCCTGGGCAGTGTAGGAGGGAGAGGGGAATGTCCAAAAAGCCAGGGACCATCTGTACATGGTGTGGGGGAAAGGAACAGGAGACAAACTGCTAGAGAAAAAGGGCCAGGGAGGATTTTACACATCATGGATATGTATGTGTCAGTTTTACACATCAGGGATGTCTAAACTGTGTATCTTGGCAAAGTGCTTCATCCATGACCAGAGCTCTTCAGCAGATTTATTCTCTCTCCTTCTCTCTTCCTCCCTCCCTCTGCCCTTCTCTTTGTATGTTTGTGTAATATACAAGTATTATGGGTATGGTATGGAGGCCACTGAGTTTCCCATGCTTTTTATTCTCTCCCTTATTCCTCTGAGACTGGATCTCTCACTGAACCCGGAGGTAGGCTGGCAACAGCAAGACCCAGCGATTCTCTGGTCTCTGTACCTCACAGCACTGCAGGGATTGTAGGTGTGCCTATGCCTGGCTTTTTATGTGGATGTTGGGTCATTGAAGGTTTATTTTTATTTATGTGTGTGTGTGTGTGTTTGTGTGTGTGTGTGTGAATAAAGGTGTCTGTGAAGGTCAGCAAAGGGTGTTGAGTTCCCCAAAGCTGGAGTTACAGGTGGTTGTGAGCGTCCCAGTGTGGGTTCAGGGTCCTGACCTCAGGCTCTCTGGAACAGGAGCAATTGCTCTTAACTACTGAGCCATCTCTCCAGGCTGGATGCAAGGGATTTGACCTCAGGGCCTCATGCTTGCAGAGCTAGCACTACTACTCACTGAGTCCTCTTCCCAGTTCCAAGAGTGATCTTTCGAGGAAGTTTTGTGCATAGAGACTGATGAAGGGTGGATTTCATGTCTGGATCTTGGTGGTAGCTTGCCAATACTGGGTGAGAGAGGCCCAGGTGCCAAAAGGCTGCAAAGGTCAAAAGGAGGTCGGCTCCCTGAAGATGTGAAGAAATCTTGGGGTCACAAGGAAGACTGCACTTCCTATGGCAGAAGACCTGAGTGGTTCAAAGCAACTTGATGATGTTCTTAAAGGGCCAGGTGGCCTTTGTCTTTGATTAGAACACAACTGATGCCAAGGCAATCATGCGGAAACTGAAGAAGGAGGGCGGCTGTAAACTTAGCATTCACCCAGTTCTCGAGAACTGAGAAATAGCAGTGGGGCTGGGAAGGGACCACTTCCTCTGTGTTGTAGCGAGCACCAAAATTGGAACTGCTGCACACCTGCTGCCTCTAGAGGAGTCAGTGCCCCCACAGCAATGGTGGGGGATGAAGAAAGGATTGCGGCCTCTGGTCCCAGTCTAGTTTATCTAGTTTCTCTGGGATTTGAACCACTATTTGAATTTCTTTGTTTACTGGTAGATGATTCACCAGGGCTCTGAAGTGAGCTCAGTCGGACATCAGCTTCCTCAGGATGCTCCAGGGTAATACAAAAAGAATAGTCAGATGATATCCTGGGTCAGGGAGCAATGAGGCTGTAGGTAGTGCTTCCCAGCTTCCGGGTCCCACCTCTGAGAAGAAAGCTGCATTGTCTTTATCTTAATATACCTCATGCAACTCTGTAGGCTATTTCCTCTTCTATGAAGCATGGCAGCTGGAGTCACGTTCAATAAATCTAAAGATTCTGCTATGCTAGAGTGAGCTTAGATGTTCTCTCTTCCAAACCTCTGAAGTATACTTTGCACCCCAGGCTTAAGTCTTTGAAATGATGTCCCACCCAGATCTCCTTTACTTGACTAGGTCAATTCTGTTTTGCTACTGATCTGAAAGTCCTACAAAGTGTTTCAAATTTTACTTTCTCTGTAGCCTTCCTGTAAACTACAACTTCCCCCTTTCTCCACACCACTCTTCCATTTCTGGCCCATACCACAGAGCGAAGCTTCCCCTGTCTTATTTTACTGATGTCTCTCCCCCATGAACCTGATGACTGTCCCTCAACCTTCAGGGTCATGTGAACCTTACTCTGACTCTGTGCTTCTTAAGGCTCCATAAAAAGCAAGCAAGCTGGGAATTCCCTCTGGTTCATGGATATTTGGGATCTTCACTCTCTCTCAAAGAAATAAACGAAAAGGGTATAATTACATGTAAATATATTTTCTTCCAGTTATGAATGTCAGCATATAAAATACAAAGAAAAATACAGAGCAGGACAATAGATTTGCTTTCAAAAATGACATCAGCATCTGGCCTCCGTTGTTTTGGGAATTATGAAGCACTGAAAGCACCTCTGGTTGATTCCATACAGTCTATTATAAGCAAATCCAGGGCAATAGAGTAATTTAGGGGAGGCAACTGCAGCTCAGAATGCTCGAGTTGTTCTCGTGCATGATACTCAACAACAAATAACATGGTAATTTTCTCTAATTGAAAAGGAGGTGGGAGGCAGCTGGATAGCCGGAGCCGGACAAGAAGTGGCCTCGTTATGACGTTAGTAGCAGCAGCCCAGTCTTTGTCATTGGTGCTGTCAGCCAGATCCTGGCTTGAGCATCCCCTATCAACTAACTAGGTAACTAGAATATAATGTGTCCGGGTGTCTAGACTGAGATATGTGAGTTAGTACAAGGGAGGAAAGGAGGGGGTCACAATAAGCAAGTGGCTCATTGTAGGTGCCGGGCTCAGTTACAATTGATGCGTAATCTGTTGCCTCCAATGCAAACCTACCTGTGACTTGTTCCCGTATGGAATTGCAGACTTCTTTCCTGAGAGAGAGTGGATCATTCTAGCTCTCATGGGCACACCGCTGGAAACGATCTGAGGAGAACCAGAAATAACATCTCCATCACGGTGCTATACCACCAGGAGAATTAAACAAATGTGAATTTAAAGGTGATTTTTTTTTTTTTTAGTTAAAGCTTTTTAAAAGGGACTCAGAAAGCCCGAGATGGCTGAAAAGTCACTCAGTGAAAACACTGCTCCTAAGTATGCCAGTGTTTCTCTAACTTGGAAGAAAATGAATGTTTATGTTGTTTAAACAGAGATCACAGACTACAGGGAGTGGCTAGGTGTTAAGGGGACTGAATTGGAGGCTAAGTGGTCTTCTTACGACTATGGGAAGGGTTGCTTTGAGGAGAAAAATGCAACCCTCCACAGTTTCTGTTGTATTTCATTGGCTGTGTATTGCCCTGGTCACGGGGGATGTTGCATGCACTAGCAAGGGCTTCCTTTTCTGACTTCCCTCAAAGATGGACTGGAAACTGTAAGCGGAAATGAACTTTTCCTCTTCTAGTTTGCTTTTGATCAGAGGGTTTCATCATCCCAACTGGAAGGAAACTAGAGCACCCCTACCCACCCATGAGAAATCTGCCTTCTTGTAAGAGACATGATGAGGTTGAGGTGTCATGTCCATATCCTTCCTGCCCTCTGTGTCTTAAGTCTTTAAACCCATTATGTGTTAAGGGTTTACCAGATTGCCAAATTTGGAATTTTCCAAGCCTCCACAGAATGAGTTTTCTGTGTAGGTCATTGGCATCAAATGACATTTCAAATCAGGATAAAATCAATGCCATGGAACTGTTGAAAACCGTCAAGCATCATCATCTTCACACACACACATACACACACACACACACACACACACACACACGTGCACACAGCTGCACACAACTTTTTTTAAAAAACTGCATTACGATTGTACCTGATCTTCTAGGCCAATGGCCTTCAAGGCCTGGCGTCCTCTATAAGAAAGGGCCAAGTTAATGCTTCTTCCACGTGTAAATTTAGCCACTCGAATATCTAAAAACAGAAGCAGACTGCATGTGGTGTACACTTCCTTAAATGCTTCTAAGGAGTGAGCAAATTCTTGCATTTGAACAATTGTTCAACTCAGAATCAAACAGAAAGACTTATTAACTCATCTAAAGAAAATACCAAGTGTAAATTTGTGCTCAATTAAATTTAGATCACTGAGGTTTTAAAAATATTCTAATACTTCCTGAATTTCTTTTATTAAAATGTCTTTTATTCAGAAAATCTAAAGAAATAGATCGAGGGATCCGAAACTCTTCTCCCATTTTCCATCACCAACTTACCTTCCCTAGCTTCATACACATCAACTTGAAAATTCCTCTTTGCAAGAAAGCATGCATTCAATGCTCCAACCTGGAAATCAAAACCATCATTTTTATGCCTTCATCTTGTCCTGAACATGCACAAACATTTTGGTGGAAAACACAATATTGTGTGTGGATAGATACATTAGTGCATTCATTGTATCGAGTTAGTTGTAGTCACTACCCAAGACTAGCAGCAAGATCAGCCAGATTATCTGGGCCTGATTATGCAAGCCTGAACTCTATCTGATGCAGGAGGTTCATGAGTTTAAGACCTGCCTGTGCTACTTAGGAGCAGTCTGTCTCAATATCAAAAGATATTACCTTTGTGTAGCATATGCAGAAACCTGAATTCAATCTCCAATAACAAAAAAAAAGAGAGAGAAACAAAGCAACAGATTAATTCAAGATTAAGTGGTATAGTTGTAGAGATAGGTTTGGCTTTTTACTTTTTTATAGTCAGAAATAACTTGCAAACAGAAAGAAAATAAAAATGTGGGCAGATTGCAGAATAACTACAAAGCAAACTTTTATGTTCTCTTAGACTTTATGACCAACACTCAGGTAAAAAAAAAAAGAATATTTCAATCCCTACTACCCCCCCACCTAATTACCATAACCCTTTTCCTCCTTGAAGATGAGCACTTGAATTTTTTGCTAATTCACTCTTGCTTCTTCATAGTTTTACCACCTAAATATACTTCCCTCTGGAAATATAGATTAATTTTGCTCATCTTTGAACTATATATTTAGAATCACTATTAGGATTTTTGAATTTGATACCTGATTCTTCAACACAGCATCATGTTCTGGAGAGTCATTCAAAAATAAACCTCAAACCATCTATTATTAACTTGTTTCCTTGTGTATATGGTCTAGGCACATGTGTGCACATGTGTGTGGGTTCACATGCCTGTATGGAGACCAGAGATCAGTGTTAGGTGTTTTCCTCCATTGTTCTACCCCTTGTGTGTTTTAGATGGGGTAGACCATTGAGCCTCAAGCTTATCTTTTGACAAGACTGGCTGACCAGCAAGCTTAAGGGATCTGCCTCTGCATGTCCCAGCATTGGGATCACAGTGACACCGTACTTGGCTTTTCTTTAGGTGCTAAGGATTTGAACTCAGGTATTCCTGCTTGCACAATAAACACTTTACCCAATGAGCTTACATCGTAACGACTGTAGAGACCTGGATGTTGTCACATGGGAGAAGTCACATGGACAAGCCACGTGTAGTTTATTCAGTCATGAACCAGAAGCCAACACCAACTACCAAGTATGGGCATGTGCTATATGGCCAGTCCAATGAGGCCTTGAATGTGACTGCTGCCCCAACAACACAACAACCCTCCCACTAAATGAGACTCCATATGTCATTCTTTTAGGACACTCAGTTTTAGGGTGGTTTGGTATATGACAACAGATAATCCTCAGAAGGGGCTTGGCAAATCTTCCTGAAGATTACTTTAAGTCAGCCTTTGAGGACTGGGAATATTGAGCCATATAGAGAAGATAAAGTAATAGTTTGGGTTAAGACGATTTTTTTTTTTTTATCAGAATAGAATCATAACTGCTCCTCCTAAAGTGATAAAAGACTGGTTCAGGAAAGAATGTGGCTCAGAAGACAACAGAGTCAGGAGGGTAGGAATGAGGACAGGAAGGCTCATTAGAAAGAAACCCCTCTTGTTAAGGAAACAGCCTAGAAGAAGGGTGGTAAGATCTAGATGATGGTGATGAGTCGAGCCTTAAAGTAAGGTGCTGGCTCCAGGATGGGGAGCCTGCGATTTAGAAGCAAGAGGTCATTTTGCCCAGTCCCTGAAAAATTACCTTCGGTAATGAAGGGGTAACAAGCAGGGTAGTAAACACGGCTATGCCAGGCACGGAGTCTAGCTCACACCAGTGATGGGCTGTGGTATGCACCCATGGGTTTTGATAGAGGCGGATCCTTGGATCCAGTGTGGTAAGGATGACCTGACTGGAGGGTCTGTTTTGGTCGTTTCTAAGGTTGGAAGTTGCAGACCCATGGCTCCTCCTCCTTAGATTTCTAGCATATTTTAAGGCCCACTATTTTTGTCACCCTAGTATAACTCAGACATGGGACAGTTCCCTAACTTGCCTATGTTTTTACTTTGAAGTTCTCCACATTCTCTGCTTGTTTGTATACTTCTGATTCCTCAACCCTCCCACAACGGCTGGATTCCTGACCATGAGGAAAGAATATGGAAGAAGGAAGAAACTGCAGGATTAGAGACCTGGGCACAATAAGCCAGACTTCATGAGGCAGACTCACATAGGGGCATGGCTGTCTATGAACTGATTTTGCATTTGTTTCTAAACACTACACCAAGAGCCTGCAAAAGTAAGTGGAGAGCAAATGAAGAGCGAAGGATGAAATTTTTGTATGTAGGCAAGTCTGGGTTCTGTGAAGTACTTAAAAATAAAATAAAAAACAAAACAAAACAAAAATCTATAAGACTATTGGCAGAGGGCATGGAGTCAAACTCCTTTGATGAGACCGGAGCCCAAGTAAAACCTCAGAAGATGAAGAAAGGTTTACGTAACATCAAAAGTGTCCCTTGACCTACTGAGCAAAGGAAGACAGACTTCCACAGCCCATCAAAGTCTATCCATCTGTTGTTAAGATGTCCCCGGGATGGAATGACAGGGAGAAATCTCAGAGCCTAAGGAGTGGGAAGCAAATGAATGGCCACACAGAGGACACGGGTCACAAAACAAAAGCAAAAGTCAGGAAACTGGGAGACAAGTATGTAAGAGGGAGGTGGGGAGTGAGATTAGAAAGGGGTGAGGAGAGAGTAAGTAGTATGCATGTTATGCCATGAAACTGTCAAAGAAATAAGTAATAAAAAGGCTGCAAAAGAAAAGAAAATGTGGTATATCTGCACCAATGGAATTTTATTTATCTGCAAGGAAAAATGAAATTAAAACATTTACAGGAAAGCAGACGGAGTCAGAGATGATTACAGTAAGTGGAGTAAGCAGACTTGTAATGACAAATAGCATGTTTCTTCTCATATATGAAATCCAGATTTAAGTATGTGGGAGCCATGAAAGTAGCAAGGGAACTGTGAGAGGGTAATGGGATGTATATGTATACCATAAGAGCAGAAGGAGATTTCAGGGGAGGGGGACAAGAGAGAGAGGGAGGGATGAGCAAGAAGAAAGTCTAATGAAATACACATTCTGAAAATGTCACAGAAGAAATTCATTTCTCTGTGAAAAATAATTTAAAATATCAGTAAAAAAACAAATTGAGATTTATTTTAGTGTTAATAAAATAAGAGCACTAAGGAAGGTTAACAGCAAGTCCTCTACATGTACTTGTATATCAGTGACAGCTTCAGAAGTTATAGCACACTGCAAAGACCTTGACCCGAGATCTCATGAGTTTTGTGGGTTTCTATGCATCAAGAATGCTTCCTTCGGGGAGAGTGAAAGTTCCAAGTGACCTGATTTTGGCATTAGGAAACACCAGGTGGTGAATGATGTAGAGATCTCTTGAGTGAAGAGTGCAAAAAAGGCAGAAGAGTTGAATTGAAACACCCAGACTCTAATTTTAACCCAAGAGGAAGAAACTGAGGAAAGTAGTATTTCCTAGGCCTCTGGCTGGTGGTAGACCCCACTACACCTCTAGGCTGTCCATGCTCTTCAGGCTCAGTTAACACTGGATGTCGGGGAGAAAGATGCCGAGGTCAATGAAACAGCAATAACATTTGAAATCAATTCGACATCACCAGTGTTTTGAGTTTGGAAATCCACTACCAGCAACAAATTCTCAGCAACAAAAGCTGAGCAGCTTCAGGCAGTGCGCAGGAGGCAATTTCACTGAGAAAGAACAGTTTGGATGTTATTCCAGCCGAAATATACAGAGAACTGGCACACTTTAGCGATTTTCTAAAATTCACGTGGATTTTTTTTCCTTGCCCCTGGGTTTCTGAGAGCATCTCATTGTTGCTACCCTGAGTAATTCATGAATATATAGCAGCTTCCTCACTCCTCCTAATTTCCCATAAATTGTTATGTTGTCCATCAAAAGCCCGAGGATTTATTTGTTTGTTTGAAGTGGGGACTTGTTATAAAGCCCAAAGTTGCCTGGAACGTCCATCCTTCCTCAGCCTCCTTGGTATTGTAATTGCCAGCCTGCACTACCATGCCCAGCAGGAAATCATAGTCTACCTTCTTACTAACACCCCCCCCCCAAGACTTTCAAGAGTAATGCAGCTTTGAATAAAATCCAGTCTTCTTCCTTGATCGTCTAAGATGCTGTGAGCTCTGATGAAGTCAGCTTTGCCTTGTGTGAGGTAGCTGGTCCTATCCTCTCGTCAGAGGGGCTGCCCTTGACTGACTGGAAACAGAACCTGCCGAGACCCTCTTCACACAGTGAGCTGTTTGCCCTGCTCATTGCACAGCTCACTGCTCAGACTTGAGCTGTCTCGTCTCCTTCTTCATTGCCTTTCCCCTCCCTTTATCCACTCCTTTATCCACAGTATCTTAAAACAACACGAGCAGCAGCGATATATACATTCTCATTTTGTTCAGCAATTTGATAGAAGGAGTTACAGTGAAGATTGGCCTGAAGTCCGACAAACACAACACACAATGCTCTTCCTTAGCGCTCTGTTTTGCTTGGCTTTGTTGAGACACAGTGTCTTATTGTCTCTACCAGGTAGGGCTCAGTCTCACTCCACTCTCCTGCTTCAGCCTGCCGAGCCCTAGAATTACAGATGTGGCCAATCATGCCCGCTCCTTCCGAGGCATTTAAAAATTTAGCATCAGATATATTAAAGGACCTGTCGTAGCCATTTTCCTGCAAGCAACACAATTTTATTTTATTATTCTTCATGGGAGAATAATTCCCATGGTGTGTGTGTCTGAAAGAGAAAGACACAGAACACAGAAAGAGAGAGAGAGAGAGAGAGAGAGAGAGAGAGAGAGCTCACTCTTCCTTATCCACTCATTTTTCTAGTGAGTACCTAAGCAGCCTGTAACCTAGCTGTGGGGAGTACTGCAGCAATGAAGACAGGAATGCTGTCGTCTCTATAGTGAGCTGACTTGAGAAATGACGTCACTGGATTGTAGAGAGGTTCTAGTTTTAATTTATTTTTAATTAATCTGTGATGAATTATTTTTTTCTATTAGAGTTCTAATGAGAGGAAAAATGTACAGTTGTTTTTGGAGGAGCTAGTTTTGACTATAAAAATATGGTAGGTGTTCACACTCCTTCCTCCGCATGGGGGTGGGGTTGGAATCAACACCATGTCCCTAACTGGCCAGGTCTGAGTTGTTTACTTCACTTGTTACCTCACACTCGCTGGGGAAGGAGTAAAGGCAATACTCACCACCCTGTCACCTTGGAACTGCCAAGTAATTTGAGTGAGCAATTATGTTATTTTCCATTTATCTGAATACCTTGTGAGTATCTAATAGGTTTTTAAAACTATTGATTTCGTGTGTCTTGACCCTTTTCTTCCCATTAGAGAGTAGTTTACTAACCAGAGTGGGGCAAAATGTTTTTTTTTTTTATTATTATTATTATTATTATATTGAAAAGACCTAAGATACATTCCTATTTTAAAAGAATAGCCATATTTGGGAGCAAATAAAGTTTAATCTGTTTTATTTATTTATTTTTAGGAAATACTAGACCAAAATGACAAAAGAAAACACACACCTTAATACTTAGTAGATACGAAATATCTTTCCTGGAAAGAGCCATTTAAAGCAAATGCTGTCACCTATATTCATTGCCAAGATGGCTGTTAGTGAATTAATGGAGAAAGAAAATACGGTACATGTACACAATGGAGTATCATTTAGCCATAAAGAAGAATAAAATCCTGTTGTTTAAAGCAAAAATATGTCTTAGCTCATCTTAATATAAACGAGTGGATTTAGAGGACATCAGGATAAATGAAATCACATAAATCTTTAAAGACAAGTGCATATTTTATGTCACTTAAGGAAACCCACACACTTATGGAGAGGTCGGGGGGGGGGAGAGAGAGAAAGGAAGAAAAAACTAAACATTTAAGAGAGACCGAGAAAGGTGTGAGAGAAGGAAGAAGGCAGAAGGGTAGATAGACGGGATTAGTCATGGTATATACATATATGAAAATATCAGCGATTATTATGTATTAATAACTGTAATAAAAACAATGTTATATTTACAGCAGGTATCTTTAAACATTAAAAAGGTTTAATTGTTAGAATCAATAATCTACACATGATAAACAGTGAGATAATAATAATTTTAAAAAATATAGCTGAAGAGCAGTACACCCCTGAACAGCCTTACCAAGCCACCACCGATAACAGCCACCCTTTTCCTTTGAGCGTCAGATGATGCCATAGCTGCCAGAACACCACCGTCCAGGTTGGAACACTCTGTCTACACTCGTGGTTTGCTGTCTTTTTATTGCCAGAAGCCCAGAGCCTTGGTAAGGTTTGGTCAAAGCTCACTTCCCTTGACAGCGTTTAACTCACTGGAAGCCTAAAGTCCAATCAGCTCAGCTCTCAGAGACAATTCACTGTGATAACTAAAATTGGAAAAACCCAGCCATGCACAAAACTCTTAAAAAAAAAAAAGAAAAGAAAAGAAAAAAAGCAGTGTTGGGGCTTTTCTTCTCCTTTTTCTACGGCTTGCATTAGTTTCATTTTCTTTCAAAATGTGGGTATGAATGAAACTTGTGTTTTCTGAAGTTTCGCAGCATCTTCCACTTTTCAGAGAGAATGAGATGAGCTGGATTCACAACTTCCTCCTGCTGCTGGGCCCAGCCCTGAATCTGGCCTGAAAGGTCCTCTGGGGCTGGTTGCCTTTAGTAGTCTGTGGTGTTGACAGTCTCCTGAGCAGGACCTGTAGATGTGTAACCGACTGGCCAGATTTTTGCTTTGGTTGTTTTTTTTTTTCTTGCACTGGACTTTAGAATCTAGCTTGTGTCTTGCCATGGGCAAGATGGTGGACATGCTGGATCTCTAAATGCATGTTTGGTTTCAGGGCATTTAATCACTCTTTTTGACATTTTCACTTGACTTGAGATGTATAGTACTTGGTGTGGAGGCCTATTCGTGAGTTGTGCTTCTTTTCTGGAATGTATTGCGATATAAAATAAAAGGAGAGCACCGATGAAGATTTATTTATTTTCCCTATTTCTGGTGAGAACACTAAGCAGTGAAAGGAAATGCCACTAGATAGCGCCCCCTGTGGGAGAGTATGTTAGAGGCGCTAGAAAACTGCTGAGTCTTTATAGTAGGTAATATATCAGATGGCACGAAGTTAAGACATCGCATGGGCACACAGGAAGTGGGAGCCTGTTTCTCTTGTCCAGAGGCAAGCACTTAAGCAGTGGTTTTGCTGTGTGGGTTACCCTGTTTCTCTCCAAGCCCCCCCCCGTGTTTCTTCCCTCTCCTCCCGTCCTTTCCTTCTTCTCTCCCCTCTTTTCTTTCTTCTCTACTTTCTCATTTGACCTCTCTCCCTTTCCTTTTCAACATAAAAGTTGGCAACTTTCACAACCCTTTCCACCCCATTTTTCTCTTTTTAACAACATATAACTCAAGAGTTCTTCAGTGTCAATATAGAGAAAATTGTACCTTTTAAGAATCTTTTTAAAAGTTAGGGACTATTACACAAAAAAGTAAAGTAGTTAAGCACAAATGTACAGTGCTTGTCACAGAGTTCCGGAAGTCTGCTGCCTCAGGGCCTTCACTCCATTACAGTGTGGCCATCAAGCCAACAGTATCTCCCTGTTTGGAGTTGCCACTGTGCTGCCTATCCGTTCTGTCAGATGAGGGTTGAGCTTTAGCAGAAGAGAAAACTGTTAGGTTAGGTTTCGTTTTGCATTTGTCTTTTTAAAGCAGGACAAGGTCACATTTCGTAAAGGACAGAGCGCAAATAAGTCAGAAACAAACAAATCAAGTGTCAACGAGAACAAATCAGGTCACTGTCATCAGCGAAGCCCAGACTTTAAAAACTTCAACTCTAAGCAATGCAAAACATTTTGCATAGATATAAGGTTGCATCCTAAAATATATACAGTGCTAACCATTAATGAAAAGGCTTTAAATACATGTTCATTATTGACAACATTTCCACATTTCAGTCACTTGCATTCTACCTTCCCTACATGTTTCAACTTTTGTTCCTAACTGGTATACATTTTATTTAGCTAATATAGAACTTTATATTGCTGTTACAAGGAGAAAATTACTTTTGTTGATTACTTTTGTTGGCAAATATACATTAACAGTTGGGAGTTCTTAGATGTCAGTGTTCTCTTTGCAAAAAGGACCCTAGTAGGTACTACCTCATAAGGTTGCTTCCAGTGTTTAATGAAGTAATTAGTACATTTTAAGTGGCATGTCTCTGCAATCCCAGGCTTGGAAACCTGAGGTAACAGGACTATGAGTTCAAGGCTAGCATGGGCTACATGGTATTTCAATGAAATAAAAATTATAAAAAGAAAAATTTCTGGAATATTTTATGTGTTGTGGGTGTTTGAAAGACATTAGGTAATCTACTCATATAAAGCTCATAAACTAGGTGTGACCCAAAAATGAAAGAAACAAAGAATAATAAAATGGTAACTAATTGTTATTTGCGAGCCCCCAAAAGATCTCCAGGAATCGACTCCGTTGCAAAACACATGAGGGTCTTTTTATTGAAAATTACAAGCTGCAGCTTGGGCTACACAGCCCCACCGCCGAAGCGGTGGGAGCTGAGCGCCCCGCGCCCAGGTTAGTTGGGTGATATATATAGATTCTGGTTCCTCCCAGCATGCCCAAGGCAGGGGCGATTCATGCCTGGCAAGCATCTATTGGTCAAAATGCTACATTTTGAATTGATTGGCTATAGGCAGGTCCCCAGACCATAATGACCTGGTGTCCCTCCCTAGGAGGATGGGCCAGTTTCCTAGCAACTGTTATCTCTAGTAGGTGGGGAAAGAATGCAATAAGGCAGTCCTTCCCCTCAGGGTATCAACAGACTTCTCCACCTACATAGTTTAGCCCTTAATAATAGCTGCTAATTTTTAATTTTTTTGGGGGTCTCTCATAATCAGATGAATAAAAACTAATAGAAAACTTGTACAGATACCAATATTAAAAGGAACTAAAATAACAAACCGTAATATAAATAGACATCCTTGGGTCCCAGAGATGGCTCAACAGGTAAATGCACTTGTTGCTAGGCCTAAAGACCCGAGTTCATTCCCTACATCCACATAGTGGAAGGAGAGAACCCACAAATTATTCTATGTATGCTGTGACACAAAAATAGAACACTAGTAAGTTACAAGGATCATGGTTACATTCCCAATACAGGATTCAGTTACAGCAGTAGGCTTTAAAATGACTTTTTTCTCTTTTCTTTGTCTTTTGAGACAGGGTCTCAGTATGTAGCTCTAGCTTTCCTGGAACTGACCATGGAGACCATACTAGCCTTTAATGCATGGAAATCTATATGTATGCCTGTGGCTTCCTAGTGTGTGGTCTAAGGGGGTACACCATCATGCAAGGCCTGAAGTGAAGCTATAAAGCCATTGTTCATGTGCTGGTGACTGAAGCAACATACAAAGGTGGATGGGAAGGACACACATGAAGAAAATAGGCGCCTCTGGAAAGGGGGAGAAGAAATGCCACTCAAGTTTAGAAACATTTTTTCTATTTCATTAAGGGTATAGAAGGAATACAATGTTTCTATTTCCTAGGAAATGACAGCAAATGATAAGGGTCTGTGTTATTTTGTGACAGGAGAATAGGGCATGGAGAAAGAGACTCAAGACTATATAATAAAGTAAGTAATAGCAGAAGAAAACAGATGCTTGGTTTCAGAAACTGAAAAAAAAATGGCTGAGGCGCCTATTAACATATTAAAGCAGATGCTGACCAACTTTCTCAGCATCATTCACTATCTATGGCTCTTCCCAGCAACTTCTCAGCCCTTCCCCTCCCCAACACCTCTCCTTCCCAGGGTCAAGGATTCCACTTCCCTTCCCCCTACCCTATCCCAATATAACTCAGCCATTTTGACTACACCAGTCCTTGGCCTCTTGGCCTGGCTGCACTCCTTTGTCAGCAGCTCCTCTTTTGCTGTCTCTTCTCCTCTTTCCTCTCATGGTCTGGTTTAGTTTGTTAGCCCTCTTCAACCTGGACTTTTCTCTCTGCTTGCTTTCTCCGTAGTTTAGGATCAGTCATGTTCTCCTTTTATTTCATTGTATCATTCAGCTGGAACCCAGGAATTCCCTCTACACACACACACACATACACACCATAACTCATGAAACAATACAAGTCACTCATTGCTGAGAGACCAAAAATTAAAAATTAGCAGCTATTATTTAAGGCCTGAACTAGGTGGGTGGAGAAGTACAGGAATGCCCTGAGGGCAAGAACAGCCTTACTGCATTCTTTCCCCACCCACTAGAGATACAGTTGCTAGGAAACTGGCCCATCCCCCTAGGGAGGGACACCAGGTCATTAATGGTCTGGGGACCTTCCTATGGCCAATCAATTCAAAAGGTAGCATTTTGACCAATAGATGCTTGCTAGGCAGGAAATGCCCCTGCCTTGGGCATGCTGGGAGGGACCAGAATTTTTAAATCACCCAACTAACCAGAGCAAGGGGTTCGGCGGTGGGGGGTGTGGGCCCAAGCTGCAGCTTATAATTTACAGTAAAAAGAACCTCTTGTATTTACAGCGGAGTCTGTTTATTCCTGGTCTTTTGGGGTTCGTGAACTGGGCAGAACACTGCAGGATATATGTTAAAAAAAAATAGAGCATGTGTGTGAGTGTCATGTAAAGGGCCTATAGAGAGCCATGGGTGTCATGAAACAAAGGGCTCTGGGCTTAGGGACCTGTCCCAGCTCTGTAGGCCACCCCCACTTTTGAGAGCATCTTCCCCTTCTCTTACTAAACAATATTTCCGTCACTGTCCATGTGTCACCGCTCCAGTTCTTTGATTCAGCAATAGAAAGCGAAAAGAAGAGATTAAAAATCAGGCACAAATTTATATCAGTTACTCCCTTTCCATCGGCATAATTTAAACATATATATACCCCCAAGGTGTGTGTGTGAAAAAAAAAAATATATATATATATACCGCAAGGACTGTAAAACCGTTAAAAACCGTTATCAGAGTACATGTTAAAAGACAGAGGAAAACTGACTCCAAAATGCAAACATATATAAACGGATAAACGGCAAGGACTGTAAAACCGTTAAAAACCGTTATCAGAGTGCATGTTAAAAGAGAGGAAAACCGACAGACTCCAAAACGACCATTAAGCAAGGGGTGATGACCGCAGATGCTGAGACCATGAATAACTTGTTTAAATTTACCGCACTTTCTAAAACTTCTAGAAAGCTAGGATTTGAAAGAAACGGATTCATATCATGGCTGACTGCATGATAAATAATAACTTGACAACAGGTTCTTTCTAGGCTGTTTGACGGACTTGGTACCACAGGCGTCACCAGCTGGTAACCCCGCCTCCCGGCAGCCACACTTAAAATACTGCAGAAACACAGGCCCTCCCGCCTCATCCCTTTTCCCATAATTCCTTCCCCACTAGCTACCCATGACCCTGAGGACTTCCAACAGTCCAGAAAACACGCCCAGGAAAGTCACTCTGTGCCCTCAGTTACTATTGGCCAACCGTCGTTAGTTCCGGCCTCCAAACTCGGGTTGAGCCGCTTGATTGGCTGTGAGCGTGGTCGGGCTCTGACGTCCACTGGGGGGCGTGGCTTGGGCTCAGCTTTCAACCCACGCACGGCAGCACCATGTACCGCGCACTCCGTCTCCTCGCACGCTCGCGTCGCCTCTTCCAGGCTCTATCCGCCAGTGCTGCAGTCCCTGGGGGAGCGGCCCCTCTCCCGCGGTGTGTCCCGAACGTCGCGCGAATGGTGAGCGGGCATCTCGGGCTGGGTTTCTCCGGCGTGACCTTCACGTCAGCGTGTCCCCGGTGTCCCCGCGGGCCGGGCCTCAGCGCCAGCGCGTACGCTCACCTTCCGCCCCGGTCGCTGCCTCCAGCCGTTGCGATGGGGATGCGCGCACCGCTGGGGCTACGGTTGGGGAGGCTGTGCGACTGGGCAGATGTGCCGCAGGCCTGCGCTTGCAAAGGCGCTTAGCCCAGGACAGTCTTCTCTGGGCCAGTGCGTGCATGGGCGAGGATGTTGGGATGCAGGTTTAGTAGCAGGGGATGACTTAGGGTTCAGGAATGGATGCAGGAGGTGCGGCAACAGGGACGATGTGGGGAAAGGGGGAGTCCCCTGCTTGCCCAGGTAGCAGGCCCTGGCTGGCGGGACACAGCCCTCCGCTAGTCTAGGGACACCTCATCTCTGGTTCTTTGGCACCGAGGGGCACTTCCCTGCTTTCAAGTCCCCAAAGTGGATGAAGCTAGTGTGTCTTCTGAACGGAAAGGCCTTATTTCTTACGAACTTGACTGCATGGCTTGTGAGGTTACATGTGTTTTCTCCCACAACTTCTGTACAACTCTCAACTCCATAAACGTGTATTTATGAACGTGAGTGCTCCAACGCATGCCGGAGGAGACTGGATAGGACCGGACTGTAGGTGAATCAGTATTTTGTATTCAGAAAGATAACTAAGGAGCTTAAGGGCCCAAGTCCAAGGTATGGCATGCTTCATTAAGCCCCTTTGCTCTTTAGAGTGCCTTAGAAAGTGTTAAACTGTGAGTGTGCATTAAAAAAAAAAGTTTGAGAAGGGACTAGTTAGGAAGACCACCGCTAGGCGAAGTGTGAGGTGTAATTTCAAGTCCTGCTGCTGCTTTCAGGTAGGTTGTCTTTGTGTCTCAGGTTCTACAGGTAAAATTGAGATAATTACAGGGGCTTATCAAGATTGAACCTGGGAAAACACTGTGTAGTTCTCTGCTCATTAAATACACCCCCTCTAGCGTACTTGAAAGGGCCAAGATATTCTTTGGACTTCAAGAAACTTGTATGACATCTCTATACCAGAAGTCACAAAGTCTTGGGGCTGGGGGAGAGGACACCAGTGGAGAGCATTTGCTGCTCTTGCGGAAGACAGGAGTGTGTGATTCTCAGCATGTGTGCCCAGTGGCTCACACCCACCTGTAACTTCAGCTTTAGGGGAATCTGCAATAGTTGTGACACACATGTGTGCGCATGCACGTGCGAGCACACACACAAACACACATACCTGCATGAGTGACACATCGCAATAACGTAAGTCTTGAAACGAAGCTATAAAGTCCAGGCTGCTTAGAGTTCCTGAAACTCTGTGCTGGTGATTTTAATTCACTTTAAAATCTCTTAAGGAAGACTGTGTTTCTTCGTTTTGATGTATAGTTTAGGGGAACAGGAAAATGGAGCAAATCCATCTTGGCAAATGTGAAAAAGCAGCAGTTCCCTGTTCTTAGGGTTTTGTAATGTCAGAAAATAGAATCAACATACTTTTCTTTTTCCCTGGTTCCAAGGACATTTCTTGCCCTTTAACCCTCTTGTCATTTCCAGCTAGTCTGTTGATTTTGTTCAGAGTTGTTCTCTGGTGTTGAGAAATTCTCATAACCCTGAAAGCCCTGGGTTACCTGTTATTTAAAAGAACACCCCAAAATTCATCTGAAGTGCGTGATATGGAGGTGTTGATGAGCCGTTGACTGCCTTCTTTCTGTTTGGGGCCTTGTAAACAAGGTGGTCCATATACTTGGGATTTAAAGGCTGTTGGCAAAGATTAATAAGCAGGAGGCTGTAGAGAAGGTTCGGGGTCAGAGCCCCTGGTGCAGTTTAGGGAAGGAAGGTTTGATTTGCAGTTTGGGGGTGTGGTATAGCATGGTAGGGCCAGCACTTATGTTTTTCTCTTTACAGCTGATCAGATTTTGTTTGCTTTCATCAAGGTAAAATAATGCCTTATCCTTGTCTTTAGGCAAGCAAAAATTCCTTCCGTATAGAATACGACACCTTCGGTGAACTGAAGGTCCCAGCGGATAAGTATTATGGTGCCCAGACTGTGAGATCTACAATGAACTTTAAGATTGGTGGTGCGACAGAACGTATGCCAGTAAGTGGCTTTGTGGAGATGTTGGCTTAGAAGAAGGCTGGATTCACACAAGCGTATTAATATTTTACAAAATTAAAATGTAAATTTATGAGAAAGCCAGCTTTCTAAGTAGGAGTTCTCTTTTATTAAAATGCCAAGAGCCTTTTAAAGTTTTAGAATGCTGTAATTTTCAGCCAAGGCTTTCTGAATACTTTGGACTTTTAGCCATCATAATTAAATGGCTTGCTCATGGACTGTAGTAATAGTGTGTGGGTGTGGGTATGTATGTGTGGGTGTGGGATTCTTAGAGTGGCTTACAGGCTGTGGTCTGGGTAGTCCAACAATACCTGTCTCCCAGTGTAAAGACCAGGGATCTGATAGCCATTCCATGCACAACACTGGATGTCTCAGTGGTTCCAGTCTGCTGCCTGAGTTCCAGGGAATCTCTGGAGTTGCTAGTTTTCAGTCTACATTGTAATCCTAAAGAAATAGGTTCTAATAGCCAGCGAAGGGGTGTCTCTGCAACAGGATAGATGAACTTGCCCGTTAGAGTGAGGGCAAGCAGACAAAAAGCAAAAGCTTCCTTGTTGTTGTTTCTCATGCCAGCTAGCAGAAGGAGTGGTGCAGATTTAGTTTAGGTTTTTCTGACCTCAGATGATCCCGCCAGAAAATCGTACACAGTGTGCCTAGCTCTTCAGATTTTGGTTGATTCCAAAAGTGGTCAGGTTGACGACCAAGATGGGACGTTTGAAGGGTGTGTGTGTGTGTGGATTCCGTAGCTGTTAAACATTTTTATTTCATTACTCAAGTTCTTTTTTTTAAAGATCCGGTTATCTTTAAATATACTTTCTTTTACAGTTTAGTTTCCAGAAGATAGCACATTACACAAACACGTCAGAGTACTATCATCAGGGGCATATGTGAGTGTTAGTTTGGTACATAACGTAACGAGACAACTCTGACACATTCCGTTAAATCTAGATGCCACAAGTAAGATGATTTCACAATGTGTTGCACCAAGGGAGGTAACAACTGGAGTTGTGATATGTCACTGACTGTAGGATACATCTTGATACTCAGGGGGGAAGAGTTGGTGAAGTGCATCTTACCCTTCAGAGCCCACTGGGGCATAAAGATGGTCAGTGCAGGGAACAGGTAGGCCTGGAAGGAGCCAGGCTCCATCTGGTGAGACACTGTGTACTAGTTATCTTCCCAGGATTCTTTTATCCTAAATACTGTTAATTCCACATTTTAACTGGTTTTTAGGCCTCCACACTGAATCCTGAGGAATTTCCAGAATTTTATGATGGCAGCAGACTCTTGAAGAAAACTCTTTGTCAACGTTGCTGATGGTGTCCTTGACAAGGAATTAAACACAGAGTCTGAATACATATTTGGGTGGCCTAAGGTAGTGACTGAGCCCCAGATATTCTCATATTTCCTCTTCTCGGAACAAGGAAGTGAACTCCAGCTGGTTTTGAGGGAGGGAGCATGGCTGCTGGTGCTCTGGAGACCATGGACAGTGAGCTATCAGACTAGTCACTGAGTTTTGTTATATAAAAAAAAAAGCCATGTCCTTTGAGCTTGGTATGATTAGAACCGAGTGTTTGCACCTAAGCTCCGAAGGAGAGTTAACCCCTAAATCATTGTCCTGACTGTTACATCTAAGCTTCCTGTAAGGGCAGAGAGGTGATGAGTCTCAACTTCAAGCTTGAGTAATTTAAGGATAAATATCACGGTCCCCCTTTCCTCCCATGGTATACCTGGTGCTTCTTATTTTGATGCCGTGTAACAGAACTTTCTTTGCTCTGACCCCTTTGATCCCTTTTCATTTTTATGGGTTTGTCAACACTAGACTCAGTCAGCCATCCAGATAGTTGTGTCACTCGGCCTTTGGTGATGATTCAAGTCCCCATCTATTTTCATGTTGAAAACTTAAGTTTCTAGTTGGGTATAGTTCTCACCTGAAATTCCAGTGCTTTTCTGGTTGTTTTGAGGTCAAGTTTAAAATGATGAGAGAGAATATGTAAGGAGGGGGAAGATTGAGTACTATTTATTTTAATATATACCACATAAATTAACACAATACTTTATAGTATACATCCATGAAGAGCAGTTATTGGTACTGTTTTTATATGAACATTTCTGTATGTGCATGTGTGTTTTGGCTGTAGATATGTATACATAGATACAAACTTTATTTTTTTTTCTGTTCTGTTGAGTATACACTTAAGCAATTTTTCTCTTTTCTAAATTTTTATGGATCATAGCATTGTTATGAGTTTTATGTCTGCATAAAGTTTTCATGCTTATTATCTAAAATTGCAATTTTTTTTTCTGGTTAACTCTAGATCCCAGTCATTAAAGCTTTTGGCATCTTGAAGCGAGCTGCTGCTGAAGTAAATGAGGATTATGGTCTTGATCCAAAGATCGCTAGTGCAATAATAAAGGCAGCAGATGAGGTAGGAGCTGATAAGCGTGTTTATACAGTGGCGGAAGCCCTGAGAGGTCCACTGTGTTATGATAAGCTCTGCCTGCGGGAGGGGCGCTCTGAAAACTTGGGTTAATGAATTTCAAGGTAGAGTGGCAGCATTATTAGTATTACTCAGTGAGGATTTAATGCGGTGTTCAAATCATCTTGCTGTGACCCTTCTGGGTCATTTTATGTTTTTTAAGTCTCTGTTGATGTGTATAGTTTTAAGGAAAAACAAGGGATAGTTTTAACTTTGGGTATTTCATCTTACGAATAAATGATTTCTTTTCAAATTAGTTGATTAATTGGTTGTACATCTCGAGAATATAATCTCTTTAGGCACTGTCTTGAGGAAGTGGTCAGAGATGAGTTGAAACATTATGTTTGAAGTGTTGCCTTTACAGTGTTTATGATGATGAAAAGGAAGTGCTCAGGTCGTAACAGCTGTGTGTATAACGCAGTTACCTTAGTTATGTTACCAGTAATAGAAACGAGTTCCTAAAAGTGGCTTAGAACAGAGCCTAATCCTAGACAGAGGAACATTCTTTAAAATATACTTTATGATTTTAAGTTTCAAAGTTTAGAAAAAGAAAATGGACAGAAAATGTGTTTTCCTATGTAGCCCCCAACCCCTCAATGTTGGTAGTAGAATGCATAGATGCTGAGGTTCCTTTGTAAACTATGTAATAAAGTCTGGTGTCCCCCTGTCAAGTGTTTTAAGTTGTTTCTTGCTTCCTTGTAGCAGCGGACACAAGCTGATACTGTAAATGCTGGGTAACACTTGTTAAGGTCTGTTCCAGGCCATTAGATAGACATGCTGAGTACAAGCGCAGCTTTTAAAACATTAAAAAAACCCTTTTTATCCTGTGAGTAGATGACTCTGGGTGGAGCCCACGGTAACTGAGTCCTTCATAAGCACACACCCATTGCAGGTGGAATGGAAGCAGTGCTGAGGAGGGGCAAGGGCAGGAGCGTTGGATCTGGGATGGAACCAGACTTCGCTTTGTGCTCTAGACAGATGACTGCTTCCGTTCATAGACCTGGAAAAGGAGACAGTGACTTAAGCTAATGGAGCTCTCAAATGCATCTTCATCTTCCAAGTTAGTCGTTTTATAGTGAAGTTAAGTATTCACTGTGTTAGGAAGCCTACAATTTAAAAGCTACCACATAAATTGAGACGTTGAAACTCTCAGAGGGGCAGTGAGTAAAGTGTAGGGGTAAAGAAAGGTTCCTGCTTCACAGGCCCCAGAACCCAAGTTTGATTTACAGCATCCACGTAAAGGTGGAAGGAGCTCCTAACTGTACAAAGTTGTCCTGTGACTTAAACACATGCACACATACGCACACACATACATGCACGCACACACACCTGTGCACAAAATAACTAATAAATCTAAAAGAGAAATCTGACCGAAACTGGAGCAGTTCTGGGCAGTGTTTCCCATTTGGCCATTGCTGCTTGTTGGACATCTGTGCAGTGAAGTAGCTGTTAGAAGGCACACATTATTGTGCCCCTGGTTAATTTTCCTGCTGACTGTGGCAGTAACATCTGTTGGATGTGCCTGCTGAGCAACAGCAATAAATGTGTGTGAAGACATCACCCTAGCAACCTCACAGGTGGTCTTGTACTGCCGTAGGCAGCAGAGGAAAACAGGAAAAAGGGCTTTCATTCAGTTTTCATTTGAGGCCAGTAAATTGTCACCATTCAGAATATATAAAGTTTCTTGTTCAAAGTAACTATAATTAGAAAACATGATGCCACAGATATTTAGGATTTTGCCACAGCTGTCTTTAACTGTCTTGAAGCTATTAGCAGGCCACTTAGCATATGAAACAACCAACTATCTTTAAAATAGTTCTGTAAGCAGAGCTTTACTCAGTCATGGTAATTTTAAATAGCTAAATAAATGCCTAGTTTTCCTCATTTTAAACAGACTTAACTGTGCCTGTTCTTTTTCCTACAGGTAACTGAAGGTAAACTAAATGATCACTTTCCTCTGGTGGTGTGGCAGACTGGATCAGGAACCCAGACAAACATGAATGTAAATGAGGTCATTAGCAATAGAGCCATTGAAATTTTAGGAGGTGAACTCGGCAGCAAGAAGCCTGTGCACCCCAATGACCATGTTAATAAGAGCCAGGTGGGTGCTTGCTCTCTCTGCATTATAGGGACACACTGATAAGTGTGTCAGACATGGTCCTCTTAAGACAAGCATGGGGAGTTTGTCCAGCTTTTGTTCTTCACTAGAAAAGACTTAAGTTTTTTCTTCCTGGAATCATGGCTGTTTCGAACTTGATAAGACAGTCACTGTTAGGGCATCTTGGTTTAGGGTGTGTATGTATTTTTATTGATTCAGTTATTTAAAACATCCTTTATTTCAAAATAGGTTTGTAAAGATAATCCAGTCCTCTTTATTCTGTGACCACCCTCCTGTAATGCTAATGCCTTTATAGTTGGCTTCAGTTACTGGGACTCAGAAGTTGCTGTGGGCGCAGTACTCTTGAACAGGCTTCTTTTACAATTTCCCAAGTTCTCCACTGAGTTTTCACTTTTAAGTTTAGGTTTCCAAGAGAGTGTTCAGGTTGTGGATATATAGTCTGTAACAGTCACAGTGCCTTCACTTGGTGTGTAGATGGAGGCTGTGAGCTTTTAGGGGCACTGTCCCATAAGTGACAGGCCCTTCTCATTGCAGCCTGACTTACACTGATGTTACACTGTTTGTAAAGAGCTGCTGCTAGGTGTCAGCACCATTATGTTTGCCATCATGTCATATCTGTCACATTTTGCCCCATTCCTGGCATCACATCTGGAGCATCAGTCTAGAGGAGAGGTAGACTTTTCTGGGTGTGTGTTAGATTCACTGCAGAAGTTATCAGAGGTACCTTGAGACTGGAAATAATCTCTACTTAAAAAGGAGAGAGTTTGTCAGGGGATCTTACCTATTGACTTATTGTTGGGTATTTTGTTGTTTTGTTTTATGGTGTCCTTTTAGTTGTCAGCCGTGCTGGGCATAGAATCCAAGACCTCAGATACCAGGTGGCTGTTCAACCACTGAGCCCACTGCTGTGATTTTCTTTCTTTCTTTCTTTCTTTCTTTCTTTCTTTCTTTCTTTCTTTCTTTCTTTCTTTCTTTCTTTTTGTGGTTTTCTTGAAATAGAGTTTATTTGTGTAGCTGTGGCTATCCTGGAACTCGCTCTGTAGGCCAGGTTGGCCTCGGACTCACAAAGATCCATCTGCCTCTGTCTTCCCAAGTGCTGGGATCAAAGGCGTGTGCCACCACCACACTGCTCAGTTTTCTTTCTTTTTAACTTACTAATTGGAGTTTTCCTGTAAGGAAGCCTTGCTGTCCATTTATTTATTCGTTGTGTTTAGCGCTATAAATTCACAGTGGCTTGCTGTCTCTTCAGTTAAAACCATATATTTTGTGTTTAAGTTACTGAGATTGCCTGAGTGTGGGAAACCGTGCTCAGTTGTGTCCTTTAGGTATGCTACTGTCTTTTTTTTTTTTGTTTCCTCTGAACCCACACCAGTATGCATAGTAAGTTATCCAAGTCTAGTGCAAGACATCAAGCTCATCATATATTTTCTGTGTTCCATCCCTGGAAACAGTCAAATAAACAAACAAACAATAACAACAACAAAAACCAAAAAACCTAGGATCCTGGGTACTAGGTCTAATATGTTTTTAAGTGTTAAAAGCAAAGTTTTTTTATACAGTTTATTTTTAAGGTACTTTTAAAGCTCAATATTACCTTTAAATATGTTTTTTTTTTTTTTTTTAAACATAATTTGTAGTCTGAAGTCCACTTCAGAATGATGTGGTAGGAAACAGGAGTCCCAGACTGAATGCATGCTGGTTAGGTTTAAGTGGGTGATGCATGATGGTCATTGGACTGTTCCTTTCTCTGGAAGTGCTTTGGTAGTTGCCATAAGTCTAAAACAAAAAGGGGGAACTGTAGAGAGCTGCGTAATGCCGCGCCTTAAAGATGGAGCTGGTTTCCGCCTTCCACCTTCCCGATGGTGAGTGCTCTGTGTCTCTGTCAGGAACAACTCCACATTTGGCTAAGGCTGAGGATCTGGCTTGCTTCCATGTATGTGGACCTATCTGCATTGCCTACGTGGCACGCTGGGGTTGGCTACCCAGAGGCTATTTAAGCTGTGGGCTGGCTTTCCCCAGGGTCCGATGATTGTTCAAGGTTCCTGAATAAACTGCATTGAAAAAAAAAAAAAAAAGAAACAGTTGAAATATGTAAATAGCAAATGTATTTTAAAATCACATCATGCCGTGAAAGTACAAGGACAGCAGTGTACACACCTAGCTGTAAGTTTCACAAGTTCTAAATATTGTGCAGGTCATGCTATCTGACAGCTTGGCTTTTGTTTTTTTTTTTTTTTTTTTTTTTTTGGCTTCCCACCTCATGGAGTTTTTCTAAAGTTTACTAAATAAATGTTTTGTATAGGAATGGCATTCTAGGACACGTTTCTGCTTTCAGATATGCTTGTTAACTCCTATGTGGACTGTCCTTTTTTAGGAAGCACTTGTAATGTATAGTGGATTTCGCATGCTTGGTTATAATATGTATTATGGCCAATATACTTGTGTATGAGACAGTCCTGAGTATGTTCCTTTTAGGAACTTGCTTTTAATTTCACCGATTGACCTATTACTTGCCATATGAACACCACTGAGTACTGTACATACTGGATTTTGAATAGTCACCTAATTGGTTTTATTTGAAGTCCCTTTTCCTGACCTCCAAGAGCTAACATCTTATGTTTCTTTTGAAAAATTCCCCACAGAGCTCGAATGACACCTTCCCCACAGCAATGCACATCGCCGCTGCAATGGAAGTTCACGGGGTCCTACTGCCCGGACTACAGAAGCTACATGATGCACTCAGTGCAAAATCCAAAGAGTTTGCGCAGATCATCAAAATCGGGCGAACACACACGCAGGACGCTGTCCCACTTACTCTTGGGCAGGTACAGGCGTATGACTCACTTTGCTCAGTTTTGGGACTGAACAAATTATTAGTGTTTCCCCTCAAAATTGCCTTTTAAATAAAGGCCAGGTTCATAACAACAAAGGTCAGTGGTAGATTTTCTTAATTAACCAGTGGACAACTTTTAATAGTATACACATAGGATCAGAATATGCTAGCAGTCAGCTGGGCTCTGTTGGGTGCTGGATTCAAGTTTTGCTTTGATGTAGAGCAGTTTTATGACTGTGGGAAAGTTACTTAACTTCTCTGAGCCTTGTTTTTCTGGGTTGTAAAGCAGGGAGAATGCATGGTTGTGAGGCTGTAGTGAGCTCAATGACAAAGAGTGTTTAGAACCATCTCCAGTATATAGCAGATGTCTTCATGAACCCATTATTATGAATGCTTCATCTGTCTCTCCTAACGTAAATTAAGAAGTTATTTATTTAAAGCAGATTGTTTTAAAGTTATTATGTGAGGCCCATCTTACCCTTTAACATTACTTTGACTGTATGTGAAGAGGAGTACCTCTCAGGGTAGCAAAAAGCATTTTTATGTTTCTGTATCAACAGCTGAAGGGAGATCTAATATTGTGAACTAAAAAGAAACCAAAGGAAATTTATGAAACAGTTTTGTCTCAGCTCACACTCCAGTTTGGGAGGTAGAATATGTATAGTTTATGTATAAAAAGATAGCCATCCATTGCCAAATATCGACTGGTAGTTACCAGACAGTATTTTCATGAAAACTAGGTGAGGGTGGGAACTTGATTGCTGCCCACTTGGGTGGATTCTCTGTGGCAAATAATAAACAATGCTTCATTGTTTACCATAATTTTTACAGAGAGAAGGAGGAATACTTTAGAGGTTTAGCAAAAAGTGAATGAAGGGATAAAAATTGTCTTTTTTTGCCATTTTCTTTACATCATTAGCTCTTAGTTCTATTTGTAATTTCTAAGAAGGAAAAATATGTGCAGTCTGTTTCTCCTGGTTCCTACTTTTTATCTTTTTTTTTCATTTTGTTTTTTTGAGTGTTGCATATTGAAAGCCGCTATACTAAAAATCCGTTTGAGCCAAGTCTCAATCTCCTGAATGGTGTCATCACACTTAATCATGACAGCCATTCTGTTTTCTTTTTTACTTAGTGAGAAACATATTTGTTTTGATTGGAATTGTTTTTTGAGTTTTTGCAGTTTTTAAAATGCATTCTCTACATAGAGCTGGTGTGTGTGTGTGTGCGTGTGCGTGTGTGTGTGTGTGTGTGCGTGTGCGTGTGTGTGTGTGTGTGTGTGCGTGTGCGTGTGTGTGTGTGTGTGTGTGTGTGCGCGTGTGTGCGTGTGTGTGTGTGTGTGTGCGCGTGTGTGCGTGTGTGTGTGTGCGCGCGTGTGCGCGTGTGCGTGTGCACATACTACAGGGGAGGAAAAGGAGGGGGAGAGAGAATGAAAAAAAGTTAATATCTCATAAATTAGATCTGCCTTTTGAAATGTTTTCTTTAGAATATAGAAACCCCAATATATAGAAACCCCAATCCTAATCAAAAGTATTTAGTTTTTCAGTATTTTTAGGTAGGAGAAAAGACTTAGTTTAACTATGTATCGTGGCTTCCCCAGATATGGCCAACTGTAAAATAATAAGAGCACAAGGTTTTTTGTTTTCTGTTTGTTTGGGGTTTTGTTTTGTTTTGTTTGTTTGTTTTTGAGAGAGGGTTTCTCTCTGTAGCCTTGGCTGTCCTGGACTCGCTTTGAAGACCAGGCTGGCCTCAAACTCACAGCGATCTGCCTCTGCCTCCCCAAGTGCTGGGATTATAGGTGTATGCCACTGCCCCTGGCTGAGCATAAGTTTTTTGTCCCTGCTTAATTATTAACATGACAGACAAATTGATGGTTACTTTAAAGTGACATGGTGTGGGAAGCAGTGCGATGCTGACAGCAGAATTAAAGTGCACAGTGGTACTGTGATCCTGTTTCACTGTAGCCTTCTCAGACTGTTGAATGAGGTGTTTCACTCTCAGCTCCCTGTAAAGTAGCCTCTTGTGTTTCCTCTCGGGAGTTTAAGCTGAAACTATATGGAAAATACTTCTGCTTTCTTTTCTTTTCTTTTTTTTCCCCCTTTTTGGGTTCTATTTGCTATTTTTTTTCCTCTGGGCTATACTCAAAAAGTGGGGGAGAAGATCAGCTCTTTGGGTGGATTGTGGACAGAACAGGAATTTAATGTGGTGGAACTGTTCTTTTTAAAGGGTCATTTCATGCGCTGTTTTCTTGACTCTGTTAAAACTTAGGTTTTAAACAAAGCTACATGTTAACTATTCTCATGGTTGTATCTTGGAGAGTTGTAGCCCTTCCTCTTACTTCATTATGTTAATGAATTCACATTAAGTTGCATATAACTTAATATTCCGCACTACATTGTAAAAGCTTCTGTTAGTGCCATTAGAGTAAGTTGTATGCTGCTAGGAATTTGCTCTTACTGTGATTTCTCCGTGTCAGGAATTCAGTGGATATGTTCAGCAAATCCAGTATGCGATGGTGAGGATAAAAGCCACCATGCCAAGGATCTATGAGCTTGCTGCTGGGGGCACTGCCGTTGGGACAGGCCTCAACACCAGGATTGGCTTCGCAGAAAAGGTGGCCGCGAAAGTGGCCGCACTCACAGGTGGGGGACCACATGCGTCATTACTCACCTTCTTCATATCAGCGTATGCATTTCCTACATGTTTCGAGGCTGAATTCTTCTGAAATTTCCTAGTGACATGTTCCCCTCACCCCCGGCTGGTGTTGGTTTCAGTAGTTAGGTTTGTTTTACTTCTTAAAGGCTTCCATATAAGAGTTTATAGGCATGCGATTTACACGGTAGCTTTGTTTGCTCTCTGGTTGTATTCAGTCCTTTTTCTTCAAAGCTGTTTCAAGTAGTTTTCAAGGAAAGCAGAAACAGTTGACTGTTGAGAAACTTATGTGATAAGTGTGCTGTAAGCTTAGTTTTTGTATGTCATTCTGTGAGATTTCTTTGCCTTAACATCTTTAAATACTGTCTTCCCGTTAGTACAGTACTATAATCTGAATAATAATTTGTTATTATTAGAACCAGCTTGTCTTGTCCAGAAAACTGATTAAGATGCAGATGTTAACCAGAAAGTTAGGGGTACTGGTAACTATAAAATACATATCACAGGCTAATAGGTGAGTTTTTAGGATATTCATTTAGTTTCTTTTTTAAATATCATATATGTGTACAATGTATCCTGACCATATTCAGCTCCCATCTAGACTCCCAAACATATCTCCCTCCCAATTCCAAGTCCTCCCCTATCTCAGTATATACTCTCAAGCTCAGTTTGCGCTGCCCTGCCCATGTGTGTGTGGGTGTGAAATTATCCACGGGGGTACGGGCAAGCCGCTAGTAGCCATCCCCAAAGAAAAATGGCTCTTCTTCCTCCAGCAGCCAACACCTGCCAATAGCGCCTCAGGTGGAGGAGGGGTCTCCTTGCAGAAATTTTTAACTGGCTTGATCTTATGAGATAAGCACAGCCGATGTGAGTTCACACAAGCAGTAGCCATGCCATGTCAAGGACAGCATTGCCCATCTCTCGCCCCATCCTCTAGCTAGTCATTCTTCCTGCCTTCTCTCTGAGATGTCTTTGAGCCTTGGGGTAGGGGTGATATGTATGTGCTTTCTGTGGCTGGGCACTCACATTTGCTGTTCTTTAGCTGAAGTTTTTTTTTTTTTTTAAACCACGTTTTAATAGAAAGGAACTGTATTCGGATTTAGAGTACAGATTTCAGAATCTTTGTTTGTGGGATGGGTGGACTGAGACCATAGCTTATCTGTGCTCCCTGTTTTCTCAACAGTAGAACAGACTGGAATAGACAGAGATTTTGAACAGTCGTATAAGATTGGAGTGTGGACAAAAAGCAGAGTGAATTTCACAGTTCTTATCCTTACTCAAGAGTAGTGAGGCCTGGTATTCATGTGTTTGTTAAAGAGTCATGTTAAGAGGCCCTTCAGGTTGTTGTAAAGGAGTATGGACACAGCTTGACTCTTAAGCATTTCCCTCAAGTGAAAAATCTGCATTTATTTATTTATTATTGACTTATAGACGTTTGTAGTACTGGGACTCAAACTCAGCCAGCACCTTGGGCATGCTAGGCAAGCAGTGTCATTGAGATGTGCACCCACCCCTCGGTTCTAATTTGCTCTGTGTTGGCCTTTTTGGACCTTGTTTAACTTGCTTATGGCTGGCAAGCATGTTTACTCTTCACTGTTCACTCTCGGAGCTGTTTTCCTTCCTGTAGGTTTGCCTTTTGTCACTGCCCCGAATAAGTTTGAAGCTCTGGCCGCTCACGATGCACTGGTGGAGCTTAGTGGAGCCATGAACACAACCGCATGCAGTTTGATGAAGATAGCAAATGATATTCGCTTTCTTGGTTCTGGTCCTCGGTCAGGTCTGGGAGAGCTGATCTTGCCTGAAAATGAGCCAGGGAGTAGCATCATGCCAGGTAAGCACATAGCTGATAAATTCTGGGGCTGGAATTTGACTATATCCCAGGGGTTTGCAAGCATAGAACATGTCTGTTCACTTTCTGCCATTCCTGAAGCCGTGGGGGGGGGTGTGAGCAGCACTTGTTCTACGGTGTCCATATGGATCTTTGCAGAACTTTTAAGCTGTGTCACCTACCGAGTCAGGAAAATAAATGACTTGAGTTAGCGATGTTTTGAGGAACCTTTGTGTAGTTGACCTTAAGTCTAAGTCAAGAGTAAAACGCCAGAGTAAAACACTTAGCCTATGTTGAATAAATATGAGTTCTACGGAAGTCATGTGTCATGCTTTGCCTCAGATTCTGTCCTGTTAAATCCAAGGGACCGACACTGGATGGAGTCGGTCTAGGAAGTGAATAGAGTCGGGTGAACAGTTGCTTAGGGAGAGACTAATGAGTTGACTTTAGTTGGAGAACTATCTTGATATTGGGCTCTACCCCTTCAGCTTCTTACTGCTGCCTCACATGGGGGAGGGACCAAGAAGACTTGCTGATCATGTAGCTGAGGTGGCAGTATGTGTATAACAGCATCAAGATTCACAGAGGCCCCTCTGCAGGCCAGCTGACCTGTAGTAACACTACAGAGTGACTTTTTGTTGTTTAGAATGTGGACAAAGCTTTCACTAGACTTTTCTTAATTGTGTGTGTCATATATGGGCTGTGTATGTGCATCGACCAGAAGAGTTTGATTTGCACTACTGTTTGAAAGATGACACATAGGCGTAGTTGATTGCAAATTTAAAATAACTGTTAAAAAGAGAAATGGAGCCAGGTGTGGCAGTGCGGATGGTTAATCCTAGCACTTTGGAAGCTGAAGCTGGAAGATTATAAATTCAAGGACAAACTAAGCTACCAGTATTATTTCAGGCCTGATAGGGCAACTAAGCAAAGCAATGTTTCCAAAAGAAAAGACAAATGAGAACATCACAGTCAAAGGGGGTCATGCTCCACTGCATTCTCTCTGCTGGGTGGAAGACTTTGCTGTGTGTGGCTTGGATTTGGGCTTCTTAAAGGAGCTGGAGCCCTGGAGACCTGGGTGGTAAATACAGTCCAGCCAGCCTTCTCTGTATGGACCTTGTTTATTGATGTTGCCAGCTCTTTTCTTAGCTGCCACCCTCTAGGAGGGTAGAGTCTATGTCTTTCTAACTGTGTATTTTGTGCCTGGTTTCGTAAATGCCCACATAGGAAACAAACAAACAACCATAACAATGGAAAACCATGTGTAAATAGATCTTTGATTTTTGTGTGTGTCTGTGATATTGGGGATCGAACCCAGGCCCCCTCCCCTCATGTTAGGCAAGTATTCTGTTTTTAGGATGTATTCCATGTCTTAAAGTTGTATCCCTAGAACTCTATACTTTTTGAGTCAAGACTCACTAAGTTGCCTAGGCTGGCCTTCACTCAGTAGCTCAGGTAGTCCTTGAACTTGGAATCCTTTTGCTTTAGCCTGCTGAGTGACTAGAATCATAGCTTGTGCCTAAACTTTGCTCAATTTGACGTCTTTTTATTTAATAACGTTAGATTTCTTCCTTGTACTGATATAAAAACAGTCTAAAGTGATACGGGAAACCATGGATATATTTGATGAGATTCTGCACTGGTTTTCTCAAAGGAAAGGTGAATCCTACTCAATGTGAAGCAGTGACCATGGTTGCAGCCCAAGTCATGGGGAATCATGTTGCTGTTACTGTTGGAGGCAGCAATGGACATTTTGAGTTGAACGTTTTTAAACCAATGATGGTAAGCTTTCAGTTTTAATTTTTAGCAGTTTTTGATTGAAGACCAATTGCTAATGCTCTTGTCTTTCCTCAAGATTTCTGGAACTCCCACAGAAGGTAGTTGTGTGGTGTAGGTAGCAACTGGAAGCCAAGTGTATCCTAGTCCTTCTGAAATAACCTGGAATAGTAGATTGCAGCCCTACTCAGCTCAAGTGATTTGACAGTTTGCTCTTTTAAGTAGTAGAAAAAAGAAACCTGGAAGACAGAACTTCTTTGTCTCTTACTACAATGGATGCCAGCACCTAGAAATCAGTTCAAGGCTTCTTAGCTTTAAGAGTATACCTCCCTTACAGCCCTGTCCTTTGCTCATTCTGCAGCTTTGTGCCATATGCTTTCAGACTTGGTTAGGAAAGACTGACTCACTGTCACTTTCTTTCATGGTTTGAACACTGGTCCAGCCTCAGGTCCTTCACGTTGCTTGCATTGTTCTCAGACATCATCTTTGCCTTGTTAATGGACATCCCCATTCTCTTAGGATACCATGTTGGTCCTCTCTCCATTTCTTCAGCACTTTTTCTGTCCACAACAAAGCTTTCTTTAATTTACTTGTGCTTTTTCCATGTGCCTTGGAAAAAGCTGTCCACCAAACTTCTATTTCCTTCATCATTGCAAATGTGGAACAACATGGTATCTTCTTGTATGCATATTCTTGAGCTTCAGACAGCCAAGCTGAGTCACCGTTAAGTCCATCATATGTACAGTACTGTATCTGAAACACACTAGAGGCTGGTTTGTGGTATAAAGTCTAATTGATAAGAATATTCAAATGACTATTAGTAGATTCATTTAAGTTTCACTTTGGATCACACAATATTAGATGCTCACAATAAAACAATAAACATGATAAGGTTTTGTTTTGTTTTTGCCTTCATGGCGTGTTTATTTTGTTGGGATTGGTAAATGAAAGACAGGCCAAAGTGAACTTCAGTTCTATATACCTTCACATCAATGCCATATTTCCAACAAATAGTGCCAACTGCCTAACGTATACAGATGTATAACAACTGTGAATTTCTAGATTTTTAATCATTTATTGCGTCTTAAAATAATACCATTTTATCTTATTCCTTCTTTGTAAAGGTGAAGATGAGAAAAAACTGGTAGATGCAGTCTTTCAAGGCATAAAGTAAAACTATTGCATCAGCCATTACAGACAAGACAGACATTGGGGTGGGAGCAGACCTAATTGAAAAAAAAAATTGTCTTTAATTAGAAAATCCAGATATTTGACTTACAAGAGTCATTAGAATCAAATTAAGCTTTACTGTCTAGCGTCTGTTAGAATCCATCGTGGAAGTACAGCTTCCAGACTTTTGTGGGTTTTAGACAGGTATATATGGGAAGTGTTACTCAAAAGAAACAGTCGTTAAATGTACCTGTTGGTTTTATATGATCTTAAACATCATGTGATGTTAAAATGATCCTGGAATGTTTGTTCTATTAAGCATAAAACAGAGAATCCAAAATTTAGCATCTGCTTCTGCTGCTCTTTCCCCTGCATAGATGAGTCTTTATCCATTTCTGCTGTCCACTTCCTCTGTGACAGGTAGGACTGCTGGACAGTGGCCATAGCACAGCCCTCCTGTTTTGTGTAGACACCATGGGCTCTTATATTAGTTATCCACCACGGCTTATATTAGTTATCCACCATGGGCTGTCTTATGTTTGTCCCTCACTGTGGGCCGTGTCTTGTATTAGTTATTGGCCATGTGCTGTCTTGTGTCAGTTACTCACACTTAGGTTTTTTTCTAGCATTTTTAGATTTGTAACTTTTTGTCCCCAGTGCCTCCTGTTCTTATTAGTTTCCTTGAGTATTACTCTGCAGAATTGGTTAGAGTGATATACATGTCCAGCATGGAGCATCAAATAATGCATGTCATTGGACAAAAGCAAAACAAAATGAACTGAGGCTCATAAGTGATTCTTCTTTCTTTCCCTCTGTGTCTCTCTGACAGATTAAGAATGTGTTGCACTCAGCCAGGCTTCTGGGGGATGCTTCAGTGTCCTTCACAGAGAACTGTGTGGTGGGGATCCAGGCCAACACAGAAAGAATCAGCAAGCTAATGAATGAGTCTTTAATGTTGGTGACAGCTCTTAATCCACATATAGGTAAGTTTGGGGGGTAATGCCATTTTGAAAGCAGCATTTAAAAGCTTAAAAAAAAAACTTAATTTTTTTAGAAAAGTGTGTGTGTGTGTCTCCCGTGGGAACTCCCAGAGAACTGCTTCTCTGACCTCAGAGAAACTCTGAGGAGTCAGTTCTCTCCTTCTACGGTGTAGGTGTGTGGTATGGAACTCAAGAGCCCCAGTCTTGGTGGAGAGCACCTGTACACACTAAGCCATCACATCAGCCCTCACTTCATGTTAATAGACTCAGATGCCTGGTGTTGTATGCAAACGACCAGGGAAGGTTATCTGTAAGCCTCTCTGTTGTTAGTGTCACTAGGTGGCACTGCCTGATTACCAGCAGCAAATGGATTCATAGGTTTCTTCTTTTCCTAGATACTATGTAGTTCTTTGATTTTGTTTTATCAAATTCAAATATGGAATGTTACTAATTAAAAGAGAAAAGCAACACATTTGATGCTGATAGGGAAAAGGTATGAGAAAACGAGATACTTTTCCTGAAACTATCCTTTGTGTTCCTAGTCCTTTTCAGATTGTCACTGTTTAATGTAGACTTAGATTGCAGCCTAACTGGCACCACTGCTCAGCCCATTAAGGCATCTGCTCTGGCTTGCACAGGTGGAGGCAGCCACTGCATTCTGCTGTGTGGTTCCCTCTGCCAAGAAGATGGCTTGGGGCTGCTGTAGAATGAGTAATGGCGTAATTGTGTGGCATGATACAGTTAGCACTTTAGAATGTTCTGTAGTCCTGATCTTAGGGGCTGGATTTTTTTTGTTTGTTTGTTTTTTGTTTTACAAAGTTGGTAAAATGACTTGACTCATTTAAAATGGTTACACATCAGTATTTTAAGTGGAAAGGTGCAAAGCAACCCCAAATGCTCATGTGAGAAACACTCCAAGTGCTGCTGACACCCTGTCTAAGAAAGACTGGGGAGATTTCGTAGACCCTGTGAGGAGAGATCCACCCAAAGTGATGTCTCTGGCAAATGAGCCGTATGAGCTTGCCAGGAACCACGTCACTGGCTAAGTAAGGCCTGGTCCAGGCCCTCAGTGGCCGTATGATGCACAAGGCTGGTACTTAGCAGTGTTTTGTGCTGGTGAGCCCACAAACAAGGTTGTCATCCTCACATAAGTTCAGAAGACAAGTTGACCCAAGAGTTGAATGTGAATACCTTTCCTGCAGGTGACTGTGGTTGCTCCATGCCTTTGTCAGCACCATGAGCACCCATAGAGTCAGCTATGAATGAAGGAGAGCAAGTACAGTTCTGAGATGGGAGTGTCCAGACATGTGCCACTGTACTGCCTGGTTTCCATCCTGCCTCAGCAGGCCTGTCCCTTTGGTCATAGTCTTCTGGCTTAAGTTTTATTTTTGTCCTCCATCACTGACTTCATTGTCCTTGCTTCTGCTTTCTATTTTTTTTTTCTTTTGTAAATGTCCAGTTTTTAATGTCAAAGCAACCTTGAGAACTGTGATCTTTTGTTTCATTTTTGAGGCAGGGGCTTGCTGTGTATACCAGGCTGAGCCTAGTGATCATGTCCGGATGCTGGGATTACAGTGCACCATCCTGCCTGAGCTGCCTGGGTTCCTTTGTCTAAATCCATACTTTTGCTAAAACTTTCTAAGCAGATGGCAGGGAATGGCAGCCAGTGTGGTGGAGTGTCCAGAAGAGCAGGGCCATGGGAAGCAGGCCTGCTGGAAGTCTCTCAGTCTGGCTGCTCCTGCCTCCACAAGGACTTCCCATCTCTCTCTCCGGAGGCAGGCCCGACAGCTGCCTGTTAAATAGCTGTCTGTTCTGCACGCCTGCCACTTTTAACGTTTTATTGCTGCCTTAGAAAGACAACGTACCCAAGTGTAGATTTTTATGTCTTAGTGCTTTATTATCAATTTTTATATTCTCTCCCAATTATTGGTCCATTTTAACATAAGGACAAATCTTGGATAGAATGAGGTGTGCTTACATCTATTTCCTAAGAAAATTAAGGTTGTATTTTATGGAAGACATAATAGTTGTTGGCTGGTCACTCATACACAGGGTTTTTTTTTTTTTTTTTTTTTTTTTTTTAAGACAGAGTTTCTCTGTAGCTGGCTGTTTTGGAACTCGCTCTGTAGACCAGGCTGGCTTCAAACTCAGAGATCCGCCTGCTTCCTGAGTACTGGGATTAAAGGCGTGTGCCACCACCACCTGGCTAACTCTTACATAGTTTTAAAGTAGAATATTCTACTTTATAAGAGGCCTATAACATCAATATCAAGTAAATGATGGTTGCCTGTTATTTTAGAAAAATTTCACTACTAATGTTTATGTTGTGTGTCTTCTCTTCAGGGTATGACAAAGCAGCTCAGATCGCCAAGACTGCACACAAGAGAGGATCAACTTTAAAGGAAACAGCTATTGAACTCGGCTATCTCACAGCAGAACAGTTTGATGAGTGGGTAAAACCCAAGGATATGCTGGGTCCAAAGTGATTTAATTAAATTTGTATTAAAATAAACTTATATGAAATTTAAAAAACAACTGTGTGCTTTTACATGAAAATGGGAACATTCAAGAGGAAACTATATAGATTTGAGCATCTGTAGCTAGCATATTGGTCATCTGCATGAAGCTCCAGGGCCACAGTAAACTCAGTGAGTAGAAAAGAAAAACAAAAATACATGACTTACATAGTCAAACCTTTGATATTTGAATATTTGTGTTTGTCACTTCATAAGCTTTTTGAAAGAGCCATCAATTTTAAAAGAGATTTAGTTTGTGTTTGGTGGTTGGTTGGTTTTAACAACTTGATAGTAAAGTACTTGTTATCAATTCACAAATCATGTCTCTAACCAGCTTGAATTTGCCTGTGCTCCCAGAGCATAAGCTGGCCACGCCCTTTTGAGTAAGGATGTACCAAACATCACCCATAAGTCTGTGCTGCCTAGAATGAAAAGCCTGAGGATGAAGGGAGACACATTTCCTGTGTTGCTGCACTGTATTCTTGCAGGAGGCTTCTCTTTAAGGGCCTGATGTAAGTGTGCTTGCCTTTTTTCAGTCAGGTGAGGAAGAACTTTAGGAAAGAAGGTTCTTGAGAGCTGTACGTGTTTGTCAGTAACTTGGGCTCTTTATCATATTGACTGAGAAGTGAGAGTTGAAGCTCAAAGGAGCATAGGCAGTGAACCAGAAGGAAGATGGAAGGAAACCACTGAAAGCAAAGATGCCATGATGGAGAAGAGCTTGGTACTGGGTGCCAATTTCTAGACGCCTTGGAAGACAGGAAGCTGGTAGACTGACTGGTGTGGTTAAATTCTACCTTATGCCTGCTAGTCAGGTTTCTGGGCAGTTCTCTGTAGAACTCACCTCCTCACCATTACAGTGCAGCTGATAGCGCACATTTCATACTTACTGTCCCGAATTTGTATGCGTGAATGAAGCACCCAGCATAGTGCCTGCCTCCGCTTTCTGAGCTCGCTGAAGAGAAATGGGTGAAACTGCAGATACGTAACAGATTTTAAGAGTATAAGATTAAAAGAATAAATAGAGTATAAGACTAAGATGAGCATGGTAGCACAGGCATATGTATATTATAACATCTTTTTATGTCACATAAATTTTCAATTAGCACTCTAAATTTCCTTACTGTATTTTCATACATACATCATACTTACACTCTTTTCATTTCCCTCCCTTGTCCCTCGCCTCCTCTCTTCCCCCACATTATCTCTGCTTCTCTTCCTATGTGACATGTATTTCATTACTCCTTTTTTCCCTCTTACGATGGCTGAGACAGTTGTCACTTTGACACACCTGGGAAGAGGGACCTTCACTTGAATTGCCCTCATCAGGTTGGCCTGTGGGCAGGTCAGTAGGGACATTTCCTTCATTGCTAGTTGATGTAGAAGCTAAACTGTCAGATGTGATGTTGAATTTTGCATCAAGAGGCTATAGAAGCAATTTTTTTTTTTTTTTTTTTTTTTTTTTTTTTTTTTTTTGGCTTTGCTGGGACAATGGATGCTGGTTAACCAGAACTGAAGAGTTAGCAGTGATTAATGAGCGACCAGCATCACTGAGCTGAAGGCTCCTGGGATACAGAGCCAATACACAGTAGCTATGGTCCAGAGGGGACCAAGGCTACTTCTCACTCTGGCAACTAAACTTGGAATAAGGCATAAAAGTCTCACACGTAGTACTGATTTTGGTGTCATGTAAGCTGCAGGACTTTAAGGGCTATGGAAAGAAACATGGTAGTAATAGACTTTCGGCAGAGAAGCATTAGTTAAGGTGTAGCCTAAACTGCTGTGGAGAGCCCCTCTGCTGAGGGCTGAACTCAGAGCCTTGAGTTCACTGAGTCATGAACCTTGACAACAAGCACTTTTACCCACTGAACCATCTCACTGGTGCTAAAAGCAGCTTTAATTTTGATTTTCCTGGTAGCTAAGGATGTTGAATAATTTTTAAATATTGAGTGGCCATTTGTATTTCTTTGAAAGAACTATCCTGTTTACTATCACATTTATTGATTGAATGATTTAAAAGACTTTTTGCTGTGTAATTTTTGCAGTTTTTATATATTGTAGATAGTAATCTATCTGATGTACAAGCAGCAAATAAGTATCCCTTTTTGTAGCTAGTCTCCTTATATTGGTGATTATTTCTTTTGTTGTGCAGAAGCACTTTGATTTCATGTAATTCCATCTGTTAATTCTTGAGATTATTTCTTATACTATTGAAGTCATTTTTACAAAGTTTTTGACGATATCTGTGTCTTGGAATCATTTGCCTGTTTTCCTTTAGCAGTTTTAATGTTTCATGTCTTACACTGAGGTCTCTGGACTAACTTTTATCTCGGTTGATGGTTTGAATCTGGTGCTAATATATTGATTCCCAACATTAAGTTGCTTTTTGTCAGATACTGGGTCATAACAATGAGAAAAGTAACTAAGATGGGGATATGTGTGGGAGAAAACACAGAAGACTGACTGATGGGGGAAAATGAAGCCATAAATGGCCTGCAGAGGCAGAAGCAAACTGAGGTGCTGCATAGGACATGTGATCACAAAATGTCAGCATCAGCATGCTCTAAGAGGGCACTGTTGGGCTTTCTGATGTCGTTTGTGCAAGTCCAAGTGAAAGTCTGCTACTTGCAACCCACTTGAGCTGTCTCAGTCTTCCTGAAAACAACTCAGGTAACCATTGCTGTTATGGTTTGCATTGGAAATGCCCATCAGAAGAGGCTCACATTTTAAACACTAGATCCCCAGTAGGTGGCGCTGTTTTGAGCGTCTGAGGAACCTTTAGAAGGTGGTCCAAGCCAGCAGAAGTGGCTTACTAGTGACAGGCCACTGAAGGTGACACTTGACCCCAGTTCCTACCTTACTCTCTTGCTGCCTTGACTGTTTGGGCATGAAACATTTTACTCTACCATGGTGAGTTAAATCCTCTGAGACAGTGAGCTAAAGTAAATCCCTTCGTCTTTTAAGGAGTTCCATTGGGTGTTTTATGATCAGGATGCAAACTAATATAATTAGCATTCTTTACAGGTGTTCTCTATGCAGATCTAATGGGGGCATCCTGGTTGGCACATTATTCTGAAGTCAAAGCAAATAACCATGGGCAGGGAAAGCAAGATAGTCTTTTCTCAGGATCATTTCCATTCACAGAACAGCTGAACTTTTGCTGGCACTTTCCATCATTCCCCGCTAACACACGTGTTTACCAGCTCCCTTGTGGCTTGACGTTATAAACATAGTTGCCATTTTGTAAGTCCTAGAGCCCATTTCAACACTGGATCTTTGTTTTCTGGGATTGCAGTATAAATGTAATTTTCTTTGTTGTTGACAAGATTCATTTTTTTCTTACAGTCACAAAGGGCAGACATAGTAAACATTTCATGTGATATGCTCTTGTTACATATATTGGTGTGTGTGGCATTTTATTCCCTGTCTATTACTCTAGAATAGGAATGAGCATCCTGGGCAGGAAAACCAGAGTAGAAAACCAAGGTGTTTAGTTCTCAGTTGCTCTGGGTTAAATCATGGTTCTTTTAATTCTTTTTCTTTTTAGACATGAAAAATTTGATAAAAGACTTCCTTTGAGCTAGCTTCATCCAGTTCAGTTTTCCCAGCTATTGCACTAGCATCCTGGAGTTTGCCTCACTCACCCCTAGCTATTTCTAGTTAGTTTATTTTTTAAACCTTTCTCTTCTCTCCTATTTTAGGCTTACAGTGAAGTTAAGAGGCCAGGATGAAAGGCTCCTGTGTATCCCTCACCCAGCTTTGCCTCATGCTAACTTCTCACATGACCACAGTACAGTGGTCAAGGCTGGGAAATGAATTGTTATTTAAACTGCAAGCTTTTCTTCAAACTTCAAAATAATAAGGATAAAAAAGACAAAGGGGGCTAAGCACTCCTGCTGTGCTTCTCCCTTCTCCCCAGGTCTCCATGCTGCATTTAGCTCTGCATTGTCCCTGTTCTCTTCCAGTCTCTCACAGCTTCTCAAACCCTTGGCTTTTAATCACAAGACACTTATTAAGTCATTTTGCAGACTCTCCTCCATTGTGAAAAGGCCTATAGATTCTGACCATTCTGGTTGTAGAGCAGTTATGTATTTGGCTGTGTTGATTTGGGTTGCTGGCCCATCTCTATGAATCCATCAATCAAAGGGAATCCATCAATCAAGAAAAGGGAATTTTGTGTTAGAAGTCACGCTGTCCTACAGAGTAAGACCTTGTTTTAAAAGGTATAACCCCAAAAAGAATACTGTAGAAATAATGCTACAGGGCCCTGGTCTGCCTGATGGGTAGTGCTGATGTTCTATCAAGAGGGTGCCAGCCATGTTTCCATACTGTAAAGTTACCATTTCTCTCTCTGCAGTTAGCAGGCGGTTGGGATGATGTGTTGAAACTACCACTTTTCTCTTCAATCCTTCACTCTTTAAGTTCTTCATCCATCAATGAACCTTGTCTGCAGCTTTTGTGTCAGTTGCCTGATAACAACCCATATGTCTTTCTGTTGGCAGTTTGTTATATGTAAGAGCTGTTTCCTTTCCCCATTGACTGTGTTCTAGCTTGTTTTCCTGCTGCTGTAATAAACACCATGACCAAAAGCAACATGAGGAGGAAAGACTTCATTTTTAGCTCCCAGGTTATAGTCCCTCATCAAGGGAAGCCGGGGAAAGAGATTAAGGCAGGAACCTGGAGGATGGTACAGCACTCAGTGGGCTACGCTCTTCTACATCAGTTATCAACCAGGAAAATGCTTTAAAGATGTGCCAGCAGGCCAGTCTGATGGAAGCAATTCTTCCACTGAGGTTCCCTTTTTGGAGGAGACTAAGTTTGCATCAAGTTGACTGCTGAAGCTAACCACTGTAACTTGCTTAGTTGAATGTTTATGACAGCATGGACGGACAGTGTTTGTCTTAAATGTCAACTGGCTGAGACTTATTTATGGGCAGAGTGCATGGAATCTTATGAAAGAAGTGGGAAATAGTAAGATCTGTGCTCCACAAGGAGAGCAACAGAACCAGAAAATTTGAACACAGGGGTCTTCCTAGAGACTGATACTCCAACCAGGTACCATGCATGGAGATAACCCAGAACCCCTGCACAGATGTAGCCCATGGCAGTTCAGTGTCCAAGTGGGTCACATAGTAATGGGAAGAGGGACTGCCTCTGACATAAATTGATTGGCCTGCTCTTTGGTCACCTCCTCCTGAGGGGGGAGCAGCCTTAGTAGGCCACAGAAGATGACAACGCAGGCACTCCTGATGAGACCTGATAGACTAAGATCAGAAGGAGAGGGGGACCTCCCCTGTCAGTGGACTTGGGGAGGGGCGTTCGTGAAGAAGGGGGAGGAAAGGTGGGATTAGGAGGGGAGGAGGGAGGGGTTTATGGAGGGATACAAAGTAAATAAAGTAATTAATAAAAGTTAAAAAAAATAAAAAGAATTAAAAAAAAAAGAATGACCCAGGAGACAAACTGTCTGTGAGGGCCTTTCTAGAGAGGTTTAACTGAGGAGGAAAGACTCATACCCGAAAGCAGGCTACACCATCCCATGGGCTGTGGTACTAGACTGACTAAAAAGAAAAAAAAAAAGGAGCTAAATAGCTCTGCTTGCCAATGTGGACAGCTGCCTCATGCTCCAGCCTCCATGCCCTCCCTGCCATGATGGACTACACCCCTAGGAACTGTGAGCCAACATAAACCCTTCTTTCATGAAGCTACTTTTTCAAGTATTTTAGCACAATAACTAACACAGGTGGACATTTATTTTATTCTGGGTCCAATGCCATCTCTTTTATTTTGTGACTTAGTTTACATTGAATTTGGCCCTTCAGGTGTGTGTGTGTGTGTGTGTGTGTGTGTGTGTTACTCTTCTTCCTGTCCCTCTCCTGCTATGTGTATTTCCTTTTTACTTTTCAGCTACCACAAGATTTTATATCTTTACGACTTCCAATCATTTTTATAATGTAATAAAACAGATCCTGTGAGGCATAGTATTACCTTTTAGTGGAAAATATGATCATTAATTAAGGCTGGCACTATTTTGTTCACATCTCTGTCCTACACTGTACAATTATAAAATAAGGAGCACTCAGATCTTAGTGATTTTATTGTCATATAATACTATGAGATGATAAACTATTTACCCCTAAGTCACTTATTAGTGGACAATAACAAACTGAATCCATACCTTCGCTTATAGGGTAAGGTGCACCTTGTGTGCAATTTCCTGTGAACTTAGAACAACTTTAGATCACTGTAGGGATTGAGAGATCCAAAGGGATGATTGAAAAAGCTAAATAATCACAGGGGACTAACAACACACACACACTCCAACACCTTTCGAGGGAGAAGGCATCCAGAGAATAAGCCCTTCTGTAGTCTAAGGAGCAGGATCCACCACCACCAACCCCCTCCTGCCATGAGGAAAGAGCGGAAAAGGATCCTATACACTTCAGCACAGCCAGAGTATACGGGCTCAGTGTTTGAGTCAGAGGGCAACTCCATAGAGCAGCAATGGTCTGTAGTCTTTATGGCCTGCAGTTTAGCTTATTTATTGCTAGTAGCTTTGAGTGCATTTTACAGAGTATACACAGATAAACTCCAAAGTGGCTGGAAATGTAATCATATAGGCTTTAGATGTATTTAGAGTATTTAGATGGTTTGGATGATTAAAGATGATGGGCTTTTGAGCTAGTTAGTATATGTCTACAGAGATCAGGAACCTGCCGGATATAACAGGGCATGACTGTAATACCAGCACTCTGGAGGCTGAGGTAGAAGGATATTAAATTTATGTCCAGCTTGGATTTCACAGTGTAACCTGTGAAACCAATACCAAACTTCCTGGAAAGACGTGCCCATTGCTGTAACAGTGGCTTCCTGGTTGGATTGGAGGGTCATTCCATGGGAGGGGACACATGCTGGGCACTGGAGAGCTAGTCAAAAGTCTGGCTGGGCAAGTCCCAGGCCCTATGCGGGGAGCTACTAATCATGTTTTGCCAGGTGGGTATGTACTTAAACTTCCTTCTAAATGTTTATGTTTATGCCTATAGAGTATTGCAGCTCTTGAACTTGATCAGAGAAGCCTCTTTTGGCCTTGGGTGATGGCCAAATTAGGGATACATCCTGATCAAAGTACTAAGAATAAGTAATTTCTGGACATTTGTCCCAAAAGGGACATCCATGCCACCCCATGTGAGGGCCGGGGAATGTAACGGGAGAGGCAGAAGGGCAGTGGGAGATGAAGGATGGGGAAGGGTGTGGTGTGGTGCTTTCTCCTGGGTATGGCATGTCCACTACAATTGTGAACATAGAGAAGCTGCAAAAGCCTAAAAATAAGAAAGGAGGAGCAAGAGGGTAGGAGAGGAACCAGTTAGGAAAAAGAGAGGACGTAGGAGAGAAAGGGAATGAGACAAAATGGTGGGGTTGTGAGTGTGATCACAGTGTACTGCATATAAATTTAATATTGTCAATACATAATAATAAAGAACCCAAAGGCCAATGCAGAGAGGCCAGTGGAACCTCATTTATGTTAACTCCATACGATGCTTTTGTGCTCCGTCAACTTCAGTTTCCTGAAGGGAAGGCGTGATTGTCAAAGGAGGCAAGCTGGAAGGCTGAGGATCTGGTCAGCAAGCTGACATCAGAGGAAAGGAAGTGATGAATGACACTGCACCTCGAGATAAAGTGCCAGTCAGGAAGAGACAGATTGGAGGCAAACTCCGGCGCTGTGCTGACATTTGTGGGAGGGCTTATGGGAGAACTGAGGATGCTAGCTGAATGATTCTAGCTAGTGTGTTTTATGCAGTAAGAATGATGAGATTTTAGCATGAGACTATTGCAGTAATATCTGAAAACTTACACTCTGGCTCTATTTTTCTCATCACGGATGCATCCTCTAGACCCTGAAGATTATGTGCAAACCCTGATAATCTACTTGTGGCCTATCTAAGGGGCCACTGACATGGCACTGGTGGTGAAGCTGACAATGCTACAGTTGGTATCCAAACTTACATGCAGGGTCAACATCGCTACTGTTTGTCCTGTGACCACAGGGAGAAGGCTGACCTTTGTAAGGCTAACTTATCTTTATGTTTTTACTAAATGGGAACAGAACTCACATGCTTATTTTTTGTTCAGGTATAAGCCTCAGAGGAGAACTCTTTATTATAAATACCGTCTATAGATCCTAAGATGATAGAATGGATGCATCCCTCTTCTATGTGAAGTAATAGAATGTGTTGAGGTCAGTATCTTGGCTTATACTAAGCAATCACCCGAACTTCACAGTTAGCAGTGTCCTAGGGTAGTTGGACACAGCTGGATGACAGGTCAAGATCATGAGGTGTCATTAAGGGCAAGAAGTATGGTGTTGGGGCAAGTGGTGGCTGGTCAGAGGATGTTTATTATAGGAAGAACACCCCAATCCAGGATAGGGCTCCTGAGAATCAACAGATAGCGTGGGTACGGACAATTTCCCCTTAATGTGGATACCTCTGACCAGCTTGGAGTAAGATATTATGGAATTAATTGCATCTTGTAAATGTATTAGCCATAGGCACTCATATTTTTCAGGGTCTGCAACCCATTAGCTAGATCTCAGAAATCAAGCATGCATACAGAAAAGGGAGGGATAGGGGAGGGAAGTAGAGGAAAAAAGCTAAGAGAAACGTGAACCATTTTGAAGGAGAAGTGTGGTCCTCCCTGGCCCTGCGGAATCATTGTCACTGGGTTCCCACTCAAGGACAAAAGGAGCAAAGGGGTGGGGTGGGAAAGGGGAGGTGTTTTGGACAGCCATGAGTGCGAGGGAATGACCTCCAGGGCCAGCTTCACTCAGACTGCTCCATTTTACTCAGGGTGAACAAAGGCTGTATAGTTCTTGGGGGGTAGGTGGAGGGTTCCCAGGGTAAGTGTGAAATATTGGCTGGTCTTGCAGTGCCAGGAATGCTTTGTTTGCATTGGGAAACACAGTATCTAATTACCCTATGGGCAGTGGGGGAAAGGAGGGAGCTTTTTTTTGGGGGGGGGGTGGGGAGGCAGGGAATTATGTCAAAGGTCAGGCTCCAGATGTGATTAGAGGCACCTGTGCCTAAGGACGCTCTCCAGATGAGGTCAGGCAGAGAAGAGGAAGCCCTGCTGACAATGGGCACCCTCCATTTAGCACAGGGCTGGTGGAAGGTAACGCTAGCAGCAGGGTTCCCCTACAGAGAAGAGATGCAGGGACACAAACCTGGAGTGGGGGACAGTGAGCAGCTGCCTGTGCAGAGCTCTCTGCTATTCATTCCCATATTTCCTCAGAATAGGCCCAAGTCCTCAAATAAGACCCCCAGAAGCCCCCTAACACTCTTCTTTTCTCACAAATCTTAACTACAGTCACTTCGCAAAGCGATTCATCTGCTTCTCAAAGGTTGTTCCCACAGTCTTTAGAATCCGAATAGTATGTTTCAGCCACCAAAGAGAACATTTATGGAGAGTAATTGAGCAAATTGAGGGTCTGAACCCCAGAAGAGACAATGTGTTTTGACAAGAAAAAAATGGTTGGCAAATGTTAAGGAAATTTTTTTTTTTATGAGTAATCCTGATGATTCTTTGAATAATTATAATCTGTTCCATACTCTGTCACAGTTGCTTGGATGTGTGGTTTTTTTGTCAGTGCCTAAAGTTGTTTTGTTGTCCTTATTTTTAGGAAGAGACTCACAGTATTGAACTATTTCCAACGCTGATGGTGTTGCATTTTTTGAATATTTTTCTCTCTCGTGGCTGATGAGTCACCGGACTATCACTCTGTCCCTAGAACACTGTGGTACCACCAGTCTTAGTCAGAAAATCGTTTCTGTAGTTGATGGTGGAGGGAGAGGTGTGTGTGTGTGTGTGGGGGGGGACCAGGATATGGGGCAAAAGCCACAGACTGGGAGGGCACTGCTGAACTGTAAAGTTGGGAATGTTGCTTACACCTTCAAACACTGATGTATCTATTTATTCTCAGTTTTTCTAATATTCAGCTGCTCTATTATTAGGCCAACCTCAGACAAATAGAGCCTTTTGGCTGCAGGGATATACAATTTGGACACTGTAGTTTCATAATTCAATTTTCTTTCCACGGTGCGATGAATGAGGATGAGGGCTATTATTCTCCAGGGAGGCTAAGCACAGTGAATGGACATAAGTCCCAGTGTCCTCCTACAGACAACAGAAGCTTAAAGCTAACGCAGTCTAAAAGCCTGTCGGAGTTTGGACCTTGGGTAGAAGGTGAAGCAGATGGCAGGACTGTTTTTACCTATGGATTTTCACATGAAGGAGAGAGACAATAGGAATAAGCTGACTCATACAAGGACTGGCATTAGTAAAGTGTTATGCATTGTTGAAAAATCTAAATGAAGGAATTGTTTGCAAACATGGTAGATAAATCTCATTTTTTTGTAGTAGTAGTCATTTTAAAATTGATGTTTTTAGTATTTGCATAGTACTTTTCCATTCTTATGCTTTCGGACCTACTCCTGTCCTTTAATGCTGTTACAATAGAACAGTGTTAAAAACTTCTTAGCAGTGCTGTGCTGGGTTCTAATTTTTTAGTTTTATCTTGTGTATTTATTTCTCAGGTGGAAGGTAGGACCTTGTGAGCATTACACAGCATGCTACTACTGAGACATGTCCCTATACTTTGCTCTAAAAAAGTATTGATGGGATTAGACAAGAGTTGTTATCAGTAGCTAAGATGACAAAGGTGTTGCCACTTGTATAAAAATCTACAATCTTCCTGGGACCCACATTGTTACTGTATAATGACATAGAAAGATGACTACGAAAACTCAACAATCTCTGTTTTTCACTGCCCAGAAAGGATAGAAAGCATTGTGTTCTCAAGCTCTAGGCTCTCTTTAATCTCAGTAAGTATCCTGGTTTCCTTTCTTTTTACCAACCAGTGTTTTTTTGTTTTTGGTTTTGGTTTTTTGTTTGTTTGTTTGTTTTGTTTTCTTTTTACTAAGCACTGTCCTTCAATAGAATAAACAAAGGTGATATCCATAGAATGGAATGTTACACAGCAAGAGCAAGAAAAAGAAATGAGCTATTGTGATGGTTGGTTTTAAGTGTCACCTTGCCACAACATAGAATCCCCTGAGTAGGGAGCCTCAGTGGAGGAATTGCCTACATGGGGTTGGCCTATGGGAGTGTCTTGGGGGACATACTGATTATTTTAATTGATTTGGGAAGACCCAGGCAACATGTAGTCAGAACCTTCTAGCAGCCACCCAGATAATAAAAGAACATGGGAGAAGAAAGATATTTGATTTCTGCTCACACTACTGTCCTGGTTGCAGCTACTCATTCCTTTGCTGATACTAGAACCAGCTTTTCTGGACTTCTAATGTGGGCAGAGGACCAGTGGTTCTCCAGGATTTATTTCAGTTTGGGATGGTTGAGGAACTCAGTCTTGTGGTCTGAGCAATTGTTGGACTCTCAGTTTCCTGGACATTGGGGGTTGTAGGTGTGTGCCACCAACACACTTGGCCTGATACGTTTCTTGATATCGTGTTAGAGTAAGAATGGAATTCTCTCCCCTGAGCATCTCGCTTACTGGGGAAACTGAGGTTTCTGGGTTTGTGAAGATCCAAAATGGCTTTTTTCCATTTTAGAATACACCAATACTTTATCCCATAAAAGAGTAAGTGTACCAATGCCCCTAGTTTCTGGCTTTAAGGACAGAGAAAGGCTGGCATAGAAGAAATAAAACCAAAGATAAGATGCATTATTTCAAAGATACTTTTGTCATAATGGGGTCAGGGAGAGGAGGTGGCTGATCAGATTATTATAGTTAGAAAACAAGGCAGTTTGGGGTTAATTGTGTGAGTAATTCATTGTCATTCTTACTCTGTCCTAGTGGCTTTCTTGATTTTATTGTTAACAACATAAAGGCTGATTTTCCCCTGGTTTCAGGAGAAATAAAAGTTTGCATATGAACTCTGCTATGGGCTTGCTGTGCCACTCAAGGAGTCAGCCTGCCTCCATGAGTTTACCCTTGAACCTGAAGACATCTCTCTTCTGGTTGACACCTTCAAGGCAGCTGTCAGTGCTTGTGCAGGATGGAGTCATAATTGCCTTCTGCCATGGCCATGCTCCAGTCGGAAGTTTCCCTGCTGAGCCCCTGAGTTCCCAGGCTTGAAAACCATCTGGGATGCCTTAAGAATTAGTGCTAAGAATCTTTGTTTTTGTTTTTACTTTATTTTTAAAAGCTATTTTATTCATTCTCTCAGAATTTCGTGCAATGTATTTTGGTCATATTCACAGACCCTGAAAGTCCTCTGAAATTCCTCTGCACCTCTCTACCCATGCAACTTCTTCCTCCTCCTCTTCTTCTCCTCCTTCCTCCTTTTTCTCTTTCTTCTCCTTCTTCTGCCCATAGAACAAACCTTGAAGAAAATTGACTCTCTCCTTTCTTGTAGATATCGCAGGCCAATAGTTCCTCAGCTAACAGTGGGGCTTCATGCCTCTTTCCTGATGAAATGTTGTCTCACATGAGTTTATTCAGGTCTTGTGTGTGCTGTCACAATCTCTGTGAGTTCATATGTGCCACTATCATGTTGTGTCTGGAAAATGCTTTCATTGTTGTCACCCACTGCTTCTGGCCCTTAAACTCCTCTTCCCTGATGATCTTTGGGGATATGGTATGACATGGATGTCCCACTTAGGGCTGAGAACACTGCATTTCTTACTCTTCTCATTCTCCAGCTGTCGGCTTCTGTGTTAATTACTGTCTATTGTAAGAAGCAGGCTTTCTGATGAGGGTACAGTGATGCACTGATCTATGATATAGCAATAAGTCATTGGGAACTGGTTCAATACCATACCACCCTGAATCTTGTCCATTGTTGTTTTTTAATGCTCTAAAGAATATATTTGTTTCCCTAAAAACCGAATGCAACATCCAGTTCACTGACATTTTATGGCTGGTGACCTTATTTTTCTTTTCTTAGTTGCACAGAAAATATGATGTTGTGGAGCTCAGTGTAACAAGATACCTTCTTTATAATGCCCTGGAAGAAGGCATCCTTTCCCCACTTAAAGAGAACAATTCAGAGATCTTGGAGACCAGAGTTCTAGTCGTGGCTCTGTTGTTAAGTAGGTGTTGACATTGGTCGTGTCCAATTAACGTCTCTGATCCCCAGGTTTTTCATCCATAAAATGGTAGAAATGAAAAGACCCCCAAGGTTCCCACCAACTTGACACTTGAATCTAGGCCACCATGTTAGAATAGGGCAAAGGAAGTGCCAGGGTAATGGAAACGAAATTGCTCCTTTCTCTCTGTGAAGCACCTGGGCTGTTTCCAAATGGAAATTTCAGCATTAGGAACCGTGAGCAGGAGCATTCCCAGCCAAGCTTAGTGAGACAACAGCAGCTCACCCCGGGAGTCAGGGCGTGTGGTGGTCTCATGGTGTGCATATCTGGCACCACCTTGGGCTTTCACATGAATAGAAACGAAAGACTTCTTAGTTTTCAAAAATAAAATGTTTCAGGTTTAAATTGGATTTGCTTCTGAATTATTCTTAGGAACAAGGGAAAATTAGCTAAGCCTCCCAAGTCATTCTCCAACCCTCCATCTGCTGGCTCACCCCCACACCTCCCCAATACCTTCTGCGCTCCTCTTCCGCCCCTGGTAGTACCCACTGTTTGCTCCTCCTCTGGACCCCCTTCTCCGTGCGCTTGTGTCTGCATATGGGATTATAGGCCACAGCGATGGTTACCACCCAAAGCCACTTTTGAAGCCATTTTCCAAATACTCCCCCACCTGCCCGAATGACACTGCTAACACAGCATTGAAGCTACTGCTACAAGCCAGTGAGTCTCTCTGAGAGCCAGCTTCCCTGGGTTTTATGTTTTCCATAGTTACCATCTGTGAGCACATTAGAAAACCCAGCAAGGCCGACAAGCTCTGCTACTCGCCTGCAACGGTGTGTTGTCAATGATGCAGTTATGTAACTTATTACTGATGATTATTCATCTTACCATTGCTGGGGTCGGTTGTTTGTTTTCCGAAGGGCCCGAGTCTATATTTGACTATTGTTAAAATCTCTGAGTGACATGGCCAGAGATAGCTGTGTAATTTAGCCAGTCCACCGACACCTCACAGCTGTCTAAACGACACCCACTGGTGTTTACTTTGCTGAGAACAGTCTCCCCACAATTCTGGCAAAAAGATGAAGATGAGTAACATAATGAATAGGCAACTAGAAGGGGAAATTTAGGGCAATTTAAATGCATCTACTTCTGCCTTGATGAATAGCTGTGTACCACACGAGACAGAAACTGGCACATGATTTTAAATGCTGGAGACATAAAGGCCAATCATTGCCTTAGGATCAGAATTTGAGACATCTTTGCTCTTCAGTTTAGTCTTTTTCTTTCTTTTTAAATAAATGATTTACTTCTACTTTTGAGTTATGTTTATATGTGAGTGCAGGTACCTGAGGAGTCCAGAAGAGGACATACAGTGTCGATGTCCTGGAGCTGGCTTTGCAGGTATTTGTGTGCTGTCTGGTGAGTCTTAGTAATCCAAGCACTTGGAAGGCAGAGGCCAGCAGATCTCTATAAGTTCAAGGCCAGCCTGCAGAGTGAGTTCCAGAACAGCCAAGAGACTATATGGAAAAACCATATAAGGATAAAAGCATAATGTATTCTACCATTGAGCTATCTCTCCAGACCCAGCTTATTCCAGCTTATTCTAACTATGACTCTTTTTTTTTTTTTTGAGACAGGGCTTCTCTGTGGGTAGTCCTGGCTGTGCTGGAACTCACTTTGTAGACCAATCTGGCCTTGAACTCATAGAGATCTGCCAGCCTCTGCCTCCCTAGTGTTGGGATTGAGGCATGCACCACCACCGCCCACTAACTATGACTCTTAAATAAATCTCACATCTATTTGTATGTTGCCTTTTGAGAAACAATAGAGATTAATAAGAGCCATTAATGCTAAGTCAGACCATTTACATCTTAGTGATTTAAGTTCATCATAAGAAATCAGCAGTTCTCTTAATTTTTTTCTTTTTCTCTTGCTTCTCTTTTTGAAAAAGATGCTCATTTTAAAGAGCATGCGTGCATGTGTGTGCGCATGTGTTTAAGTGCCCGCAGAAGCCAGAAGAGTGCCTGGCACTAGAGTTACACACCTAATATGTACTCTAGGACCCCAACTCCAGGCCTCTGCAAAGGCAGCAAGGCTCTTAATCTCTGAGCCATCTCTGCAAACCCTCTTTTATCGGTGGTTGTTGTTTTGTTCTGCTTTTTGAGATAATCCTTCTATAAAGCACAGGTTGATCTTGAACTCTAGATTCTCTTGTGTCAGCTACCCAAGTGCTGGGATTATAGGCACAAGCCACAACATCTGGCTCAGTTTTTCTTCATTCTTCTCTATCACCTACCAGGTCCAAGTTCATGCCTATCCAATTACATTTGCAGAATTAGAGGAATTGAGAAGCATGTCTGGATATTGTGTGCCTACAGCCACCTTAACTGGTTTTACAAGGGTATTCAATAAGTTTGTTGAACATGAACGAGCAAGTTGGCTACAAGAATTGTTTCTGTGATAATTTTATTGTAGCATGTTCAGTCCTGAGCAAAATGTAAGAAAATTACTTCTGGGCATGATAGCCGCACCAGGGAAAGGCACTGGTGATCTTCCTTCCCAATTCCTGGTTACACGCGCAATAAAGTATACAAACATATTCTCTAGGCATTTGAAAACCACAGATAAACATCATCTCTACAGTGTACATCTGGGGCTGCAGGGGTGCTCACATTTCTTTTGGAGAAGTGCAGAGTATTGTGGAAGTTCGTGAGAAAGATGCCTTCCTGAGCTCCTCTGACAAGTTATGAAATTTAAGAACTGCCAGCAAGAAGAGGATTCGAAGCCCTCTTTCTTTATCCCCAGCAGCAGGGTTTGGACTTTACCAGTCAGCAAGGCCTTCTCAGCTCAATCATATTTCATGGGGCCTAGAAAATAGAGTACAGACACAAATAGTTGGTTCATTCAGAAATAATCAAAGCTACTGCCTTTCTCTGAAATGGACTTTCTGCTTGAATGGGAAAGGGAATTTAATTCTTCACAATATTCTGCCCCCTGCTTATATGACATTAGAGTAAATACTGTGTAGTGAAGACAGTTTTAAGGATGAAGTAGATTATATGGAGATGAAACACATAAATGCTGGGCATGAGAAAGGGGCTTAAGTTATGCGAGGGCATAAAGTAGAAGTTACTGATTTCTAAGTTGTAAATAAGGAAGAGAAGTGAAGTTGATATTTGATACTCAATGAAATTACATAAAACTATATAAGACCTGAGGAAATTCAGGTTTCAAAGATCAGCCCACAAGTACAAATATATTATATTATAATATATTATGATATGATATAATATAATATAATATGGCATTATATTATATTATATTATATTATATTATATTATATATTTGTTACTGGCTTTGTTTCTGTTGGTGTTATTAAAATATTCCATATTTTACAAGTTACAAAGGTTAACATTAAAGAAGGTTTTATCCGGTTTTCAATCTCAGGTAACAGTTCATCATTATAGGAAGGTTGAGGCAGAAACTTGAAGCATCTACTCATATCTGCTGTTGGAAACAGAAGGAGAATGAATGCTTGCTTGTGCTCAGAACCTTTTCTGCACTTAAACAGTCTGAGATCATGTGCCTAGGGAATGGTGTTACCCACAGTGGGCTGGTCTTTGTTCCTCAGTAAGCTTAATCAAAAGAAATTCTCCAAAGACAAGCACGCAGGCAACCTGATCTAGAGAATCCTTCTTTGTTCTTCTCTTCCTAGGCCATTCCAGGTTGTATCAAATTAAAACAGTCACAACTGGCATGAAGTAAATATTTCAAATTGACAGTATGACAGATTACATTTTTTGAGAATATGAAAAATTTTACATTTATTATAAAAAATACCCCAATACTATACTACAGCATTTACAGGAAATGTAATTATAATAAGAAAGATGACATGTTAAAATGAAGGGCAAAGATTTGCTAGATAGGGATATTTTAAAATAAGTTTTGGAAAAATTGAAATCAAGTATATAAAGGCAGATTGAGATGCCCCCAAATACCAGGACAAAGTGACATGATAGGTGAGTTTCAGTCATGCCTGCTTTCCAATAAATGTGGTCTGTGCCTGTAACCCCAATACTTATGAGGTTGAGATAGGAGGAGGGAAAGTTCAAAGTCAGCTTGGCTTACTTCGTGAGACCCTGCCACAGTACCCACTTTTCTGAGGAAGTGATGGGTATCTGGATGTAGAGCCTTGAGGGATAACTCAGTGGTTAAGAGCACTGTTCAAACTCAGAAGACTGGAGTGAAAGCCCCAGCAACTGTCCACATGGCTCACAGCCACCTGTAAGTCCAGGGGATCGGATGTCCACCTTCTCATTGTATCCCAGCCACATGGTGGCCTTTGCTATTTCTTGAATACCCTAAATAACATCTATCTCATGGTCTTCTTACTTGTACTCTGCTTTATTTTCTATGAAGTCCTTCCCATCATTTGATACTTGTTTCTTTTCTGTGTCTCATCTCATCTTCTGCGGAGTAGAGGCTTTGTTGTTTTTATTTTTATCTCTGGCACCAAGTGTGAACTTGATATGCATTTTGATACATACATATTTCTTTAGTAGATAAGTTAAAAATATGCACTTAAAAGATCAGGACAGAGTAAAAAGTACAATTTCACCATGCAACTGAAAAAGTAAATATGGACTTAGAGGGAAATAACTAAATTCACAAAATCACTACAAAAGAAAAGGGGCCCAGGAGATGTGCTCTCTATAAAATCTGCAAGTGTCTGGGGGCAGAACGTTTTCTTGACTAGGGAGAAGTGAATCAGAGAGGAAGGGGTAAGCACAAGCAGCATGAGCTTGTGCACAGGTGGTGTGTGAACAAGAGATTTTGCCTCTTGATGTGGTCTTCATCCTAGGAAAGAACTAGAATTCTGTGGCCTGGGGAAAAGAAGGAAGTCTCATGAGGTCTTAACTAGTTGGCTTAGTAGGCAGTTTGCCCAGATCAGTCAGTGATGACCAAAGATTGAGAATGTGAACGGTTGTTTCAGCTTGTTAAGGCCGATATAACAGAATGGGGTCTGGGTGGCTTACAGGCAAAAGAGATTTATCACTCATAGTTTTGGGGCTAGAAATCCAAGATAAGGCACTGGTGGTCCAGGTGTCTGGTGATGGCCCACTTCCTGCTTCACAAGTAGCCCATTCCCCCCAGAACATCCCATGGTAGAAGGCTGTCCAAGCACCTTTGCTTTAACATTGTAACCATCTAGTTCCATTCATGAGGACTCTTATCTTCTTGCTCTAATCACTCCCAAAGGTTCAGAATCATAAAACAGTCATCACTATGGGTTAGGATTTCAGCATATCAACACTGGAGGACAAAAGCATTGAGAAAGGTCCACATCTGATTTTTGTCACAGGTATACTGATGTCATCCAGACTCTTGTCCAAGTCATATGACAGAGGCTGGTCTAAGCCATACAATGGAGGCTGGTCTTTGTGATGAGAAGTGATTATTGACCTTACTGTGTTTCGCTCTGTTAACTCACAGGAGTTTAGTCACAGTGAGGTCATTCATGCCATGAAAGATGAGAGGACTGTTACCGAGTTGTCCTCTCCAATCTGACTTAATGGAGAGGTTGTTCTTTAACACCCACCTCACGCCATCTGCCACCGCAGTCACAGACTCTTAAGTTCTACTTTGTCACATGTCCTATGGGTCATTGAGTGACAGTGTTGGAGATGATTCAATGAGGGAACTCAGAATGTGTTCCTTATTTGATTCAGAGCTCTGCCAACGAGTGTGATGTGATATTACTAAAGTTAAAAGAAATGACGATCTCAGCTGTAAATAATTTATAGACCCAAAGAAAGCTGGAATTAAGTTGTTTATGCTTTCTTCCCTCTGAATAGCCTGCTGTGGGAGGCAGCCCTAGTTCCTAAACCTCATTTGGCACCAAATCACACTATTCTGTGGATCTTATTAAATGCATAAATCTTATGTTTTTCAAAGTTCGGTCTAAACATGAACAAACAACCTCAAGTGTTCAGTCTAGTTCTAAAGGATCAGAAGCTTGGAGAGGACTAGGGTTAGACTGGTCTTAGTTTGAAAATGCTGACATTTGAAGCATGAATTCTGTGGAGCATTCTGGCTCAGAGAGCTCACAGCTACCCAGGTGACGTCCAGTTTCTCTGCCTACAGACAAAGATGCAGGGTACTTTTGGTGCATCTTTTCCCAGATCCCTGCTCCCCAGGTTGACTTTATGCTGTAAAGGAAGGAAAAAGATAGATTGAAAAACATTCTATTTTCTAGCTCTTGGAAAAAATGACATTTTTTTTTCAACAAGTAGGGAAAAATAATACTTTAAAGCACACCAAGGAATTACTTTTTACAAAGTTTCACAAGAAAAATTAATATCCATTTTGCTGATGAGTAATATAAGCCATTATCTATATGACATACGTGTCTTGCCAGATACCATGCTAAATAGTCACTTGATCTTTGCAACAGTCTTATAGCTATTATTATCCTTGAAATCCACACAATGAATGTGAGGCACCTTCCTGGGTTCAGGCAACCACGGCATGGTGGATCAGAGGTTCAAGTGCTGCTCTTCACATATTTCTCAGCCAATGCTCTCTGTGGCATTTAGCTCCAGCATTCTTAAACTATCTGTCTATTATTAGATGTCACATGCATTAAAACACACACACACAGATAGATAGATAGATAGATAGACAGACAGACAGACAGACAGACAGACAGATAGATAGATAGATAGATAGATAGATAGATAGATAGATAGATAGACAGGGACGGAGACACACAGAGAGACAGAGAGACAGAGATAGAGAGGGAGAAATTAGACATCCTTTTCCCACTTACTCTAATTGAAAGGACATCCATGAACTTAATGTTGGCGAGTCAGCTTTTCCAGATGATTCCTTTTTATGGACTCTGCAGAGAAAAAGCCAAGGCTCATGGGATCTTGGTAAGTTGCCCAGAAATACATTATAATTGGAAGACTCTAGAAAACCCCCCACTCATTTTATGAAAGTCCTCTATGGTTCTGCCCCATGCCGCTTGCTCAGCTGTATCTGGCTTCAAGTCCTCAGTCTCTACTATGGTCACTAGGCCTGTCAGTACTTTCTCTTCAGGTTCTGTGGGTTGTAAGATAATTTGGGGCTAGGATGACTGTATCAGTGTGGGCTGATGAGGCTGAATTCCTCTTCAAACTCAATTTCTCTTCACAGAGAACATCGCTTGTTTTCATTGAAGAATTATTTTATTAATCCCCCCCCCCCATGTGCCTCCATAGAACAGATTGCTTTTTTTTCTCCTGGAGTTTATCTTATTGTCTTCTCATATGGTGACTAGATACCTCAAAGTTAGTATTTATTGGTTTATTTGACTGTTTTCTTGCTAACTACCAATGGTTCTGAGCATTCACTTTAAAACGAGCACTAGAAAATGCTTCTCTAGTTGCTAATTCAGACAATGTAATTATGCTTAACACTATAGTTGTCCACTCTGTTTGACACCTCAGTGCTTACCTGTATGGTGACCAAAGGTGACCTAATAAAGTGGCCAGAATGATGATATCTCTGTGTGTGGTATGAGAGGAAGATGGAGTCTTGATATCATTTACTTCCCTGAGTATGAGCCTAACTGAGCAATGACCTGCATGTGATGATTAGTTTTAACTGTCACTTGACACAATCACCTGGAAATAGAATCACCTGGAAAGAGTCCCAGTGAGGAACTGTCACGATTAGGTCTACCTATGGGCATATCTATAAGGGATTATCTTGATGATGTCAGTTGAGATGCAAAGACCTGTCTCTGTGGAAGGAGGGTCGTTCAGAGGAGCCTGAACCTTCTAAGATTGCAGTGAGCAGGGTGCATGCATGATTTCATTTCTTGCTGTTCTTTATTATGGCTGTAACAGCTCTCTGCTTCACGTACCTGCCCTGTGACTCCCCCTGTATGTGGGACTGGAATCTGGAACTGTGAACCAAATAAACCCTCTCCTCTTAAGTGCTTTTGCCAGAGTATTTTGTCACAGGAAAAGGAATGACAGTTAGACACCGTGCATCCTTCTCAAGAGCCCCCACAGGGCCACTAAGCAAATACAGGAGACAGAAAATGAATCCTTAAGGTGAAAATCAATGAGAGATGCAACTCCCTTCTGCTTCTCAGTCCAGGCTCTCTCTTCTTTTTCCTTTCTTTCTCTCTCTCTTCCTTCTATCCATGCCCCCCCCCCAGTTTTATGATGGATGAAGTCCAGGTCCTTATACTTGGTAAGCAAACAATGCTGCTGAGATACCTAGCCAACAGTTGTCTCAATAATCGCAATAACTTTTCCCTTCTACAAGACATCACACTAAGCCATTACACTGCTGATGCTGTGCTGATTGAACACGGTGAACTAGACTAGCGACTGCTTTAAACCTACCAGAAAAGTTATGGGAAACAAATGTGACTAGAATCTAGGGGTTTGGCTCTCTCTGAAATTCCTATGTGCTCAGTTGTTTGGGACATGCCAAGATATCCCTTCTAAGGTGAGTGACTAGCTGTTGCAACTTCTCCCTCCTGCAACCAAGAAGGCACATCTAGTGAGCCTCTGGATTTCAGAGGCCTTGTAGTCTTTGAAGTTTTGCTTTGGCTTATCTACTGAATGACCCCAAAAGCTTCTAGTTTTGAGCAGAGCCTAGACCAATTAATACTATGTCATAGGCCAGGCAACTGTACAAATGATTCTACCACTTGAACCGTATGACTCTGCAGATACAGTGGTAATCAAGGAAAAGGTGGATGGTAAAGAATCTGTTTGGAGCTCAAGACAGGCCTGTACAATGAGTCAAAGTCTAGACTTTTAGGATTTTGGAGCAAGGCTCTGCCATCGTCTCTATATATCTACTCCCCATTTGGGAGGTAACTCTTAGCCTGCTATGGAGCCCTAGAGTGAATGACTAAACACATAGAACCACCTCAACAAGGAACCACAGATGACTATTACAAGCTAATTGCAGTTTGATCCAGGCCATTAAGCTGAGTGAGCACATAAATATGATTGATGTTATCATATAGATGCAAGCATCCTATATGTAATCGGACCCAGGGATGTCCTGAAAGACATAGTAACTTACATAAAAAGTTCTCAAATATCTATAAAGCTCTTTCTATCATGCTTACGTATTCCTAATGGATGTAGAATGACTCTCAGAAGAAGGCAATTGGAAGTACATGACCAGTTACAGGGATTAGAATTGTAATTGTCATCAGCAATTTTTTACTCTAATTATATCCATTTATATTACTTTAAGTATCTTTGCTTTCTTTTATTTCTTATTCCTTTACTATATAACAAAAATATTTAAACTTTATATCAATATTTAAATTTAGTTATTTTGAAACACAGTATTTAAATTATTAAGTATTGGGAGGAGAGTAAACATCACCTGAGGACTTTTCCTCCTTTCCTGGAGAAGGGATGAGTATATATTTGAATTTTTACAGAGAAGCTGTTTATTTTGGATGGTATTTATAAACTTGTTTAAAAAAGATTTATTTATTTTATGTATATGAATGCTCTGTCTTCATGTACACACCAGAAGAGGGAATCAGTTTCCATCACAGATGGTTGTGAGCCACCATGTCATTGTTGGGAATTGAACTCAGGACCTCTAGAAGACCAGGCAGTGAGTGCTCTTAACCACTGAGCCATCTCTCCAGCCTCCATATTATGAACTTGTTTTGGTCTATATTTCAAGATTAACTGTGTTTTAAGAGGAGGTGTATGGGTGCCCAGTTGATGAAGGCTGGGCTTGTGGTGACTAATAGTATCTATTGATTTGATTGTGTAAGACATGACCAGCTAGCTGGCCAAACATTTCACTTGGTGTGCTTGTGAGTGTGAGTCAATGGACCTGGAGTAAAGTATCTCCCTTAGGGAAAAAAAAACAAACAAACAAACCAATGTGAGTTGACATCATTCAACCCAAGGAAGACCTGCAAAGAACAACTCAGAAGACTGGGTTTGTCTCTTTCGCCTTGGAAAGGGAACATATGTCATTGTCAGTCTCCGGCAAAGGTCTCTGGACCTTGGGCTCAGATCATTACTTATACCACTGCCACCTCATGTGAGCCGATTCCTATAAGTACATGCGTGTCATTTGTCTTTGTCCCTCCATCCATCTGTCCCTTTGTCCCTCCCTCCCTCTTTCATTTCCCTGACCCCCATATATATATATAATATTTTACAATATATAGCACATATGTTCTATTGATATTGCTATGTTGGACACATGATGTTTGATGCATAATATGCCTGTGAATATATTCTATTTCCCTGGAAGCCACTTCCAACCACAGTATTTTAAGGATTGAAGCAAACGTATTTTCTTTAACAGAATATACTGAAAGACTTTCCTTGGTTGGCACACATCCAAGGTAGTTTGGCTCCACAGTACAGCTGTGACCACTGAGCTCTGCGAAGTCTCCCTCTCCAGAGAAACCTTGTACCATTTGATTAAATTACTTTTGTCTTCAGGATGGAGGTTTATTGGTTCTCCGCACAACCGGGAAATCATCTCTTTTGGACTATGGAGAGTCTTGATTACTCCTTCCAAATTAGGTTTTTCTTCCTCTGTTAGAACTTTTAATCAGGACAGCTTGCCAGGAATAAGGCAGGATCTCCAAAAAGTGGAATACTCCCAGGCTGCTCATGGATTCATTTCCTAGGAGACGTATTTCTTACTTCATCCGATAAAGGACAATGGCGGAGGAGGCGTTTCGTGTAGAACGTTGCACTGGAGCATTCTTCTGATGTTTCTAAGGGCTGCCCATAGCCAAAAAGACTGAACCGTCTGCGTCTGGGGCATACGCCCAGATGTGGTGGGTCTTAAATTTCAGTTCAGTTCAGGCTTCAAGTGCTTGCCTGCTGTATGGCCTTCTACTAGCACTCTAATTGGCCTGGCCTCAAAAGAAGGCTTAAATAGTACTAAACTAATAAATTAGCACGGATGAACCACTTCTTTGTCATTGGTAGGGAGACAAACAAAACAAAACAAAACAAAAAACAAAACAACACACACACACACACACACCCACCCCATCAACAACAACAACAACAAACCAGTCTGGTCAGGCTCTCCTCTTAACCAGTACGAGCCAAGCCACTTAGCTCCTGTTCCTGTATCCCTGTGCTCTACCTAACTCAAGTTTCCCTCAGGTGATACGACAATGATACCATTAAGCTGGAAATTTAGACCACGACTTTAGAATTCTCATACCTCCGTCAACTAGGACAAAATGGGAAATATAATGCATGGATAGTTTTGTGTTTTGAGAGAAGTCATTATTTTTTTTCTAGATGTGTTTTCTCAGTCCCCCACCCCACACACACCAAAGGATTTTCCACGACTAAGTAAAATTAACAAGTTTTATTGCTCTAGTGAAAAACAGTTGTTCATAGCTGAAGTCAGTAGGATAGAGAGAAGCTGATGACCAGAGATGTGCCCCAGACAGGAAGGGGAAGTAAAAATGTTTCCTGGGTTGTAGGGGAGGGATGAAAAGAGGCTCAGAGATGACTCATGGGTCAGGATGTTCCCTGGATCTCCCTGAAACTCAGAATATTAAGATTTGAGGATTTATAAACCAAATTAACTTTTATAAGACAAAAATGTCAGGAAATGCAAAGTATGCCCTGTCCATGAGTGGGCCAGCAACACATGTATGTGTGTGCGTGCGTGCATAGCTGGCTTGTGTGCTTCCATGTGTGAGTGTCCTTAACAGAAGAGCTCTGAATACCAAATGACATCTTGTCTATACAAATCCTTTAAGCAAGCTTAGTGGTCTTGAAAATCAGACAACAATACTTCCAATAGTTAAAGCAAAGACAAACAAGAAAACAAAAACCCTCCCAGACCTCATACACCTTGGTACCATTGTATGAGGTTTTGTGGCATTCCCAGTTAGTTTAGTAATAGCTTAGTGGTCTGTCCTCCTTTCTTTGTCAGAAAGCCTAGAAAATCTACCTGGGGTTATGAAAGTCATAGCAGAACGGGGCAAGGAAGAAGAGTGGATGCCCCCTTCCCAAAACTGTATCTTAGTTCTACTGTGATGCTAACAAAATACTTGAGACTGGGGCATTTATAAAGAGCATTAATTGATTCCATATGGTTCTGGTTGATGGGAAGTTCAAAGTGTCGGCTTTCATTTCTAGTGGGAGCAGAGCATCCTCCGAAGACACTGCCTGTTACTCTAGCTTTACAGGCAGGAGAGGCAGGAGACAGGAAAGAAAAATGAGCCTCCTCTGTGACTTAATGAATATCCAAGATGTCCCACCTCCTCAAAACACCATAACAGAAATGAAGTTTTAGCATGAGTTTGGAGAAGACATGCATTTAAACCATTTTAGCCTTGGCCCTATAAAATTCATGTTTTTCTCATGTAAGAAATGTATCCGTTCCACCTTAATAGCCCCCAGGGAAGATAACAGCATCCACCTTTAATAACCAAATTCTTTTTCTTTCTTTCTTTCATAGCAACTCACTCTGCGGACTAGGCTGACCTCAAGCTACAGAATTCTGCCTGCCTCTGCCTCCCGTGTGCTGGGACTGAAGGTGTGCACCACCACTGCCAGGCAACACCAACTTTTAAAATGTAAGTGCAGACTCCCATGTCTGATCTCTCTCTCTCTTTCTCTCTCTCTCTCTCTCACACACACACACGCTACTTAAAGTCTCATTTGTCCTGAAGCAAATTCCTCCTTGCTGCATGTATTCTCTTGGGGAAACAGGAAAAAAAAATGGCTGTTCACTTCAGATAGGACATCGATGAGAGACTAAAGAACAACCCACTTAAGTCTAGGTTAGAGAGACCGCTTGTTTGTTGGGGTTTCTTTCAGGAGCATGGGAGGTTAACAGTCAGTTGCACCAGCACTAAGCCCACCCCTTCATGGGTGATAACTTACAATGGCTGCATTGCTGGAGCTCCTTGTCCAAAGTACAGGCTGCAGAAGGTTCTTCTTTGCCCCAGAGATTGTCCATTGCTTACAAAACCCCAAGGAAGGGTCTGATGAGCCTTCAAACTTTCTGAGCACCCCCAGCCTCCTAAGTGTCATGACAGCCTGGCTCTTCTGAGTTTTGTTAGATCTCTGGGTGAGGAATCTCCCTACTTCCTCCAGGGAGAATGTTTCCATTCAGGGGAAATAGTTATATAACTATCATCCAGCTGTGTGAGTCTGATAGCAGGAAAACTAAACTCTAAAATAGCCCCATAAGTGACAAACACAGTCATTCCAAATGGAAGCTACAGAAAGCAAAAAGAGGGTAACCAGACTCAACTAAGTCTAACTTGCAATAAATGAGATGACATTAAATCTCAAGGTAATGCAATCTTTGACTCCATGCCTGTCCTTCCAGCTACCTTGGGTGAAGGCTGGGACTCCCGGGCTCCAGGGAACCCTTTCCCAAGGCTTTGCTGAGTGCAGCATATATTATAGCTTCCTCAGGCTGTAGTCTAGGGCTCTGGCCCCTCCTGGGCTACCACTGTCATCTGTTGGCTCTAAGGGTCTGGGTTTTAGTGGCTTCGCTGGCCTGACCTCTCCACTAAGCATGGTCTATGTGAGGTCTCTTTCTGCTATCTCTGGACCCACAGCTTTCTTGGCTTTTCTTCAATGGAGACTTTCAGTGGTGACCCTGCTTCCATGGATCCACTAGAAATTGCCCTAAAGAGGACTTGTATGTGTGTGTGTGTGTGGAGGGGTGGGGGTGGGCATGTGCAATTGATTGCAATTGTCCTCAGAAGCTATCGGTGTCAGAATCCCTGCAAGTGGAGGGACAGATAGGTAGGAGCTGCATGATGTGGTGGTGGGAACTAAACCTGGATCCTGTGCAGGAAAGCGAGTGCTCTTAACCACTGAGCATCCTACTTCATCACTCAAATTCTTACTCCAATAAAGCACTAGAGCACAGACCCGATTCAGTCCAATTCTTTGACTTTGCAATAAGAATTGTCTATCTTCTAGTTCCCAATAAGACATTCCTTATTCCCCTTAAGAGCTCATAAATGTACCTTTTTGGGGGGAGGAGTTCCTATTTATACCAACATTCTAATCATGACTTCTCCAATAACTTCTTTGAAGATTTAGGTTCTGTCTGCAGCAGTGTCCCACTGCTTAATGAATGACAATCCAGGCCTTTTCTACATTTTCAAACATTTCCACCTACTACCCACTTTTCAGTGCAAAAGATTCTTCCTTATTTTAAGGGATTTTTTTTCCTTGCAACATTGTACCTCCAGCACCAGCGTTTGTCTTAGTAATGTATTCACAGGATAAAACAGTGGTTTATTCTCTTACAGGGAGGGACCCTTTGGGCCACCACCTCTTACTTCCTCATTAGAAGTGGGTGAAGATGGGAAGCATGTAGACACAGAGGGCATGAAGAATGTGGGCTCTGGATGAGAGCAATCTCATGTTCTATGTTCTATGTTCATGTGGCCTGTATTTCTCTGGTTGTCCCCATATTTAAAACTGCTGTTGCTCTGGCCAGGACAAGACTTCAGGAGAGGCTTAGCATTTGGCTTATCTTAATGGCCTCCTGCCATGCCCAGTTAGGCTCCTTCCACTTCCTGTCCCCTACTGAGTGTTCAAAGTAGTCAGGGGGTGAAAAGATTTATCAGAGCTCAAGAGAACAAACAAAAACATAGGGACAACACTTTAGTCTGTGACTAAAGGTGTTCTCTGTGTGGATGATGTTACATCATCCCTCCTTCCATCCTATTACCATAAACTCAGTCACGAGAGACCATGACCTTCATGCTTTCTGCTTCACCAAGTTCCCCACTCACTGGTGTGGTCATTTAGAAAAGAGCATTTCTGGTACACTCTGACTTGTAAGTGCATGTTTAAATTTTCATTGTACTGATCAAATTTGTCTCCACAGTAAATGAGAATTTCAAAAGAAAAATTTGGCAGCTTCATGAAAAATACATGACCATATCAGAGGCCGAGGAAATCTTGCATCCACACCAGAAAACAGCTTGCAAAAACAAAAGCTTTCTGGAGTGGTGTGCAGTTCTCTCTAGGGGTACCATCTTGTTGGAACAAGCAAGAGAAACTTACTCTAAGCACTACCATTTTGTTTTCAGGTTCCATTTAATCCTAGGGAGAAACTAAGTTCAAGGTCCCAGGCTCTAGAGAAACTGGGGACTTCCAAATAGCTGACTAGCTTCTGTTGTAAGGAGACAGTTGTCTGAGTGCAGCCATCTCAGAGACAACTTGTAAGGAAACAGTTGTCTGAATCTGGACATCTCAAGGACAATATCTCCATCTTGCTGGCAGGGTCAACTAAGTTTATGTTCTCAGGCCCAGAACCTACTCCTGTCCTGATGGATGGAAATTCCCTTGGTCAACCCCTTACATCAAAGTAAGATTGGACAATGCTATCCCCTTCCCCCTCAAATTATGGTTTTATCCTTTAAACATGCTATACAATATCTCTTCAGGGTCATAGTTCAGCTCTCCAGTCTGTTCTGAGGCCCTGATTGACCAGTAGTGGCTTGAATACAAAATTTTTTTGACATCTGCATAGACCTGGTATTTGAATTTTGTTGGATTTATGTTGAATGTAAGCATACCCCAGAACAATCGCAATAAAGACCACAGTGGAAAGCTCCCAAGACTGGTACTTAGTGTGAACACATCCAAGAGGAGGAACCCATCCTTTAGGCCAAGGTAGGCACATTTCTAGCTTGAAGAAGATTGACAAGCTTACACGAGTTCTCTTTTTGAGAGTTGTCTTCAGTCCACTGGAACCAATGTGACTGGAGTTGGGCAGATTCACTGGGAGGGGTCTCAGAGAGGAAGCAGCATTATGACCTGCCTGAAGCTGATGGATGCAGTGATGTAGCAGGGATAGAAGCCTGGCACTGTAGCTTTCATTCAGGATGACTCTGTGACATGGTTCCTGTATCTCAGACACAGTAAGCTTCAACTGAAACCTCATCCTTGCTCAGCTCCTGCATCTGCCCCATCCTGTAGCTTATTTTCTTACAGACATTTTAAGAGCACTCGCATAAAAAAAGTCATGACCCAAAAGCCACCTTCTCAGACATACGGGAACTTCGATGGATGCAGTGTATGTAGGATGATAGAACACTCTATGGCACTGGGAACTATGGATCAGTGAGAGCACAGACATGTAGCCTGCCTTTAAGTGACCAAGGCATTCCCCTGCCTACCAGAAAGTTTGGTGGCTCTAGATCAGTAGCTGCTAAGATGAACAAATGTCTAACTTTCAGGAGTTAATAGGGTAAAAGTTTATTTACTGTACACTTTAGAGGTCATTTACTCCCCTTTGGTGAGTTAAAGGGTTAGAGAGGGTGACCTGTTATATTGCTGCCTTTCTTGATGCCTATGTGTGGTGAATACAAAGGTAGCCACTGTCTTCCCCACTCCCTGAAGAGATGGAATCTATTTGTCTATTTTTTGAGTCAGGGTTGGCCTGTGTGATGTGTTGACTAATGCGATGTTAGCAAATAACATGGAAAGAAAGCTTTCGAAATGCTCATTTTGGAACTCAAGCAGGATTCTATGAGAATGAACATCAGATAACCTGGCAGATGAGGAGAAACATAATCCAAGATGTCTAGTCAACCACTGATGTACCTTAGATAGCGAACTGACTCAGCTGGAATCCATAGAACAATTATATAAATAAAAATATATTTTGTTATAATACTAAGTTATTCATCTTATGTAGCACATGCTGAGCAATAGGGTATAACAAACTGTGATGACTCAAATACATTTCTATGGTTTCATCTGTAAGAGCCAACTTTAGGCTCAAATTGTTGTTATGCAAATGTGTGGACCCTGACATATACAAATGGAAGTGTATGCACACAAATATGTACATACTAAAAAGTGTTTTCTAAATCAACACAACAAAGAGATGATTATGAAATCTAGACTGACAAGTGTTACAGATATTCCTAGTTTACATTCTAGGTGAGAAATGAATGAAGGAAAAGCTTTTATGTTCTTCAGGTTTCTCCTGAGTGCCAGGAACTTCCACACCTGCTGTTTTTTTCATGCTGACAGTTCTGTGTTTAGTGAATTACAGACACTTTCATGACAACGCTGAGGAGGAAGCAGAGAGTCCTGCGTGACTCAGTCAGCCCATGCTAATCAGTATCAGGTATGTCCTACAGCCCAAGAATTTTCTGTAAGTGGTTATTTGGAAATGCAATGATTCTTATGGGAAAATGTATGCTTATAACTGGAAAAAATTGAGGAATTCTATATGATGTGATTTCCATCTGATCTCTAAGACTTATAGGGAGTTTTATGTTTGTAAAAAATGTTCTGGTGTGGGGCTCGGTGAGGTGGCACTGATGCTGACAACTTGAGTTCGAGTCTCAGGACCCACATGGTAGAAGAAGAGGACTGACTCACTCAAGTTGTCTTCTGACCTCCTCATGCATGCTGTGGCCCAAGTCACACACCATCACATTCACATACAAGCACCCAAAATAAGGAAATAAAGATATAGTATAAATAAGAAACCACTCAAACTATGAATATTTCCCTACTGTGTGCTAACATAACATGTCTCTATTTTAAGAGCAAGGGATTTATTTCTAATTTTTCAAATATAGACTGTTAGTTATATGGAATCTAGTTCACATTGTCATGCTTAATAGATATGATAAGGAACTTTATCCTCTTTTGTACTTAACGTGTGTCAGCTCTATCCCAAGTTCCTGGAAGACAAGAACAAAATGAACTTTCCCCCAAGGTTCTCCCACTTCAGTGGAGAAAAAAATGTGCATCTAATTTAAAAATACACAACCAGTCAATGAAATATGAGCCTGTGAAAGAGCACGCTGAAACCAATATGTGAGCAGAAGGGCACCTGGCCGGGAAAGACTTGTTAATACAGGAAGTTGCTAATATGAGCCACCAAGGCATTGCCTCAGTGAGTGCTGGTCAGTCTGGTGGCTCTGGGTCAGTAGCTACTATGATGAACAAATGTTTACTTTCAGGGGTTGATAGTGAGAGTTTGTTTACTCTTTAATTTAGACTTCAATTTGGATGAGTTAAAGGGTGGAGGAGAAACCAGGAGGGATTAAACGCATGCCTTTAATCCCGGCACTCAGGGAGGCAGAGGCAGGTGGATCTTGTGAGTTCGAGGACAGCCTGGTCTACAAAGGGAGGCTACACAGAGAAACTTGTCTCAAAAAAGAAAAAATAAAACAAAGAAACAAAAGGGGTTGAGAAGGGTAACTGCTCCTGAAGGCACCGGAGGCGAAGGGTGAAAAAGTCTTTGTGACTTCAGTACCCAGTACCTGATTCACAACATCCAGAATCGAGGAAGCCTGAGGTCTAGAAGGCACCCCTACATTTCAACATGCAACACTGTGAATGCCACATGGTAATGAGCTATATGGCCCAATCATAAGAACAATGGCCTTGTTCTGTTACCACTATTTCCCCATACAAGGAATGGTCTGTGCCACGTCCTAAGGGTACGACTCATGTTCACTGAAGTTATATGTGATTTAGTGAATCTTTGAGCACAGCACACGATGCAGGCATCGTTCAGTAAAGACCTGTAGTAATAAACTAGAGTTTCTCCCATCCTCTTCTCCCTTTTCTTATGTTAAAAATTTTCAAATGTAGTGAAAAATTCTAAGACACCATCGTTAACAGACTCCCGAGTTACTAATGTGAGAACCATGCAGACGGAAAAGATGCTAGGCTGGATTTGTCTGCTCGATACTAAAGAAGAGCTAGAGGTCTGTTGTCCCTCTCTAGGTACACACAGCCCTTTCTTCGTTGTCTCTTTATTTGCCTTCTCTTCCTTCACTCTATTTCAAGGCATGAGCGTAACCATGGGGTGATGTTCTCTGTGTTTGGGGGGAATGCAGACACTTATTTAACTCAGGGGTTACTCCACAGGTGAAGGGCAGGTTTGTCAACAAGGGCAACAACATACAACAGAAAGGGGTGAGCACTGAAGCCATGAGCCGCCACCCCAGCCCGATCCCAGTCTGTGTGTCCAAAGCCTGGTTAATGTTAAAACATCATTCAAACATTTCAGCTTTTCCATATCCAGGTAGCCTGATACCTGCTACTTTCCCCAGCCACTGAGATGAAAGTGACGAAGGTAAATGTATGGAATCTTTCTACTGGTCAAATCATGATCTTTTGACAAATATATACCAGGATGTTTCTCCTCACACTTCTGTGCCTTAAGGTGGTTCTTATGTGAAGGCTCTTCTTGCTGGCTAGCCCCAAAGGCTAGAATTTCACATGTCAGAAGGTCAGTTTTTTCCCTTTAAAAGACGATTTAACAATAATGCACATCCATAGGTGTTTATGAGGATGCCGCTGAGTTTGGAGGACACCAAGGCTATCAGAGCTCTGTCTACTGTGTGTCAGAACTCACTGAAACAAACCCTGTTTCCCAGACAGACATTTTTCACAGCACTCCATGATAGTCAATTTTCATTAGCAGCTTAGCTGCATTTGGAATGACCAAGGGAATACATTTCCGGGCATGTCCACATGGGTGTTTCCAGAGAGCTTTATCTGAGGAGAGAGGACGAACTCTAGAGGTGAGTGGCAGTATCAGGTGGGAAGGGGTCTTATGACATAATCTTCATTTCTTTTTTCATTCCTGTTTTTCTTCCTTCCTTCATTTCCCTCCCTTCCTTCTTTCCTTCCTTCCCATTCTGTTATCTCTCTCTCTCTCTCTGTGTGTCTCTCTGAGACAGGGTTTACTCTGTGCAGTCCAGGCTGTTCTAAAGCTCACTGCAGTCCCATTGTCTCAGCCACTTGAGTACTGGTATTATATGCCCGAGCCACCATGTCTGGCTATGTTTACAATTTCAAAGAAAGTTGGGAGGAACACAAGTTATCTTCTCTTTTGATGCATCAGCAAACATAACACTTGCAAGCATCTCTAAGGATATTTCATTTCTGTCTGGCGCCCTCATCATCTCCAGTTACTCTCTACCCTTGCAGATTAAGTGTGTGAACTCCATTTTCATGATTTTTCTTGACTCTTAAATGCATGAACTAAATTATTGGTGTCAATGTGAAAAATTATTTAAATAGAATTTTCTTTCCTTAAGGATTTAGGGAAGAAGAACAGCACGTTAGGTAAAAAGAAATATTTACTCGCCTGTAAGCTATTGCTTAATAATCTTAGTCTTGAGTCAATGATGCAACTAATCACTTTGCCAAGAATGCTCTCTGGTGAGATGCCTTAGTGAATAAAAATATTTGCAGAGCAAGCCTAAAGACATAACTTATTTCTGGAGCAGAGGTGGAAGGAAAGAATAAACTCCTGAAAGTTCCTCTCTGACCTTTATATCTCCACAGCATGTGTACACCCTAGCTCTCTCTCTTCTTCTCTCCTTCTCTTCCTCCCTCCTTCTCTCTCTCCCTCCCTCCCTTCCTCTCTTTCTTTCTCTCCCTTATAACAGTAATGATAATAATAAAATTTAAATTTTGTAAATGAAAATAAAACTGTCCTTCCTTCTATGAACCTGTTTTGCCAAAGCCATAGGAATTGCCCATAAGTGGATACTGTAGCAGGTACATATGATCCTAGCCCTTGGGGAGAAGGGGCAAAGAGTAATGTATGTGAAGCTGACATGGACTACATGGTGAATTCTAGGCTATCCAGGGATACATGGCAGGATCATATCTCAAAAAGAAAGAAAGAATGAATGAATGAATGAATGAAAGTGAAAAGAAAGAAAGACAGAAATAAATAAATTCAAATCAGTGGAGTCAGACAGAAATTGCATGATTCTCTCAATAGTTGCAGAAAAGACTGTTGACAAATCTAACATCCTGTCATGAAAATCCCAGGAGAGAATAGGGATGAATGGGACATAGCTCAATACAGACTCCCAGTGTAAGACATGAAACTGTTAAATATTTAGTGGAAAAAAATTAGGAGTAAAGTACAGGATATAGTTATAGGTGAGTAACTGCCCAGGAAACAAGATCAGATACTAACAAATGGAACTTACGTAATTGCAGAAGTTTTAAGAAAGTGGTCAATAGAGCGAATCAGCCATGGAATGGGAGAGAATCTTTGCTGGTTGTACATCTGCTAGAGGGTTAACACTAAAATATATAGATATGACATTAAAAAAATCTAAACATCTAGTAAACAAAATGCCCCAATGGTATTGGTGTATGGAATTGAACAGAATTCTCAAAAAAAGAAATATATGATGAACAAATGTTCTGAAAAGTGTTTGTCATCTTTAGATATCAGGGAAATGTGAATCAAAACTGTTTTGGGATCTGTCTCACCCTAGTGATAATGGTCATCATCAAGAAAACAAAGGGCAACAAATGCTAGAGAGGGTGGAAAGGAGGGAAATCCTTGCATACTGCCGGTGAGAATGAAAACTGATGCTATCACAGTGGCAACATGTATGGAGAGTTCTCAAAAAGCTAAACATGGAGCTTCCGTATTATCTGACTCTACCACTCTTGGGCATAAAACCAAAGGACTATATATACCATGAAAGAGATGACTGCACATCCACGCTTACTGCTGCTCTATTCAGGATAGAGAAGAAGTGAAAACAGCCTCAATGCCCTTCAGTTGATGAGTGGACAGGCACATATGCATAATAGAATTCTACTCAGTGCTACAGAAAAGTGAAACATGAAGGAAAATAGAAGGGACTAGAAAATACATATTTAAAAAAGGCGGCCCAGACAAGCGACAAAGGTTGCATGTGATCTCTCATATATGGATCTTAGACTAGAACTTTAGATTTCTGGGTTGAAGTTGGAGTAGGTGTCTGTAGGAGACAAGAAGCCTGGGGTGGAGCAATGGAAGAAGCCTAGATAGAGAGGTGGTAGAAAAAAAACCCATGTATTAATGACAATGGGATTGATGGCCTATAAAGGAGGTAGGGTTTAAATGAGGACTGGGGTGAGGGAAATAAGAGAGATGTGGGAGTAATTGGAAGGGTTAATTCAAACTAAGAATTCATTAAAAGACCATATAGAAATCTACTATATTATAAGCTAACTAAAAAATGCAATTTTTAAAAGTGCGCCTCACTGGGAGTATTCTGCATGAATGAATGAGGCAGCTCTAAGATTTCCTATATTTTAAAGCCAAAATCCTAATGCCAAGAATTACTTCCTTGTGATCTTGTGACCAGGGATTCACCAAAGACATATAACCGAAAAACATGAGTACCATTGTCACCGTTCTTGGATGTCCATAGAGCTACACGGCAAAAAGCTATTCCTGAGGACATTAAACGCCTTAGACGAGAGATATCTAAGAGAGATCTCCCTGAAACCGAGGTGGAAGCCTCCTGCCTAATGGCTGGTGTTCATAGTGCTGGGAGGCGCTGTGCAGTTGTTGGGGGGGATCAGTGATGACCTTGCTCCGCTGTGGGCTCTGCCAACTACGGTTCTGAACTAATTGGGAAGATATGGGCAGTGGTGCAATGCTAGTTTGAATGTTCTGAGGGTGGCCTCTCTCTTCCTGATTGAGTCTGAGCCCTGCTTGCTGCATGAGAGGGAATACATGCCTGCAGCTGCAGACTGGGTCAATTACCTATGACTATGGACGTTACAGGCCCTACGGCAGAATTTTACACTGTTGTTGTCCTAAATGAATACGTAGTTAAACTGCTTTCTAGATGCTCAGGGCTAGATCCGTATTCCTGCGCTTCTCAGCCCATTTGGCAGTGGATAGGGGCCAAAATGGAGACTCCTTGATGAAAATGCTGAGAATCAAGAACTGTTGAGTGCTCCCTGGATATTTAGAAAATTTAAAAACATCCTTTAGAATTACCCATTCTACAAAGAATAATTCATGAAGAGTATTGGAAAATGTACAGAATAAAAACAAGAACACTGCATATTAAATTTGTGACTGGCCATAAAGTGTAAGCAGTGTATTGGGAGGTAACGTGAGTGCTTCTTAAACAGGTAAATGTAGTCTTATTACAGGATCAAATAATTCCACTTTTAGGATTCTGGAAGAAAAGCGAAGACCTATGCCCACATAAGACTCATATGTGAAACTTAATAGAAGTATTATTTTATAACAGTCACAATTAGAAACAATGGTAAATTGATGGGTGAATGAACAAACACAACTGTGGGAGAGCCCTATAATAGAAGACTGCTTTTTAGCATGAAAACAGCAAACTAGTGAAGCATGGTCTAAGGTGGATGGACCTCAGAAGCAGCCTGATACGCAAAAGAAGCTTGAAGCAAAACACTACGTATTGTGTGAATACATTCATATAAAATTTCTACAGACAGAGAGCATATTCCAGCTGCATAGACATGCAGGGGAAAGGCAGATGTCAAACGAACGCAAGGCAACTTTTTTGGTTAGGTGACAGAAATATCTAAACATTAGGTTTGTGTGGCTATTGCACAACAGTATAAACCTAAAAATGACTGAATTGTGCAATATGACAAGCAAATTTTATTGTAAAATTTATTTCTCAATAAACGTACCCAAAAATGAGAGCTACTAAGAGGTAAATGGGTAGGTAATTGTGAACAAAATAATAGCAGACTCATGATGGATTTGCAATTATTGAAGCTGGTTGCTTCTGCTTCCATGTATGTTGAAGTATATTTCCAAGCAAAAAATGTCATCAGAAATCAATACCAATATAAATTAATAAACCATAAGTTGGCTTTACAGACTTCTGGTGTCTCAAATAAAACCCTTTCTACTTAAGAAACATGGTATCAATCAACTGTCTCATTGCATAAGGCAACTTCTCTGTTTTTAAATTGATATTAATGCCAGTAATAAAAATGTAGGAACATTTTGTCCTACATTAAACTCCAGGACTTACCTATCTAAGAGCCTGGGTATAAGAAAAGTTTCTTTATAACTACTGGAATTTTAACTCCCACAATCCAAAACATCTAATTGCTAGCGCAAAATACTTTGTAATGTAGTAAGGTAATTGAGTTTTGGAAAACAATTAGCCCCCTCCAGCGATGCCCAGCAGAGGCAGTAATTCAGTGCTATGCTCTGAGTGGCAATAAGGTCTCAGCGTCATGAAGGTGATTTGCTCTCGAGATGACCCATTACATTGCACTCATTAAGGTTTGCAGGAGACAGTCTTTCTAGCTTCTGTTACTGGAAAACCGCTAAGGGGGAGACAGTGTGGAGCTGTTTTACAGCATTTTGCATACCTTGCTTCTGGTAGAAATGCATCACCCATGATAAGACATTAGAGTGATGGCATGCTCATCTTCTTAGGATGTTCATGTGCAGGTAGAGACAAAACAAACAAACAAACAAACAAACAAACAACAACAACAACAACAAAAACCCCAGATACTTTCTTCCTCTAGGCAGACCCCAGAGACTTCCACCACAGCTAGTAAGTACGAACTCCTGGAATCAGAGTATGAAAGTACATGAAGGTTAAGGGGGAAAAAAGGCATCCCAAGTATTTGAGTATGTGTATGACTAGAAAGTAGACCACAGAATAAGGGTGGGGAGGCATCAGGTTACCACATGACCGGGATGAAAGGAGACCTACTCCAATTCTTGGCTCTGTTTCGAAACCATCTGTTGATTTAATCTGTAAGAAAAAAAACAAAAACAAAAACAACAACCTTCCTATAGATCTCAATCCACTGGTCACTGGAAAAGCAGCTTTTACTGGAAACCAAGCTTGAAATTCCATTTTGTAGATGAGTGTTCAGTCTCAATTTATCTAATGTTAAACTAGGTGGTCCTGAGCGTATTGGTTCCCATGAAAAAAAAAAAAACACATGAAATTAGGTCTGTGTCTCCCCAACTGCCTTGGAGTGAAGCCTTTAGCAAAGGGCTCTGGACACCTGTAAGCCTTAGACCATGACAGCAGATATTCTGCATATTTACATTACATTACGATTCATGACAGCAGCAAAGTGAAGAGTTATGAAATAGCAGATGAAATAATTTTATGGTTGTGTATCACCAGCACATAAGGAACTATATTAAAGGGTCATAGTATTAGGAATGTTGAGAACCTCTGCCTTCAGTCCTATATATGAAGCATAAAATGATAACAAGCATGGAAACTATGTTTAAAGGAAATCTAGATTATCTGGTGCTTGGCAAAGACATTTTAGTTCAAACACCAAAAGTGAGATCTACCCAATAAAAATGACAGTGCTGGAGGTTGTTAGAGTTAAAAACTCCAAACCCCCATAAGAGACTACTCAGAAACCGGAACAAGCAACTTCTTGAAAATATTTGCTAAACATGTAACTGATAAAGGACTGTATCTAAAATACGGAAAGAGCTCTCAAAATTCAACAAGAACAAAACAAGTAAAAACCGCTTTCAAAATGGACAAAAGATGGAAAGAATAGATCACTGAAATAAACAGCAAATAGTTATGAAAAGATTGTGTTTTACTGGTAACATGCAAATGAAAATAGTAACGGTTCATCATTACACACCTGCTGTCGTACTGAGCTGTAGAAAGCTGAGACTCGAGCTAGGAGTGGTGGCACATGTCTGCAGTGCCCACACTTGAGAGGCTAAGGGAGAGGGAGCAGGAATTTGCAGCCATCCTGAGAGAACAGGCTGCTGAAGAGAAGGGAAGAAGGCAAGGGCATGCCGGCTTGTGTCTGTAATCCTAGCAGAAGCTGAGGCAGGGCTCAGCTGGGAGGTTTAGGCCAGTCTTGGCTACATAGTGAATTGCAGGCTAACCTGGGCCACAGTATAACTAGACCTTGTCTCAAAGCATGTGGGGGAGACTCTTAGATTAAGAACGGTCAGCAATGGGAAATTCAGAGGCAAGATGCCTGAAGGGCGGCATGTGTGGAGAGGGTGGGGCTGCTCATCTTGAGGGATTCACTCAATAAACACTCCCTTACAAGACTGGCAGTTGATTGCTCATTGTATCCATGGAAACAGTGGAACATTGCTTCCAACAGACTCTATTTTTAAAAAATACTATATTTTCACTTTAATTTTTCCGCTGGCTTCAGAGTATGAAGTAATCTAGCTCTTCCAGTATGAACAGGGAGAGAAGTAATGCGCCTCAGTCCAGCCTCACTGTCCAGTTTCCCAGCCAAAAACCTTTAGAGCTTAAGAAGCCTGTCAGTTAGGACGATAGTTCCCAGGCTGCCAGAGGAGGGTCTGGTGAGACCAGAGGGGCTCCTGTCCTTCTGGTGGGGCTTTCCAGGGGACTCCGGTGTACACATCCTGCCCGGAGTCCAGCTGCAGGGTGTGGCAACTCTGCGTTTGCGATGACCTTCCGTCTTCTCAGGGCTACAGTCAGCCGCCTCAAGCCTTATTCCTTGACCATGTTAACTTGTCTGGCTTCTGCCTCCAGGCCCAGATTGACTCCTTCCCTTGGTGGCTCCATCCACTGGCTGGGAATAGGGGAGCTGCGGGGAGGAGAGGAGGGATAGTGAAGAGCACTAGCCTCCTACCCACTATGCTTCCTGACTTCAGATTCGATGAGATCTGTCCCTTACAGCTCTACGGCTCTGACTTCCCAACGAAGGGACAATGCCCTCAAACCATGAGCCAAGGCAAACCCTTCCTCCTCTGAGCTGCTATTTGGTTACAGCAATGACAACAGTTAACTCCAATGTACCGACATTTGACCCAGTCTTCAGAATTAGAAATAATTAAGGTTATAGCTCACATTACTTTTCTGATTCAATTTAATAAATTATAATAAATATTGAACATATTTTTCCTTTCTTCATGTGTTCCTTTAAAAAATATATATTAATTGCTAACAATGTTGGGGGAAGTATTCAGAATACTTAAATTTAAAAAAGAAAGAAATCCATGCTTCCCTATAGAAATCAGCCATCAGCACAGTGTGGGGCAGACAGATGAATGGTAATTGAGAAGATGACAGAACAAAGACTAGAGGGGAGCAGCCCGGCAGACTTTCCACGGGCCCTGGTATGACTAGAGAGTAGAGGCCTTTGGTGGGGAAAGGCCTGGATTACTGAGAGAGGCTGTAATGTGGGGACGAATGCCTGATGGACATCGGATGAGCTTTTCATTTTAATTTACTGAAATAGGGAGCCATGGAGGTACTTGAGCCAAATAGTGATTGGCTTAAGTTGAAAAGGTCACCATGCTGATAATAGATGGAGGCAGGATCAGAACCAGTTTGTGGCTATGTGCTCCCCACAACTCATGAGGGTGAAGTCAGATTGGATTTGACAAGGTTGTAGTTGACTCTGACCTGTCGTTAATCAAAGGAGGGACTGAAGACCCAAGGGCAGGGAGGGCACTTAGAACAGGAAGTGTGGCTTTGGATCGGGAAAGCTCAGTCTACAATCGCAGTCTTACTCTGAAGTTGGTTTTCTTAAAAACACATCTTTTTTTCTCCAACTCAAAGAAGGATTTGTTTCAGAAATGAAATTAATGATTCTATTTTTGTCATTATATATAAAATGCTGAACTTCAACATACATCCAAAAAGCAAGGCTTCAGTACATGGGCTTTCAGAGACACATTACAATTCTAATTATAACACACTATCTTATATATAATTTTCTGCTATCTATTTATCTCTGTATATATATATATATACATATATATATATTATAATAACTCTGGTCAAGATAACAATTTTATAGAATATATCTGCTTCTCATCCTAGCCCTATATGGATTATAGTGCTATAATAGATTTTAAAATTGCTTATTTGTTTTCAAATTTCACATGAAAAATATTTTATTAGTTTGTTGAGAATTTCATACGTGTTTTGATCATAATCACTCTTCACCCCCAGCTCTTCCCAGATCCACCTCCCCTTTTCCTTTTTGTATCCGTTTTTTCTTTTCTTCCCTTCAAGGCCAATCTGTGCTACCTAACATTCTTACATATGTGGCTTTCCACTAGGGCATGGTTGATTTATCAGGGGCTACACTCTTTGAGAAAACAGACCCTTCCTCTCCCAGGAGCTGAGAACTGTCAATAGCTTATCAGCAAGTGGGTGGCAGGAGGCAGGGCACATGGCATCCAACTCTTCTCTCCAAGCTGGGCTTTGGTCCGGTTTGTTTTACACCAACCCTATGAACTATGCATCAACTTTTGATCCAAGGAGATGACAAAACTTCAGAGGCGTGTGTCTGGAAAGCCGAGATGGCATTCCTGTGATCCCAGCAGCTCAAAGGGGAAGGTGGGAGAAATGTGTGTTCCAGCTGGGGCTACACAGAGAGATGCTGCCTCAGTCCAACCACCCAGACCAAGGGGAAGAGATTGTCTCATTTCCAAAGACAGCAAGGGTCACAGCTTAGAGCAAGGCTTCTTGAACTGAGCCTTGACCCCATGTGTGGCTGCTCAGCCGAATATGGGGTCATGAAAAATTTGGCAATAGCAAAAGGTTTCCGAGGGCATCATGGCCCAAAGCCAATTCAAAATCAGATGTGTGTTATGAGTCTGAGGTGGTTTTGGCAGCACTGGTCTATGGTCTATGGTGCAGCTGTGGTCCTGAGAGCTCAACCATGAACACTGTGCAGAACATTCTTAACACCAGGGGACAGTGGCTGGAACACTCAAGCCCAGGTTCCCGTTACAAATTGCAGTGCCTGTACTGTACGTATAAAGTTTTCTGCTCTTATAGCAATAGAATGAAAAACAAACAATATTTTCTACCATTATTTCTCAGAATTGATGTATAAATATATATTTATCTTTGGACTATATTATGTTAAATGCTTAATTTAAAAAAAATCATTGCATGGCCAAGGCTACACAGGAAAACCCTGTCTTGAAAAAAAAAAAGAATAAATAAATAAATAAATAACTGCATGTCTCAAAATAGCCTTCTTCCATTTATTACTATGCATTTATGTAAATAATTCTTACCAGCTTAGTGATCATAAAATAAAGACATTGATCATTTCTGAAACAAAAACAAAAACCCAACTGAGATGTATTCTCTGTAGGCTTCAGATATTCAGCCAGGACCTAATTCCTAATATAAAACCTAAACCCTCATCTATCTCAGTGGTATGTGAATTTTCTTTCACCTTTAATAAATGGTAGTTATATATATGCCCAAGGATTGATTTAAAGAACGTTTCTTTACTGAGTGATTGTGAATAAATGTTTGGTTTATACACCTACCCATATACCCAAAGTGTCATGAAAGTTTCTTGGGTGAAAGGGGTTATGAGTGCGACAATATGGAAGAACCCTACACGAGAGCACCTCTTCTCTCCGATCGACGCAGTGGGGATACAAGTGGGAAATCTCATGGCGCCTCCTGTTAGGAGTCCTGCTAGCTGCCTCACCCGGGCATGTTCGTCTACTTTCCTGGCCCATTTAAAACCTGGAAGCCGTGATCTTGCTATGAAGATTCAGTAGCTAGGAGAGGTGCTTGGCACAGATTTTCTTGGCTGAGGGAGACAGCATATGGCTTCAGAGAGCCTGACTTGTTATTTCCTTTGTGTGTGTGTGTATGGCCATGTCCAGGTATGGGCACACAGCAGGATGTGTGAGTGTAGAGGACACCGCACACAGAATGCTCTCTTTGTCACAGGAAGCCCCAGATAAGATGGGAAAACACAGAGCTGGATGGTTAAAGGATATGAGGCTTTGGACTGCTAGTTCTTAGATCTTTCTGGCTGCAAATCTGTGGTGGCCACTATTTCGGTCACTTCATCACCCGCTCTTTCTGGGATGGAGACCACGTGCCATACAGCTACGCTACTGAGATGAGTAGTAGGAAAAATCCAGGCTCTTCCCATAAGGCTTCAGGATTTTGTTTTTCGGGCAGGACAGATCCAAACTCAGATGAGGGTTAGATGGTCTGCACGCAGAAATGGAAGGTGTGTCCTTTACCTCTGACTTACATTTTAAATCAACTGAGAATCTTTTACCTGTATTCTACAGGATGTCCATCAATGTACACTCTCAGTAAGTTTATGAAAGGCTCACCTCGTTCAGGCTAGAGCTCATACATAGGTAAACTATTCCCCATCTTAACTTTCTATGTGGTGTGTGTGTGTGTGTGTGTGTGTGTGTGTGTGAATTGGCATGCAGCTGGCTATATCTTGTGTCTTCTGCCTCCTCATAGGACCCACAAAAGAACAGTTCCTCAGGGGGATATGTAGAATTGAAGTGAAGGTTAGACTATTCAGAGTTTAGACATGCCAGCTTCTTTCTTCTGGTAAACCGGAGGGAAACTAGGCTTCCAGAAAAATCATTCAAGCCTTGGCTACACCTGTTGGGCTCTTGACAGCCTGGGGAGGTGTTTATTCACTTACCTTCCTTTAAAATGTTAGGTAACTGTGTTTTGGCAATAAGACATGGTATTAGGAATGGATCTTTTTATCTACACAGGCATGACTAAGTCTTCAAGTGAGAAAGCAGCAATACACCACTCACTTAAATAAAAGTTGAAATCGACTCACTGCTCTCTCTCTCTCATCTCCCCTGCTTTCCAGTCCTGAATTTTAATGACATTACACCCTCAGACACAGCAATCTTCCCAGGCTCCAAGTGGACCTAAATTTGGAATGCCTGAAATCAAAAGCACCGACAATGGATGTGCTCAAATCCAGCAGAATCAATCCCTCCTTGCTGTAAAGAACAAAAATGAATGCAACCTCTGGTTTAAGCAGCATGTGTTGAATTTTGTAATCCTCTGTGCCCACTTCCATGAGTGTCCACTAAGAAAGGGTACAGGAAAATGGGTAAATCATCCCATCCCCGTTCCCATCATTCGCTTCTGTGTTAGTCAGGTTCACCAGAGAAAGAAACAATATATAAAAACACAGAAACACAAGATGAGAGCGAGAACACCTTGTACACAGAAGGTGCTTGCCCCCACTCTGCTTGTGTGTCGTCTTCAGATCTTCAGCTAACCGTGTTGGGCTGCCCCTATCATGGGTAAAAAGCCTGTTTTAGTGAGGCTCCTGAGTTAGATGGTAATTCTCACCTAAAACACCCTCGCTGATACAACCAGAGTTTGGTCAGATATCGGGGCACTGCATGGCCTAGTCAAGCTGATATGTAAAAGTAACCACAGCCTAACAGAAATTGCAAAAAAATATATTTACAGCCCATGTCTGGCTCAGAGGCCATAGCCTTTACATTTTTTGTTTTTTTTTTGTAAGTGTCTCCAACTCTTATTTTTAACTAAAAAACTTTTTAAGTTAGTTTAGAAAATAAGTGTCTTCTTTACGGCATTTTCACATATTTAATTCCTTTGCTCCTTTTTTCCCCCTCATTGCTCTACATATACCCATCCTTGCTGGTTCCCTCATTCCCGGAAAGTAGTCATTCCCTGGTTTACGTCATGTACGTTCCCTTTTCCCCACTTCTCTGGTATAGATCTCTTCCCCCCTTTCTCACAACCCTTTTCTACTTCTAAGTGCTTACGAAGTCGGTGGATCAGACAGCTGGGAGCATGTTTGTAGCGAAAGTGTGTTTCTCCTTATTCCACTAGCAGGGGTGGTTTTGCTCTGGTGAAACCCAGAATAGTTCACGCGGGAGTTACAGAATCTGCTAGGGCCAGGGCTGGTTGGATGACACTGAGGATCGGCTGAAGAACAGAGCCCAGGTTTGGATGTCAGACCCTCAGGATGCTGAGGCAGCTCAGATGTAGTGACTATAGACACTCTACCCACCCGGATACAAGCCATGCCAGTCAGATGGGGTGGGGGGCAAGGTTGGGGTATTTCTTGTGTGTGTGTTGTGATGAAATAGTCAACTTTACCTATTACTCTTTTTTCAACCACTATTTGGGCACAGGTGGTCTGGTTGCTATGGCTAGTACTTATTTTCTCACCTCCAAAACTCTGACCTTTTTTTTTTTTTTTGAAAATGTTTGGAAGCTTGGGCAAAGTTGGGCTGTTCTTTGTGGACAATGGACAATGCTGGTTGGCTATCTCATATCCACTTTCCCACAGTCCCCACCTGCTTATTACTTTATTACAATCTACTCTTTTATTTTAATCTTCTTGCCCCCCCACCTTCTCTTCTCTTCTCTTCTCTTCTCTTCTCTTCTCTTCTCTTCTCTTCTCTTCTCTTCTCTTCTCTTCTCTTCTCTTCTCTTCTCTTCTCTTCTCTTCTCTTCCATTTTACAGGCTTTCCTCCCATGTCACAAGCTCCTTGGAGCTTATTACGTTAGCCCAGCTTATGCCTCAATGTCACATTCTCCCTTTACAGGTGTGTACCACCACACCCAGCTAGACATGTCAGGCATGTTCATTTCCCGTCCATTGTCTAGACAGCTGGCCTACCAGAAATTTAAAATAGCTGAAGTTTCTCCTGATGTGGTGAGTCCTATCCATTCATGTGGAACGCTCAAGGCAAACATTGGCGAGCTATTGACAGAAGGGGGAAGAAAGGTAAGTCGTGTACTATTGATTTCTCATTTGAAAACTTATTGTCGATGAGCCTCAGTTTCTAACAGTTGAGGGCAGCTTCAGATGAGGGGTATTTGGGGAGCTCATTCCATGCATATGCCCTGCTCTTTGACACACCCACTTACTTGCCTAGAGTCTGATTCTTACCGTGGCAGGTTCAGAGACAATGTCTGCAGCAGAGAACGGACTACAGGTTCTAAATCCAGGTGAGCCTAGGAGAGATCGGCTTCCACCGACCCGAGCTTCCAAGACCCAAATGTGGAGATTCTTATGCAAGATGTTAAGGAAAGAGTCCTTTCAGAACTTTTGTAGAGGAGTGAAGAAAGTAGGAGTGGGAGACAAAAAAATGCTTACGTGTAAGGAAACACTGAAAATGAGCCTCAGTTGATGCTGGAGGGAGCCCTGCAGCATGGCTAGTCCTTTACATGTGTGGGATAACACCCTAGCTTTGCACAAAAGAGAAGAAAACTGAAGTCCGGGCATATACAGTGTTTCCCACCGTCCCAATCTCTTACAGGTTTTTATGTGGTTGGGATTCCAATCCTATAATTATGATTCCAGAAGAAATGTTTTTCTAATGTCATTCTATAGAGGTATGCCAAAATGGGACATGATTCAATTTCTGTTTCTAAGCAAAAAAATAAAATGGATTTATTCTGTGTGGTATGAGATTACCAGAACTCTTTCTTAAAATAAAGATTGTGTGTGTGTCTGTGTGTGTGTGTGTGTGTGCCATGCATATGAATTCCATGTGTGTGGGTGTCAGAGGAGGCTGTTGATCTCTTGAAGCAAGCTTACAAGTAGCTGTGTGTCATCTGGCACAGGTGACGGGTGAACTGACAGAACTGGTGTCCTCAGAAAGAGCAGCTAATGTTCTTAAGTATGGAGCCCTTACCAGAAATCTTGCATCCAAACCCTCAGAAATAAAGCTTTCTCTTACAAACTTCCATTAAAATTGTACGTCTCTCTACTATGTATATCTCAAGCTTATGCCATACATCACAAATAGAGTATGATATTTAGATGCCTTGGCTCTACTTGAAACATGAATATTCTTTGTAATTTCTCAATTCAATTTATTCATCTCGCCACTTCCACGAATGAATTAATGAGCCTCTAAACAATCAGTAGTATGTTATGTATCAGACATTGTTATGTGACAGGAATACAGAAGCAAACGCGGTGCACCATCTCCAGTCAAGAGCTCGGAGTTCAGAGGGGATTCAGGCAAATAAACAGATAATTAAAGCCTAATTGGATGATTGCTGGCCTCATCCATGTAAACTAGAATTACTAGAGCCAGCATTGTGAAACACAGTTCTCAGCACACAGAAGACTGAAGCTGGAAGCTAATGAGTTCAAAGCCAGCCTAAAACTAATATACCTACACTGGAGTGTGGTGAGTGTGTGTTTGGAAAATGTGATTTCAATGTGGTGTGAAGAGGGGTAGAAAGGGAAAGTGAACTGACAGGAAGAAACCAGGTGGTGATGCTCTGTATGTATTTCCTTGAACTGTGAGCTAAAGCAAGCCCTCTCCACTTTTAGCTGCATTTTCCAGATATTATATCATAGCAACAGGAGAAGGAACTAAGACATCTATTCTTTTGAAACAGAAGAGAAGCAGTCTTTGAGGATGGGGCCCACACAGCCTTGTCTACTCTCAAAAGATTCATCTCTTAATACCGTGACCCCACAGCTGCGCTTCCAAGGGAGTGATTCCATGGTGCTGATTCTTTATAGGAGATGCCATCTGCAGCAGCATCTGAGGAAAGACAGGGGAGCCGCAGGAGTTCCTGGGACAGGAGGCTGACTTCTGTTTCCTTGTTTGCTTTGTTGCTGTTTCATTTCATACATGGGAGAACTGAGTGCAGTTATATGAAGACAGGAGGACACCACAGAGAGCATGCTGGTATGAGGTTGTAGGAGGATTCATGGAGCTAAAACAGCCCAGACAGAGACTGATGAAACTGAAAGACTAACAAGGGTGAATAGCTCACTAGTCCTGGAACACAAGCACACATGAGACACATTTAGAGATACAAAACAAGACACCAACGTGCGGCTTTCCTAGACCATGGGCATCAGAGTCTCTGTGAGAGGAACATGGATATCCACACATTTTAAAGATTTTATCAGATTCACTCCACGAGGGTCAGAACTCCCTAAAACCAATGGTACCCACACAGCCGTGTCAGAATGTTAATAAATGAGGGGTACTGCCCAGACTAGAACATCACGGAATGAGCCTGGAATGATTGTCTTGAGCCCGGGGCCACGGGTGCACCTTTATTGCCGTATTTTCCTTTTGTACCTGATGTGTTACAGACGTGAAATACAAAGGCTCTGAAAGATGGTCAAAGATTGAAATGGGAGTCCTTCAAAGCCTGTTCTTCAAGAAGCAGGCTGATTTTGCCAAAGGGAAAGCTGGCGTGACAATTATAATCATTGAGGAATGGTCAGGTTCTGGGGGAGGGGGAGGTGGAAAAACCTCTTTACTCTCTGGAGCCAATACTAGGGGAATGGTTTACAATCTGGCAAGATACAAGTTTAGAATGGAGGAAACTTCTCTGACTCCGCATGTAGACTTGGAGGTGTTAGAAAACATATATAATGTGGACATTTTCTTTATAAACTGTGGGCAATGCAGCCATGGAAATGCATTACTTGTATTCTAGGGATCTTTCTGATCTCTAGGAGACCAGAAAGGCTGTAATTTAGGATTATATTCTACCAACACACCCACACAGACAGACATTCATACAAAACACATGCACAGCACACATTACATAGCACACATATAATACACATAGAAGATACACACAGAGCATACACACAACACACATAGAGCACACACACACACACACACAAGGCACACAGATAACACATACATAGCAAACACAGGGCACACACACAATGACAAATACAACACAGACACAACACACGGCAAATACACATACAACACACAGCACAGACCACACACATATAACCCCACTATAAGTAGAACATATACATGCACAATGCACAGACATAGAGACACACAGACACACAGAGAAACTCAAACATACAGACACGAAGAGATAAAGAGAGAGAAAAGACAAAGGCAAAACCTATTGCTTAGGATTGTAGGAGGACATGTAACACAGCAATCTTGCCAAAAGGAATCCTCACATAGATGCTGCTGGAGACAACTAATAACTTGACAATGACAAGGACCAAAAACTTTGTGCTTCCTTTGTCATTTATCCTGTCACCCTGTTGTGGCTTGAATGAAATCATCCCCATAGGCTCATATGTTTAGATACCTGGTTCCCAGTTGGTGGAACTGTTTGGGAAGGCTTAGGAGGTGTGGCCTTATTGGAGGAGGTGTGCCACTGAGGTGAGTTTTGGGGTTTCAAACCTACTTCCAGTTAGCTCACTCTCTGCCTCATGCTTTTGGAACAAGATGTAAGTAAGCTCCATTGCCATGCTTGCCTGCCTGCTGCCATGCCCCTCCCCCCCACCTCCACCCTCATGACTGTCATGGACTCTAACTCACTGGAACTATGAACCCCAAATTAAATGCTTTCTTTTATAAATTGCTTTGGGCATGGTGTTTTAGCACAGCAATATAAAAGTAACTAAGAGTAACCCCCTCATTACTGTATATCATGTAAGCGACACTCACTTCTTGGCATCAGCTCCAAGGCTAGAAGAGAGAGGGCAGAGGACTGTGTGGTTGCAAGTTAACTGTCTGAAGAGAGCAAAAGCCCCTACAACATCCCTTGGCAGATTCTGCCAACGGCTCCCTGGCCTAGAGCTAGCTGCTTAGCGAGCATTTATGCCTCCACAGTCCTTAATTAGCCCTCTATTTTGTGAGGAGTCTCACTGTGCTAAGCTAAAAGACTACATTTCCCAGAACTCCTTGTAAGTACCTGAGCCAGTGATCCTTTGGAGTTGTGGGGTCTGACTTTTAGTCTAGTTCCTTGTCTTCCCATTTTTTATTTCCTGCTCAAGTTCCCCAAGTCCTGTCTATAATGTGGAGTCATGGCTAGCCCCTTTCTCACTCAGTTATAGTTCAAGGTAGACCACCACCTATTTCCCTTTACACCCTCTGGAAGCACACAGAAAAAATATTTCCCACAGTAGCTTTAGTCCTAAGAGACACTGAAAATTATGCTCTGGACTACATATTCCCACACCCACCTCCCTAGGTTGGTGAGAAAGAGTGGCAAGCAGGATGCTCCTTCCAGAGGAGAGAGGCTGAGAGAGAAGATGATGTAATCATTCACCAATAGTCCTTATTTTCCTGCCTATTTCCTCCCTCCTCCTCTCTCTTCTCATCTCACTTTCTTCCTGTCTCCCTCTCCTCTTCTTCCGCTTCTCTATCCTAGTCTTTTTCACTTGTTTCTTTATTATTTGAGACAGTCTTGCTATAATAGGATGGTCTCAAACTCATAAACCTCCTGTTCCTGCCTCCCAAATGCTGAGATTACAGCTGTCACACCTACCTTCAACTTTACATTTTTAAAACTCTTGGCCGTAGCCACCCCCATGAAGGGAATCAATGGTTTTCCAGGATGATTTTGCTCTCAGCACTATCTCTTGTATGCCTTCCTGGGACCTCATGTGGGTAGTTTAGATTTTTATCTTCAAAGGAGTTTAGAAGAGCAAACCATTAATTAAATTAACTCTGAGACCACACTCCAAGAATGGTCATTCATTCCCTGCTATGTACAAGCACAAATCCATATAAATCTGTCTCACTTTGTATCAACTCAAGTCATTGGCTTATTAAACTGTCCACTGATCACATGTTGTGTGACGGCCAACGATGGTGGCATCTGTGCTGAACAAATGCAGACTATTTACCATGTCCGGGTTCTCGGAACAATACACTGAAACAGCCATTTACATAACATCTGAGACATAGATTCTCTAAGTGATCTACCGATGATTTCAATCACATGGGGACACAGGCAGATTTCATACAAACAGTGTGATTTACTATTAAGTGAAGTCTTGGGCAGCTGCGGACTTTGGGATGTGAAGGGAACCTCCAAGACCAGTGTAGGTCTGGGACAACTGGGACTTTATGTTATTCTTTATAGTCATTATCTCAACCCGTGCTCAGCTATGTGGCTAAAGAAGCTTTCTGAAGTTCTTTAGTGAGACTGGGTGATGATACTACGAGGCTTTAATAATAAACTGTCCATGAAACCAAACTGTATACCTGAATCTAACTCCCTTCTCAACATCACATTCACAGGGCATGTTCAAGGCAGAGAGACACATTTCTTTTGCCTATATAAGGAAACAAAAATCAAGAAAATAAAAGCTGGAAGATATCATTTAAAGATATAGTCTTAGTCTACAGTCCAGCAACCTCTAAGCTTCAGGACTTTATGAAGGGCTCTATCAGATCCTAGCAAGGCTAGCATGCTCTTGTAGGTCTTGCTCTTCTCCCATTCCCTCTGCCTTGCTAAAAACAAACGAACAAACAAACAAACAAACACGTTAGATTATATTCCTAAAGCTAGTCACCAAGATCTATTCCCTTATTTGGCCACTTCCCCCTCCTGGACCATCAGGGTCCAGTTATCAAAGCATTTTAGCTCAGCAATCAACCCCCCACCTTTGGATCACCTAATTAACAGGCCCAATCAAAACAAAGCAACTCATCTTGACACGGGGGGGGGGGGGTGTTCCCCTTTTTCTTTTATAAACTGCCATCTGCCAGTGGGCCACATCTGTCTCTTTATCCAGAGGCAGTCCTTTGTTCCTCTGAGGCAAACATCCTTTCCTCCTCTCTCTAGTTCCTTTCCCCTTCTCCCTCATCCTTTATCTCTTGGCTTTGTTTCTCTGGGGCAAATAAATCTCCTTTGTGCTGGAACTTGGTCTTGGTATGTCCTGGCCCATCCATACTTTGACTGTGGGCACGAGCCACCATTCCCAGGTAAAAGTTGCTTAGAATTCAAATGTGTCACCTCACTCTCAGGTGAGAGAAATTAACCATCAAGTGGTTAATTTTGGAGGTTGGGCAAGTAGCTTTTCCCCTGCCATAGCATTTTAATATCCTTGAAAAAACAACATAGGAGGTGTAAAAATTCTCCACAGCGGTCACTAAGCCACTAGGTCCAAAGTGTGCAATGTGGGATATTTCTGCTACTCCTCAGCACTCTCCATATGCCTTCATTTCAATTTCCATTTGGAAGTTATGTTTTTTTTTTTTTTTTTAAGATTTATTTTAATTTGTGTGTGTGTGTGTGTGTGTGTGTGTGTGTGTATGTGTGTGTGTTTTCTATGTGGAGAGGTGTTGAATAGGTAGTAGTGAGCCACCAGATGTGGGTGCTGGAAACTGGACTTGGGCCCTTTGCAAGAGTACTGTTTGCTTGCTTGTAACTGTGAGCCATCTCTCAAGCTCCAAAGCTCATTTCTGGATATCATGCTGGCCCGAGTGTGCTCTGCCTTCACTGTGCCATTATCTGTGCTGTGGAACAATGCTTAAACCTACGAAGCTCACTGCCTGGAGGATATAGATATTTTTTCTCATTCTCCCCACTATTTTTGTACTGCAGACTCCCTCAGGAGCTGTTGTGGATGATTGTGAAACAATGGAACCTGTAGAAAATACTTTCAGCTGTCTTGCTTCAGTAATGGAAGGTCTACAGAGCATCTTCTGCTCTGCCCTTTCCTGCAGGCATAGTCACAGCCTGCTGTTTCCTTCTAGACCTAGTCCACTGTCTTTGTGACTTTAAGTTCATTGCTGCCATCCACCTTATCTTTATTTAATCTGTCGGCTCTCTCTGCACAGGGATATCTGAGTGTCTTGATCTACCATATCTCCCTGAAATCTCCCAGCTGCCTTCTGAACACATAAACCTTCAGTCACTGGGTAAGCTGCCTTGTCAAGGATATCCATTTACTGTGTGCTCACCCAGGAGAAAAGAACGGAATCCAGACAGTGGGTCTAGAACTTTCCACCTAGGTTTGGCATTAATAATTTAAAGGGAGAGTGTCCCTACTGTATTCAGCTAACCTATCATGCAGATACCTTGAAATTTGAAGGCAGTATTATTTTTTTTTCTGCATGGAAAAGATTTTGATATTCTAAAATAGAATTTCTATCCCAGCTACAACAGCCTAGAAAACACGTGCCTCCTTGTTGAAGGTCAAGCTGCGGTTTCTGGTACCCTGGACCACAATATGCCAGCCTGGCATTGGCACAGTACTCTAAGCAATCAAAGCTCTATAAAAGCACAGCTCATTGCAGATGGTGCTGTAACAGCTGATGTGGGCTACTGAGGGGAAGAATCCTACGGAGCTGTGCCTGAGGCCCAAAGCCACAGACCATAGAAGGACAGATAAAACTGTGAAAAAGAGCCACATAGGTCAGGAAGACCCTCTAGGTTTCAGGATCAGGGCCATGGCTGACTGCTTGCTTAACTCCAAATTTCTGTGCCCTGGCCTAACCTTGAGGACTTGTCCGCTGCACTCTTGTTACTCAGATTTCTGATTCAATAGTACATTGTGTTGAACACAGTAGCATTTCCCCTCGTCTAAATAGTAAATCAATCGAGGAAAAGGAAACAGTGCAGGCATATGGGAAATACACACCAGTTTTATCATTGACGAAGCTATTATTCAGAGTAGGCATACGCCTGTGGGCATGTGGATTTCCAATAATGAGTTAGAACAGCTTTGCCCTGTTACAGGCTCTGATGTCTCTGCAGCACTCACATCTGAACTGCAAAGGACAAACCTCTACCCACACACGCCAAGGAGCAGAACAGATTCCTGGGTTCTGCTGTGGCCAGAACCCAAAGCAAGAAGAAAGAAGGGGTTGGTCTACATGTCTACTTATGCTACCAAATCAACAAGTAAGATGGAGCAGCAGTGAGTGGTAGGGCATTCATCGAAGGACATCCGGGTTCCAAAAGGCCAGGTGCAAAGGAATATGACAATAATAGTTCATAAGCTCTAACTAATAAGTATTTGAACTTAAGCTGGAGAATTCTACCCACTGCTCATGGATGCCCCTAAGACATTGCTAGCTGTCTTTGAGCTCTCCTATTCATGTTTCACTTTCCTGTGTTCTTGCTACATCTAGCTACATCGATTACTGCACTAGTTTACAACCTGGGTGACACTCCCACCTGGAACAGACCACAGGTTCCCCCCCACCTCAGAATTCCTGGTTCGTTTCTACATGACCTAAGTCTAGAATTCAATATTTATTTGTTGAACCTTGCTGGACCAAACTGCTGTCTCTAGGTGAAAGTCATAATTACTTCTATTCTGAAACAATTGTTGCATTATAAGTTAGTCCCCAAGGTAGGGGCCTGATGACTTGGGGAGTCACCATTCTGGAAGCGTTAGAGGATACTATTTTTGTTTAGCATACTTTGTGCAATTTTTTTTTTTTACTTTGTAAAATTTATTTTACAAAGTAAATTGTAAAAATTTTACTTTGTAAACTTTGTAAATTTTACAAAGTAAATTGTAAAAATTTTACTTTGTAAAATTTGTGCAATTTTAGTAGGTTTGTGTAATCCCTGCAGGAAATATCATGCTAGTAGTAAAAAATGGCCTCTCCCAAATGTATTAGAGCCAGGAAGCTTGGCTTTCAGTTCTACACTTGATTTTAGACAGATGATTGAGGTAATCTTTTCCCCAGTTCTGGTCACTGAGTTGCACAGTTACATATACATCAGCGTATTTGCTGCCTTATGTTTGTTCTTTCCTCTTGTAAAAAATCAAACCAAAACAACAACACCAAAAAAAAAAAAAAAAAAAAAACCACTGCATCGATAGAGGCAGAGACAGTTTTATGTAAATAGATTTATTTTTTTTAATTTGGATATACTATGTCTTTTTCTCTCTTTTTGCTTCTTTTTATGCGTATGGGTATGTGATATGCATGTGTGTGTGCAAGAGTATGTATGTACACACAGAGATCTGAAGTTGACTTGGAAAATCTTAATTTATCACTCTTGTACCTTACTCTTTGGGGCTCATGAGCAAGCTTGCTTGGGGGTTCTCTATCATCCAAAAAGGGGAAGGTCATCATACCCACATGGCATTTACATCAATTTGGGAATCTGAACACCAGACTTCTCTACTGAAAGTTAATGCTGTAATTGCTTGGCCACCTCTCTAGCTCAGATTTGGGGAATCTAAACACTAGCCTTCTTGATTGCAACTTAATGCTTTAACTGTTGAGCCATGTCTCCAGCTCCTTTATGGCATTTTCTCTTAATGGAGGAGTTTGGATCCAGATCCACGGCTAGGAGTTCATATAACAGTGAGATGTCAGCAATAGTCATTTGAGAGCTTGCATGGGCCATCATCCAAGATGGCTTATGTGTTTGGAGGATGCTGCTCGCTGTGGGCAAATAGTTTCTCATCTCAATGGAATTGTCTGCTCTCCAACAAGATAGTCCACTCTCATCAGCCTGGCTGGCTTTCCCCAGCAAGCATCTTAGAAGCACAAGTTAAAGCTGCTCTCTTGTTTCTGTCATGGTTACAAAACCTCCGAAGCCACTTTTGTTTTTTATTGGCACAGGTCAGTCATTAAGATCAGCCCACGCCAGGGTGAGGAGAAAATGATCTCAGCTGTTCACAAATGCCTTGTTTTCACGTTAGGTCCTGACTACGTTGACCTGGTTGACACTGAGCTGAGCACAAACCATCCTTCTGCCTCAGGCCCCTAAGATCCTGGGATAATAAGAACCCATCATCATGCCCAGCAGTGAAGACAAGTCCTGAAACTCTAACATGACCTTGTTCTTCAATTTTACTGCTTTCACATGTATCTCCCTTCATGGGCAATATATGTTATTTATACTGTATTATCTACTTAACTGATAACTACTTGTTAACTAACTCAGTGAGCAATGACAAATAAACACATTGTTTCTCTAAAGCAAAATATTTTTATTTTGTAGAAGACTTGAAGAGCTTGGAGTTGACTTTTTAAGAACAATGAATTATGAAGAGCAATTACTTTAAGAAGACAAGATTATCAGTGGCATTGAAATCACAGAACCTCTGTGTCCAGTTGCATAAGATGGATTATACTATAAGGACTATGTCTTAAGGGTATCCACTCCTATAGACCCAGGTCTTGCAATATCAAGGTCAACCCAACCATTGAGAAACCTAAGAAGTAATTTATTAGTTATTTTGGTGGAGTGACTGCTAGCTTCAGAAGTTACTATTTCAATCAGCTCATGACATCTCATCCCTAAACGTATCTTAACATGAAAACAATATGCTGTGTGGGAGGACTTCAGAAATCTATAGAGTGGACTCAGTGACAAAAGTGACGATGCTCCCACCGTCTGTCCTGGGCTTTCAGATGCTTGGTGATCAGTCACAGAGACCTAAGGTGAGAAAACCTCCAGAAAATTAAGGCAGCAGGCAAGGTTGCATGTCAGAGAGTGGAAATGGAGGTTATAGTTTGATGCTAAAGGATGTCTACAAGTTTGCATTTGGGACAAAGTATCAGACTAAAAATATTTTTAAAATTCTGACCTTGGGTTTAATCCTTAGTATTCAAAGATAAAAAATTTAAAAACTCATAGAAGAAAATAAATATCAATCTATAAAAGAGAAACATTTTAATGAAATGCTCTATCTCAATAGTAGTTCAAATTATAAATATTACAACTATAAAACTTCTACAATCGATATTTTGAATATAACACCAAAAGTAAGACCAACCCAGCATATATCTGCTTCCAGCTCTACTCTCTTTGCAGTTTGTTTATGACTTCTGATGAACTGCAAGCTTGTTTTATCTGTTTGTAAATGTTATGTGTACAGATGTGATGGTATGTATCTAACTGTGTCTGGCTTCTTTTTTCCTTGTTAAGTGCAACAATGATTTGTTTCATTGCATGTGTTCCTCATAGTTTATTCATTTTAACTGTTGCAAAATGTATTAGTTATCCTTTCAAGATTGTAAAAATGCCTATAACACACCTCTTACGAAGCAAGGAGGGTTACTAACTCATAGTTCTGGAGATTACCAGGCATGATGTCTTCACAGAGTTAGTTCTGATAGGACCTTTGTGTATACAAAGTAGTGGATGGCGAAGGCAGGAGTATGCTGTTGGGGCAAACAGTCACATCTAAACAAAAAGTGCAGACAAGAGCCAAACCCAGGCCTCCCTACTAACTCCCTTGTAATAAATAAGTCCAGGACTCTTCTGAGACAGAACATTCAATGTTATTACCTTGAGAGCCAAGTTCCCAGCACAGGAACCCTTGGGAGGTCTAAGCCATGTTCAAGCCACAATGGTAAATAAATATATGTTTTCCATTTGTGGCAGTGATTTTCAGGCAGGGATGATTTTTCAACACCAGTGAATATTTGGCAATCCTAGAGATGCTGTTATGACCTAGAAGGTACGATGTGAAGACAGGGTATTGTTTACCACAATGCACAGGAAATCCCACAACACAACATTACACGATAATGTGTTAACTGAGGGCAAAGAACTCTAGTTTAGGATTCTTATAGTTATCTGACCACAAACATTGGGGTGTGTGTTGTTGTAGATTATTCAAGCTTTTCTCTTGGTTGAATATTTAGAAATATACTTTAAGTATAAGGATAGTTCAGTTTTAGAATATATATCCAAACAGCTTCCCCAAAGGATTTTTATCAACTTATATTTTCAGTACCAGCATCTGAGAGCCATGCTTGGTATGTGTGCTCTAGGCAGCATACAAATTCCACAGGCTTTCCCGTCTTGGCAGTTGTGGTGGCTGTGTGGCCACCTTTCTTCTTTCCTTTAATTTCTATTGCCAATCTTTTTGATCACCTTTTTGTCTATCATTGGTTATTTCAATGTCTCCTCTTATAACATCCCCTTTCTTTTGCCACTTTTTAAATTGACTCATCTGTTGTTTACCTATCCGAAGACATTTTTTAATTTTTATTTTTATTAATTACAGTTTATTCACTTTGTATCTCCCCTGTACCTCCCTCCTTCCTCCCCTCCCAATCCCACCTTCCCTCTTCCCCACCCATGTCCCTCTCCCAGTTTGCTGAAAAGGGAGGTCTTCCTCCCCTTCCCTCTGATCCTAGTCTATCGGTCTCATCAGGTGTGGATGCATTGCCTTCTTCTGTGGCCTGGTAAAGCTGCTCCCCCATCGGGGTGGGAGAGGTGATCAGAGAGCAGGCCAATCAGTTCATGTCAGAGACAGTCCCTGTCCCCATTACTATGGAGGCCACTTGGATATCGAAGACATTTTTGTTTGAAGCGGTTTTATTTTTGGATGTTTTTGTTCACATATCTATTATATCCAATAGATCTTCTTCTTCTCCTCCTTCTCCTTCTCCTCCTTGACCTTCTCCTTCTCCTTCTCCTTCTCCTTCTCCTTCTCCTTCTCCTTCTCCTTCTCCTTCTCCTTCTCCTTCTCCTTCTCCTTCTCCTTCTCCTTCTCCTTCTCCTTCTCCTTCTCCTTCTCCTTCTCCTTCTCCTTCTCCTTCTCCTTCTCCTTCTCCTTCTTCTTCTTCTTCTTCTTCTTCTTCTTCTTCTTCTTCTTCTTCTTCTTCTTCTTTTCCTTCTTCTTCTAAACCAGAATGGTCCATCCAGATGCAACCTGAAGCTGCAAAGTAAAATACAGAGATCAAGAAACATAAATCAGCAGCTAAATTTCTTCATTCTGTTCCCACCTTAGACAAACACCCTAAGAATGTGCTCTGCGCTTAGTCAGCCAGTCCCAGAGAATTGAGTAACCCTTTACCTCCACCAGAGGACAGCTCAGTAATTTGTCCTTGAAGTTCAGAATCACTGCTCTTCCAAGGCCTTCCTGACAAAGGATCTGCTCTGGCTGAGAGTTGAGGATGTGATAAACCAGCAGGGGTGTTTTGAAGACGATTTTGATTAGAAAAGGTTTGTCTCTCTAGAATAGATCTCAAGAGATCCAACTCTGTTCACAGCTCATGAAAGAAGATAGCAGTAATATTTGGAAGAACTGAGAACTGCGATGGCCTTGTCTCTATGCAATGCTCACACCAGATGCCCTCAGAACTGCATCCCACACACATAAATAAAGGCTTTGCTTATCTTGTGTCTTGCTACAAATATCACTTCGTATTTTTTAAGTGAAAAATTGTTCACCTCATATGCTCAGACATTTGGAGGTAACATAGATGTTTTTGCTGTACTTACAGCACTGTGTAATATATATATATTATATATGTATATATACATATATGAAAGGATTTGTACATAAAATAATAGCTTTTATTTTATAGAAATGAATTGTGCATATCGGTTTAGCATTTTTCTTGATTTGGTTCTAGTATTCTCTGAAATAGAAATTTACTCTTCAAAACTTGGGTTTTACTCTTGACTGTCAACAGGTACCCATGGACCAAGGGAGAGAAGGGACCAACATGTTTGTCTGATCCTTTGAACTAACCGCTACTTATGGATTCTGGGAAATGGGGAATCACTGTCATCAGCAGTATACCTACTGGCGGGCTCCGGTTAAACCTATTGGGTTTTAAAACAAGACAAGTGTGTGTGTGTGTGTGTGTGTGTGTGTGTGTGTGTGTGTGTATGGACAAGGGACTTATAGGGAGGAGAGAAGCTGGCAGGTGTGGGAAGGAGTCAAGGGAGAGTGGTGGTGAGAACAATCAGAGTGCGTTGCGTAATATGTGTGTGAAAGTGTCAAAGGACACAGTAAGTAGAAACAAAATCTGGCTTAACTTGGAAGCTCCGCTGTCTCTTTCTGATCGTAGTTTCAGGGCAAGCACCGTCCATTTCCTGGTGATACCACATGACACAATTTGAAGGACCTGGAGCAGACATGCAGCCTGTGAGTGTTTTTTGTATTGATTACGGCAATGAAAATGAGGAGAACGATGAAGATTATGATGACATGAGTCTCTGAGACTGGCTTCCTTCACCAAATAAAGTAGGAAAATGTTGGGGTAAAAAAAAATGCCATTCACTAGGGCAGGAACAGGAACAGATGGCTCCAGCTCAGAAGGAGCTGGGCAAACACAACCCCGAGGCTGAGGCCTGCTCCTGAGCATACAGTGGGCTAATAAAGGAAAACAAACATCTAGCAACCAATTTTCAATGAGATAACAAGAGAAGGAACTGTAGCCGGAACAGGCTCTGGGCAAGCCCAGAGAACACAAAGGAAAACTTGGTGTAACTTGGCAGCGACAGCCCGTTTCCTCATCTTTACAATGCTAAAATTTCTCTTTCCCTCCTGGTGGCTCAGCAAAGGCAAAGACTGAAGTGAAGGGACCATAGGCTTCGGAGCTGGGGTATACTCGAACTTAAAGGAAGATGTCACCGTATGTTTGGAAAGTCTGCTTGATCCCCGAGGCTTGGCTTTCTCATTTCTAAGATGATTCGGACAGAGGCCTCCCTTTCAGGGACTAGCGAAGGAAGGTTTCAAGGACTGGCTCTATGACGAGCAGGGTGAGAAGCGATTCGCATTGGGCGGTTCTCAGTCACCACCTTTGGGGAGGGGAGCCAGCGAGGGCTCCTGTGGAGCTGCAGCAGAGACCTCGTTAGCTCTCACACAAGCTTTAGAGATGAGAGGACTTTGCGGAGGTATTCTGCCTCTGGTAAGAGCCAAACACGCGTATTCCTTTTCTGGACCAGATGTTGGATGTGAGCTGCTTCCCATGGTCTAGGGGATGGAGTACTTCTGTCGCAAAGGTATGTCTGAGTGATGCAATAGCGCAAAGACTCTCGAACTCATGATTTCCTAGACCTCTGCCTCCCAAGAGCGCCTAGCGTTTGGTCTTAAGAGGTTGTGGTTGGACTCGACTCTGCTGCCTTCGGACTATGCTTCTCTCCACATGCATTTTAGGTCCCCTAGTCCCGTCTTCTTTCCTTGTTGGATTTCCCGGTGAGACTCCATGATGGAACTCAGAGACTGAGCGCCTCAGAACTACCGGCTTCTTCACGCAGGTTCTATCCTGGACATCTTTGTTTGCATCTTAGTCCTGATATGGGAACCTATTCTCTGAACGTGGATCTATCCTGAGGAATATAGCCAGGTAGATCAGATTGGAGCAGAGCTGATTTTCTGTGGCACGGTGGGAGAGTGGCTGTTCCGAAATTGAGTTGGCTGCCCCGCAACTGCCCTGGGGGTGACTATTTTGTAGCGTCGTTTTGGCTTTGACCGACAGACAGCAGCTCCTGTTCATGGACTCAGTTGCGTGTTACTTTCTGGGATACATGCTGTAGATGACTTCTCCTTTTATTCTTACTTGTGGTTTATTTTTGTTTTGTATTATTTCAGATTTACTTGCTTACATATTTAAGACTTGAGATCTACACACTAAACACATATGCTTTCTTGTATTCAGGTCACATCTGAGGAAACTGAAGCTATGACATGATTTCTTATCATGGGTCGGAGTGACTTCATCCGAACATTCCGACCCTTCAGATTTATGCTTGATGTTTGACCTAAGGCATAGGGAGGGTTCAAGAGCTGCTCTTGCTCTCCTAGAATCTCGGCTGTCCCATGGGAGTCAAGAAGGGCTCTCAGTAGTTTTCAGTGGGTTGGGTAGTGCCTCAGATTGTAGGTACAGATCTCATGATGAACCTGATGTTAGTTTTACATGCCTAGTCAACTTAGAGGTCCATCATGTGGTGTGCATCACTCCCTACCTTATTTCAAGGCCTCCTATCAAGCCTGACTGCTGTGGCTTCCTCCTTAGGTTACGGTTTTCTCCTGACACCAAAAGCTTTATTTCGTTAATCTAGTCAAGAAAACATTTCAACACTGAAAAATTCAATACATTTGCTGTAGATTTTTTAAAAACAAGTATCTTCTTCCAGGTTAAGGACTACCTCTTTGCCTGGCTTGCTAGTTTTCCTTATGATTATTATTGCCGGATTTCTTGTTATTTATGTGTCTTAAATTTTTGCTTGTCCAATTTAATCAGAAGTAATGGTTTGGTTTTCTTTTCCAATGTGGTAAATTATTTTAAGGATGTTTAAACATCCCTACTTTTCTGAAATCCTGTATTTTGTGGTTTATTTTTGTTTTGAAGTTTTTTAGATTTACTTGCTTATGTATTTAAGACTTTGAGATCTCCCCATGAGAAACATTTATACTTTCTTTCCTAGTAACATATTTTTTCAAATTTTTATATTACAAAAAATCTTCATGAAAATTTGATATTCAGCTAGTACTCGCCTCAAAACTGACTGGAGAAACTTCCTCCTTTCTTGATTGTTATAAATGTTTGTGTGAAATTGATGTCCTTTATTTTTAATATTTAGAACAATTTGTTAATAAGACTGTGTGGGTCTGGAGCTTTCTTCATGTGAAAGATATTAATCTGTTCAGTCTTAATAATGGTTTCATAATTATGACTAAGTTGCTTTTCCAAACAGCCAGCATTTAAGATTATTGTTCAATCTATTAGTTTTAAATTAATAACATGTTGAGGGCCAGTGAGATGGCTCAGCAGATAAAGATGTTTGCTTCATACGCACCTCATTTCCTTGGAATCTTCTGTCCACATTGGCTCTTACAGTCTTGAAAACCTGGGTCCATTCTCCAGAACACTCATAAAAGTGGACGGAGGGAACTTACTTCCACACAGTTATCCTTTGACCCTGTACCATGTGTGCCCCACCCTTCCACACACTACGACTGCTACTAAAGCAGAGCTTCAAAATATGTTATTCGTCATGGCAACTATCTGTGAGGTCTGTAGTGATGTTTCTTTTGACTCCTGACATTGTTAACTTACATTCTATTCTCTTCTTCTCTCTTCCACCATGAATCTTACTGTTTGGTTTTATCATTCACTTTTCCTTAACCTTTTTTGATATATTTTTTATTTATTACAATTTATTCACTTAGTATTCCAGCTGTAGTCCCACCCTTATCCCCTCCCAATCCTGCCCTCCCTCTCTCCATCCATCTCTCATCTCCTCCTATACCCCTTCCCCAGTCCACTGATAGTGGAGGACCTCATCCCCTTCCATCTGACCTAGACTATCAGGTCTCATCAGGACTGTCTTTCATTGTCTTCCTTTGTGGCCTGGTCAGGCTGCTCCCTCATTAGGGGGAAGTGATCAAAGAGCCAGCCCCTGCACATGTCAGAGCTCCTGCTCCCCTTCTTAGGGAGCCCATTTGAAGACTGAGCTGCCACTGGCTACCTCTATCCAAAAGATGCTCAAGTATACAACAAGGACATTTGTTCAGCCATGTTCATAGCAGCTTTGTTCATAATAGCCAGAATCTAGAAACAACCCAGATGTCCCTCAATTGAGGAATGGATACAGAAATTGTGGTACATTTGCACAATGCAATACTACTCAGCAATTAAAAACAAGGAAATCATGAAATTTGCAGGCAAATAGTGGGAACTAGAAAAGATCATCCTGAGTGGGGTATCCCAGAAGCAGAAAGACACACGTGGAATATACTCACTTATAAGTGGATATTAAACATATAGTATAGAATAATCATTCTAAAATCTATATATCTAAAGAAGCTAAGCAAGAAGGAGGACCCTGGGTAAGATGTTCAATCTTCATTCAGAAAGGCAAATAGGATAGACATCAGAAGAAGGTGAAAATAAGGAACAAGACAGGAGCCTACAACAGAGGACCTCTGAAAGATTCTACTCTGCATGGTATTGAAGCAGATGCTGAGACTCATAGCCAAACTTTGGGCAGAGTGCAGAGACTCTTTTGAAAGAAGGGGGAGATAGAAAGACCTGGAAGGGTCTGGAGCTCCGCAAGGAGAACAACAGAACCAAAAAATCTGGGCCTCAGGACCTTTTCTGAGACTGATATTCCATCCAAGGACCATTCATGGACATAACCCTAACCTTTTTTTAAACCAAAAATTTATTAAGTTTTGTTTTGTTTTGATACAAGAAAGACCTATGTACTGATTGTAGAATAATGGAATTTTATTTTAGAAAAGACTGTCAGATTGATCATGTTTAGAAAGTCTCTTTTCTTCAAAAATATTAAGAGGCTCACTTAAACACTATATTTGAAATTGTTTATCAATTGAAACATGCAAGTAAAAATTATCAAGGTCACAATTTTCATATTTTCTCTTTAGCCATTTATTTATACAATGATTTTTCTTTTGTCCTGCTGTGGTGCATAACCACTAGCATAATTTAAAGGCATCATGCACACATTACATGACAGATCCACACTCCTACGCAGAGCCCTTGGTTTTGAATTGCTTTTTTGGTTTGCACATTTGATTTCATTAGCTTGCTTCTTATATTTGTTACTCATATGACGAATGTTGCTTTGCTTCTGTTTTCTGGAAGATATTGTGGAGACTGGCACTAGTTGGTTTGTTGCTGTGACAAAATATTCAATAAGAGAAATTTAAGGAGAAACAGGCTTATATTGGCCCATGGCATGGAGTTACAGCCCATCCTGAGATGGAAGGCATGGCAGCAGGTCACATCACATCCACAGTCAGCAGGTGGAGAGAGTGGAATGCAGGTATTCAATGTACTTTCTTATTTTCATGAAGCCCAAACTCTCAGCTCATGGATTGGGGCTGCCCAACTTCGGGGTGAGTCTTCCATTCATTATTAACCCAATCTAGAAAACCCCTCAGAGATATACACAAAGAATTGTCTCCCAGCTGAATCGAGAGCCTCTCAACATGACAGTTAATATTGACCATTAAAGATCTCAGTCATTCTTTAAATGTCAGGAAGAATGTAACATTACTTGTGTCTGATGTTTGCTGTTTTGGAAGGTGACTAATCGTTACGGACTCCATTTCCTTAAACAGAGGTGTGTTCCGATTATCTGTTTATTCTCACATGAGTCTTTGTAAATTGTGTCTTTTGAAGTATTGGCCTATATGTAGATCTGAATTTGTTCATAATATTTCTTATTGTCAGCTTAAAGTGCATGGCATTAGCAGTAATGGCCTATCTCTAATTTCTCACACTAACAATGTGTCTTTTTTTTCTTTTGTTGCCTATTAAACTGTATTAATACCACTGGCAAACTTAAATTTTTGGCTCCCCCCCCCATTTTTCTGTTTCAACTCACTATACTTTGATTTATGTGACTTCTTCACTTCTGACTACTTGGAATTTGCACTTCCTTTCCTTGTTACCCAAGGTGACAGCTGAGGTAATTATTTTAGGTTTTTTTTTCCTTTTTAAAAACAATTATTTATATTATTAATAAGTATGTGTGTACTTGTGTGTGCATGTGAACGTAGGAACAGGACATCATAGTCTCTGGAACTCAAGTTATAGGCAGTTCTGAATTCTGAGACATAGATGCCGGGAACTGAACTCAGGTCCTCCGCAAGAGCAGTATGCATTCTTAACCAGGGCGCTACTTCTTCAGCATTAGATAACTTTTTATAATGTGTGTAATTTAATGCTACAGATTCCCCTCCAAACACTAAGTTGGCTGTATCTCACACATTTCTGTGAGTTGTATTTTAATTTGTACTTGTTTAGAATATTTTCGCTTTTCTTTATAAAAGTTTTTCTTTGACTTAGACATAAGTTATTTGATTCCCAAATATTTTGGGAGTTTCTAGGATTCTGTTAGTGTTACCAATAGTCACTGTGGTCTGTAAAAATATTTTCTGTGATTTTTTTCTCTTCTTTTAAATTCAGCCAGGTTTGTTTTTACTGCACAGGATGTGTTCTATCTCTGTGAATGTTCTACATGCACACGAGAAGATTGTGTTCTCTGCCATACGAAAGTTTCTGTGTCAGTTAGATACAGTTGACTGTTAATGCTTCCATCATTGTTTTGTGGTTGGATCACCCTCTACAGCTACTGTAGAGGGACAGTGGAGAGTCCTGCTGTAATATCAGAGATATTTCTCATTATAATTCTTACTTTTTGAGAATAGCTTGCTTGCCTTTGTGGAAAATTTTCTTGCTTTGAAATCCTCTAAAATTAATATAGTTATTCCAGCTATATTTTTCTATTCTTTTACCTTTGTGTGTATAATATTTGTGTGTGAGAGAGCAAGACAAGAAGAAAGAGAGAAAGAGCCAGAGAGAGACAGAGATGGATAGAGACAGAGACAGACTCATGTATCCTAGGCTGTTTTCAACCTCTCAGTGTAGGCACGCCTGGTTAAGATAGGTGCTGGAGACTGAGTTCATCAAGTACGAGCCAAGTATTCCATCACGTGAGCCAGCTCCCATCTTCATCCTTTTGCTTTTACTCCATCTACACAATTATAACGACATTGGGCTTCTTGTAGAAAACATTTCATTGGTTCTTTTTTTTCTAATTTATTCTGATAGTCTTTCTTTCAATCTATACTGATAGACCATGGTACTGGGCATCAATCCCAAAGCCCCATTCCACATTCACTCTGTGCCCTACCTCTGAGCACTCTGAAAATCTTTTAATGAGTGTATTTAGAGTTCTTATGTTTCAGGAGATTGTGTGTGTAGTCAGAGTAATTGTAACTGTATTCACTGTTCTTACCTTTGTCATTGTTTTTTGTCTTCTACTCTCACCTCTTCTATGTTTTTAGTGACATTTTATATGATTAAAATTTTTCTCTTCTCTTAGCATATCATATAATTATTTCCAAAATGGCACCATTGGTTGCTTTACAATGTGAAACTGCAGTTTACAGTGAATCTAAGTGCCTTTTGTCTTGTGTGAGACCTTGAATTCCCTATGTAGCTCGGGATGACTTTGAACTCCCGATCTTTCTCTGTCTGAGATCTCTCAGCTGCTAGGACACAGCTTGTACCACCCCAGTACACTTTCAAACAACATTGTATCACTTCCTGGGCAACACATGTAACTGGTTTCTCCCTTTTATCCTTTATAAAATTGCAACCTCATGTTTTACTCACTCAGTGTTAGGTTTCAAAGCTGGGACGAATGGCTGAGGTACCTACTTTACCTACTAAAGTGGACCTGGACACCAGGTTGCCCTGCATCCCTCAGTTCCTACCTGTTCCAGTGCCCTCCTGGCTGGCATACCCCACCCTCTACCATGGACTCTCCAGCCCAGGGGACTGGGACTCTGTATAATCCAACCATTTTGGTTGTCTGCTCTCTTTGTATCTTTGTGCCTCCTGGCTGTTGCACCTGGTTCCCCTCTCCCTGTCCCTTCCCCTCCCCCTTCTCTTCACAGGCACAGCTCAGTCTGGTCAGGTCCACTTTAGGCTCTTCTGGATGTTCCTGTCTCTGCCTCTGGCTCTGCTTTTCCACATATCTATAATAAATCTCCTCCATCATGCTAGGAGCACTCATGCCCTTTCCTTCTTCTTTTTTTCATCTGGTGTTGAAACTCAGGACCAGTCATGTCCTTTCTATTTCCTTCCTTTCCTTTTCTTTTTATTTCTCTTTTTTCATTCATTTGGTGCCAAAACCCAGGACCAGTCATGTCCTTTCCTTTTTTATTTTTTTTCATTCACTCCTGAATTACAATCATCATTGTTATTATTATTTTTATCAGACCATTAATTGTCAGGTCAGTTAAGAATAACAAATTGAAAGGACTTTATTTAATTTGTATTTACTTCCTCTGTAACACTCCTCTCTTTATGTAAAACTGAGTATCTGATTTATATAATTTTGTTTCTTATTAAATAATTTCTTTCACTATTTTCTGCAAGACAGCTATAAGAGTGATAATTTCAGTTATCAGCTGAAAAGGTCCTTATTTCTCTCACTTGGAAGGCTGGTTTTGCTCAATAAAGAATTCTAGCTTGGAGGATTTTATTATCATTATATACTTTAAAATGTTTCAGTAAACAGTAGATCTCTTCTTTGCTATGCTTCTGAGGAAGAAATCCAATATATTTACTTTATTTATATATTTGTTATATCTTATGATGGTTATTTTTATCTTTTAAAAAGTGTTATTTGTGTATACATGAGTGTGAGAGGTAGACTCTGTGTGTGTGTGTGTGTGTGTGTTTATGTGTGCATAAGCCACATGAATGCAGTGCTTACTGAGGCTAAAAGACCCCCTGGACCTGGATTTACAGGTGATGGTGAGCTGCCCTATGTGGGTGCTAGAGATTAAGCTTCGGTCCTCTGGAAGAGCAACACCCGCCCTTCATCACTGAGCCATCTCTCCAGACCCTGAAAAAGATATCTTCATCCCTAGAAACAGTCTTTACTTAAAGTGCTTGTTTTTAATGTTAACATAGTTACACTACCTTCCCTTTTGTTGCTGTCTCCATGGAAAATAACTTCTCATTTTGTCTTCACTCATTTTTTTCCTCTTTGTTTTTGTTTCTGGAAACAGGCTCTTGCTGTGTAGCACAAGCTGGCTTCAAACATGATTCTTCATTCTTAACCTCTAGTTGCTGGGATCACACAGCTTTGTGCCATTTTCCATTTTCTCCTGTTTATTTTTTTTTATTTGTTGAGAGATTTTTATCAGATATAGAATTCTATATCTGATTGTTGATCTATAATCTGATCTGTCTCATTAGTTTTGGAACCCTCTCACATATTTTTCTATATAAGACTTAAACTCTAACACCCACAAACATTCTTATTCATTCTTAATCTCAGTGATCATGTTAGATTCTTTTGTTCGCCTATCTTCTGGTTCAGTAATTTTTATTTTCCTCCTCATCAAGATTGCTAGTTAGTTATGGTGGTACATAATTGAAATTCTAGCACTAGAAAGTGGAAGGAGAGGATTACTGTGGTTTCAAGACCAGCCTGGTTTATATAGCTATACCTTGTCTCAAAATCCCAAGGCCAAGGTATAATTTAAAACTAGAGTTATGATTAGCATGTTCATGGCCCAATGTTTAGCCCTTATCCCAGCAAAGAAGATAATGAGAGACAGGACGGAGAAGAGAAGGAATTTCTGTTAGCATTTATGCTTAGCTTCTGGTTTCAAATGCTATACTATTACAGACTTATATTTTTAAGTAAATTAAAATTCTCTGGCCAAAGTCACCATTCTTAATCCATCTTCTCCATCTTTGCCATTATATTCATGTACATGGTGACTTTAAAGGCTTGAACTTACCACATTGTTTGGGGGGGGTCTGTTTACTTTCTGTTGTCCTTCCCGTTGGATCACAGTCATATGTTCCTATTTCTTGGCATGGTTGAGGAATTATTATTTTTATCAGTTTGAAGGTAGACATTGCACACATACAAAGAGCAGAACCTGTAGCTATTATGCCACAGTGACTCATCACCTTTTGTCTTCTGGGTGTGTAGAATGGGGTAGCACTCCAGAGCCTGTGATGATCAGCAGCCTCATACACGTACTGTCCTGAAAGCCTCCATTTTTCATCCTTTGTTCGTCTCAGAGTTCAAGATGTAAAATGTTTGTGCTTTCTCCTGAGACCTGGAAATATTGACTGTGGCATCCCATCCTTGGATAATTCTATATTCTAGTTCTTTATGTTTTACCCCGAGATTGAAGAAAGCTGTTTCTTCACCTTTCGCCTTTCACAGGGCTCCGCTGAGATTAACAGCCCCAGACCTATGACCATGGCTGAAGGGTGGGACTATCTGGATGGCCGAGTGAGAGCTTCAGCCTCCTCAGTCATTCTGCCTCAGGACAGGACAGTTCCTAGAGGGGAAATGTCCCTCCAGTGCTTCAGATCTCCCTCCAAGCCCCTCTTTGGCATCTCACCTCTTCATGTGTCTAATTCTGGCTCTCTGCTCCTGTGAGAGTTTCAGTCTTTCCTGACTTCTGTCTTCCAGCTCTGACCTTCTGGCCAGGAAATGCTCAAATGTTCACGTCTATGAATGCAAGCTGACTTCACAAATGGCTTCTACTTCAGAGTAGCAGGCAAGCTCCAGCTCACCTTCCTGTAGTCATTTATTGTTCAGAATGTGTTCCTTTTCATCCTTGCTCCTTTGACAATTTTGTGGTGTTGTTCAATAAGCATTTTACCATTTTTATGGTGATGTGTGGTTATTGTAAGAACTACAGCTCTGCTATTGGTTACTTCATACAAAGCTATGGAGATCCAGGTTTCCTTCTAAGCCATCCTTAGAAGAGGAAAAAATGTGGACATAGGATGGCATTAGCCAAACCTTTGAGTTTCCTAAGGATCTGTAAAGCACAAATATATTTTAACATGAGCATACATTTGCAGTGATGGACTTAAAAACAAAAGAAAACCCACTACAGATCTCAAATTCCAAATTGGGATGTGTGTGTGCGTGTGTGTGTGTGTGTGTGTGTGTGTGTGTGTAAGGAGCATCCCAAGTGAAAAGAGAAAGGGTGAGGTAAAATATGGACTATATTAAAGCATTTTCAATTATAGCAACACCAAATGCAGGATATGATCCTATAATGACCTCATTCTTTTTACTTAGATTATGAATTAGCCTTAAAGACACTAATAGTTGTCAAGGATGGGTGCACATACCTGTGATCTCAAAACCTGAGAGATGAACAGACTCAAATTCCAGGGTTTATCTGGGCCTCATAGTGAACTCTGTGTTAGAGAAGAACAAATAAAATTCCACTTTGCTAATAATTATGTTCTGAAGACATACAGCATCTTGAGGCTGATTCTAGGAAATATGCCAACAGATAATACCAAGGATCAGACAGCCAGTCCCAACGGTCTGGTCTCCATGAGTCCCTGTGACTTGGCAGGTAGCAGCAGAATGCTGCTTCAGAGAGGTAATGAGTAAATGTGCTCACCAAAATTCCATGCCCTTCTACAGATGACTCTTCCTTGAGCGTTTGTGTGATAAAGACCAAGAATGGTAAGCAGTGCTACAGTTTGGGAGCGTGTCCATTAAAGGCCCATATAGTTAAGACGTGGTTGACAGCCTATGATACTATTAGGAGGTGGGTCAGAGAAGGAAAGGAAAGAAAGCTATGGGGAGTGTCCTGGAAGGAGATATTGGGACTTTTACACCACCCCCTTACTGTGCTTCCTTCCCATGCTGGCATGAGCAGACCAACTTACTCTGACGCCCCTCCCATGCTCGCTCTGCCCATCAGCCTTACATTTGTCAGAACCGATGTGCACTCAGGGGTTGACCTAACTGGGTGATAGGAGAGAAAGATAGGACAGACACATACAGAAAAGCAGGGATCAGATGGGCTGTACGCAAGGCGGCAGGCACAGCAGTAGCCACCGGGAAACTCAGTGAGTTCATTACACATAGCAGGAATGGAGGAGGGGGAGGCTAGCTAATCTTAGGGGCAGGTCTCAGCCCCAGGTTGTGGTGTCATGCTGGAGGAGAGAGAAAGCTGCCTTTGATAGCGATACAATTTAATCATTCCCACTCTTGCCCGAGGCAGGCCTTGCTTTTCCCATGGATTTGAGGCAACGGCGTTCATGACATGGTTATTCTCAACAATCCATGTCCACTCAAGAATCCCTACATAACCCAAGTCCTCCAGAATGAACCTTTCTTCTTTTGAAGTCTCACTTATTTCAGATATTCTGTTAAGAGTAGCAGAAAGCCAGTCAATACTGAATATAAAGAAAATCTCCATAAAGATGAAATTTCTAGCTCTCAGTGGGCCTTCAGTTTCATACACAGACACACACACACACACATGCACGCATGCACGCATGCAGGTGAGCAAGCACGCGCGCACGCGCGCACACACACACACACAGAGCTAGCATGAATTTTTTCATGGGAATCTGTGTCCTTGTTTGCATATCACAGTGCAGTTGGATTTGGTTTGGTTAACTCCACAAAACCCACTTTTTCTTCCCCTGGGTTAAAGAGATGAATCTATTGTTTCTCCTACCCTTATATTCCCTTTCTTCCCACTTAATCAATGAAAACATACATCCTTGCTTATTTTCACAAGGAAAAACTATGCTTTAAAATGACAGGAGTAGCTCTTGGCTTGAGATCAACTCGTGTTTGTGGTACTGTTGCTTTGACACTGCACTGCTAGCTCCCGAAGTCTCTAGAGTCTGACAGCAGCTGAGAGAACTACTGGGAATGAAAGAAAATCTCAGCATGACCGTGGGCTGTTGTGGACTTGAGCCTTTCTTCTTATCACTGACCATCCAATGTTAAAAGCTGTCTAGGAGAAATTTCTCCTTCTAGAATTCATTACCAGCAGTTTCAGAGTATCAAATACATACTTTTTATTGGTTTCACTAATGACTTTGTGATAATGACTTTTAAGGTCACTTGAAGAAAATAAAATGAGAAAAACTCATTTCTTACTGAAAGGAAAATAAGTACCTGGCCATTCTCATCCTGTGAGAACAGGCTGGTGAATTACCTTCTAGCAAGGAGACAACCAGATGAATAATTTTAAAATTTGGCGTGTTGTGTTAAGCTCTAAGTACCTTGTTTACAGTGAGCTTTGTGGTAATTTCCTCCCAATCATTTAGTCATCAGTAGAACTTAAGAGAACGAATCTGGGTGATTGTTTTCTTAGAACGCATTAACAGTCCTTTTCTCACCTAACAAATGGAAAAAGATGTCCAAAGCAATTAAATGGTTTTACTGAAATGTCTGTTTTGTGTACTAAAATGTCTGTCTCAACAAAGGAGGTAGCTGGCTCTGGGTGCTCCACCAATCGCTTGGCTGTGACAGCGGCTTCCAAAGGTCTGTGGAAGTCTTGGGCTCTTACATTAGTGTTTTGGTCTCTCCTTAGTTTATGTTAGCATCTTGGAATGGTTCTTCCCCAAGGATGGCTCAAGTTAATAACACCTATTTTATTCAGAAGAATTCACAGGCTTGAGGATAATAAGCTTTACCTCCATAGATCAAAATTTTAGAAAGGTCCAAAGTGCTCCACTGTGAAGAAATGCTCCATGCCACCACCTGTCATCACCACATGGGCTAGTGCATTATTAGATTCATGTGGGTTTTGAAAGTGTATTTTTTAAACGCACAAGGTAAGATGCTGCATGCATTTATACTCTTATTTGTTTATTCATGTGTTCATGGGATTGAGCCTGTAGCCTCATGCATGCTGAGCACACACTTTGGCTTTCAGTGACATTGCCAGCTCTTACCCGTCTTTGTTGGCAGCCTACTTACTGTGACAGTAAATAGCTCTGAAATACTGATGGATCGTGCTAAATAATTTTTTCTCATGGATCTGTAGGCTGACTCCTGGCCCTGCAGGGTTCCATGAGGTTCAAGTCAGACCTGCTTTGCAAATTTCACTCTGTGGGATCCAAGCTGAGGCTCCATCAGCTCCCTGGTATGATCCAGCAAACCCCAGCCACCAGCAACAGAGGGCCTAGCAACACACAGGACACTTTAAATCTTTTCTTTGTAACTGGTGTATGTTGAGTTCCACATACATGTCATAAGTTAATGGAAGCCATGTGGCCCAGTTAGGTGTCCGTAGGGGCCTGTTATGGAGGTGTGTGCTTATGATACCCACACTTGGGAGGGTGAGGCAGGAGGACCTAGAGTTTAAGGATAGTTAAACTAGACCATGAGTTTGGAGCTGCTTAGCAATACCCTGTCTATCTTAAACAAAGTCAATAGGATGGAGAGGCGTATTTCTCCCACAAAAGTGATAAGTGGAGTGAACGCATAAGTGATGCTAATTATCAGCTGAGTATGGTTATTATAGTAATATATTAAGGTGGCCAGTGTTATATTGGGACATAATCCGTTACCGCAATTCAACCTTTAAAAATTCTTACGTCCACAGACTTTGGTGTGTTCACAATTATCTAACCACTACTACATAACTTTAAGAATTTTCTCTCACCCCCATCAGTTATTCTCTGTTTCTTCTCCCTAGGTTTCAGTATCCATTAATGAACTATGTCTACAGATTTGCCTGTTCTACACATGTCATATCAATGGAATCACACAACACGCACTTCGTGACTGGGTTTTATCTTGCTTTGCACACTATATTGAAGCTTCATCCACTGAATCTTGTGAGGTGTATCAGTACATTATCATTATCTATCTATCTATCTGTCTATCCATCTATGCCACTTGTGGTGGATAGTTTTAATTATCATCTTGACATGATCTAGAATCAGCTGGGAAGAAAGTCTCAAGAAATAGTTGCATAGATCAGGTTGGCTTGTGGGTGTGCCTGCGGGGAATCTTGTCTTGATCTCTAGTTGTTGTGGGAAGTCAGCCTGAAAGTGGGCACCACCATTGCCTGACTGCCAACGTCGACTATAGGAAAGCAGAGCAAACTAGCTAATGTTACACATGCCTTCATTTCTTTATCTCTGCTCTTGACCATGGATGTGAGTAGCAGCTTCAAAATGGGGCCATGGTGGCTTCCCTGCTGTGATGAACTATGACCTGGAAGAGTGAGCTGAAACAAATCCCTTTTTCTTAAATTGCGATTCACAAGGCATTTTTTTTTCTCCCATCATAGCAGCACATATGAAACCAGGACAGCACATCTCTTACCTATTTGTTGGTTGGCAGGTATCAGTTTTGACTAGTATGAACACTGCTCTGATGAATTCGTTTGAAAACTATTTCTTCTGTGGACATACGCTTTCGTCTCTCATGGTTATATACCTATAGAACTGATAGTTCTACTAACCTTGGTAAGTCTATGGTTGGCAATTTGAAAAACTGCGGCAGGATTTTGCCAGGTTGAAGCTCAACATTGTAACTACAGAGCCTGAAGGCTGCAATTTCTCCACATCCTCACAAATACCTGTTACTGGCTTTATTTGTTTGTTTGTTTTAGGCATCCCAGTGGATTGCAGGTGTATCTGTCTCACTGTGGATTTGGTTAGCACTGTCTAGCATTAGTGACTCTTTCAGTTTGCTCATGAGACATTGATATTTCTTCTCTGGCAAAGAAATTATCTTTGCACAATTTTAATTGGGCTGTTTGTCTCATTATTATTGACTTTATGAGCATCTATATCTGAATGTCAGTTCACTATAAAAGATGTTAAGATAGTTTCTTCTTGTGTGAGGTGACTTTTTACTTTCTTGATGTTCTCATTTTGGAAACAGAAGTTTTTAGATAACAGAAGTTATCTTGAAGCCCAATGTTTTTATCTTTTTCTTTTGTTATTTATGTTTATGATATAGAATATTTCAGGTTAAATCAACCAGACCAATAATTAAATTAGCAAAAAAAATTTTAAAGATGCTATATTTTTCTTTTTCCTCAGATATTATCTATTGAAATTCTCATGGATTGCAAAATGTTACAAAATAAGTTTCTTCAAAATAGCCGGTCAATTCATTCTTGGAAGAAAGTCATTTCGTAAGAGAATATTGATTCATTCCTAATGTGCGTTTTGATCCCACTGCCTCTTCCGTATTGCAGATTTAACCCATGTGAGGCAAGTGCTTTCCCATCTAGTTTACATCGCCAGTCTCCTTTTATTTTAGGGGGACACAGTCTCGCTATGTAGCCCAAGCTGGGTCAAATTGTGATTCTTCTGTCTCAGCCTCCCAAGTAGCCAAGATTATTAGTGTAAGCCACCATGCCTGCCATATCCTTTCCTGTCTTCTTAGATGTCTTATTTCCACATTCCCTATGAATGATATTGGTAGAATTTCTGCCTTTTTTTTTTCATTTTAAAAGTTCTCCCCTAAGTTTGTGTAATATTACTTCCCTCTTCTCTTATTTAGTATGAATTAACAAGTATTTATGCATATTTTACAATTTCCAGCCATAATTTAAAGATAGAAGCTTTCTAAAAAAATCTATTCAAGACTTTTTTATGTTGGCCAGGCTGGCCCTGAATTCCCATGTTCAACTGGTCCTTCTACCTCAGCCTCTCTGGTGCTAGGAGAACCTGTGCATGCTAACCATACTGGATTTTTGATGTTAAATTCAGCCCACTCACATCCCTGAAAAGAAAGCAGAGAGAATTGTGCTGTGGCTCCCAGAAAACCAAATGTCCCAAGGAGACACACAGTAGTGGAAGAATCTGGAACACTGTCCAGAACACTGATCCAGGGTCAATGGTCAGTGGTTTGGCCCTTGTCTTTACAGTGCTGGGAATGAGATGAGAAGCACCGGCCTTTGAGGGCTCTTGTTTCCAGGGTAAAGACCTCTTACTCCCTTCATCAAGAGTGCTGGAAGGTGTGTTTTCATTCACTGAAAACCACCTCTCAATGCCAATGGGCATTAATCACTTCAAGATCATTAAAGGGCCCTGCAGATGACTAAATGGCTCTGTTCTCGACAATGCATTAGAGAGATGAGTAAGGTAGTGGCATTATAATGTAATTAAATTCAACTCATGATCCCAGTACTGTGGTCATGCTTTTTAAGCAAGTTTCCTCTAAGAGCCTACTGCTGTCTCTTCAGTTCTGCTCCTGGAAGAGAGTGATACTCTCTGTCTGTGCACCTTGTTAGTATGCATTGTCCCGAGTGTTGTCTCCTCATTGTTTTTGGTGACAGGAACAGACTTTCTAAATACTGACCTTGGGAGTCCTCTGTGGATAGGACAAAGAAAGATAAGAATACGTTCTGTAGCTCCAAGGTGGCTCAGCTTGGCATTTGAAGGGTGATATGAATAGAACTTTGCTTGTATTTATTTAATTTCTTTTTCCTTAGGAGGCCAAAGAACTCTATAAATGTCATTGGCATCATCTGTGTATCGCTAACAAGACCCAAAAGCTCCATTTTCCTTTCCTTTTTATGGTTTTTGGACAGGATATACCTGTGTATCTCCAGTTGGAATCAATCTTGCTATCTTTCCACTCCAGCTTTTTGCGGGCTGGGGCTGTAGATGCCTGCCATCCTGCTAGGCTAACAGAAGGTATCCTAGTCACCGATATTAGCCACTTCTGGTTGCCTGTGCTCTCCAGGTGATCAAAAGTTTTGCTCTACATTTAATTTCAGCATACTCCTGAGGAAGGCTTTATTATCTTCATTTACTTCAAATGATACTACTGAGACCAGTGGGAGGAATGTCATGCTGTTCTACCATGGGAAAATTGGGTTCAATCTTGGTCTTGCCTCCTTTTGCACAGTCATACTGCCTTGAGGAGGCAGCCATAGAGAGTTAGAGTTCAGTATGCCAGGAAAGTGAATCAGGTGTCCCTGATCTAGGAGATCTCAGGCCTCCCCTTGCTACACACACACACACACACACACACACACACACACACACAGAGAGAGAGAGAGAGAGAGAGAGAGAGAGAGAGAGAAAGAGAGAGAGAGATTTTACCTATAAGGTCTTAAGACATATTTCTCAATAGCTTTATATGTTTTAGGACAGAGGTTGCCTCTTGAAATATGCTTTTTCAGATGAGGCTAAGCATGGCAGAATTCTATTGCAAACTAGATTAAGACTCACTCACAGTGGGAGCAGGGGCTGTCCCTGACTCTGTTGTCTACTTGTAAGACCTCTTTCCTCCAACTGGGTTGCCTCATCCAGCCTTGAAGTGATGGTTTGTGACTGACTGGTCTTCTTTTTGCTTGTTTTTGTTATGTTTGGTTGATGTCCCTGGGAGGCTTGTTCTTTTCTGAGAGGAGGCACAGGGAGTGTGGATCTGAGAGAGAGGTGAGGTATGAGGAAGAGACTGTTGGGGGTGGGGGAGGAAGTGGGAACTACAGTGGAGAGGAAACAACCTAGGAACCTGCCACAGTGGGCCTCTGAAAGGCTCTGCCCTGCAGACTATCAAAGCAGACACTGAGACTTACGGCCAGCTGTTGGGCAGAGTGCATGGAATCTTATGTAAGAAGTGGGAAATAGTAAGATCTGGAGAGGACAGGAACCCCACAAGGAGAGCAACAGAACCAGAAAATTTGAACACAGAGGTCTTCCCAGAGACTCATACTCCAACCAAGTACCAGGCATGGAGATAACCTAGAGCCCCTGCACAGATGTAGCCCATGGCATTTTAGTGTCCAAGTGGGCTACATAGTAATGGGAAGAAGGACTGCCTCTGACATAATCTGATTGGCCTGCTTTTTGATCACCTCCCCCTGAGGAGCAGCCTTACCAGGCCACAGAAGATGACAATGTAGCCACTCCTGATGTGATCTGATAGACTATGATCAGAAGGAAGGAGAGGACTTGGGGAGGGGCGTGCATGAAGAAAGGGGAGGGAGGGTTGGACCAGGAGGGGAGGGGGGGCTTATGGGGGGATACAAAGTGAATAAAGTATAATTAATAAAATAAAATTAAATTAAAAAAAGACAAAAAAAGAATTGCTATAGATGGCATTTCTGGGCCATGTCACTCCTTACAAAAGGATCTGAGATGAGAATGTTCCACTATTATGGCCAGAATGGTGGCTTAGAATTGCTCTCCTCCCTTCCTTTTTCCTTCCCTCCCTTCCTCCCTCCCTCCCTCTCGCCTTCTCTCCCTCCTTTCCTCCCTCTCTCCTTCCTTTTTCTTCTTTCCTTCTTCCCTCTTTCTTTCTGCAAGAAGGTCTCTCAAAGTAGCTCAGGCTTGCCTCAAATCCATGATCCTCCTCCCTCAGCCTCCATGACTGGGGTCATGCAGGAGGAGTAGCCAACTAACTCTAGAACACAGAGAATGTGGCCCACCAGTTAGCAGACCCATGAGGGTGTGTCTTGGTGTGGCATAACACCTAGAACCACGTGTTCTGAGCTCTTCGTGCTGTCATGGAGCACAGCTCTGCTTGTCGCCCTTTTGGTCACCACATCCTTCATAATATCTGAGTTGTATGAAAACTCTAAGGGGGCTTCCAGCCCCTCACTGGGCAGTATATGTGGCACCAACAAATAACAATCTCATTGAGATATTCCTGCTGGAGCAGATTAATGATTCAACACCCACCCTTGAAATGAACAGATGTATTTTGGCAGCAACAACCACTACCCTTAGAAAGAATTTGGAAAAAATAGATTGTTTATCAAGGCTAGGTAACGACGTTTTTGCTAGTGGCTGTGATGTAGAAAATCTCAGAGGACAATTTGAAGTTAAGAAAAGTAAACTCTTAACAGGAAAGCCAGGGACTTTTGAGCAGAATCAACAGCCCAAGGTAGCTTGTGCCTGATTGTGACGCCCTCAAGCTGGGCTGCTGACCGAGACGACAATTGATTTTCTTACACTTGTTTTTACCCTCAGCTTCCTGATCTGATTTAATAAAAATTATTAGTGAGTAGGTACATAACTTAAAGATTTGATTTTTTATATAAAAGTTTAGATTTGTGATTATTTTAAGACTTTTATAAGATTACCTTTTATAGATAATCGATTCCCCTCTTTGTAACTGCAAACTGCAGCCTTCCAGTAAAGAAAAGCTGGCTGAGAAACGTCTTTTCTTGCTCTGACCTTGTTAATTTATATTAAGTTGTTTAGTTACGAGTATATATGCATTTGGGGGAATAACTCTTGTTTTTCATATTTATTTTTCACCCATATCGCATAAAACATTTGATCATGTCAGAGTATTGGGGAACATGTTTTTCTCACACATACTCATTGTAATTGTTTGCTTAAAGAGAAATGGAATCTAACAATAATGTGATTTTTGTACTGCTTGAAAGATCTCACTGGGATGTATAAGCTTTTGGAAAAAGAGGAAAAGTGTGGTTTAGAACTGATCTTCGGAATTTGCTCCACTCACCAAAGTATATGTGTGTAAGGTGGTTTGGACCTTTGGAGTTTGTTCCATCCACCAAGATGAATGTATGCAAGGTTGGGTTGGAGCTCACTCTCTGGAGTTTGCTCCATCCACCCAATATGTTAATGTGTATGTGTGTGTGTGTGTGTGTGTGTGTGTGTGTTTGTATGTATGCCTATAAAGTAGAAGAGAAGCTAAATGAAGAGAAGTTAAATAAAGAGAAGAGGCTTGTTGGAACCTACCTGCTGGAGTCTGTCTTACTTCATCCTCAAGAGTAAGTGTATGTGTGATCTTTTTCTCTCCTTTTTCCCTACCCCCTTTAGAAGCTTTGCCACTACCAGTGGAAAGGCAACACCAGGATCCAAGAGCCCTGGCTCCACCCCGCTTACATGGTAGCTGTAAGCCAGAGCCAGGAAGCTATCAGCACTGGCCTGTTGCCAGTCATTTAATTCTGGCCCCTCAGTTTGCCACTATCAGTGGAAGCCATGGTTGGTAACCATCAGTTCCAGCCCTGGAAAACTACCCTCAGAAAAAGTCTGTTGGGCCACCAGCCAGCAGCCGCAGACCTATACCCTGACTCAGTTTGCCTCCAGTTGAATATTGAAGCAGGATCACTCCCAAATGATGATGTGTTACATGTGTGCACAACCATGCCAAAATATAACCTATTTTCAATGTATTTTTGCTAACCTGATTGTTTCTTTTATTGAGTACTGAGGACTGAGCCCAGAATTTCCTGCCTGGTAGGCAAGCACTGTACCATTAAGTCACATTCCCAAATCCTCGATAGGTTGTTGAGAAAACAAAAGATTCTTCTTACATTAAGCCACTGAGATTTGAGAGGTTGTCTGTTACCATAGCACGGCTTGCTGGTCCTGAATGACATAACGGTGTATTGAGAAGATCTCATGTTCTTTCCTCTCTCAGTGTCTTCCCTGGCCTCTCATAAGGGTCATAGCTAACATAGCTAACATACCAGGGACAAAGGATGAGCTAATCAGGGATCCAGACTCAGAGAAAACTGTCCATGTTTATGGCTAGATTAGATGAAGAAGGGTATCATAGCAACGAGAATGGACACAAAAGGCAGGAGCTATTGCAGTTGGTTGAAGGGGAAGCTGTCTGTCCAGAGTCTGCTTGTCCATATGTGCAGCTTCCTTTCTTCCCAGGTACAGGGAGCAGGATATTTGGGGTAATTCAGTCTTATGCACCACTATAAAACAAGATAGGTCAGAGGATTTTTTAGGACCAGCTTTTACATAGAAAGGTAGGGGAGTGTTTGAGTACTATCTCCAGGCTTCAGGGAAGAGAGGGTTCTCGTTTCTTTGACTGGTCTTTTGAGAACAGACAAGAAGTGGGGAAATGTTGGGGAGGATTTTGCTTCTTGGGTCTTTTAGTGTCTTTCACCCAGGAGCATGCTGCAGAATCACTTTATTCAGTATCCTCCTCCTGAGTCTGAGAAATATGCTTATTGGCATGTTATGTTGACGTTGAGTTATCCTTGCATTCTTGAGATAGACTTTACATGGTGGTGTTGGTATATCCCCAGGCTTTAGTTGATATACACTATATTTAAAGGATCAAAATTTTAATTATTTTTTTACTGCAAGATTGAAGAGGAACTGATTCATCATGTGCATTCCTTGACTTATCCTTGTCTGGCTTCGTATTAGGCCATTTTTCATTGGCTGCCTTACTTTCACATCCTTTCTGTTCTCTGACATGGCTTCTTTAAGATAGTGGTGTCCTACTCCTTGTATTTTAAGCAAAAGGCTATAGCTTGGGCCTAGAATGTTTCTGAAAGGCCAATGGGCTAAAGTTTTGGCTCCAGTTTTGATATCATTGGGAGATATGCCAAGCATATGGAGGTGGAGACTCACGGGAGGTCTTCAGGTCACTGGGAGTGTGTCCCTCGAGGGGATGATGGTCTTAAAAACCTTTCCTCCCTGCCACTTTTTGTCTCCAGGTAAGTGGTTACACTGCCACGAGCTTCTGCTGTGGAGTGTTGAAACTCAGAACTGTGAGCAAAGCACTAACAATGTATGGACTGAAACCTCTAAAATGTAAGTCATTCCTTTCTATAAGCTGATCGTCTTAGATATTTATAATGACAGAAAGCTGACTTTGCAGGGAAGGCATTTTTAACAAGAATGCATTAAAGTGGTTAAAGATGGGCACAGAAACGCTAGTTAGGCCATTTAAGGATTGAGCATTGGCACAGGAGATAACTTCCTGAACAGAATACCAACAGCACAGGCTCTAAGATTAACAATCAATAAATGGGACCTCATGAAACTGAAAAGCTTCTGTAAAGCAAAGGACATTGTTGTCAGAACAAAATGACAGCCCATGGACTGGGAAAGGATCTTCACCAACCCTGTGTCTGAGAGAGGGCTAATATCTAGAATATATAAAGAATAGAATATATAACCCAATAAGTTAAACAGCAAAAAAAAAAAAAAAAAAAAAATCAAGCAATCCAATAAAAAAATGGGGTACAGCTAAACAGAGAATTCTCTGTAAAGGATATAGAATGGCAGAGAAACACTTAAAACAATGTTCAATGTCTTTAGTCATCAGGGAAATGCAAATCAAAACGACCCTGAGACTTCACCTTACACCCATCAGAATAGCTAAGATTAAAAACAGTAGTGGCAAAACATGCTGGAGAAGATGTGGAGAAAGCAGAACCCCATTGCTGGTGGGAATGTAAACTTATACAACCACTTTGGAAATCAATCTGGCGCTTTCTCAGACAATTAGGAATAGTGCTTCTTCAAGATTCAGCTATACCACTCCTAGGCATATATCCAAAATATGCTCAAGTACACAACAAGGACATTTGTTCAACCATGTTCGTATCAGCTTTATTTGTAATAGCCAGAAGCTGAAAACAACCCAGATGCCCCTCAACTGAGGAATGGATACAGAAATTGTGGTACATCTACACAGTGGAATATTATTCAGTAATAAAAAACAAGAAAATCATGAAATTTTCAGGTAAATGGTAGGCTCATCCTGAGTGAGGGATCCCAGAAGCAGAAAGACACACAAGGTATATACTCACTTATAAGTGGATACTATACATATAATATAGAATAAACCTACAAAAATCTGTATACCTAAAGAAGCTAAGCAAGGAGGAGGACCCTGGGTAAAATGATCAATTCTCACTTAGAAAGACAAATAGGATGGACATTGGAAGAAGGAAAAGAAAGGAAACAGGACAGGAGCCTACCACAGAGGGCCGCTGAAAGACTCTACCCAGCAATGTATCAAAGCAGATGCTGAGACTCATAACCAAACTTTGGGCAGAGTGCAGGGAATATTATGAAAGGGGGAGATAGTAAGACCTAGAAAGGACAGGAGCTCCACAAGGAGAGCAAAAAAACCAAAATGTCTGGGCTCAGGGGTCTTTTCTGAGACTGATACTCCAACCAAGGACCATTCATGATTATTACCTAGAACCCCTGCTCAGATGTAGCCCATGGCAGCTCAGTATCCAAGTGAGTTCTCTAGTAAGGGGAACAGGGACTGTCTCTGACATGACCTCAGTGGCTGGCTCTTTGATCACCTCCCCCTTATGGGGGAGCAACCTTACCAGGCCACAGAGGAAGACAATGCAGCCAGTCCTAATGAGAGCTGATAGGCTAAGGTTAGAGGGAAGGAGAGGAGGAATACCTCTATCAGTGGACTGGGGAAGAGGGATAGGAAAGGAAGAGGGGGGAAGGGTGGGACCAAGAGGAGATAAGGGAGGGAGCTACAGCTGGGATACATAGTGAATAAACTGTAATTAATATAACAAATAAAAGTAAAAAAATGGTGGAGGCTCAGGCTAGAAGGCAGCAGAGTAGAATTGAATCTTCTTTTTAAAAAAAGAGTTATTTTAAATCAATTTTATAGATCAATGTAATGCATTCTGGTAACACACTCACCTCTTATTCTTATTCTCTCTTATTCATGTCACAAGTCACCAGTCATCCAGTTCTTCCTAACAAATTCCCTTCCATTTCCATCTCTTTTTGTTTCATGATCCACTGGATTCCATCAGGGTCACCAGGTAGGCCACTGAAACATGGGAAAACATGAAACATGGGAAATTTACCCACTTACCCTCTCCAATAGTCTTCAACTGCCGATAGCATCCTCAGGAGGGACATGGTGAAATGAGTTATCTTGATATGGAATTTATTTTGAGATTACTAATAAGACATTTTAATTGTTTCTGTAAATGTGAAACAAGAAGAAATTAGAATTTAGAATTTTCACCTGTGTAACTGGATAGGAAATGCTTCCTTAGCATGGATGGGGAAGTGAGGTGGGCATCGGGAGGGAAACTGTCTCTGTCGTGGATCCCATACAGCAGGAGCAGTTAAGTTTACAGAGAAGAGGCGCAGCAAGCAGGCACGAATAAAAGATTAGGAGAGAAACTGGGCTGTCCTCGGTGTATTGATGGTATCTCAAGCCACAGAAATAGCCCAGTATGGCTGAGCACACGTGTGATTCTACCATGTAAGGAACGGAGGCAGGAAGATCATAAATTTGAGGCTAGCCCGAGCTACAAAGTGAGTTCCAGGCTATCCTGGGCTTCACAGCGAGATACGAAGAACCTGACCCAAGTAAAGCAAATCAAAACAACAAAAACAGAACCCGAATCTGAATGAAAAGTCCTTGAACTGATATCTGGAAGAGACAAAGAAAGTGAGTCCACAAGCGTCGAGCTCAGTCTTTGGAACCTCCCAGCTACTTCTGAGCTTTCCACCGGTTCTGTTTTAGATTGAATGATACTTCATAGACTTGGGCTGCGTTCATTCAGACACTTGTCAGACACAGTAGAGGAGCTTAATGAATGTGGGGTGAGGCAGGCAGCAAGCAGCTATTTCTGAGGAAGGTACTGTGAGATCAGCAGGCACACCTACAGGCCCTTTTCTAAGCCTCCTTCTTCCCCAGCAGCGGCTCAGTGGGAAGACTTCAGTCTCCCAATGCTCTGATGTGGTTCCGGGTAGACCCACATCGGCCAGACTTAAGAGTGCATCCCTTCTTTCTGGAAGATTGGGAAGTCAGGTTTCAGGATGTTCCTTAATGTCATTTACAAGTTCTGGAAAGGAAGGAATGCCTTACGCCCAGTTACATCTTAGGTCCTGAAATGTCACATCCCTTTCCAGGAAGGGATTGAGAATCAGGGACAGTGCTTGTTCTGATGACTCCTGTGCTCATCCCCTTCTCAACACACAGTACTCCAGGCAGTTGGACAAAAACAAACAAACTAACAAAAAACAAAAACAACAAAAAACAAAATAGTTGAGTTTTTTTGTTTGTTTGTTTTTGTTGTCGTGAGACTGGGAATAGATAGATGTCCAGTCAAAGGGCTCTAGTGTTGGTGAAGCTCAGTCACGGTTGTTTAGCAGTTAAGCAGGATCAAGACCAGTTGACCAGGTACTTGGGTCAACTGCTTGGGTAGGATTGGCTCGTGTACTATGTCTGATAAGTTTCCGGATGAACACAGCCCAAGTATATGAAGAATCGCTCAAGGGCTGCAGAGAAGACAAGAACTTGGAAGAATATTTTTCAGGAATCTAGTTGATGGACTCTGCCAACCAAAAATAAATTATATTTTTCTGCTTGGAATAGAAGAAGATCCCTGGAATTGCCTATATCTTAGTTAATTTTCCATTGCTGTGATAAGACACCATGACTAATAAAATGTTAAAATCGGACTTAACAGTTTCAGAGTTCTTGATGGCAGGTTATGGGCTTGGTGTCAGGAATAGCTGAAAAATTACATTTTGATCCTCAAGTAGGAGGTGAGGTGTGTGTCGGGGGGGGGGGGTTTGAAACTCCAAAGCCTATCCCAGTTACTCAACTCCTCCAACGAGGACATACCTTATAATCCTTCCCAAACAGTTCCACTAACTGTGACCAAGTAGTCAAACATATGGACATCAGGGCCATTTTTATTCAAATCACCACAACAAGAAATAAGGGGGAAAAAGTTCTCAAAGTCTTATACATAAGGAGAATATAGAAAAGGCTCATACCTATCTGTGGTGGTCTGAATAGGAATGGCTCCCATAGACTCATGTGTGTGAATGGTTGGCCCATTAAGAGTGGCCTTGTTGTGGTAGGTGTGGCCTTATTGGACAAAGTGTGTCACTGTTGGGGTAGGGTTTTTGAGGTCTCCTATGCTCAAGATCCACCCAGTGTGGAATACAGTTCCCTTCTGCTGCCTGTGGATTAAGATGTAGAACTCTCAGCTCTTTCTCCAGTACCATATCTGCTTGGATGCTGCCATGTTTCTCACCATGATGATAATGGACTAAACCTTTGAAACTACAAGCCCCAATTAAAGGTTTTCCTATGTAAGAGCTGCATTGGTCATGGTATCTCTTCACAGCAATGAAACCCTAACTAAGGCACTAACAAAAATGACTGAAAGATGGAAACACTACAAAAATATTTAGAGAAGCCTAATTCAGGTTGCAATGCGAAGCTATTCATGATAGACGTTATATTATAGTCATTTTATCAGTCATAGCATCCTATGTTAATAGTGATCTTGGATAATATTTCATGGTCTCAGACATTAGAAACTAACTTAGGTACACAGTTTAAAATCTTTTTTGAAATAATTATAGGTGTATTAAGTAATTTATGTAAACATTTCAGTCCCTACAATTTTATTCTTTTGCTATTTTTACATCAAAAGAAAATTAACATAAATTCAGCAGTGCTGATGCTTATCAGTTGGAAGAGCCAAAGACTATTTTCAAGTAAAACTTGTAAACCTAAGTAAATCACAGGAAAGGATATTAAAATAACAAGAAAGGCTTGGCCTTGGAGTGATGAGGATGCTCTTACAGGATTCACATCCTCTGAAGGAGGCAACTGTAGGTGCATGTAGATGACTAAATGCTAGCAAGTAATGCATGACTCTGCAGTAGAAAAATCAGCAGCTTCTTCTGTGATCACCACACCCACTTCCCTGCTAGCTCATCTTCAGAGCTAATCAGGACCTCTTCCTCTGCCTGAGGATTTCCCTGATACCCACCTAGTCCCAAATGAACTCAGTGGGAGAGCTTACTACAGGCCCATCTGTCATCTTAAATATTTCATGGCAATCTAATCCCACTCTAAGTTGAAAGCATTTAAAGCTCTTATGGGAAAAGAGGAATGTTTCACTTTCGCCATTTTATGCTCAGATAACTGGAAATTGGAAGTAACTTCTGTGGTCACCCAAACCAGCAAATATCCTTAGGGTAATAAAAAATCCTTCAGCTAACTTCAGCACAGGCTATTCAGCACTCCTTACATTGCTTCAAACTCACTTCCTCATTCAGCCCAGTAGAACAACTCTGGTTGTTAAGAAGTGTGTCTCCACATTGTTCTGAAGCCTACCTCCTTGACACATCTGCCAATTACATTTCAGTTTGCCCTCTGGGCTTTGGAAGATTATGTTTGAATCCCTTTTCACCCGAGAGTCCTTTAATGGCTAAGACAACTATTGAAAATCACTAAGCCTTTTTCTTATGGACTTAATATCCTTTTTCTTCAGGCCATCAGTTTTTCGAGCACCATCCTTCCTGAGTCCCCTGTTTCACTGAGTTATTTCTTCAGAGATTAGTCATCTTGCTCCTGATGAGTGCCTAGGCTGGGGTAGGCACCAGGGTACAGTAAGGCAGAGTTCAAGCAAAGAGTTTATCCTGGCAGGACAAGTCCTTGGCACTTGACACCTTTAACATTCTAGATCCTTCTACATAGAGTAGTACCACAATGGACTCTGTTTAACATCACATTTGCCCGGCCCGTATTTGCCCACAACTATTTTTTCTAGTAATACACTCACATTATATTTTGAGGGAAGATACGTGTTCCTTTGGAACAATATAAGATTTGTTTCAAATACAAAGAAAACCAACAAACGAGTGTCATTTTCACCGATACACAATCATTATCTTGCCCGTCCTGTACTTCACACTAATTCAGTCTTCCCCCATTATTTCACTTCATTCTGGCTGCTATAACAAAACTACTACAAACTGGGTAGCTTATAAACAAGAAATATTTATTACTCAAGATGCTGAGGGATTCAGTGTCTAGTGAGGCAGAAGGCTTGGCATCTAAAGGGTAGAGTTATGTTTCAGCCCAGCTCTCCAAGATGTGTAACACAGTAAACACTTCCTCTAAGCCCTGTTTCTTCATTTTCATCGGAGTCCTAACCTCTCCCTGGTCATCCCTGTGCCACATATGTAATTATGATTTCCTTTACTTCAAGTCTTCAGGTTTGTTCTCTTTGATAAGAATTAGGAAGTGGAACAGGATCTGGGATGCTTTCTGCTTCCTCACCTTTGGAAATCACCTGCTTGTCAAGCCAGTGCTGAGCTCTGCTGTCATTTGATGAGAGTCCCAGGCTGGCCTGCTGTGGTCATGCTCTGCTGTCCTTCATGTCCACTACCTCTTCTCTCTTGCTGTGTAATTATCACCTCCCCATGGTCACATTCTGAGTGCAACACATTCTCTGTTGGAGTTAACATTCTCAATGATTATAGACAGAGCAGCTCCTAGTGTCTTCCCAGAAAAAATGATAGTAGAGTTCTAGGCCACTCTTTCTCCTGACACAGACAACATCATCAACATAGACTTTTTTTTTTTTTTTTTTTTTTTTTTTTTGAGGTTGACTTGCCAGGAACTATGGCTTGCATCCCTTGAAAGTTTGTGCATTAAAGATTTGGTCGTTGGCATGAAGATGTTGTGTAGTGGTGGAACCCACAAGAGGCAGGGCATGGTGAAAGGTCTGTAGGTCACTGAGGGTAGGAGCTCAGAAGGAGCCTAGGCCTTCCTTCTTTGATTTTTTTTTCAATTATGAGACATGAGTGGCTCTGCTGGCTTCACACCCTCTCTCTGACATACTTCTCCACGACAAACCTAAAAGCAAGAATGTCAACTGATTTACAGACTTGAACCTCTTAAGTCAGGGCACATTCAAAACCTTTTTACTTTATAAGCTGATGCACTTAGGCGTTCGACATTTGTTACAGTGACTGAAAACTGACAAGTGTACCTCAGATTAAAAACTTTTTTTTATGGGACAAAAACGAGGCCCAGAACTCTTCTTCAAAAAGTGAAGAAGAGGGTGGTCATGCTGTTCTCTCACTGTTCCCTAGATTTTAAGCAAGGGAACCAAAGCCAGAGCCTCTGGAAGCCTTCCCGAATGCTGTGTTATCGAGTCTCAACACTTCCTGAAGTCTACCCTGAACTTTGCTCAGAATCTCATTCATAATTTGTGTTTAAGTATTGTGTATTAAAAAAGAAAAGTGGCCAGCATTTTAAAACTGGGTGATCTTGGAATTATTTTAAATTAGAATTTAAAACATCTCAGCAGGAAAGAGAAAGGAACAGACACTCAATGAGGACACATCCCAGTTTTCATTTTTCTTTTGTCTGACTGGTGTGGATAATTAGCAGGAAGATGGCCACAAAGCAGCCAAAGGGACTGCAGGAGTGGCGAGTTTATTATGCTATAAATAAGAACAAGCTGATTGCAGAGAAGCTGTTTCTTAGAGATCTAAAGCCACGCATCTTCACTTCCTTATATCACTTTTAAGTCAATTATCCTGCAAACCGTCAATGGACTACTGTGAACCGCATTCTCTTTCACACAGTTCTCCTCTTTCTGCTTGCCCAGTGTTCTTACAATGTTTTTACATAACCAATAGCTTCATATCATTCATAATGAGTTTTCATATCATTCATAGTGAGCTTCATTCACAATGAGTTTTCTTCCTGAAAATCAAAATGCATTCTCCGTGTTATCAATTAATCAGTGCCCAGAGCATCCTTCTGTGAAATGGGTGTGTGATGGGGGAGGGGGTGTGTCATTCTTTCCCAGGATGACACAGAGAAAGCAGGTTCAGAAGGCAGGTCATTTCTGTCTTCGATGGGGCTTGATGTTACTCAGTTCAGTTCAATATTGTTGACTGCTGTTCTTCCAGGCTGCCCAGAGGTTCATAATATTGAGGTCACTCCATCATTGGCTCATACGTAATTAGAGGTCTATCTCCTGGCAGGCAGATCTTCCGTGTCTGAGGATGGAGCAGTTGAACAGGAGAGGGAATGTCTGTGACATCATTGAACTCAAGTTTTTCATAAAGGAGAAAGACAAGTATAATCCACAAGCAAGCTGCAGTCACGTTACCAGAAACAGACACAATCAGTGTAAGAAAGTAAAGGAGTACAGGGAGGGGTGGGTTATTTTATTGAGGATTAACACAATAGTCCTCACTGAGAGGGGATCCTTGAGATGAGGATGGAAGAATGACACCAACATCTGAAGGACAAACATTCCAGGTAGATGCAGCAGCCAGTGCAAATGTCTTGAGGAGCTTGCATGTGGGCTTTATGCCCTTACAATGCTTAAAGAAAGAAGATCCTTTGCTGGATCAGAGGAGTGGAGTGGGCTGACTAGTTTTGGTCAACAGACACAAACTAGATTCACTTCAACTGAGGAACTGCCTAGATCAGTTTGGCCCATGGTCACATCTAGGAGATATTGTTTTTGTTTTTGTTTTTTGTAGGAGGGCCTAGCCTCCTGGGAGTGGTACCATCCCTTGAATTGTGGCCCTGGGCTGTATAGGAAAACCACCTGGGCAAACCATTAAGCTGAGTCCTCCATAAGCTCTTCTTCAGTTCTTGCCTCCAGGCTCCTGCCTTGACTTCCCTTGGTGATGGGCTGTAGCCTGTAAGCCAAACACTCCCTTTTCTTCTCCACATTGGTTTTGCTCAACATTTTATCACAGCAACGGAAAGGGAACTAGGACAGCAGGTTAGCATGCCAAATTCAGAAGTGGTGTTGGTGGCTTAAGGACACCGTTTATTTTGAGTGGCTTATAGACCTTTGGGAGGTGTTAAGTACAGAAATCACATGGCACTTACAGTTAAAATCATTGCCCTGGCTGTTCTGTGGGACCTTTGTCCTAATCAGATGCAAGGTGTGGGCGAAGGGGAGCATTTGTAGTTCCCCAACTTGATTGGAAGCTCCCTGAAGATAAAAACTACCTACCAGGCTTGTTCAAATTCTTTGCAGAAAAATAAGAAACTTCCATTCACAGTAAATAAATAAATAAATAAATAAATAAGTGCTTTCAGAATAAAAATGCAAATCTGTATCAGCAGGCAATGACTTAGAATGCTCCCGGTTGTTTACAAAAATAGACAGTATTCATGATATTTCAAAAATATTAATACAATTGTTTTTCTTTCCCTAGGCTGAAACTATTAAAGTTATTCATAAAGAAAAATCTTTTAAATGTCTTCTTGGGGGATGATGAGGCTATAGATAGGTCCTTTACCTGTTGCTCAGTGGTCTCGTCTGGCACATAAAAAGGATACAGTACCATATTTAAGAACTTAATTTCTTTAACAAAAATATTACAACATATATGGTTCCTAGAGAAAATGTAAAATGAGTTTGAATGATGACAGTTGAGAATCATGTCACACTTTTTGTTTTGAAACAGAAAAAAAAAGGTCCAAATAATATCCTTGTTTATTTTCCTTATTTACACCAGACAGGTCTCCATTACATGAGAAAATTACAAAAGAGAATGTTAAAAATCTAAGCGACAGATGGATTGGAGTAGATCTAGACTACTTCCTTGAGTCTATATCTGAAGAATGTGAGTCCTGGAGATTTTAAAGTGATAAATGTAACAGTTTGTCCATTATATAGTGAAGGAGTTGTGAGTTGTCTCCTGAATTGAATCGTCCCCCTTAGTTCTTTTCTGGCGACTGGAACTAGCCACACAGACTCACTCCTTCAGGCCATTTCATTTAGGACAAACTGATAAGGACACCCAGTCCCTTTTTCTACAACTGTCCATCTGAACCACGTGAGTATTTAGATAGCAGATAGAGCAAGGCAGAAGACAGAAGAGGAGGCAGTAGGCTGTAGAGAGAGCAGCAGCTTTCAGCTATCCTACGAAAACCAAGACGAGAGTTTGGAAACAAGGAGAATTTTGCTGAACAAGGGAAAGATTTGGGGAGCTGGTGGAAAGTAGGGGGAAGTCAGACTCAGCTGTGGGTAACCTGGTCTGGAAAAATGGTATTTGTCCTGTAGTATTCGCAACATGGATGGGGGTAGATAAATGTTCGCTGTTTTGAGTGACAGCTGACGGAGACTGGGCGGTGCTAGAGAACTAACTGGTTCTCACAGGTATTTGAATAGCAGTACGAGGTCTACCCGGCCTGGACAAGGAGCTACAGAGGGCCCTGGCTAACCAAGCCTGGTGCCACGGGGCTGTAATTCCAGCCGCGGGGCAAGCTGAGGCAGGAGAATCGTGAGTTAACACCTGTTTGGGCTAGACCGAGTTTAAGGCTGGTCTGGGTAGACACTGTCTCAAAAGTGAAAAACAATACAAAACCAATCAACCAACTGACCAACCAGCCAACCAAACAACCAAATAAAATCGATGTGTGTTAGAGATAGCGGGGAGTGGAATACAGTTCATTGTAGCGGCCCTACGTTTCGACCCGCAAACAAAGAAAACCGTACCGGCTAGCTCATCTCCTACCCTCCGCCACAGAGGAAACCATCTTAGATTCAGAGGTCCCTACAACTTCCCAATGTCCCGGAAAACCGCAAACACTTTTCTTTCATGTCCTTCTAACCCTTGCTAAATTAGTTGCAGGAACCTGAAGAGTAGCTGTTCAGGGGTATCAGCGACCCTTTGTGATTCTGTGAACTCCAGAAGAAGATGAGGAGCAAAAGGAGAGAAGTTTCTCTGAGCTTAGCAGGTTAAACCTTCCAGGCATCAGCCGTGGTCCTTCAATGTCACAGGTGGCAGGATTTCGTTGGAGGCCTCCAAATTCCTTCCCATTTCTCCAACTTCGAAGGAGGCAGTGAAAGAAGGCCACAGGCAAACAAGACCGGGGTTAGGATGGGGGTTGCGCTGCCGGATGAGTCATTTGGTCCTGGCCGTTGCCTCCAATTCTGGGATATTCCAGCATCTCTCTGTGCTGTTACTTAAGCATAAGGATTATCAATCATTTGCTTCCCTGCTTCTGCCAGCAGGGTCGCCAGGCGCATGCTGCAGACCCGCCAGCGGCAGGGGGCCTTATCTATCAATCCATCCTTTTTCACCCCCCACACCCACCCATTCATCCACCCCATCCACCCACCCTCCACCAAGCCCTTCCTCCTGCTTAGCTCCGTTTGGCTCTCCGGGCCTGTGACGGCGCGGGCGGGGGCGCGGAAGCCTGGGCTGGCCAGCGTTGGGGACAGGGCCTGTGCTCCCGAGGGGCTTGTAGGGTCGGGAGGCCAGGGACACCCAGGGGTGTGGCGGCGGCAGAGCCGAGCCTGTCCGAGGCGGCACCTTCGGGCGTCCCTGTTCCACGTGACTGTCGCCTCCTCCCTCCTCCCAGTCGCGCGCACGGGGCCGGGCGTCTCGACTCCCGCGCGCGCTCGACTGGTCCCAGTCCCCGGGAGGAGAAGCGGAGGAGGGAGCGAGCGAGCGAGCGAGGCGGCCCGGGGGAGCGGGCGCGAGCGGCGGCTGCCGGGGCCGCCTGTGCACCGCGGCGAGGGTGGCGTCGGCCTGAGCAGCGCGAGTGTGATGAGGCTGCCCTGCCTCGCAGCTCCGCTCGCAGCCAGCTGACAGCGCCTGCCCTCAGCACGCCCGGAGGGGAGCCGCGGGGCCGTGACCTTGGCCGAGGAGGTAAACGGAGGGTGAGGGAGGGGAGGAGGCGGCGCTACCCGGGGTCCCCGAGACACCCCGGCCCGCACCCAGTCCTCGCCCTGCTCCGGCGGGAGCCACGGTCTCCCGAAGCAGCGCGCCCGGGCTGGGGCGCTGCGCACGCCGCGGTCCACGGTGCTGAAACTGCTGCCCGGTGCGGCCGGTGCGTCGGTGCGGGGCAAGGCTGCCTGCCATTTGCTGCCGCCGAGAGCAAGGGCCGAACAGGATGAGCTAGGACTCAGATTTCTCTGCTCTCCGGGCTGATTGCTCCAGGCTTGTGCAGTTAGCTCGCTCTCCGAGGTGAGCCAGGTGATTGCCCAAGGCTTGACTTTCCACCGGCCTCGGGTTGCCTGGACTGGATTTGGATGCTTTTGGATGCTTTCTTCCAAAGATTAGTCAGGTTTAGGTCCAGAGTTAGCGAGTCGAGTGAGGTGGGCGCAGCGGAGGAGCCATGGGCTTGTCAGTGAAGGCAGGTGGAAGTGGAGCAGCTGTGTGGGAGACCCGAGGGATGGAGGGGAAATGTGCAGAAGAACACTTGTGGGGAAGGGGCCTCGACGCACCTGTCGGGAGGAACTAGCAGGCTGCTGGGAGAAAGTGGGCTGCTGTGGGTGTTGGCTTTCTGCCCTTTGGGAAGAACCGCATCAAGTGGAGCAGCAAGTACCCGGGGAGAGCTGTGGGTACCAGAGAAGTGCGAACCGCAGGGTTTTTAAGTGAGTACTTAACGCTCTTAAAAAGAGAGTATTCACAAAATGAAGTCCACAGAACCCTTAGCAGGGTGACTATTTCTAACTTGAAGGTTGTTCCTGGGGCCCCTACAGCTGTAAACTCCTTCCGTTTTTCTTCTCTTTTGAAAGTGCATGCCCTGTGTCCCCCGGTCAGTCCAGAGATGAAAGAATTCTTCCTGTGGACTGGGTACTGTATTCTGAACATGAAGACGAGTCGGGGCGGGGGGCGGGGGTCTGTTCCCTTGAAGACTCTCATCAGGACCTCACTGGAGCCTCTCCGATCCTTTGCAGGGCAGACTGACAATCCTTGTATCTGAGCTAAGAGTTCTGGGTGAGATGGCCCAGGGGAATAACTATGGACAGACCAGTAACGGGGCGGCAGACGAATCACCGAACATGCTGGTGTACAGAAAGGTAATAATTTTTCGCTTGCCTGGGAAAGGGGAAACGTCAGCTCCCTCCCTCCCTCTCTCTCTCTCTCTCTCTCTCTCTCTCTCTGTTCCTTCCTTCCTTTTTTTTCCTGGATCAGCTGTATGACCTCCCACATCATCAATGATTATGTACTATACTAGAAGATGAGAGCTGGCACTTTTTTTTTTTTCATGATCGTTACCTGAGTTACCTGTCCTTAGCAGTTTTGGCGTTTGGCCATTCAATGTAGTTTGTTTGTTTCACTGGATTGGATATCAAACCTTGCAATTTTCAGAGGCTTTTCTGAACACCCCTTCCAAATATTTAGGCTATAATAATTTCATAAGCGTAGCACAGTTTGGAAATAAAACGAGAGCACTTTGCAGGTCTGTGGCTAGAGACTATATCTTCGGATGCGCATGCTGTCAGGAGTTTTCTCACAAGTGACTAGTTCTTTCTGGCTTAACCTAAATTTTCACTTTGTATTCGTTTCTGTGGTTTTATCCATAGCATCTATCATCAAGTGTCATAGGCCCATGGGATAAATCTGTGCAATCCAGATCCTCCTTCCACAAACATATCTGACAACTTTCTACCTTGCTTTCAGCAACAAACTTCGAGACACTGAGCTACAGACACATTTGGGTTTTGCATGTGTTTCAGAGCGGTCGCTTAGGTAACTTCAAGATACCTATCATCAGCAAGCTCACTAAAATTAAGGGCGCCGTTTTCTTTATGTAACCTCTGCATTGATTTTTTTTTCCTTTTTGTAATTTTTACTGGGATTATTTTTCTTAAGCGTATTACCTGGGGTGTGTCTCGGGTCAGATTTCCTTAGTTGACACTGGCAATGGCAACTAGAAATCATTCACTGAGGTCAAGAATGTTATGAAGGGTTTTGATCAGCAGGAGCCCAGGGAATCCAGGCTGAGCGTGGATCTGTGAGATGCGAGATGATTGGGAATACAGAGGAAAGGCCTTGTGCCACCTTAGCTCATGCGGAATCCCAGCTTTCCCTTGTGCGGCCCAGAGACATTAGAAGGTAGCCAGAGATGTGCTGGGGGGATACTGATACTGTTCTCAGAGCAGATTGCGTGGTGCGCAGACACAGTACCCACTGGCACTGTGGACAGAGCCTGTGGACAGAGCTATTCCGTGTACTTGTAAATGCGGCCAGATGTGTCTGAGACACCACAAAATGAAGGGGAAGAAACATAACTGACTAGTTGACTGTTCCTAGCTATTTCTCCAAATAGATGAAGTGAGACTATTGTGCATGTGAACCTAAGTCATTGCTATTACCCTCTGACACTGACTGAAGTAACTGTGTGCTTACGTATTTTATACAGAGAGCTGGCTTAGGGAAAAATTATGCTGGTGGCATATAGGTACTTTAAAGTAAATTACACTACATATATTTTTATTTGGTGCGACTTTGAATGTTGTGATCTGTAAGATGGGAGAATTTAAAAATCTATTTTAGGAGTTTAGGCAGTATGGAAAGCTATATTTTTGGAAGGGGAAGTTATGGTAGTAAATAGCATTTGTGAAGTCACACAACCACATTCTTTTCCTGTTTCCCTTTTCCAATTATTCATAAACTGAAGGATGACTTAGATATTATTATTATTATTATTTGATTATTTGATGTACTTGAGCCTCAGCTTGATAAGTTTGAATTTACTTCACAAATTGTATAGTCTCAAATTGCTGTTAGTTTTAAATTTAAGCTTATAGACTTCACGGAGAGAAATCTAACATTTTTGTCCTTTGCGACATGGTCTTGCTATGTAGCCCTGGCTAGACTTGAACTTGCAGCATTTCTCCTGACTGCTATTATTCCTCTCAATAACACTTCTTTCTTTCTCTTAAAAGACAACATTATTTCTGGTTGAGCTTTAGACTGCTTGTGGCATTCATTTTATCCTTCCTTGATTAGCTTTTTGTGCAGAGATTAATGACACATATCATTTAGTGTTGAGGGGAAAAACTGCCTGATAAAACATGACTGATAAAAAAATAATCAAGTCCTGTAAATTTTGCTCATTAAGTCTAACAATAGATTTAATGCCTGCCTGTATTGTCTGAACATTTATTTTTGTGTATGTAAGTTTTTTTGTGTGTGACAGAAATAGTGATTCGTAAATAATGCCAGATAGGCCATAAGCACTTGAACTCATTATCCTTCACTAGTCTTTGCGTAAGATGCTCTATGTGCATGGCGTATGGCTTCTCTGATTTTGTGGTGCCTTTGCAGCACATCTTCTGTGGGCTGCTTACACCTTGGCAACTTCTCTGTGGACACCGATTTTTCATATGAGTAGCAAATTAATCGGAGAAGGGTGTGGGATCAATCTTTATTGGGACTTTTCAACACCTCCCCCTTCCTGAAGGAATAAGCTATATGTTACAATGCTAATTAATCAGGAATTCAACTCAAAAGTTTAGCAAAGACCTTCAAGTCCTAACAGAGTGTTGCTCAATAAAGGCCAAGAGAGGAGAGAGAAATTGCTGTTTTATTGACTGATGCCAATTTTCCATTACTGCTTCACTGTTGAAGTGTAGCTGTTGAAAAGTGTGATCTGAAGCAGCCAGGTTGATGGTGTTTCTCCCTCTCCTGCTGCTCCCCCCACCATAGTGCTCTCTGCTCAGACCCTCATGGTGTACAGGATGTATAGGCATTGTTTCCACTTGGTCTTGATAGGCTATTGACAGCTCTGGGAAGCGTGCTGGGGAGAGATGCAGAACTGTAAACCGTCACCCGTGTGGCATATGTAGGAATGCTACCCTGTGAGAATATCTTCTGTTTGCCGTGTCTCCCAGTCGTGATTACCCTAACACAGATTAAAGGAGTTCTGACAGATAATGAACAAATACAGCCATCTTCATTTCAGTGGAAAAGCATGTGTGTGTTTGTCTTATGGAAGCCAGAGGTCAATTAGGGGTGTCTTTCCTCAGGAGCCTTCTATTTTGGTTTTTGAGATAGCATCTCTCACAGACCTGAAACTTGACAATTAGGCCAAATTGGCTAGCCAGCGAGCCCCACCAGCCTCTACATTACCAACATTGGGATTCTGAATATGTGTCAACATGTCTGGCTCATGGTGTGAATGTTGGGGACTGAACTCAGGCCCTTCTGCTTGAGTGACAAGTGCTTTACCCACTGAGCTATCCTTTCAATCACCTCACAGTTTAACAGAAGACAGTCTTCAGTATGTTAAACTATGATCACCAGGCTGAGGAAATGTTACCATGCTGTAGGCTTCAGGGCATGACAATACTTCCCAGTGGTCAGGAATGGTACCTAAAAGTGAATCTGGGTTGTCTGCAAACAGCTTTTAGCTTTTTAGGAAGGGTCTCTAGAGTTTATTTGATGTTTGAGATCCACTTTAAATTTTTTTTAATAATTTTTTATTTTTTTATATTAATCATGGGTTATTTACTTTGTGTCCCAGCCATAACCCCCTCCCTCATTCCCTTCCATTCCCACCCTCCCTCTCTCATCTCCTCCCTGCCCCTCTCTAAGTCCATTGGTAGGGGAGGTCCTCCTCCCCTTCCATCTGACCCTAGTTTATCAGGTCTCATCAGGACTGGCTGCAATGTCCTCCTCTGTGGCCTAGCAAGGCTACTCCTCCCTCAGGGTGGGGGTGGGGGAGGTCAAAGAGCCTGCCACTGAGTTCATGTCAGAGAAAGTCCCTGTTCTCCTTAATAGGAAACCCCCCTTGGATGCTTAGCTGCCATGGGCTATGTCTGAGCAGGGGTTCTAGGTTATCTCCATGCATGGTCCTTGGTTGGAGAGTCAGTTTCAGAAAAGACCCCTGTGCCTTAAAAATTGTTATGGATGTAATATTTGCCTTATCAATCTTTTGCTTTACAATGTTGCCTTTTTTAATAACCAGGAGATTAAATTAGAGTGATATGTTGCCTGATATATTTGAAGGTGTCTTTAGAAGTTGTAAAAATGATGAAGGTGGACACGTTTATTTTTTGGACTTTCTATGCCTCCCTCAGATGGGTACTAACTAGACTGCGGTTATAAGTGAACAGTTTCCATGAGATTTGCTGGTTCCAACTCACCTTGGAGCCAGACCAGTTTCTGGAGACATTTGTAGAAGTGGCATGTCAGAGTTGAGTTCTGTTCTAGGCTGGTGATTTGTAAACATGGTTCTCAGTTTTGTTCTTCTCTGGGAGAAACATCTACTATGACTGACAGCGTCTGTAAAAGATGACAGAGCTAGACCCCAGAGTGCAGGGTGACACTGTTCAAATATGGTGTCTGGCCAGCACGCTGCTCACTAGACAGCATCTATCACTCTTTCCCTGCAGCTGACATTCCTGCATTGGAAAACCAAAATTTCTAGGGCACCTTGGGGCCAGTATTTCAAATTGGCTGTAATGCTGGCGTCTCACTAGCAAGGATGCTTGAAATATCCAATAATTTCTGATATTATTGCAGCAACCGTTTATGTTCCAGCTGTTAGAAAAGAAAATGAAAGTGTTTTCGTCCTCCGTTGTCTCATTGGAAGGAGCACGGTTTTGGAAACAGCAAGCCTAACAAGTTAGCTGTACCTCTCTCCTTTGCCCTCTCCCATTCTTGACTTCCTTTGACTCTCTCCCCCTCCTCTCGCTTTATCTTCTATATAATAAGTTGCCTTTTGCTTGTGTTTTTTAATTTTTCTATTCAAAACAGAACTTAATAAAGGTAAAAGTATAAAGCTCACTAACATGCTGCCTAGTTTATTTAAGAAAGAGAAAACAGTGTCTTTGATAACTCACAGTATCTGCTGGAGATGATAACAGGCCCCAACCTTGATTGACCACCCACTGTATACAGGTGCTCAATGTGCCACTATATTGTGGCTGTGTCACCAGATCAGCATTTATGGGTAAAAATAGTTCAGTTGTTACAAACATGATGGGACATCTGGCCTCTCTTACCTGAAGGCACAGTAACAACCAGCCTGCCCTTTGGAGAGCTGTCTTTGCTGGCTAGCTTCACCTCAGTGTCTTTGGAAGCTGTTTCTGATATCCCTCTGTCCTAGGAGAGCTGACATTCCTTTGCGAAAGGGAGGGTCTCTCTTTCTTCTGGGGTTACCAGAACCACAGTCAGGGCCAGTCTCTCAGCCTTGAGCTGCAGCCGTGGTCTGCTGTAACTGTGAGTTTGTCTTTACGAGACTGACAGTTTCATCACCTTTATGGGGTGCTGCTGTTTCCAACTCAGCTCCCATTGTAGACAGTAATCTCTTCTGGGTTTTATTCTGATGTCTCTTGATCTGTGTGGGTTTGGTACATGCCAGCAGAGGGGAGAACATTCGTGGGTGACCACGAGGCAAAGGCATGTTAGAAAAGGAAGAAGTGGTGCAAATACATACAAAGGTCCTGGGCCTTTAAGTCTCCAGGCTTTAAAAGTAAGGATGCAGATGGGAGGTAGGCAAGAATTTTTATCACATTTATGGAACATTCTGCAATGGAGCATCTTATCTAATTAGATGGCTGGAAAGTGTCTTTCTGGACCAGGAGATGTTGTCTACCATAAAGACAGCCAGACTCCTCTGTCCCTCTTCCGTGACACAGGTGCCATGAAATGGGACAGAATCCTCTTCAACATGTCTTCTGGAGGAGAGGGAAGCATTTTACTGATGATATTTTAATGATGAATTCTGGCTAATAATTAACGAGTTCAAAGCAGGAAAGGCTTCTTGGTTGAGCTCGTTGCTTGCCCAGGCTGTTGATGGGATTGACATGAGGCTCTGCTGCTTGAATTTTACCTCCTCCACTTTCCATCTCCAGTGTCTCTGAATCTAATTGATCAGAGGAAAATGCAACTCCACAAAGAGAAGCTGTCCAGGGATTTTATTGCCTTCTAATAGCTTTGTGGTTCCCCCAAGTGATAGGAAGCTGGGTATTTTTAGGTGGTGTGGGTGACTGAACATGATCACTGCAGAAAATACAGAAATATCTCAAATCTAGATAGTTTAGTGGCCTCACAAATGTCAATCTCCTTGAAAACAGACCTGCACCAAACAGGAAAGGGGATGTGCCTCACTTTGTTGCAGTCACAAGGCATTTGAATGTCAGGGCCACAAAGACTTCTATCCCACACAACATCAATCTAATTATAAAATAATTGTAAATGACAAAGTGGGTTCTTAGTTCCTGGGGGGGGGGGATTGGAAGACCTGAATTCTTCATGCCATTTGCTCAAGGCAACATGAGAATTCTATTTGCTTTCATTTTAGTTCCTTTTGTACTGTATCTAGTTCTATTAACAACAACAACAACAAAAATCTGAGAATACGAGAACTCTAACAGACAATCATGGACTTGACGCCAACAGCACAAAAACTTCTCATGTGATTTAGGCTAGAAAGCACCTTGTACAAGAGGCTTGTTTAGGAGGGCCAATGGATAGCCTATATCTCAGTGAGGGTTTCTATTGCTGTGGAGGGGCACCATGACGATGGAAAGTCTTTTAAAGGAAAACACTTAATTGGGGCTAGCTTACAGTTCAGAGGTTTAATCTATTATCATCATGGCAGGGAGCATAGTAGAGTCCAGGCAGACATGGACATTGGAAGGGTGCCTGTTCACCACTGTAAAGAGAGTAGATATTGTCTTTGCTTTGACCAGCAGTTTGACTCTTGGGTCCCTGGCAGTAATCACATGGGGAGCTAGTTTTATATAGTCTACCAGTAGGTTCATGCTTTTCTGATTCTCTGCGGAAAGTCTGAGCTGGTAGAGACCCAGGATGTGATGCTAAATGGCAGTGCTGTCAGAAGACCTTTCCATCATGACGAGAAGACTCCATAGGCACCGTGTCCAGTCTCGGGGCCACTTGCCACACTGGGTAAATGTGGTCAGCATTACTGAAGGCTGAACAAATGTTAAATCATGCTGGGTTTAAATTAATTCTGATTTAAGTGTTCATGTGGCCACTGATTATTAGATTAGACAGCACAGAGACACAGAATGAAGGGCCCTGGAAAACTTGTGCCACAAAGCAAAAGAAGGAATAGGGTAATGTGCTCTATTTCATCTAACATGCACAAGAACAATAGCATCTTTAAAGGAAAACCACGTTCCTGACAAGTCCGTCCTCATGGCTAGGGCCCGTTTGGAAGCTCGCTTTAGTTTCCCATTTTCAGTTACTTCTGGAAGGCTCTAAAGAACAGTGTGTGTCCATATGACCTTGACTAGTCACACCAAGCTCTCAGTGCGATCTACTCTGGATCTGGGGAAAGTCTTTGTCTAGTGCAGAGGTGTGTACTGGGCTAGTACAGAGATTATGTGCTATATGTATGTTTGTCTGGAGTGTGGGAGGGGAGACCCAAGGCACCTGCAATAAGCTGGTGTGCTGCCGCCGAATTACATCCCCAGACATTATTAAAAAGTTAACTATTATTAAAAAGCTAACTTTACTTATACTTAGGCTTTCGGTTTTTTGGTAACTAATGATGACTTACCCATATGTCAAGTCACTTACATACATGATTTACTGACCTAAAAATGAGAAATATTTTGATCATTAGTCTTCTAGGGGGCACAGGTATAGCTGTGTAGATGGGCTGCCCTAAAGGAATATACTTTCCATTCTATTCTACACACACATTCTTGTTCCTTCTAAGAGAGCTCAACAGCCACCCATATAGAATGTGAGTACATGAAGGCACTTAGGAATTAGTGGCAATGTTGGGGAACTCTGTGAGGATGGAGGCACCCCCCCCTTTTTTCTGTGCTCTGTCCTGGCACCTTTAACAAAGGCATACAGTAAGTATCTCTGAATCTCACATATATGCAACTATGAACGAGAACACAAAATGTGAAGCCAGTCCTAAGCAAGTTCCTGAGCCCCTTTACTGAACTGTCTAGATAAGTTAGTGAAGCGGAAGACATTGGAGCCATATTCTTCATCACACATCCATTCAGCCTCCCCTCGCATGGACTATGTGTGTGATGAGATGTTTGTATAATGCAATTATTTTCTGAGCCACCATGTGTGAAACTTAGATCTCAGTTCACAGTAGGTCAATCCATGGCAAGAAAACATAAGCACTCAGTCAGAAGAAAAGTTACTTATTTTTTGATCATCTGGTTTCTAAAGAAATATATATCCACCTCTCTCTCCTGCCTGCAATCCTGGATGCCCAGCAGAGCACACAGGTCTAGCAGCTCCTGTCTATAAGAGCTTAAGTCCTAAGTGGTCTCAACCTTTCTACTGCTGTGACCCTTTAATACAGTTCCTCATGTTGCGGTGAGCCCAACCATAAAATTATTTTGTTGCTACTTTATAACTACAATTTTGCTACTGTTACAAATAATAATGTAAATATCTAATTTGCAGGATATCTGATGTGTGACTGCCCCCCAAAGGAGTTGCAACCCACAGGTTGAAAACTACTGGTTTAGAAAAATGAGCTGACATGGGCAGTGGGCAGGAGAGTTGACTCTGGCAGGATCATGAAGGCAAGAGATCCGGTCCCACCTCTCACCTGCTGCAGCACACTAGAGCTGACAATGGTGGTAGGGCCATGGGTGAGCTGGCTCTGAGGGTGTGAGCAGGGGAGAGCTGGTCCCCCAACTTGTCTGATGTGCAGCAGTATGAGCAAGGGAAAGATGCCCACCCCACCCTCACCCCTTGCCACTTATGGCAGGTGGGAGAGTTGGCCCTGGGGTAATGAGAGCAGGAGAGCTAGCTGTTCCTGCCCCTCCTGCTGCAGCACTCGGAAGAGCTGGCCCCAGGGTCATGAGAGTGGGCGAACTGGCCATATCCCTCACTGGCTCCAACATTCAGAGAACAGGCCCTGCACCTCAGCTGGGCAGCAGGATAGAGCTGGTCTTGGTTGCAAGGGTTGCTGGTAAGCCATCCTAAGAGTAAGAGAGTGGGAGATCGGACAGGCTGACCAACTCAGATACCTCTAAGGCTCAGATCCAGGACTTGGAATTGGCCCACCCCAACATCTACCCCATGGATGAGCTGCTAGAGCGTGTGAAGGGGCTGGTCCTATTGATCCAAACCTACAGGGTCTCATGACCCAGGGCAACAACATCATAACTGAGAGGAGGCCCAGTAAGGTTCTAGTATTGATAGAGTAGCAAAAGCCAGAGGGCTCATACCAGACCCATGAATCATGGGTCTGTAAACGAACATTGCAAGCAAAGAAGAGTGGACTAAAGAGTACACAGTGGGACACACTGTGACACACGATACAACTTCCACAACCTGATTTCTTTTCCTCTCTTGAAGGGGAGGTTGCAGGGTTGGAGGGCGGGTACGAGGGGAGGGAAAATGAATGGGATTGGGGGGGCATGATGTGAAGCTCACAAAGAACCAATAAAAAAAGTTTGAAAAAAAAAAGAAGAAAAGAAAAATGAGCTGAATTAAGGGAATGCTGAAAACCCCAGCACTTCAGTGAGATGCATGAGGGAGGCACAAGTGTGGGTCTTCTCCCTTAAAAAACTAAACGTTACTTTTCAAGGTTCCCCAGTCGGCCATACTAATCCTGATAGCTCAGGGGAGAGGAGCGTCTTTAAATTAGCAACATTTCAGAAGAGGCCAGTACTCTTGTACCTAGAGAATTAGTTTCAGTGTTTGCAGCCTGCTGGAGCTCAAATAGACTTGCTATGGATTCAATTGCTTTCCTCCTGGAGTGAGTTTACTCATCTGTAAAGTGGAGATAAGAATAATCGGTATTGTTAGGATTACACGGATGTACATGCTAAAAGCTGAGCATGGTGGCTCATGCCTGTAATCCCAGCACTCAGGGAGCGGAGGGAGGAACATGGCTGCAAGTGTGAGGCCATAATGAGCTGTGCAGACTATTGAATAAGAACCCATCTATAAACAAACAAACACGCATGCACATGCAAAGCTTGGATGAATGGGAATCCTTCAGTATATGTAACTATTAAATTTATAATATGTAAAAATTGCCTGGAATTTTCTCATAAATGGAAGTGATAGCATTTAAAGAGCATTTTTTAAAGAAAAGATTTCTCTTATAGATATTTTAGGATTTGCTACTTTCACAATCTTAACATCCTCATAGCCTCTAGGGCAGTGGCTCTCAGCCTTCCTAATGCTGCAACCCTTTAATAGTTCCTCATGTTGTGGTGACCCCCAACCATAAAATCATTGTTTTTTGTTGCTATGTCATAACTGTAATTTTGCTACAGTTATGAATCGTAATGTGAATATATGAGATTCAGGATATCTGATATGTGACCCCTGTGAAAGGTTTATTTGACCCCCAAGGGGTTGTGACCCACAGAGTAAGAACTGGTGCCCTAGATGGGGTGGGAATGCTAGTGTGAGACGCCATGTCTGGTTTGCACTGGCATTAAAATTCGCTTTTCCTTCCTTCCTTCCTTCCTTCCTTCCTTCCTTCCTTCCTTCCTTCCTTCCTTCCTTCCTCCCTCCCTCCCTCCCTCCCTCCCTCCCTTTTCTTTCTTTCTTTCTTTCTTTCTTTCTTTCTTTCTTTCTTTCTCTCTCTCTCTCTCTCTCTCTCTCTCTCTCTCTCTTTCTCTCTCTTTCTCTCTCTCTCCCTCTCTTTCTTTCTTTCTTTGCTGCATACAAGTACATAGACACTTTGCGTGTAAGTGTCAATATATGTGCATGGATGCCCATGCATTTGCCGGCCAGAAGTTGATGTCCAGTGCCTGTTTGGATCTCTCTCAATCTTATATATGGAGGCAGGGCCTGTTTCCTTGAACCCAGAGCTCATCTATCCCAACACACTAGCTATTGGCTTAGAGAACCCCTGTCTCTGTCCTCTAGACTGATGGGATTACAATTAGGTCACCATTCATACTTGGCCTTTCTGTGGACGCTGGGCATCTCAGCTCTGATCCTTATACTTCTGCTGAGCCATCTTCCCAACCCCCTACCCACCTCAACTCTGGACTCTTAAACCATAACCCCTTCATCTCCATCCTCTTGTCCCAAGCCACCACTGTTCTACTTTCCGTCTCTATGAGTCAGATTGCTTTGGGTATTGACACCTTAAAGAAGTGGAAGTGTGCCACATTCATCCGTTTGTCGTGGCTTATTTTGCTTTGTGTGTCTCCAAAGATCATCCACACGGTAGCACATGCCACAGTTTCTTCTCTTTCAAGACTGACTGCTATTACTTTGTACTTGTAATCAGCATTTTGTTTACTTCTTCATCCCTCCATGGGTCTTTGGGCTCTCTTTGTCATTGGGTGCACAGACATCTCCAAAAGTCTCTGCTGTCAATTCTTTGGACATGCACCTGGTAGTAGGCGTGCCGGATGGCACGGAATTGCCTTTTTATCACTGTACAGTCCCACAGGCAGCCCACAAAGGTTCTGCTTTCTTTCCATTCTCACCAACACTTGTTTTTTTGGGCTTTGCTAAATGTTTATTCAAATGGATGTGGAGCTAGCTTCACTGGGGATTTGATTTGCATTTTCCTGAGTATGGCTATCTTTTCCTACACTTATCAGCCACTGTTTATTCCCCAAGAGCCTCAGAGTTTTACTAAAATACAGATTAAATTGTCCTTACTCAACCAGGGCTTGGATCAGAGGATTATGGCTACTTAGATTTCTGCCTAATCAAGATTTTGTTTAACCAAGATTAGATTGCTGAGCTAGGCATTGGAGGGGAGGTCATTAAAAGCTGTGTAAATTAATATTTAGTGTTTTGTTTATATGTATGTATGTGCACCATGTGTATGCCTGGGGCCCATGAAGGTCAGAGGAGGGATATGTATTTTCTGGAACTGAAGTTACGGGTGGTTGTGAGCTGCCATGTGGGTGCTGGTAACTGAACCCAGATTCTCTATAAGAGCAGTAATGGCTTTTAACCCATGAGCCATTGTTCCAGGCTCTCTTTGTAATTTTTAAAGTTGCTTTAAATTTACCTATTCACTTAGCATCCACTGAGGAAGGGTGAACTCTCAGCTATAGGCTACTTTGTAACATCGCTAGCCATGTTCGTGAATAATGTATCCCTTTGGGTTAACATCTGATGTTAACTAATATTTTTCTCAGGTACTGAATTTCCTGCTGGGTATTAGGAGACCATGTGTTGGGTTTCTTGATGGGGTAGCGCCTTTACTTGCTGCCACTGTGCTGATGGTCTGGCCTTCTATGGCTGCTTCTGATGAGATAATGGCATCATGATTTCTAGCTCACTCATGAAGGCAGTGCTAGAGTTAAGACTTTTCTCTCTGCCACGGATGGTATGGATTTGCCATCAACTAGTTCTATGATTGTGTCAAGTTGCTGAATGTTTCTAAGGCTTAGTTTCCTTATCTAAGGATTGAGCTCATAACAGAAAATGTCTTTGAGAGCTGCTGGGATAGTGAGCAAGGACTCATTATGGTGCCTTTTATGGGTTACGTTCTATGCTAGCCACTGTGAGCATTTGCTCTTATTCTTTGTTTTTTGTTTTTTTCATTATCCCTTTCTTATCCTCCACTCCTTTTCCTATGTTCCTATACTTTATTTTTTTTAAATCACTGTTCCATCTTATTAGATTAATAAAAGATAACATGTAAAACTTCATTTAGCTATCACATGGAACATTTCAGGTTGTGCAAAATATATGAAAAAGTCATGTTTTAAATTTTACAAAGTATTTTTATACATATAATTGTTTATGAAATCTCAAATAAAAAGGCTTGGCTCCAAAGCCCACTGCTCTCTTGTATTAGGAGAAAATTACATAATGTGTAGTAAAGAAAAAAAATGAATTTATTTATAGTTTTGGCTAAACCTGGGAGAAAGAAATCTACTCATGGCAGTTTTATAAACTATAGAAAAGAAGAAACAAAGGTCAGAAAATATTCCTGTGTCTATTTAGCACTCAGATCCAGCTACCAGAGATGGAAGGGAGTTATATTTCAGGTATAGAAGATGGTCTTTGCGGGTAGACTCTTGTACTCTCAGTATGGCATTTCCTAAAGGTCCCATTTTCTAAAGACCCTTTCGAATTGTCTGATCGCATTATTGCAAGAAAATCTGTGAGCTTGTGATTAGTGATTTCCACTTCACTGATGACTTTCATGTGGGCTGAGTGAGCTACCTGGACCTTGGTGAGAGATGAATAACTAGTGTTGCCAAGGGTTCATGGTCCCAGTCACTTGGACCAGTCACTTTTTTTTTCTCTGAACCTTAGTGGGACTCAGGTTAAATGTGTCTCCTTCATCATGATGCTGTAAGGATCAAATATGACAACCTAAAAGTTAGATCCCAGTGATTACGACATACATCAAAGGGATGGCCCTAGTGGAACATCCCATGGAGTTTGGTTTGTGTGTGTAAGGTCAAGCTATGACATAGCTACTACCCTTCAAATGGTGGAAAAACCCAAATCCAATATTTCATACTAAACAGTGCTGCCAAATAGAGCAGCCCAGTTAAGCCAACCCTACTCCCGTGAAGAGAGCTTCTGTCTCCCCGTAAAGATGTCCCTTTTGTCTTTTGTTTGTAATGCTGTGCGCTGAACCCAGGACATAAGACATACAAGGCAAGCACTCTGCCACTGAGCCATGTTGGCCCTCCCCTCTTCCTTCTGTAGGGAGCATCTTCTGCCTTCCACATGACCCTTCTTTCTTCCATCTTTCTGTTCCTTCATCTTCTTGGACTTTTCCTTTTCTATCAGCCTCACCCTCCATGTCTCTTTTTATTCTTTAGCTTTGAGGATTTACTTGGAAAGCTCAGTAACTGACCCTTCTGAGAGTCTGAGTGATGGTGGCGGCAATGCTTAATCAGTGAAAACTCTAATAGCACACTGAAAAACAGCTCTTACTTTTCCTAAGCCCATGAAATAGCAACTTCTTGGGTGGTGGGATGAGGCATGCAACCTGTATTTGTCAAAGAGTCTTACAATATAGACTAGCCAGACTCTTTCAGAATTATTACAGGAAAGAGAGATGCATTTGAGTTTAAACAAAAGTGTGTTACTGTTCATTAGCCCAGCAAAGGGAGATCTCAAATGAGTCCCTCCATTGATTGTAAGTATTAGTCTTACAAAGCCATTTATTTGTCTTGCAACATTTTATTCAACTAATATGAAGCACATTGCATGAATTCTTACTGAAGATCATTTGGGTTGGGGATTGGGATGCATCAATCAAAAGCAGCTATTTTGTTGGAAGCAGCGTCTCATGGACAAGCTTTATCTATGACCTTAAATCTTCTTGGCATTCTTGCCATGAAAGTTTATTTGAAACTAATTAATTGCTCTATATTGATTTGTTTTTACTCAAAGCTCATTGCCACTGTATAAAATAGTTGTAAATCACCTTGTCCTTGGTATTTATTTTCCTCTTCTTCTGTAATAATAGCATTCTCCATATTCATCTAAACACGCAGATACCTTAACAAATATTACATCTCCCAGGCTCTCAAGCAACTAGGCAGGGGCCTATCATATGTTCAATGGGATGAGATGCAGTATCTGAGAAGTGACCACATTTAGGAAAGGGGACAGTGGGGGGAGACCCCCCATGGCTCCATACGAAGACTGTTTCAAAAGCCAACCGAAACATAACAAACCAACAATCCAACAGAGGAAGCTCCAAAGACAAGAGAAGACAAGAAGGCAGTAAAACAGAAAAGAAGGACCCTGTTTTCTCTCCCTCCTGCCTCCTCTACGTTTCTCCTTTCGTCGCTCTTTCTCCCGTCCCCCTTTTCTCTTTCTTTCCTTCATTATTACTGGTTGGAACTTAGTTATTTTGTTCAGAAAGTGAAGGCTGGAAAATAATGAGGATTGAACAGCAAAAGAGAATTAGCCAGATCTTTGATGTTTCAAGTCTCTCACATACTTGGCCTGTCTACAAACACACTATATTGAAGAAAACTTTTGTCTACTTTAAGATGATGCATTTTATTTTTCTGTCACTTACCACTAAGTTGAATTCTAATCAATTCAAGAAGAATGTCTTTAAAATATTTGTAGCATGATAACAGGTCTCAAGTTTTAGTTAATATAGCAAATATATATAGCTTTAAGAACAATCTGTTTGCTCTCTGGGGATATATATATATATATATATATATATATATATATAATTTCATTTAAACAATTTATTTGAAAGGCCCCAGTTCAAATTAATTATGCATTTGAGCCAATTTAACTTAACGAATATTTATTAGATAATTATAATATGCAAGGCAATTTCCCAGAAGTGCCAGGGTATAAAGCAGTAGTGATGATGATAATGCATTGTTGATCAGAGCACCATTCCATCCCAGGGCAGGATAGCCAACAGTCAGTCTCCCTTTCTCTTTCTCTCTCTGTCACATATGTACACACACACACACACACACACACACACACACAAAATCACATACCCACAAACATGCATACACAAACTAATACTCTCATAAAATCAGTGAGGTAATTACTCAACTTCAAAATTTTCATTTTTTTCTATAAAAATGCCAACTTATTATAAAAAGGTTATCATTGCCCATATAAAAAATAGTCTATCAAAAGATAGTCTAATTGATTTTATCGCTCATTGAGTAAATACTGGTGTGATGAAAACCTTTACAAATATTTGTATTGCCATCTTTTCTTCTTTTCTCTTTCTCTTCTGATTTTCTGAGACAGGGTCTCCTGAGGTTGCTTAATTTGTTGTAGATCTTGACTCTCCAGCTTCTGCTTCCCTCGTGCTTGAATCTTGGGGCAGAGGGTGAGGCACAAAGCTCTCAAACATTTCATTAGTGTTTACAACAGGATGACTGAGTGAGTTTGTGTGTGTTTGGGCACATGACTGAGGCTCTGGTTGCAACTGCCCAAACTGTACATTTTAAATCACGGAGATGAGGCACCAAGGTGGACTTTGACACAGAGAGTCAATAATACCAATTCTGAGTAGTTCTTTCTATAGAAATTATCAACAAAACGAAGAATAGAGAATCATTCCTACCACAGCACAGGGAATGCGCTCCTTTTAGAAGATCCCACATTCTGAAAAATTACACACTAAAAATAACTGGCATTCTGTGACAACTAGACGTAGAACAGATCACTCAAAACATTTACACCACTCAAAACACTAAGCACCCACCGAAACAGTAGTGATCGTTTTAGACAGCCCAACGCAGCTATGGAAACTGTGTTGTTTTCCCTACGAATGAGGAAATAACACAGGAAATACAAAGCTCGGCCTTTCCAAAGCAAAGGACAGCTTTGGACAGATGGAAGACTTACAGACGTGTAAACACGGGGGCAGTCTCTCCTGCTGCAGCTTAGATAAATGTTTCCCAAAGGCGCACGCACCACACGCACCACAGGTCTGCATGTCAGTCTGAGACGCTGATGGAAGACGTTGGAACCTTTAAGAGGTAGAACTTCCTAGATCACTGAGCATGAAGGAAATACTTGGACACTCACCCCATTCTCCTTCCCTTTGTTTACAATGATGCTGCAAGGAAGCAGACGTCTCTGCTACGAGCTCTTACCACACTTGACAGTCTTGACCTAAGCAAGGGCACTGGCAACTGTAGACAAATCTTCCAAAATTGTGAGCCAAATTAAGCTTCCCTTCTTTATAAGCCTTTTACGTCAGGTGTATTGTCACAGTGACTGAAAGCTGACTAACACAGCATTGGATTTGCAGGGGGAGAATGCTCAGTGTTTAATGGGAAATGATTCTGATGCCTTTGCTAGCATTTGGACAAGTGTCTTGCACAGTAAAGGTTCTTCATCCACACTCTCATTTCGAGCACTTTCTATTGCCTGCTCTCAATGGCAGCAGGAAATGTTGAGAAGGACAGGAACATAATGTTAAGAATAGGAACCTAATGTTACTTCACAATTCCTGTGTGGCTCACCTCACTTTATCTCATTGCACAGACCTCGCTTCACCTCACACAACCATCATTGTGTTTGTGGGAGGGAGAGGTGGCTCATGAGCCCAGTGAGGTATTTTGTGGATGACTTATTTCATATACCCTGTATCATATATTGTGATAATTACTGTTTTGTTAGGTATTAGTTACCTCTCCTTGTGTTTAATTTATCACTTAAATTTTATCATAGTTGTGCTCATGTAGGAAAAACAAAATTCCATACCAAGTTATCCCAGGCACCCACTAGGGACTGAGATGTCTTCTTTGTGGGTCAAGGTGCAATCCATATTTTTTGAGTCTTTCTTGATGCTGTTAGTGCTCTCCAGAGTTGTCCCTTTCACCTGGATACCCACTTAAAGGCTCTACTTGGGCACATATGATGTCATGCATTGACAAATACTGTGCAAGGACATCAAGATTTCTGTGTTGGACTGCTATCCTTCCCTGACTGACCAATTGTTTGTGGGCTGATTTTTCTCTCAACAATGTATTCTATGTGATTTTTCCTTGTTGAACTGCCTAGTCAAGGCAAGAAATGAGTGCGTTTTTTTTTTTAAATAGGGTAATGGAAAGAGATGTAGAAGTGGAATAGGAAAAGGTAGACAAAGGGAGATGAGGTTTCAAAAATCCGTGATATATAAGGTCTTACTTTGCTTAGTTGGGCAACATTAACCCATTGCTCAAGTAGGGGAGATGTCCGGGGAGATGAGTGTGCCCCAAATCAATGCACAGTAAACGGTGGTGTCACGATTAGAACTCAGTCTACCTGACTCCATGTTCTGTTTCTCTATACTCTTATACCCTAGGTCAGAGCCTGAATTTTGAAGCTGTGTGTTTGCAGCTATTTGGGTTCTCATCTACTTGTGACCTGGAGTGAGCTTTGAAACCCTTGGAGCCACCTTTTCCTCACTGTCCCTATTGGGCATGCTCTCTTTCAGAGGGTTGTGTCACTCATGACAGTTCACAGGGAAGCCCTGGGCAAGTGATAAAGCACTACACACAGGCGACGGGTATTTTATTTTCCTTTCATAAAACTTCCAGCTCTTTACGTTAGAAATGATTGATAAATGTCAATGATGTTGAGATTACAGGTTAAGACTTTATATAATCCTGGGAATTAAAAGGAGAAAGAGAGAGGTTGGGTTGAAGGGAAAGGAGCAAAGGTGTTTGATTCCAAAGCCAAATGCATCTGGGCGTTAAGGAAGTGGTAGGAGGCAGTGATTACAGCTGCAGCTCGGGTGGAAATCATCCCACAGAACCGAACAGGTGGCACCCCTTTCAATCCTGCCTAGATATTTCTGTAAAGGCAATGCTTTTGCCTGCATTCCTTTGCTTTGGAGATCATCCTCCCCTTCTTCCAAACACAGACTGTCTATGAGAGAATATCTGAAGTGACTATGAACACGTGGTAGAAGCCGGCACTGTAAGTACCTTCTGTAGGGTAGTCAGAACTCTGTGTTAGCACCGTGGTACTCAAGATGGCTTCGGGCTAAATGCAATCCAAAGATGCCTCTAGGGAGTTAGACACATTACATTACAGGGTTTTCCCCCTCATCTCTACTGGATCAAGTTCTAAAGATAACCCTATGTTTCATCAAAACATTTCATCTCTCTACTCCTGCTTAAGTTCGGTAACACCAGAGCTGTCTAGACAAAGTGGTCTGAGATAAGAATCTTGCTAGTATCTAAAATGTGTTAACAAAAAAATGTTGGGTGATAAAACTAAAAGCATAGGGAAGAAAATCAGCAAAGCTTGACGCTAAAAACAGCTGTGAAATGTTTGGCTACTATATATGCATTGTACAAGAGCAGACAGACAGACAGACGCATGCATGCACGCATACACGCATGCATACACACACATACATCAGTCATGTTACCCTAGAGTTAGCTGAGTGAGTTAGGTGTATATATCTTTCCCACCGCCACAACTCCTCAGTCACTGATAAGAAACAGAATCATCAGGTGAACTGTCTAATGCCATAAACCTTAGCCACCTCCCAATTCCCTGTACCCTCACACTACTTAATGGACACTGGCACAACCCTGTGTGTATATGAATGTGCTTAGTAATTTTTTACCTTTCGAGTTCTTTACAAACAAGGTCTCTTGGCAATTTATCTTTGTATCTTGGTTGATTGAGCAGAAATTTAGTAAATATATGAAATTAAAGAATGTATAAATGAAGGGTTAGAATTGTGGCTATGGGTTACAATAGATACGATGCATTTATTAACTAATGATTTATTAATAAGGAGTTCTGCAAACCTAGACAAAAAATCCAGTGCTGCAGTTTTCTGTGAGCTTGTTGAGATAATAGAAATCATATTTGCTCTAATCCCAGAAGCACTAGGCCTCCACTTAACCCCTTGCAGTGAGAGAACACAGGGCTAATCTGAAGTCCTTGGTCCTGGCTCTCCTTGTTAGCACTAATGGGTTCACTTGGTGGTGAAATTTAAGGTGTGATCATGAGCGCTAGAATAAGTTTCTGCTCTCCTCTGGGATTCTGTTCACCTCTCAAGATGTGTACCCCTTTTCAAGTGGGATCATCTTCGGAACTGTTTATAGTTTTAATTGTATTTGCTTTAGTTCTTCTTTGTAGCATGGAGAGCAGAGTAATCACTGTGTAGGGCATTAACTGCCCCATGGATAGATGTTTTGATTGTTTAGAACCTTCACCTGGCAAAAGCCAGTGTCCCTGCCTGCTCTCTACAAATGACTCCTAAAATATCAGGATCTAATGATGTCCACAGAAATGTATGTTCACTGTGTTCTGTAGCACACAAAAAGTCTATGCATGACTTGACTGCTAATTTCTTTATTTATTTGAGACAGGGGCTTACTGTGTAGCTCTATTTGGCCTGGAGCTCAGTATGTAGACTAAGCTGACTTTGAACTCTCAGAGACCAGCCTGTCTCTTCCTCCTGAGGTTATGTGGCGCCACATCCTTCTTTTGGCTACTGATTCTGAAGTATTTGTGTCTGGTGGTAGGGTTTCTTATAAGAAATTCCCACTTTTATTGCAATTTCTTTTTTTAGTAAAGTGCAGAGTGGCCATACCATTCCAAGAAACTGATTTTCATAATGTTTCTCCCCTGCATTCCCCCCCATGACGCATGCGTGTGTGTGTGTGTGTGTGTGTGTGTGTGTGTGTGTGTGTGTTTAGGCCGGAGGACAATCTCAGGTTTTATTCCTCAGCTCACCACCCCCTTGTTTTTTGAAACAGGATCTCTCATTGATCTGAAGCTAGTGTAGGGTTCGCAGTCCAGCAAGCCACAATAATCCTCGAATCCATCTGTTTCTGCCTGCCCAGGGATGGTAGTATATCACCATGCCTCCTTCCCTCTTCCTAGCCTCTTCCCCTCCCCCTCTTTTTTCTTTGTCTTTTCTTTCTTTCTTTCTTTCTTTCTTTCTTTCTTTCTTTCTTTCTTTCTTTCTTTCTTTCCCATGAGTTTCTCATTTTAACAACAGTTATAGGGTCAAGCTCAGCTCTTCATACTTTTAAGGCAAACACTCTTCTGACTGAGCTGTCGTCTCAACTCTTAAAAACCCTTAAAAACCTTTTAAAACCTAAAAAGGCAGCAAGGACTTTATGAGTGGGATAGGTTCTGCTGGCTAGGAAGGGGGTAACTGTGTATTCTGTGGGTTCCCCTTCTGCTATTTTGACCTAACTGTAGACAGTGCCTTCTCAATGTAATATCCCTTCCAAAGCAGAACCAATCCTTCCCAGACCACTGCTCCTCCCAGAGGTGCAGGCTAGCAAAAGGTTTGGGGAAGGTAATGTCATTGTGATTACAAAAGAATGCTCAAATGATCTTCATGACCAGCCATGGCTCTAGTATTGGAACTCTGTGCCCCTATTTCTCACAAATAAGAAAGTGCAAATCTAAGAATGAATCTTTTGATTTCGGCCCCTGTAATCAGTAGGAACCATGATTACTCTTGAAGAAAGGACATCTTTTTAACTTTCATATTTATCTATCTATTTTCTTGAGGCAGAGTCTTGCTGGGTAGCTCCGGCTAGCCACATGATTCTTCTGGCCCTGTCTCCTAAGCACTGGGGTTACAGGTATTTACCATCAGAGTGACTTAATTTCTTTTCTTTTTCTTTCTTTTTTGTTTTTTGAGACAGGGTTTCTTTGTGTAGCCTTGGCTGTCCTGGACTCACTTTGTAGACCAGGCTGGCCTTGAACTCACAGAGATCCTCCAGCCTCTGTCTCCTTGAATGCTGGGATTACAGGTGTGTACCACCATGCCTGGCCTGATTTAATTTTTTAATTAACCACTATCTTCAAACCTTTAGTACAGAAGGAAGTAACTCTGAAAGCTTTAGTTTTGTCTATCACTTGCTTACCCTAGAGAAACATACTGGAACTCCTGTTTGTCTTTCTTTCCTTCTTTCTTTCCTTCTTTCTTTCCTTCCTTCCTTCCTTCCTTCCTTCCTTCCTTCCTTCCTTCCTTCCTTCCTTCCTTCTTTCTTTCTTTCCTTTCTTTCTTCCTTCCTTCCATTCTTTCTTTCCTTTTTTTTTTTTTTATTGAGGCAGGGTTTCTCTGTGTAGCCTTGACTGTCCTGGACTTCCTTTGTAGACAAGGCTGGCCTGGAACCTGCCTTTGCCTCCCGAGTGCTGAGTTACAGGCATGCCACCATGCCCAGCTACCTTTTCCTTTTTATAAGTGAGACACTTCAAGAGTACATACATTTCAATAACCTGCTGATGGTAGATTTCTAAGCAAGCTCCTTCATGACTGTGGCTTTGGTTTTTGTAAACATCACCAAATTGAACTGTATGCCTGAGATGATCACAGTTTAGAGTCAGGAGAAAGCTATCTAACTTCTACAGAAATTAAACAAAACAATGACACACTGAGGAACAGTTTTCTTTTAAAAGGATGAGAAAATTAAAGGGCTGTGGAGATGGCTAAGGTAGTTTCTGTACAAGCATGGAATCCTGTGTTCAGATCCTCAGAACCCATTTAAAAGCTGGCTAGGGTGGCACCTGTCTGTAATCCCAGTGCTAGAAGTCAGGGACTGGGGGATTGGGAGCTTGCTGGACAGCCAGCTTAACTGAAATATCAACTCCGGTACTATGAGGGATGCTCTCTGAAGAAGGAGGAAGAGTTGAGGAAGACACTTCACTGTCCACCTTTAGCTTCTGTATGTGTACATGCAAAGTGGGAAAATCAAGATGCAAAAAAGTCCCAGATGAGACATTGACTTTGCAACTGTGCGGCAACACCTACAATCTTTGCATAACTGCACCTCACAGAGTGTGATTTAAAACCAAAACTAGCAGCTTAGCAGGCTTCCAGAGGAAAGTGGTGGAAAACAGAAGAAGGCAAAGGGTAGCCTTTGCAGAGTTGATGGTTCTGGTGGATCTGTGTCGGTGAGTCTGTTAAAACTCACACTTTCCTCTCTGTGATCCACGCTTCAAAACATAACAGTATTTATTTCCTGTGTAAATACTTTTTTAATTGTTTTTCCCCCTTTGTCTACATCTCATTCTTATTGTTCATCATTTGGCGTTAACTCTCCTTTCCTTGAAGAAAGCCGTGGAAATGAGGTGGGTGAAAACCAGGAGCTGGCCAGTTAGTAATATCAGAGACCTTTCTGGACCTTCTGAAGATGGCATTTTACTTTTCCCCTCTTGTGTCCATGTGAATTTGTGAGGGGGAATCCCAAAAGCCTTGTCCTACTCCCTAAACTCTCCAAGAAAGTTTCAACTGCCAGCCGAATCCGCTTCTGAACCCCCTTCCGCCCCCCCATACAAATAACAGACAGAAAGGCAATTGGGCTTACAGAAACACATCTTATCATGGACATCCTTTTCCTGGAAGGGAAGAGTTCCCCGGCTTTAGGTCTTTCATGACTTCTTAGGCTGTGGATCACCATGGAAGACCCTTAGGTCCTCCCTCCACCACGAGCTTGTGGAATTGAATTTATCCCTTCACATCCTCAGGAGGAAGCCGTGATTAGACCCTCACTGTGTGTTAGTGACTTCCATTAATATAAAGTGTGTTTTTTTCTGTCTCTCTTTTCTGTTGTTCTGTTTACATTTCTGGCTTTACACAGATATTCTATGTGAATTACTGGATTTACATCGACATCTGTGTACTTTTACAGAAGAACACTTATCCATATTGACACATCAGTCATGGCTTCCCCAAACCTCCAGGATAAATGCTTGTATTTTGTTTGACTGTTTACAGATCAGGGGGGAGAGTCAGACCTGAAGGCAAACCATGGACAATTTTAGGGGCTACATTGTTTTCTTGGACTATACTATCTGTTCAGCCCTGCCAGCACTTTATTGGTATTTCTTTCATGACACTGATCATTTTTCATCTCACGTCTCCATAAACCTTTTTGCTGGGCATTAAAGAAGAACCACTTCCTACTTCCTTTCCTTTAGGTGTCAGATACAAGCCCTATGGACACCTCTGTCAAGCACTAGAGATCAGACTTCTCACTGGTTAAGAAGCTGCTCAGGGCTTTAATCATGAGAAGTTGCTTATTTACTTCTTTCCTTGTTGTACTAATGGGAGAGCTTGACCTTGAAACACTAACAGTCACTTAAAAGTCACACATGGCTCCGTATGCCTTCAAGCCCAGAGGTGACGGATGGGGGGGGGGGCGGTACTGGCAGAGATGGGTCAATCCCAGGGACGCAGTGGACTGTCAGCCTCACTGAAATGGTGGCCTTCGGGTTCGGTGAGAAATCCCATCTCAGGGCAATAATGTGGCATGAGAGAGAAGGCAACCAGTGTCCTCCCTTGGCGTCCGCTTGTGCATGGGTGCATGTACCTGCACATGCAGATACATATATCTAACACAGTGCCTGTGTGTGTTGTATGGGGGAGGGGAGAAGGAAAGATAAACAGACACACACGTATTTAAGCCAACTACGAATGACACAGCCAGGATTTGAATCCAGATCGCCTTTGTTTGAGCCTGTTCACCTAAGGGTTGTCCTCTTGTGTTTTAGATGGAATAGATTCTCAGTAGGTATTCAGTAGCATTCATTCTCCATCCAGTCTTAGTGATAGTTATGCACTCAGTAATAAAAGCACAAAAAATGGGTGAATGTTTGACCCAAGAAAAGACCCTTTTGCTTTAATTAGATCCAGTAATATATATATATATATATTTCTAGAAAGGTCTGTAGTTCGCAGCATAGGTGAAATGGCTCATTAGGTTCTTTTGTTTGTTTGTTTGTTTGTTTTGTTTTTTGACATTTTGTGGAGGAAGCAGTTCAAAAACAAGAGACAAATATTTACCAGAGAGAACACATATAAGAATCATGGAAAACAAAAACTGTCACTGGGCTGATGGGCCAGCACAGCTGTGTTGCATACATAGCAGCGGGATTTATTTTGCTACGTGGTATGTGAGGCTATGGCTGGTGTGTTTATGGTGACGTGCAGTGACATAAATTTGTGATGCTCCTGAGGCGGCTTCTCTGGCAGGGCTCTGTGAGTCTTACCACCGCATCTCTGGACACCACCGCCCTCTTAACAGATCAGTGCTTTCAAAGCCATTTAGATTAGATCAGCACCTCCTGGGACCATGAGGTTATACTAAGGTTGCAATAAAAAGCAGAATCCAAACCCCCTCAGATATGACTGTATAATAGGTGCCCTCCCCAACACCTTTAAGTCCTCATTTGTTGATCACTTGAACCCAGATACTTCTTAAAAATCATAAATCAGTTTAGCTTTTTTTACCTAGGTCGCTAAAATACTGGATTAAACAGGCTAAACAGGGAAAGGTTCATGTTTCCTCACAGTTTCAGAGATTCTAGACCACCACAGAGGAGATAGTGTGAGAGAGCAGTTCAGCCTACCTTAAGACAGCCAGGAAGAAGAGAAAGCTTGGAAATGCAGGAAGGGTCCAGGAAAAGATGTCCAAGAACACCTCAGGACCCACTTCTAACCAACCACACCTCTTCTTCCTCCTTTGCACTTATCACTAATGAGGCCACATCTGATTCTGTCAAGGGATGAAGCCGTGGATGGGGTCAGAGCTTGTGTGCCCTGGGCATCTTTGGAAACCCTCTAAGACATCCACAGAAGTGTAAGTCACTCAACTTCTAGATGCTGCTGAAGCCGGTGAAGTTGACCATCAAGTGTAATCACCCTGAGGCCCATTTTGTTTACTGTAGCCTTCCATGTTGGTTTCTTTGCTAGATCAAATGGTGCGTTACCTTTCATCCTTGGCTGTTTGACATCCGTCACTTGAAATCGTTTATACCACAAGAGTCACAGGTGTGTGTGTGTGTGTGTGTGTGTGTGTGTGTGTATGTGTGTGTGTATGTGTGTGTGTGTCATTTTTATCAGAACTTGTTATTAAATTGGTGTTGACTTATTAATCTAGATGTTCTGGAGCACAGCTGGAAAACCTAACCCATCTCATGCTTTCTGCATCTACATCTGTCCTGCTAACAGCACATAAGACATATTGGGAAAGGCCTTCCAGGATTTTACACAAGTTCTTAGAACTTCAAGGCATCTGCATTTCCCCCAATATCAATTCCAGAGTGACAGCATTCAGCTACGTGTGGCTGAGGAGGAAATATTTATCAAATAGTTATTGACAATAATGTACCTTATACCTATTGTGGAATAACAGCCAAAGAACTTGTGTTATTATGTCATCTAAAGCCCCCTGTGGAATGATACCTCTCCACTGTATTATAGTTCGGGTTTTTATGAATTATCTTGGGGGTCGGGGAGTCAGATTTTTCAGTTACTAATGGGCCTTACCTCTGTACATACCTTCAAAGAGCTGCAACTGTTCATTGGAATTGGAGACTTTGGGGGCTGGAGAGATAGCTTAGCAGTGAAAAGCACCTGCTGTTCTTTCAGAGGACCTGAGCTCTGTCCTAGGTGTCCATATGACAGCTAATAACCCTCTGTAACTCCAGTTCCAGGGGATCTGAGGCCTCTTCTGGTCTCTAAAGACACTGCATGAATGCAATATGCAGGTATACTCACAGACAAAATGCTACACACTTAAAAAGTTTAAATCTGAAAAGAAAATGTATGTGGCTGGGAACAACTCAGTGGCTAAAAGCACTTATTGCTCTTGCAGAGGACCAAGGTTCCATTCCCAACACCTACATGGTGGCTCACAGCCATCTGAGCCCCAGTTCCCAACACCCTCTTTCGACTTTAGTGGACACCAGACATGCTTGTGCTGCACAAACATACATGCAGGCAGACCATCCCCCCACTAGGTAAATACATACATACATACATACATACATACATACACATACACACATACATACATACACTTAAAAATATTGAAGTTTGGAGATTTTCAAATACTTGGCATCCAATCCTAAACACCTTCTGATCTTTCCTGACCAAACACCTTTCCTCAAACAGGCTTTTCTTTCTTTCCCAGATGTCTTTGCATCTGATCAAGGGAATTTGCACATCTGTAATTCTGCTGCTGTCATGACTCACCAGTGTACTTCAGATGTAGACATTTCATCACGGATACAGGTTCCACTCATGCGCTGGAACTGTTAATGGATGAATGAAGGCGCATCTCATCATTGGCTGTTGAGGAAGGCTAGACTGATTGCTTGCTAGTGGCGTTTTATTGGATCAGACTTTAGTAAAGAAAAGCATAACAGTGCTAAGCGCAAATGGTGATTTTTTTTTTTTTACTCCTTTATGTTGCCCATATAGGAAACAAGAAAAAGCATTGTCTCTGAGGATAAGTCGTGTTGGCTCCTATTTCAGACTTACCGTTGATTTGACATATGAGTCTATGTACAGGTGTTTTGGGAGAAGAAAGAGAAATCCTATTCTTTCTGGCAGACCAGCTGCCTGGGCATCAGTTTTATTTCTAGGTTTCATGAAAGGCATCATCCCTGTAGATTTATTTTTGGGTTGTTCACAAAAGTTAAGGAGAGCCTGTTCTGAAATATTTATAGGAGGACTCAAGGTTTTATAAGCTTAGTGCTGTAAGAAGGAAGTATTAGGTGCTGAAGCAGGTGCTAAGCACAGGATCCAGGCCCTGGAGGTGGGCAAGATTGCCTAGCTGTCAGAGCTTAGGATGGACAGCCGTGAGGGGCAGCTGGAAAGGAGTCAGGAGAGCAGGCCAAAGGTTGAAATTCAGATGGAATAATCTGGTCAAAGTTCTGGTCACTAGAATACGGGTAAATGAGTTTGTTTTACACAAAGACCTGCTCTTTAATCTGCTAGGCCAGATTTTAATTCCAGGTTGCAAGTGGAGCTGGGCTTTTGGTTTCTTGGAAACGTACAGGACCACAGAAGTCTACAGTCCCACGTCTAACTTATATCTGCTCCACAAAGCTACTTGTTTTGACCTCTGACCCCTCCCAAGCAAGCACTCTCTGAGCATCCATTGGACCAGGCAATTTTTTATTTTGCATTTGAAGATACAGAGCTTCCTAGAAGCTAAATGATTTGCTCAGTGTTGCTTATCTAGAGACAAAGGCAAGACTTTGAATACAGTTCCTTACTATGTATCAAAAAATATCAAAATGAGCTGCAAGCATGGTCGTTCCCCCTTGTAATCCCAGCACTCAAGAGGCTGAGACAGGGGCTTGAATCAGAAATTCAGGGACACCCCGGGTTATATAGTGAGACTCTCAAAAAAAATGTAAGACAACAAAATTGATTAATATGGATAGATAATTGGGTATGGTATTTTTTTTTTTTAATCTCTAAAAGGTTCCCCCTGGGCCAGATATATAGCCCAAGAATTTCTGTGAAAATTCTTTTTTAAAATTAATTAGTTATTTTTAATGCATTGGTGTCTTGCCTACAAGTCTGCATCTTCATCCCTTCCTCCTCTCTCTCTCTGCATGAGAGAGAGACTGCAGAACTGGAGCTACAGTTGTGAGCTACTATGAGGGTGCTGGGAATTGAACCTGGGTTCTTCGGAAGAACAGCCAAAGCTTTTAACCCCGAGCCATCTCTCCAGCCCCAACAATTCTCATTTAATAAAATATTTTCAAAAAAGCCATTAAATACAAAATCAAGCATAATTTGATCTGAGGACAAGATGTAAATTTTACTAAAAATAAACCCACAATTCTAATATGTCTTAACTTCTACTTTTAAAAATATGGTCACTCTGTCTCGTGAACTGTATTGATGGTTGAAGCCCAAGAAACCCCTTTTCTCCAAAACTCAAAAATTAAGTTACAAACATAATTATTTCATTGGGAAAGTGGTAGTAAGGAGTTTCAGATCCCCTGATCCACCACTGTTATGTTTTTCGTGGAGGAATTCCAGCAGGAAGGGCTTTTAACATGGCTAGATATGTATAGCCAGCCACAAAACCTAAATACCCCTAAGTCAACTTATTCTTCATTACCAGGGACCACCGAGTAACAGCCTCATAGGCAGGTGTGCTGTGGGAAGCAGCCCTTGTGACTGCGGGTTCCCTCTCTGTAGCCATGACTCACTGGATGCAGTTTAAGTCACAAACATACTGATGTACATATGCTTAACTGAATTGTGTAGCTTTTCCTTCTTGCCTCTTGAGTACGATTTTAAGCATAATCTTAAACCTTTGTTGCTTTCTATCTTAATTTTTGAGACAGCATCTTCCAATAAACCTGGGACTTGCTGCTTTGTCTAGATTGTATTTCCTGCAAGGCTCCAGATCTACTTGTGTCTGTTGACCCTGCCCTCAGGCCTGGGGTTTATAGATGAGTGCTGAGTGCAAATGTATAGTGGTGCTGAGTGCAAATTTTATGCGGATGCTGTAGATTTGAATTTAGATTCTCATATTTATGCTGCAAGTACTTTTACCCACTGGGCCATTCCCTGAGCCCTAGATTAGGTCTTATGAAGTTTAATTCTGACACTGTGTGTTTGATAACACTGTGTTTTCCCACGACCACTGTGATGTTCAGAAGGTATCTGTGCTCCTGTCCCTCCCAGAGGTGTTAATTATCACTTCCCTTCACTCATGACTAGGTCTTCCTTCCTTCCTTCCTTCCTTCCTTCCTTCCTTCCTTCCTTCCTTCCTTCCTTCCTTCCTTCCTTCCTATCTGTCTTCTCTATTTATTTGTCTATTTGATTATTCATTTATTTATTATCTTCACAGATTTATCCCAGCCCCCTCTCTTTTCCCCTCCCAGTCCCACCCTCATATCCCTCCCCCCAAATTCCCCTCTCTTGAGAAGAATCTCAGAGAAGGGGAAGCCCCGGAGAGGTACCAAGCCACTCTGCTGGCACCTCAAGTCTTTTTTTTTTTCCAGTTGCTTTTTGCTTCCCTGGGATTTTCTAAGCATCAAGCATTAATACCTCTTGGGCTGGAAGCATGGCTCAGTCTAGAAAGTGCAGTAGTTGCTGCTCATGCATGAGGACTGAAGCCTGAGCCTCTGCAGCCGCAGAAAAGCCGGAGAGAGTGGCACGTGCTGACATTGCTGGCGATGACCAAATAGGAGTCCTGAAGCTTACTGTTCCCCTAGGTTAGCTGAGCTGGCAAGCTCCAGTTCATTTAGAGATGTTGTCACACAAAAAAATAAAGTGGAGAACAATTGAAGAAGATAGCTGAAGTGGATCTCTATCACACACACACACACACACACACACACACACACACACACACACACACCAGCACGTGTGCACATACACACAGAAAGATGAACACACATATACATGCAATATAAAAGTAAATGTATCATTATATCCAACTTTATTTTAAAAATAAAATGTGGGCAGATGAGGAGGCCGAACTGCAAAGTGTTGACAACTGTTTTTGACCCCTAAAACTAACATGGTAGAAGGAGAGAACTGGCTGCCAGTTGCCTTCTGACCGTCACACAGGAATCTCAATCTAATGAATAAATGTTTAAAAAAAAAAAAAGAGTCAGGTGCATTTTTTAAAAGAACGTGTTGACCCACCAGCAATGTGTACTTGCAAAGTTGCTAGAGCCTTGGTGGGCAGACCTACTGAGGCAAAGTGGGGTGCCAGGATGGGCATGGTACGCATTATTTTAAAACACAATCTATGTCAATGCACATTGTTTTTGGGCCGCTTAGTCCCTCTTTAACATGGCAATATGAGAACATTCAGACTGAATGGCTGAAATCTTAGGGAGTCTGTTTCGGACATTGTATGCGTGATGACCGGTTGCATTTGCTTTCAAACACTGGGATGTGATTTCTACTGTCACCCAGTCATATTGCCAATGTGCTGTGAACTATCTTCTGCTGGGGTTGGGGGGGGCGGCTCTGCTACAAAGTCTAGAAGGAAATGTGGGTGTCCAGGGCTTTGAAGGTGTTCATGGCTTTCCTGAACAAGCTGGCGGCTCCTTGGGAAGCTGACCTTTGCTAGATGGAGCAGCAGAAAGATTACTTTGTTTATCTGTCGTACCTGGGGCACTGGGGGGGGGAAGAAGAAAAAAATAATTAACAGTTCTCCTAAGCTTTTCTGTTTTCTCAGAAGAGTGAGAAAAGTAAGAGCTTCTACAAATCCACCTACAGGTATTCTTGTCCTCCATCTCTTGTTTCCCTTCTCTTCTCTGCCCTTCTCTCCTCTCTTCTTCCTTCTCCTCTCATCCCTTCCCCCGCCCTCTTTCCTCCCTCTCTCTTCCTCTCTCTCATCGTTACTTGATGAGGACTGCACAGAAAGAGTAACTTGCAACTACAATGCATCCTGAATCAGGATAGCAAATCTTAACCTGAAAAAAATCCATGGCAGAGTCTTTTCCACACGCGATACTGTGGGGTCTGCCAAATAGTTTCTATACAATGGTCAGTAGTGACCTGAATGATGTAGACACATTTGTCTACATTTGTCACTACTTTCCTATAGGATTGTGTGCTGCCGTGTCTGCTGTGAGCCTTTAGAACGTGAAGGATTCCTTGAATCCATTCAGATATATCCTACTTAAAGGTTTCAGACGAGCACAAAGATGCTCATTTAATTGCCCTATTAATTACTTCCTTCATTGTCATTCTGTGCTTTCCTATTTGCAGCTGTGTGTCTGCTCTGGATTCAGCCAGCAGCACAGGGCTAACCATGCGACTTCTTTGTGAAGAGTAGGTACAAGGGCCTCCTGCTGACTTGGATCAATGTGATGCCTTAGTAAGAATTAACGTAAAGGAGCTGCATGTCACTTCACATGCCTGTGGTTTCACCGCGCTGTGCTTAAAAGCAGTGACTTTGGGGGGAAAGTAGAGGGCACCCTGGGTTTTGTTTTCCACGTACCTGGAATTCTTCTACTGTCCTCCAGACGAGGTCACGGAGGGAAGCACGTGGGCATCTGTATCTGTATCATCTGTTTCTAAAGGATGTGGTCATAGCTTTAAGTAGATTGTGATGCATTGCAAAAGAACCTCAGGATGTTCTGACCACAGGACATTATCTCCTGTAACAGCTCTCTGAGGTACTATTCCCACACCATGAGAAGCAGGGGCCTCAGAGTCAGAATAGCTGAGTGGGTCAGAAAAATAAAAAGGTAGCTAGGGGATACCAAATGCTGTAAAATATGAAGGATTATTTTGGTTTTCTGTAGCCCAGGAGGGTAACTATAATTTACATTTATCTGTAACAAATTATAAACCAACTACAGGGGAATAAAAGGTCCCAGCACAGAAACAATACACACTGAGGGAATGGATGTGTTTATAACCTTAATTTGATCACATGCATTATATGGATGCATCCAATTATCACACAATACCAGGGAAAGACAGACAAATTATTTTATCTACCTAAAGCCAATGTCCATGTCTCTTTGTTTCAAAGGGACTATCAGTAAGTTAATAGGAAGATTACAAGCTTCTTAAACCTGTACAAATGATCTATTTGACAAAACTGTGCACAGTAGGAGTTTTAGGACAATTTTTAGTCTGCAGGTTGGTGGAATAAGGATCTTGGCGCATTTGGACCTTGGGCAGCTCTGATGCTTTTCTGATGTCTGTTTTTCCAGTTGTACTAATAGCTGTCACCACCTGTGCTGTCTTTTTACGTCTTTTACAACAGCGGTTCTCAACCTTCCTAAGCTGCAACTTTAATGCAGTTCCTCATGTTGTGGTGACCTGCAGCCAGAATATTATTTCATTGCTACTTTGTAGCTGTAGTTTCTCAACTGCTATGACTTATAATGTAAATATCTGATATGGAGGATCTCTGCTATGCAACCCTAAAGGAACTGCCACCCCTTGTAACCCAGCCACTCTGCTTTAAAACATTACTGCTGCTCATTCTTCTGTCATTTTGATTCAAATTTTTGAGATTTGAACTCATTTTTTACTCTGTAATAGCTGGGTTATAGGATCATAGGAGCATCACTGGGCTGGCTGTGGTTGGCTATCCTGTGAGGAAGATTTGTTTCTGGTCCCTAAAGTTCATTTAAGGAGAGGCTATAAATCATCATCTGGCTGTTCTCCTATCCCTGTTCCATCAAAGGGTAGAGAGTTGCCTGTGCCTTGGATGGCATCTGTTTGGAGAAGGTAAATCCATGAGCTTCAATTTCTTTTCTCTAGCTTATTTCCAGGTGAAAAATGATCAGAGTAGCTTGGGGAGTTTGTGATGCACAAGAATAAATGGCATTCAAACGATTAAATTATCAAAAAGTTCTTTGCATTTTTGCTTTCAATCTTGATGCAATTTGCATTTCTGTGTTTTGAAGTAGGTGGAGTGTAGAAGTCTTTCTCTTTCTAGGTCTCGAATTACTGACTTCCATCCCTCAGAACATTCCAAAACTGTGGCATAAAAATGCAAAGCCTAGGCGATATTTGTGGTTGGAGTTTCCCTTCTCTCTCTTGTAGGAATTTGCAAATTCCAACACTTTTATATGTTTTGTGTGCTACTTTTCTGGAAGAATGTCAAGCTTCTGAGAATATCACTGTGCACCCTGATTCCAAACTAACATCTTCATTCAGTCAAAGCTATATTGCCAGGCATCACTCTATTCAATAGGGCTTTAAAGCTTTTTGAGGCTGGAACACAAAGACATCTGAGTGTATTCTTAACATCTAGGATCAGTTTTCCTGCCATGAACAACACATGTGGCACATAATTGAATTTGAGGTGGTAACATACTAAACTCCAGTATGAACTGGATAGGTAAGAGTGAGAGGGTCAGGTATCAGAGTTATTTTCTTACTCGTGATGTAAGAAAAAAAGCAAGTGGCAGAGAGGCTTGATCTTAAAAGTGGATTCACTAAAGCAGCCTCTGATGTCATTTATAAGGCGAATAAGGAGCTGCCTGATACTTAAATGGCCAAGTGTACCTGTGACCTCATGGCTGGAAGGTAGAGGCAGGTGATGTGCAAGGAAAGTTAGTCTTGTAAAAAGAAAAGAATTACAAAAATCAAACATGGAGGCAGGAGAACGATAGATCTAAGCTTAAGGAGAACAGAGGGTATTTACAGGGAAGGATATAGATTTAGCAAGGGACATACAGCTCTCTTCTGCAAAGGAGACACATTGGAGCCGCTCACAAAGAATGAGGATTTCAAAGCACAAGTCTGGATTTCGTTCCACAATCAGTGACCAAGAATTGCATGCTACGAACTAAGGAAACACTCAGAACTGTGTTTTAGGAAGTCCTCCTCGATACTCTGTGTGTAATAGATGGCGGAAGTTTATTCCCTATCACAGCAGTTAACTCCAGATACAGTCTGTACTCTCTGGCCATCAGTAAAGTTGTAAGTGGTAATTCCCAGGCATGAATGAAACAGCCCACACCTCCCACTCTTACGTTGCTCAGTGCAAATGATAACATCCTGTGGCTAGATGTGGCTACGAGACATAAAAGTTCGAAAGAGATGGAAGTTTAAGTATTTAAAAGATCTGGCTTGGGGCCCTCGGAAGGTGTTCCATCATGCCTCTAGAAAGTGACTAAAGTGTGGTGGTGGAACAGGAGCGCCTCAGCATGTTTGAGGAGAGAGGGTAAGATTCAAATCCAGCTGGGGATACTGGAGTGCTTGGAAATAAAGGCGGGAGAACGAAGAAACAGCTTAAGCTTATTGTAATTTTGTTTGTTTGTTTGTGTGTAAGTAAGTATGTAAGCATGCATACCTTTAGAGAGCTTAGCTTATTTTCTCAGAGAGGGCTTGAAATGGTGAAGAGTCACTGTTCTCTCACGGCAGTGGAACGCAAAGGAATACCCCTCCCCAGTGGCAACTGAGGGTTAGGGTCAAACCCAGGGTCTCATGCGCTAGGCGTATGGTCTGCCACTGAGATGTGCTTGCTCTCCTCCCTCAGGACGGATTTCCAGGTTTCTTTCCAGGCTTCCCTTCTGCATGGCGGCCACACTGCCTTTTGCCGTTTCTTCTGTCCATTTAAACCACCGAGGTTTTATGTGTTTTGTTTTGTTTTACTTTAAAATCAAGAACTTGCCCTGTTTCCTGAGTTGGCTTTGGCTTTTGACTATAAACCCTCCTGCTCACGACCCTAGAGTGCACAGATCATGGGCATGTGCTAATGTGTGTGGTTCAAAATACTAATCTCACCATTGGTCTTTTGCATTTATTATTTTTGGCCAGGCAGTTGTCTTTCCAATCTGTGTTTTCCTTTTTACTGCACAAATATACCCACGGTTTGGTTTGTCTCTAGAATCGGAAGGCGTGTTTCCGTATTCCAGACCACCCTTTGCTACTGCTATAGAAAGTGCATGCTTCAATAGGGTGCTGCCCAAGTCTATTGTAACAGTGGATTCCTCTGCCTGTAGTGGCCTCTTAGTTTGCTGAGGAGAAAGGCACTCTGTTTCTCTCTTCTGTTCTTCACACAGACCTTGGAAATCACTGTAAAATAAGTTAATATTTATTGAATGAGTACTCTTAATAAAATTAATATACTGAGCTTATGCAAATAACTGTAGCCCCCTTTCTGGTTTGAAAATGCCTTCTTGGTGTAGTAATCCAGTCAAACAGCACATCCTCCAAGTGAGAGAAAGAAAAAGAGGTCAACCATTTGTTTAAATTATAGAAATGTCAAAGTTGCTTGTGCATTCATTCATCTCTTCATTCAGCAGGCACTGTGCTAAGTCACGTGGGAGTAACACACTTTCTACAATCTCTACAGGGAGGGAGTGCTTACCATCGATGAAGGTTAGAGGGCTCCTTCCAAAGAATGAACATTAAAAATGTGCTACAAATCTCAGAAAGGCTTTTTGTTGAGAGTTTTGAAGGACAAACTAGGCCTTACTGAGGAGCACAGAGAACCTTACTTAAGATAAAAGCATTGACGTTATAAAGGTCCAGAGTTGGGGTCAGCACATGATTCAGGGAATCCAAGTCGTTATCGTGCCTAGTTAGGGAAAAAACCAGGAGAGCATCTTTTGTACATTTAAATACGTTTTAAGGGGTTGCAAGATACCTCAGTGGGTAAATGCCCTTGTTAACAAGCCTGATGATCTGAGTTCAATTCCTCGGACCCACATGGTAGAAGGAAAACATGATCTCCTGTAAATTGTCTCTTACTGATCTCCATGTACACACCACACACACACACACACACACATATACACACACACACACACATATACACACATACACACACATACACACACAGAGGCAGAGAGAGACACAAAGAGAGAGAGCACTAAATAAATGTAAAAAAAATCCAAAATTAAAATGCAGATAAAATATAAGAGACACTTAACAAGTACTATAAATACCATTATGTATGGTTTCTCTCTTCATCTTTATTTTAAAATGCTTTTCTTCATTCCTAGACTAAAGCATAGCCATGGAAAAGTAGATAACAGAAAAATAGTTACATGGTGTACTGTCCAGAACTAACCTTGTCAGAGTCCTACTACCATTATAGTATTCTGATGTCTTTTCTTATAGATCTCTTCATGCCATTAACAGATTAAATATTTTAGTACTTTCTGACATTTTTGTCAGTGTGTGTGTGTGTGTGTGTGTGTGTAGCATACATGTGTGCATATGTGTGTGGAAGGGATGCCCTTGTCTATACAGGTGTGTGGGCCAGAGGTTGGCCTCAGTTTTTTTCCTCAGTTGCTCTTCCATCTTAATTTTGAGGGAGGGTCTCTCAGTGAACCTGGAATTTGCTGACTGTGCAGTGTGTCCCCAGGAGCTGTCTGTTTCAGCACCTGAAGTTCTGGGGTTCTGGGGATCCTGAAAGCACATCCTCTTGCTTGCTCAGCAAGAACGTTACCCAGTAAGCCCCCTTTGCCAGCATCTCATGTCTCCATAAATTACAGAACAGGAAGGGTCAAACTCCAGCCATGCTTTGGTAGTAAATCATTAGACGGCTTCTCTTTTTGGAAGGAGAGGGAAGTTAGCACCTTCTACAATTCTCACATTAAATAACGCCATTTAAGCCAGAGAAAGTGCGGAGGTGGGAAGCGCCCGTGGGTGCCACCGTCCCAAGAGCTGCCTTTTGCAGCTCAGGCTGTTTACTCACCATCTGATGACCCGATGAGTCACCTGAAAACCCGCAGATGACCCACATGTCGTTCTTAAGTTGGCATTTATGGATCAGTGCCCTTTTTTCCATTTTAATTTTAATTTTTATTAATTACACTTTATTCACTTTGTATCCATCCCCCGTGACCCCCTCCTTCCTCCCCTCCCAAACCCACCCTCCCTTCCCCTTCTCCACACATGCCCCTCCCCAAGTCCACTGATAGGGGAGGTCTTCCTCTCTTTCCTTCTGATCCTAGTCTGTCAGGTCTCATCAGGAGGATCAGTGCCTTTCATTGGCTTTAGTGGTTCATCTTTTTCTGTCCTCTTTTCACTGTTGCTGAGAGAGGGACTTCAAACTCTCTATCCCCCTGCCTTAACTTCCAAGTACTGGGATTGCACATGTGCCACCATACATGGAATCTTTCTGCCTTTTCTCTAGAAAAATGTCAAGCACCGTACAATCTTATATTTATTTACTTATTACTTATTTTTAATTTATTATTTTAAGACATGGCCTCGCTGTGTAACTTTGTCTGGCCTCAAACTCACTGTGGAGACCAGGCAGGCTTTGCTCTCACAGAGACTGCCCTGCCTCTGCTGGCATTAAAGTCATGCACCACTGTGCCAGCCTACCTATCATTTATTTTGTTTTGCTCTTTGAGACTAGATCTCCAGTAGCCTAGGCTGGGATCCAACTGTCTATGCTGCTGAGGAGACTGGCCTTCAACGTGTGATCCTCTTCCCTCTACCTCATGAGTACTGGGATTATAGGGCATGCACCACCATGCCTGGCTTACCCTTGGCATTGAAAAGGTTACTCCCATGAAGCCTTTTAGAGATGAAGTAGTTGAATAAATAATTGAACAACCAAATACTGCTTTACAATAATTAAATATAAGACAAGACTTGATCATGTCTGTTCATAAGATAGCACTCTCATTGCTAACCCTCTTGCTGGTGGGTCAAGTGCTTATGGGCTGTCGAGAGCTTGCCTTGTCCTATATGACTTTCAGATGCCATCAAGCATGGGAACTGGCTCTTCAAAAAGGAGCATTTTGATGTCCTGACTCGATATGTTCCAAACAGTTTAATGTGAGATGGTAAAGATAACTAATGTTTTGCTATTTTATTTTGGGGGTGGGGATCTGGGCAGTGAGGCTGAGACAGTGCTTCTGTAGCCGAGGTTGACCTTGTATTTACTATACAGCTGAGGATGCCCTTGAACTCTTGATCTTCCTGCCTCAAGCCTGGAGAGTACATGGATGTGCCAACACTAACCTGCTTCCAGTTTATTTTTTGGATAGTGCTGGGAATGGAACCCCAGGTCTGAAAAATGTGAGACATGTTCCCTTCCTCACCCTGACAGTAAGATATTTGTGTGGCTCTGACATTGACAATAATTTTAACCTATGTCTGAATAGATTTCTACACAACAATTTGATCAAAATAATTACCTTCAACTGTGAACTCCTGAATGGCAGGAGATGTGTTTCTGATACACAGATAAATGCTTTGGGTAAAAAAGAAATGCTATATCCAGCACTAAGTTGAGAAGCTAAAGTGAGTCAATATTGCAATGCCTGGAGATAGTTTTTTCTTTCTTTCTTTCTTTATGCAGAAATATACAAGGAAGGAGGAAAGCCAAAGCTTTTGAAGCATCACACAACTAGGATAGAATATATGACTCACTATTGACTGTCAAATGTTACCTTTTGCTTAAGCAAAAGGATGATGATGTTATTGTCCTTGGGAAGATAAGCTCAGAACCGAAAAATACACACAGCAGCAGCAACTGATGGCCTTAGGGAACCAAGTCTAATGTCTTGATATACCAGGTGTCAACAGTAGAGATGATTATTCTGATGCAATGTTTTATATAGGGGGCGTACTTTCGTGCTTGGATTGCCATTGGTGGTCTTCCCTCCTCAGACTTTTATCAAAGTCCTGCCTGATAGGATGTGTGGTCCTCAGGGCAAGAGGTCCCCAGAGAAAGTCCAGGAAGCCTGTTTGAGGGTTCAAGGTTGGATCCAGGTGAACTGTTGGTGGGAAAATTTCTCAGGAATAGAGGGTGAGTGATCCCTCCAAAAAGAAGAGACAGCAAAGTAGAGGCGTGTCTTTCCCAGTGGCTTCAGAGCATCCTAATAAGCTGCCTGCTGGAGACAAGCTGGAGTGAGGCACTGCCTGCCGTAATTGATGCACAGAAGCCGATTGTTAAATTCTCCAGGAGTTCATGTGCTGACTGTTAAATATAGCAACTAGTGATATTAAAATTGTATAATTCCATTAAATTATATAAAAAGAAAATAACACCAACGTATCCGTCACTTTCCTTTCTTCCTTCCTCCCGTCCTTCCTTCTCTCCTTCCTTTTGTGTTTTTAAGATGAGTCTTAACTAGGTAGCTACTACTAGGTTCAAACTCACATGCCCTCTGCCATCACCTCATCACTGCTGTGACTGCAGGTCTACAGCACTATGCCCTTCTTGTACTCTGTAAAAATATTAGGCGATTGGCAGATTAAAAACTTCCCAGTTAGTGATCTTAATTCCCTAATCAAATATCCTCTGTGAGGCCCAAAGGTAACAATATGCGAGGAAGACCCAGTGGTGCAAAAACGAAGTATGTTTCTGAAGCCTTTATTTCCCGAGAGTCCAGTGTTCACTGGGAGAGGAGACGCTCAGAGCGACCATTGCTGGTTATGTTTACATAGATAGGGAGAGCAAAGGAAGTCAGCTGACTGGAGGATTCCGAAGTTTTGTTTTTCCAGTTTGTTTCCCAGTTTAGAGAAACATCCCCTAACACACTCTCCCTGATTCTGATCCCTATACAACTGACACATTAGGATTCACACATTGGAGAAAACGTAGCTCTCCCATGTGTGCCTGAGCAGCTTCACTGTTGGAGAGACACAGCACCCAGACAAACTGAGCCACACGGAAACCAGCAAGGGGCCATTTCTCAACCATCTGCTGGCCCTTTTAGGATCTAGTCCTGTGTGATGAGCCATACCCACCACTCTCTGGCGCTACAAATGATTTCAGAGTGCCTTCTTTCTAGAATCTTAAATAACCCCAGCCTTGAGCCTTGGCATGCTTCCTTCTCGATAAGCCAACTCTCTTGGCCTTTTCAATGTTGAAAGTGGGTATCTTTGTAAAACACTTGACTCTTTAGTATCTGTATTTCTTAGTGAACTAACATTTAGAAAACCATCCTGACATTTTAATTAAATCCCTCCTATTTTTACCTTATTTGTTATAGGTGATTATTTTTCAGTATGTTGTTTCTCTAGTGCTATTTTCTAAGCTCTGTGTATTTTACAGTACATTTTGTACAGCAAAGAACTATGTTTATTTAGCACTGTTTCCAGAAAGGGCTCGCAAAATGTATATTAATAAGGATACTTTATAATTTACACTTTTCTTTTTGTTATCTTATTATTTTGATTTTCAAGGAATCAAAACTGTGAGAGTAAAATATTTGTCCAGAGTCAAAAATCAGCCAGTGCCAGAACTGTGGTCCAATCCAACTCCTCAGTTTTCCGAACCAGTCCCCTGGCTCACCATCTTTGTAGACCAAGAGGGGGGAATGTCTTGCAAGCATGCATTGCCTACCCCTTTGTGGGGGCAGTATTTCCTGAATCTGCAGGGGATGGTGTTGACTAGTCAGCGTATTAAAAACAACACATTCATATTTTTCAAATATGAAAGTGATGTGTCTGTGTGTGGTGGGTATGTGCACGTGGGTAGAGTTGCTCTTAGACGGAGGCCAGATCCATTGCATCCCTTGGGGTTGGCATTGTAGATGGCTGTGAGGCACCTGGCATGGCTTCCGGGAACTAATCCTGCATCATCTGGAAGATATGTGTATTTGCTCTTAACCACTGACCCATCTCTCCACCGCTCCCCTCCCCCATAAAATAATCTTAAAGGAAAGATTCTTACATTGCATCTAGTGGTAAAAAAAAAAAAAAAAAAAAGGAGTGAAGAGTGTCATGAGTGAAGGTTGGTCATCTTGTTAACCACTTACGTCTGCTACTTTTTATGGGTTGTCATTGACCCTTTGGAATTCTATTCTGGAATTGAGAACTTTCTTGACCATCATGGGTTATTCATTGGATAAAAGGGCATAGTCCTCAGTTCTTTTCCTACCTTTCATTTCTTTTCTGTTCTCAGCATCCCTGTATGTTCTTTTGTTATTTAGGTTTTATTTTATACCATTTCCCATAACAAATATATTTAGCAGGAGATGGTTGGGTTGAATAAATTTGATGATAGGTTTGCTCCATGAGTTAACTTTTCAGGTTCTTGACTTTCTTCACAGAGAAAAAGGTGATAGATCTGGGAGGTGGCTCAGTGGTTGGCATGCTTATTGTATAACTGTGAAGACTAGGGTTTGAGATTCAAGCATCTACATACAAGCAGGACTGGCATGGTGGCATGCTTGAAATCCTTTCCTAGCATTGGAAGTCAGACGGGGACTCCCAGAGCATGGAGTCTTCCTAGACTTCCTAGCTGGCTAGCAAGTCTAGCTGGACTGCTGAGCTCTATGTTTGGAAACCCTGCCTTATCGAATAAAGGGGGATATCTAAGAAGTAGTCAGTGACAATCTCTGCACATGGATCCACACACCTGTGAATATGTATACAAACATTCATGTTCACCACACACATACACAGGCAAAGAGATAAATGGACTCAAGTATTGATTTTTTTTTTTAAGAGAAGTACATTCTGTCATGTCTACTCTTTAGATGTTAAAGAAGATCAAGCGCCATGTCTGGGAAATATGCCCTGTTAACTCATAATGCCATTGCTCAGGGGACAACATTGACATTGCTTTTTGTCTGACACATCTCTCACCTCTCTCTCTGGAATAGTAGTGTGTGTGTGTGTGTGTGTGTGTGTGTGTGTGTGTGTGTGAGCAGCATGAACCCCATTCACTAGGGGTCTTAAACTAACTTATTCAGGATGACAATTTGATTCTTTCAAAGAACTTAACATTTCAGAGAATCTGGGCCCTGTTGGTGACTATTACACTGAGGCAGTTGTGGTGATTCGGGAATCTGTACACGGGAAACACAGCGCAATATGGGATTGATTTCAACATTTGTGTTTTGTCTTGCCTCCCATGCCTGAGAATCAAATGTCACAAGCTGTATCTTTCCTCAATTTTCGGTACAGTGGGACTCCTTCATAGGAAAAGACGCTGGGAGACACTGTGAGAGATAACACTGTGGACGAACAGCATTCTGACTTCCTCCCCTTGTCAGCTTGAACACATCAATCACTGTTTTAAGGCTTTATCAGAGGAGTGCATATGCTAAGCTTCATATCCAAGGCCTAGTAGCAGTGCCTATTGGCAGTGGCTTGGAGAGTTGGTTTGGGGGTGCTGAGAAGGTGTCTCAGGGCATAAAAGCTCTTTCTACACAAGTGTGAGGACTTGGGCTTGAATATCCAGAACTCCTAAAAAGCCAGGTGTGTAGTGTGACTATTTTTGATTAACTAATTTTTGCGATTAAAAGATAATTATAACATTTTCGTCCTTCCTGTCTTCCCTCCAAGCCCCTCTCATATCCCCTTCGCTTCCTCTCAAATTCATGGTCTCGTTTTAAAATCACTGTTGGTGCAGACATAGATGTGCATATACAATGCACAAATGTGTAAATGCAAACTGCAGAGTTTAGTGTTGTTTGCGTCTATGTGATTTTGGGGATGGCCACCGGGTACCAGGTGACGAATCAGCAGCTCTTCCCTGGGGAAGAGCAATTCTCCCTGTCTTGATTGTCTTGGTTGCTGGCATTTCTTTGACTAGGAGTGGAACCCTGTTTGGTTTGCAGCAGGAACATTTGCAGTTCTAGCACTGTTGTGGAGAGGTGGGGGTTGGAGAGCAGAGAGTGCCCAGAAGCCTACATGCCAGCTAGCCTGGTATATCCAGTAAAAAAAAAAAAAAAAATGACAGAGAGACCCTGTCTCAGACAAGGTAGAAGCTGAGGACCAACTCCTGGGGGGTTGTCCTCAGACCACTATAGAATGTCAATTGCATTTGTACACACACACACACACACACGCACGCGCACACACACTTAAATACAGGAGAAAGAGAGAATTAAAAATTGTGTTTTATATGGTTGGGAAAGTCTATGATAGAGCACGTCCCTGGCATGTGTAAGATCACGTGTCTGAATATCCCCAGTAGTCTCCATGGCACTGAAAAGCACTTCCTTAGTAACAGTCCCCTTTCTTTTTCTTGGTGAACTGTCATGGTTATGTGTATTAAACTAAAATGACCCAAGAAGGTGACCTGATGTTAGTGCTTGTGGCTGAGTCACTGAACAAGCTTAGAGAGCATACCGTCAAGGGCAGCCCAGAGACATGGTAGAGACCACTGGGATTGCAGCACTTCTCTCACGGTCCTGAAAGAAGCCTCAGAGAGCACTTAGCAACCATGTCTAGCCCAGGTCGCCTGAAATGCTTGGAGCTGAGCTTAGTCCTCCCTGGGACTCTCAGGAAAGGGACCCGTGGATTCAAGACAATTTGGCCTGTCCTGCTTTGCTATCACCCTGCAGGGCAGATGTCTAGAGTGTGAAGCTTCACCAGGTAAACAATCCCCCTTGGTATCGCACACAAAGCCACTTTGCTTTTGCTGCCACGTGCCTTAGTAGTCAACACGTTAAATAAAATGAAAATATTCAGAATGCAGCAGTTGCAGCCTAATGACTTAGTGGTTCTAAGCAGGAAACCAAAACAGGATCATCTACGCAGACTGGAGGCCAGGCTGGCCCTTTGTCTCCATTCTGGTCACTGTGCCCTGGGCTGCAGGCTATCGAAAGCACTCACTGTCCCCTCACCCTGCTGCATTCTCCTCATCTCCCTAGCAACTGCAATGACACTGTTTCTAAGTGTCATCATTTTCTGAAACAGGCCCTTGAAAAAGAATAAAGATCATCATCTCCAAAGTCATTCCTGATTTCTCCTCAGTGAGGATGCGTGTGCCCATCCATACTCATGAGCTCTTCAGGTGTGAGATCACCAGAATGTAGTCAGCTGTGGGAAGGAGCCGGACAGCTGAGGCATCACACCTCATGCCTCTGGTGTCTAGACCCACAGGCCAAAGGCGCTCAGAATCTCTGCAAAGACAACCGCCGAATGCTGGGAGCTGCTGAGCAGCCACTCCTTTGGAAGTCAGCCCATCCATTCTACTATGTATTCAGAGTTATAAGTTGAAAATTTCTTATGTGTCCAACACTAGAGACACAACAGAGGAGCAAACAGAGGTGGCTCTTATCCCTGTGAGGTTTCTCTCCCACTGCAGGGGCATTCGCATCTTCATCTAGCTAATGTGTAGTGCCTAGCCAAATATCTGTTGCATGATGGGTGGTTGGCAGCAGCACCAAATTCTCATTCCGTACTTTCTGGATTTTAGTACTTTAGGTGACAGCTGTGTCCTTGGGAGGATTTGAATGACACCTGAAGTTTTTTTTTCTTCATTAAGATTACATTTTATTTACTTATTTGTATGTGCCTGTGATGTGTGTGGTATGTATTCACCAAGGTGCAAATCTGGTGGCTGAGGATAGTAGCTTTTCTCTTTCCACAATTTGTGGGTTCTAGAAGTTAAATTCAGGTCTTCAGAGTTGGTGGCAAGTGGCTTTTACCAACTGAGCCCTCTTAAAGGCCCAGATATGTGAAGCTCTCAGAGAAGCTTGTTGAAATCTGGGAGTGACTTTGATAGAAACACGCTTGAAAACACCTGCTCACTGCCCTCACTCCATGGGAGGTGCCATTGTAATTGACACACTCCAAACGGTGTTCTGATTATTTTTATATTGCATGCATTTGCTATTTGTTTCTCATTTCAGTTGGCCACACCAAATTTCCATTAGACTCATCTTCATTGTAGCGTTATGAATAGCCAATAGATTTAGAGAGTATCCCCTTAACCACTTAATCACCAGGGAGGAGCCCGGAGTATGCACTTTCAGGATACACGTAAACTATATTTGGATGTTCTCAGGGCCCTCTATGAATGGCTCATTCAGCAAATTGCAAGTAGGTATTAGACAGAACAGAGCACTTTCTGTAATCACATTTATAGCAAAGCTAGGCAAATAATAACCAAGCCAGAAGAGACACAAAAGAATCTTTTGATAAAAACCTATTTGAGAAAAACACACTTAACAGATGGACAAATTCCAATTTGCCTGCTAAGGGCTTCTATTTCATTAAAAAAAAACAAAAAACAAAAAACAGTTTTTCTCCATATGCCAAGAAAGGAAACGCTGGGGCAGCCAGCCACCTAACATCTATTTTGCAAGCTAACTTCTTTGTTCCAAGTAAGGTGTTGTGTGTGTGTGTGTGTGTGTGTGTGTGTGTGTGTGTATGTAGTATGTTTGTGTGTTTGTGAGTGTACATGTTCCTGTGCATGTGTGGGGAGAGGAGTAAAGCATGAACCAGGCAGGGAGGGTGCAAGAAAGCGATCCCATATGTTCTCTTACTTACGTGCTTGCTTGGGGAACATATCAATCTGTCTTTTCTTCATTTTTGGCCTTTATTTCATGTTTACAGAGACAACCACTTCCAGCTGCATTTTGGCTCTCTGGGGACAATGACAAGGGATGTTGTGGTTGTCCTATGTTGCCCTGCAGTTATATGTCAAAAGAAGGTGGGGGCAGTGAAGCCCGGGAGAGCCCTTTATAGACCATCCAGTGCTGGGATTATTTTGTCCTTCCTAGAAACACATTTTTGGCTTTGCTGTGTACAGTCCCAAATATTCATTATGGACTCGGTTGTGCCTGAGATTCTGAGTGTGGATAGTCCACAAGCCTGAACTTGGTCCAGCAATACAAGTTTGAGTCTGAGTCAATGTGATGCGAATTCAGAACTAGCTTTCCAATAATGCTCCCCCTTCCCCTCTCCCTATTTCCCTCTTCTTTCAAGCTAAATCAAGAGGTACTACTTAGAAGTGTGGGGAAATATATGTATTTATAAATTGTTTCATTAACACTTAGAAAGCAGCAGGAAAAACATTTAAAACTTTTCAAGATTCTACCTAAGAAAACATGACATTCTTTGCAGAATTCAAGCAGTCATAGTACTCAGAAGGCTTGAACAATTTTGTAAGCCTTTGAATAATAAATATGTCAGAATGATGTTCAATGTCAAATTCAGTCATTAGCTAATAAAGTATCTTCTCTGGCCAGGCGTCTAAGCGATTATAATTATGACACATAACAATTGTGGCTTAATTCACGAAATACCTAAGTTTTACTGAGAAGAGTGTGTTGTTGACTAGGCCTGATACCTTCCTCTCCTGGACTCCCTCAAGTTGCCCATCCTAACAAATCCAAGTGTGGTTTGAACCTGAAATGTCCATCATGGCCTCATGCCTTTGAACACCTGCTCTCCATATGGTCACACTGTGTTGGGAGGTTGTAAAACTTCTGGGACATGGAGTCCAGAAGCTTAAGGGTTTAGGCTCGCTCTGTTTCCTGTCTGAGCTCCACACCTCCTGATCACTGAAGGGTGAGAGCCATGCCTCATGCTTCTGCTGCCAGAGGTGGAACTCCAGATGCCCTGCCTCCCTGCCATGTCCTGTGAACCACTATGGAAAACAAACCATTCTTTCTGTAAGCTGTTCCTGCTGAGTATTTTGTCATAGCTGTGAGAAAAACAGCAGAGACATAAAATGGAAACTGAGAGGTGATGTAAAGGTCTTTGGAACTGCTTTCTGAGAGAAATGTGGAAAACTTTGGAGTTGTGAGCCAGATAATCCCTGAAGTGCTGTAAGAAGGGCCTGTTGGGCAATTATGGTGGGAGGTTAGACAGCCAGTATGCTGATGTAAATACGAAAAGTAAAAGCTACTTGTGAGTTTTCAGGGAGCAGCTGTGCTAGGGGCCATTCATGTTATGCTTAGGCAAACAATTTGGATATGTTCTGCCCATGTCCTGGCAATTTGAATGAGGCCAGAAGTAAGGGACTAAGTTACTTAGCAGTAACAATTTCAAGACAGCGCAGCATTCAGGCTCTGCCAACACTGTTCATTCCTTCTAGATTTTGGGTGGTTCTGATGCACTCCGGTAGGTTGAAGGATTGTGATAAATGTGGCATTTTCATGCAGGATTTTGATAGTGGGGGTGACTGTGTATGGAGAGATAGACAGTCTATGAAAAGGGATGCTTTCCCTTCAGTTTTTCTATGAATCTAAACTGCTAGGGAAAAAAGTCCATGTTTAAAAGGCTTAATAAAACTGGGAGGAGAGCACCTAAGTGCCACTTTCATGTGACAGTGAAATGAGTCTCCTTCCTGGTGCTTCTGTGTAATTGTACCAGGTTGTTATCTATTGATTTGCAAATAGGCGCATAAATACGTTTCAGAGTGGAGATTGACGCTTTATTTTGAATTTTTGGAGTGGATTAGATCTCACAGTCTTTCTGTTTCCTGCAAAAATGCTGGATGTGTAGTCATGCTTATTTCAAATCACTTCCGAAATATTCTGGTTGCCATAGCAGCCAAGGCTGATGATGGAATTGATGTAGGAAGTTCTCAGAAATGAGATCTGCCAAGAAAGTCCTTGGAATTGTTTGAGACAGTTAGATTCACGAAGCTCTCTGCATCGATTCTAGCAATGGAGGCAATAGTATTTTTGAGCTAAGAACACATGTATCATGTAAGAGGCACGCATGATCTGTTTAGTGTGTGGCAGTTGAGACACTGCCCTTGTTTTACAGAATAGGGCCAGTTAGCAGGCCGGGGTATGCCAGGCCTTCCCAAACTCCTGGCTCAGCTTACATATCACCATTTCTTGGGGGACTTCTGCTTTGCTTAAGCTTGTCCACAACGGAGTTGAAAGTGGATAAAAAAACGCATCCTCGTGTCGATAGGGATTCCTGTGCCAGCTTAGTTTCCATTGGAGACTTGGATTGTATCTCTTTTCTTTGGTTGTTGACTCATGTGTGCAAGTATCCCAAAATGTAATAGGCACATCTCAATTGACTTTATTACTCTATTTATACATTCTTTATCTGTCTGTCTATCATCTATCTATAAACCATCTATCTATCTATCTATCTATCTATCTATCTATCTATCTATCTATCTATCTATCTATCTACCCGCCCATCCATTTATCTATCATCTATCTGTGTGGATGTATGTGACAAGGAACATGTTTAGAGGTCAGTGGATCACTTACGGTAGTCAGTTCTCTCCTTCTCCTGTATGGGCTCTGTTGGATGAACACATCATCGCCACCAGGCTCTGTGGCTAGTGCTTTAACCCATTGATCCTTCTTGCCTGAATGAAAACAACTGACCTCATTCTCCATGATGATATAGTTTTCTTAGCAGATGAGGTGAGAACTCTGGAGACTGGGGGAGAACCTTCATCTTCCCTGATATTTCTGCAGCCTTGGTCCTCCTGCGGGTGACACTGTTCAAGTGTTTACTTGGCCTTTTACCTGTTCAGGAAGAATAAAGCTCTTTTGGGAGGAGTCTATATGTGATGCCTCTTTGGTCAATTTCTAGGCTCAAGCACTTTCTCCAAAGTTGTGTCTTGCTTCTTCCTTCCACTGAGCATCTCTGTACTGTTAGACAGGGACAGACAAGTGGGCTGAGTGCTGTGACATAGCAAAATGAAGGTGAGGAAAGTCTGCCCAGAGTGGGGAACGTGTCAAGTGGGGACTTAACTTAAGTGTCATAGTTAGAGTTTTATTGCAGTGAAGAGGCACCATGACCATGGCAACTCCTATAAAGGAAAACATTTAATTGAGGCTGGCTTATAGTTTTAGAGGTTTAGTCCATTACCGTGATGGTGTGGACTATGGTAGCATGCACGCAGACACGGTGCTGGAGATGTAGCTGAGACTACCACACACGAGCGCACACACACACACACACACACACACACACACACACACTGCACACACACATACTACAAACCTACAGCCATGCACACACACACGCATGCACACACAAACACCCACTTATTCCATACTGAAGGTGATTGTTCTCAGTAGCCTGTCTCAGCTATTCCTGTACAGGAGAGGGGAGAATGTGGGAACAGAGTTGCGTTTCCATCATTTGACTCTTGGACTGCATTCTGATAGACCGTCTCAAAGAAAAGCACAAGCTCCATCACAATCCCTGCCTCACTTTAAAGTGATGTGACTTTTCACGCACAAAGAAATAAGGCTTTTCCGTTGTAGCTGTTATGGTGAGTGAGTGCTGTCCATTTTCTCCTTTACTTACTGTCGGTGCTGAGATCTCAAGCCAGAGCTTGAGAAAAACCTTCTGGGATTTTTTTATTCTTACTCCCTGCGCTATTCCTAGCCTCCTCCTTCCTGCTGCCTGCTTTTCCATTTGTTTCAGGCTTGTTGGAGGGTGCTTATTTCTGTTTATTCGCTGCTGCATTCTTAGTACCAAGTAGAGCACCCGTTGAACTTGCTGCAAGAATGGTGTTCATATTCTGTATCGCAGGGCCCTGAAAAGCTCTCAGGTTGTAACAGCCCATCCTGCCATTTGTCACTAGCTTTCCCTGACATGGACATTTCACACTGAGATCAGGCTTTAGTGGGAAGGTAATTACTGAGCTATGGGTGCATAAGTGTTTTATTGGTTTATTATTCCTTATAACTTTTATTATTTGGGGGATATTTTTAATATAATTTTTTATTTATTACCAATTATTCACTTTGTAGCCCAGCTGAAACCCTCACCCTCATCCCCTCCCAATCCCGCCCTCCCTCCCTCCCTCATCTCCTCCCACGCCCCTTCCCCAGTCCACTGATGGGGAGGACCTCTTCTCCTTTCATCTGACCCTAGCTTATCAGGTCTCATCAGGACTGTATTTCATAGTCTTTCCCTGTGGCCTAGTAAAGCTCCCCCAACTCAGGGGAAGGTGATCAAAGAGCCAGCCACTGAATTCATGTCAGAGACAGCCCCTGTTCCTCTTACTATGGAACCCACTTGGATACTGAGCTGCCATGGGCTACATCTGTGCAGGGGTTCTAGGTTATCTCTATGCATGGTCCTTGGTTAGAGTATCACTCTCAGAAAAGACCCCTGGGCCCAGGTTCTATTGTTCTCTTTCTGGAGCTCCTGTACCCTCCAGGTCTTTCTGTCTCTCCCTTCTTTCATAAGATTCCATGCACTCTGCCCAAAGTTTGGCTATAAGTCTCAGCATCCACCTTAATACCCTGCTGGGCAGAGTCGTTCAGAGGCCCTCTGTGGTAAGCTTCTGTCTTTTTCCTTGTTTTCAACTTCTTCCAATGTCTATCCCATTTGCCTTTCTGAATGAGGATTGATCATCTTACCCAGGGTCCTCCTTGCTTAGCTTCTTTAGGTGTACAGATTTTTGATATATGATTATCCTATATTATACGTCTAATATCCACCTATGAGTATATACCATGTGTGTCTTTCTCCTTCTGAGGTATCTCACTCAGGATGATATTTTCTAGTTTCCACCATTTACCTGTAAATTCCATGATTTCCTTATTTTTAATTGTTAAATAGTATTCCATTGTGTAAATGTACCACAATTTCTGTATCCATTCCTCAATTGAGGGGCATCTGGGTTATTTTCAGATTCTGGCTATTTTACCTTACACCCATCAGAATGGCTAAGATCAAAAACTCAAGTGACAACATATGCTGAAGAAGATGTGGAGAAAGGGGAACCCTACCCCATTGCTGATGGGAATGTAAACTTGAACAACCACTTTGGAAATCAATCTGGTGCTTTCTCAGACAGTTTAGGAATAGTGCTACCCCAAGATCCAGCTGTACCACACCTAGGCATATATCCAAAAGATACTCAAGGACATTTGTTCGTAGCAGCTTTATTCATAAGCGATTTATATGATGGCAGATATAATGTTACAATATCATGGAACTATGAATGAAATACTTCTTTAAGATATTTTTAATTGTTTTACTTTGTGTGTGTGTGTGTATGCCTGTCTGAATCCATGTGCCACAGTGATGTATGAATTTCAGGGGACAATTTATGGGGATCAGTACTCCCCTTCTATTACATGGGCTTCTGAGGAACAAACTGAAGTTACTGGCTTGGCAACAAGGCAAGCACCTTTATATGCTGAGCTACCATTCTGGTCTGAAATCTTTACGATTTAAAACTCTTGGGTCTAGGCATGTAGCTCTCATCTTTCACATCTGATCCCTAGATCCAATCTCCAGCATTGTCAATAAAGTTGAAACTGAACTCAATGGTACTGACACACAAGTGAAGTGATGGATTCCATTATATCTGGGTGTGCGTACTTGCTTTATGCTCTAGACCAAAGTCAATGCTCTGATTACTTTGGAAGAAATGAGTTAAAAATTGTTGAGTCAAGGGAAAAATGGGTAAATAGTTTTACATGCCTATCACAATTATGACAGAATTGTGAAGGCTGTTAGTGTGAGGTTTGAACCACTGTTCTAACCATGACAACCATGTAATGCCTGGACATACTCTTCCTGGTTTTTTGTTCAGGATTTGTCCTGACCCTCTGTGTTTTATGCACAGTGCTAAATAATTTGTCTGGGGAGGGCCTTGGTCAGATGAGTAGGCCTCATGACAGTTTCCTAGGGCACTAATGGCAACTTTCTACTGAATCTAATTACCAAAAGAAACATAATACATTGATCTGCAGCTCGACTCCTCTCAAGCAGGCTTTGTTTACTGTTTATTTTGCTGCAGTAAACTATAATTAATGATAGTAGAGTCTCAAATCATCTTAAGCATTACCTCAGCCCTTGGACATGAATACAGAATAAACATGTTTGTATGAAGAAGGGAGAGGGATGGACAGGCGATCCTTCTCTCTTGCAAGCTCCCCCTTGAAGACTTGCTGAGACAGAGTCAGACCAGCCAGCTTGTCCTGGCAGAAATCAGTTAGGTGTGAAAGTGCTTTCTTTAAAATTAAGAGGAGCTTCAGCTTGATAAAGGGCTTCCTAAAACTCTGACTTTTAAAGCACAGCTAATTAAAAACAAATCCAATTGGACTTGATAAATATATCTTTTTATTTGGGAAATGAGGAATTAATTTGTCTCTCCCGCCTGCTACCTTGCTGCGTGGCAGGATTCATCATTCCTGTGATTAGACTATACCTGGAACCAGGCAGCACTCAGACACCTGCATCTGGGCTGTTCTGCCCAGCCATGTCTGAAAGCACAGCCTCATTCCCACGCAGGCCACAGGCTGGGATGCCATTAGTGCTGGCAGAGTTGGTCTGTTGGTTGCTGTGGTGATGGCCTCAAACTGCAGAGATGAACACCTTAACACGCCAGAGATGCTGCTGCCCTGCCCATCTGAATGAAGGGAAGCAGCATGATGATTAGGGCACTGGACTCTGGGGATGCATTAAAAGTGGCACCCCCACAGATTTGTGTCTATTCCCACTACAGAGAGACTTTTGACCGCCACTTTCTTATTGTGGTGGTTTGGCTTCCTGTACCACATCTGTGGTAGCCATTCACTTTCTTCACTTGCTTAGACAAGCGACCACGGCACCTCACGCAGCAAGTTCCCAGCTCCCTGTGGCGCTGTAGCCCATGTTGACTCTCTGCCTGCCTTTTCCTGATATGTTAGTGGCAACTTTCCTTCTCTTCAGCAAATGTCATCTCTCAGATCCTTCTCTTTTCCCTTTCTGACTCTTATTGTTCTAAAAATCCTTCCTCTTCCCTCTCTTTTTCTGCACTTTTCTTTCTTCATCACCAGACCACCACTCATAGCTGGTTGTTAAAATCGTATCTCTGGCTCAGGCTTCTCCTCCAAGTAACAAGTTCACATTCCCCATTCTCAGGTGGAATCTTCCCAGCATACTCTGTGGACGCTAAACCCAGCATGTTGATCACAATTTTTACGTATTCCTCCTGTGTCGCTGGTACAGGTCCATGGTCAGTGGTCCAGCACTCATCCTTCAGGGCCTTCTGCAGTCATTGTCTCTCCCTCCCAGGCTCTGTACATTTCATCAGTTGTTTGGTAGCTGATGCTCACATCTGTCTTGTATTCTCCTTTGTCCTGAGAATACTGGGCCAGTGCCTGACACTTGGACTATCTGACCAGCCTCCCACCTCTCAGCCATTTAGCTAAAGACATAAACTTGTAAGAATAACGTTCAAACACAGAGCTCCATCACAGCATTTACTAGTACTTAAACCATAGTCTGGACAAAACAAAATTACTAATTCTAAAAGTGTTTTAAAGTGGGACATTTGATGTGTTTTTTGTTTGTTTGTTTGTTTGTTTGTTTTTTCAGTCTGAGCCCAATCTCTTTTCCCAGTCTCATCATTGTTTGCCCTTACACATCCAGTGCTTTGAACAGTTAGCAGGCACATAGCTGTGCTTTCATGTGGACTTGACTTGCCCTTGGTAACCTTTTCCTTCTCTTCACTTTCTACATACATACATATGTACATACATACATACATGTATGTGTGTGTATATATCTTATTTATTTATTTCACACAAGGTCTGGCTGACTGTTTTGACACAAGGACTAGCCCGTCTTGTATTTGTGATCCTCTTACCTCGACCTTTCAAATGCTCGGATTACAGGCATGCTACATGATTCTTGGCTCTGCGGGCATTTTCTAATTTATGAACTGTTGCTTGAGAACATGAGTGTCAATACACACAGAAGTGCTGTAATTCGTTACAAATCATAGTTGCATAGTAAATGTGTGTGTGTGTGTGTGTGTGTGTGTGTGTGTGTGTGTGTTACTGCGAATATAAACTTGGGGCTCCCTCTGCGTTTGCACCTTACTCCTGGTCTATAATCTCAGCCCTGTATGGTGTTTTTGAAGAGGAAAATCTCTGCAACTTTAAGATCCTTGTCTCTCTACTACCTTTTAAGAGCAATGGTTTCTTTCCTTTGGCATGAGAAGTGTTTGAGGATGATTACGTGTTCGGCCCTGGCAGAGTCACTTGCCCTAATTGTGGCCTGAGTGCTTGTCTCTTCTTCCCAGGTGGAGTGCAATGAATAGCTTTTAGTCCTGTGGCCTGCATGGTTGTGCTGCACTAAATGAGTCCTCTTCTCTCTCTACTGTCTCTGTAGCTGACAAAATGGAGAAGTGGACAGCATTGTGCAATCTCCTATATCACCTGTGACTAGGCCTCTTCCCCAAAGTTCATCGCACTGACTGCCATACCTTTTCGTCTAAATTGTGTCTGTTCTCTAGGAAGTACCTGTTTCTCTGATTGATTCTATTCTAGCTTGCTTTTTATGTTTCCGAAACCTCATCTCTTTTGAAAGCCGTAGAGCAGATCATATTTACTAAAGGAAAGACTCGGGCACAGTGGCTGATCCAGACACTGTATTCCATGTGAGAGCTCCCAGCTCTGCGGTGGACCGTTGGAAGTGTCTGAGCTGGAGGGGAGGGTAACATCTCTGCCCTCACCTCAGTTGTCATCATTGCGTTACCTTAGGCAGTAAACTATATTCTGTTCCAGTTTTCTTCTTCAGTTAAACCCCCAAAGTTGGTGGCTAGCAGAAGTCCCTCCAGAATTTTTTATCAGCACACTGTCTTGTGTAGCTTCTGCCTTTTGCTGTGTATTTCAACTGAGAGGCCCAATTAAGAAGAATCATGAGCCACCCATCAAAATGGCACCCACAGGCTCTCTGAGACTCATCTACAAATGATTTTCTGTTTTGAAACCGAAACTGAGGTTCCAGGGGAGCTTAGCTCACAGTCTTCCTCCGTGGTGTTCTCAGATTGTGGGTACCAACTGTGCTCTCAAAGCATCTGTGTTGCTTGGCCTGATCTGTGCATGTTCATACCTTTACCAATCTCCGTTTCCTAAGGACATGGAAGGGCTGTGTTTTCATTGTCTTTCTTTCTGGACATTCCTTCAGTCTGGTAGGCAGGCATGACAAGCGTAAATAAAATGTGAGGGTTCATTCTGCAGCAGGCTGTGTACTCGGTACATTACCTGGGAAACTTATTACTGCAATTATGCTTTGGCTAATTGCACAATATCCCCCCCATCTCTAAGCCATAATGACAAACAAAATAATAACCAAAATAAAAGAGGCTCTCACCTTAAGGATGGATGGAGGGGCATGAGAGGGGTTCAAGGGAAAGCTGGGATAGCTGAGAGGGCTAGAGGAAGAATAAAGAGGAGGGAAAGTGGTGTAATTCTAATTTAATTAAAACCATATTTTAAATAGATAAGCACAAAAATAAGTTCCAGTGCACAGTGAAAATGAATGGAAAAGAAACAACAACAACAACAACAAAAACCTAGAATGTATATGTGTGTATATGTTTTTGTAAACGTGTAGTTTGTAATCCATGTAACTGTTCCATGAAATGTCTATTGCTATCCATATTAATAGTTGGGAAAATTGAGGTTTGGAGAGCTTATATAAATTATCTAGACTTACATAAAGTGATAAAACTGTTGTCCAAATTCCTGGTTAAATTGCATATCCAACTCTACTGCCTCTTTGATACCCTTTCATATAATCTCTCTTTACATATTTATGAAAAAGGTATTTAATTAAGATACAACTAAATGGATTCTTATTTTAGGAGGGTTCACACCCTTATTTAATCAACCAAGTGACCTAACTTGAGACAAGGGCAGACAAAATTTCCTGCCTACTTAGCATAAACAAAAACGAGACAGACGATTTTTTTTATTGTGCACTCAGTGATAGTGGCGTAATGAAGAGATATTTGCATCTCATATAACTATGCTAATTTTCTAAGTTAACGTTCTGTTTTGGCACACTTTTATCAGAGAAGCCGTTTGCATATCTTAAACATTCAATCTGTTAGCCAGTGGACCATGTTGGAGGGAAATTTGCACACATTCTTTGGAATGCCACTTAATTTTCAAATCATCCGAATTTTACATCTTGGCACTGGCTGTTCTGTTGCTTGCTATTGATTGTCTTGCCTGTAGCTGTGCTGGGTGAAACAAGATCACATACACACTCCCTAAATGATGAACTTCTTATTTATAAACACCTGTACATGAATCCTGCTTTCCATTGTGACATTTGAATTAAAACAAAGATTTGTATGCATAGAAGAAGCTAACCAGATTATAAAGATTCTGAAGCACCAAATGCTACATTGCCCCTCTCTTTTGCATCACTTTGAATGACTTATGTTGGGGAAAAAGAAGATTAATAATTAGAGGATTAACTCTGAGTTAGATTAAGTGATAAAGGGTAATGGGTTTAAGTGACTGTAAACAATTACAGAATCGGGTAGAGAAAGGGGAGAGGTAGAGCCTCTTATGTGCCCAAGATATGAGGGCTTTTCTGAGACCAGCATCCATTATTGACGGATGAAATTGGTGCCATGGCTTATTCTGCATATTAAGCCATGTGTAACTCAAAGACAACAGCAGCAGCAATGAATGACCAGGGCACTTGTAGAGGCAGAGTAGATGGATGCAGTGTGTTGTTTTGGTTAGGACTACTGTTTACAGTGTGTAGAGAATGTGGTCCTTTGGAGGTATCCTTATATTAACTGTGCTCTGCAAAGACTTACTTCCTGCTGAAGAGCTGGAGCACAGGGATGATAGACAGCTTTCTAATGAGCCTCTCCCAAATAGTTTGACTAGTATCATAGATCTTGATTTCTCTTCCTCTCCATACATGTATATATATATATATCATAGCCACCACATTATTTCTGAGCCTGATAGTTATTTCTTTTAGCACAGGACAGGGACTTGTTTCCTGACTGCGCACATGTTATTTGCCTAGTCCAACTCTATTGTGTATGAATGGAAATGAAAACAACCAGGCTGGTTTTCTCTATTCAAGGTCATTATATAACACATGGCTTTGTGGGTTACAGGGAAATGACACCAGTGAATTTAGAGCCAGAGATGTGAGTGTCGTACACTCTGCAGATGACCTCATTGCCACTTATCTTTTATGCCCCGAGAAGAGTTCTACCTTCTGAGATCCATTAGGTTAATGGGTAGAGCCTGTTCCTCTATGCTGAAACTCCTGGATGTGCTGAGGCTTCCTCAGCATTGATCAGTTTAGAATCATTCTGTTATGTCTCCATTCATCAGTGTCCAGTGACTTTTTTTTTAATGCTATAGTCAACTGGATTTGGAGTTTTCACGACAGGTTATTTCATTTTGACCCATAGAAATCCTTATGGCTCAGGCTTTTACTGCACAGGGATTTGTGAAACCCAAATGGCCTTTGTGGATTGTATTGGATGGTGTAGGTCATCAGCTGAGACAAGGAAGCTGCAAGTGACATGTTTTTAGAGCTGTGGCATCTCTTTAATGACAGCGTTCTTCCTTAAGCAATGTGATGGAAGTTAGAGGTTTCTGGAAAATTACTGTAGTCAGCTTGGCAGCAGGCAGCCACAGGGGGCTGGCTCCTGCTCAGGAAGTGGCAAAGACCTGAGATAAAGATTCTGGTGTAGGCCAGATGGAGAGCTAGGGAAAGAGGCCAGAGGCTGAATGGGGCTCATGGCAGGTGAAGTCAATGCTTCAGCATCAAACAGGCAGAGGCAGGTGTACTCTGACTTCTCACTGGAACAATATCATTGCCCATCTCCTCCCCGGAAGCAAGATGCCTAACACTCAGTGCTGAGGTTGTCAGAGGAGAGGCAAGATTTCCACCATTTCCTAGGGTGAAGAGGATGCCCCTGCCACAGTGTTGGCAGATATCACATTGGGAGTGGGAACAATCAAACACTATTCTTTTCTATAAGTGGGCCTCTGTCTCTGCTCGTGGGCCCTCAGTGGAGCTCTTTGAACCATCTTGGAAATGCACAGAAGTGGCCTCTTCCCAGGCCCCTTCCGTTTTCTCCATTGTGTGCCTATGCTCGGCTGGACTGTGGAGAAGCTGCGGCTTCTTGCTCCCTCTCATGCTCTATGTGGACAAAGTATTCAAGGGTGGACACTGCTAATATCCCATTCTGGGGAGGGCATGTATGTTGGTAAAGGCCCGTGGGTGAGTAGCTCTAATTATATTGTCTTTTTATAGCAATGGCCATGCTGATTCTTTTTATTTTTCCTCAGAAAGTAAAGCGATTAAAAATAGGGAAACAAAATCTGTTTTCTGTGGAGCCAGAAGCCATATGTCACCCCAGACAGTATCTGAATAAAGGTGGGCAGGGCCTAGGACCTGTGGAGAGGTGTGGGGAGACACAGAGTTAAGGAGCCTAAAGTGGGAATTCACAGTTCCCGAGCCAACAGAGCACAGATCTTCGCTGTAGGTATTGGAGTCTCAAGGGGAAGAAACAGATTGGGTTGTTGGGAACCATGGCGGTATACATGGACTGCTTCATGAGGGGGTAGTTAGCAGAGGGTGCGAGGGAATGACAAATGACGACACTTGCAAGCTGAGTGGTGTGGACAAATTGCAGTGCAGTCATGTAGAGCTATGAGCTGGGTGGTGTGGGTACTCCAGTCCTAGGAGCCCCGGAAGTTGCTAGAAAATTCCCACAACGCTCTGCCACACTAAGCCACTCACTAACGCCTTCAGTAAAGACACATGAGGATGAACCGAAGGGTGAGTGAAGAGAGAAGAGAGAGTCAAGATTGGGGAGAAAAGAACAAACAGAAATGACCTGTGAAAACACACACCTACATTTTCTCTCCTCAAAGCAGAGCACTATTTATCTTCAAAATGTTGGCTTGCATTAATTTTTGTTGTTTGTTTGTTTTGAATTTTTAATGATCATTTATTACAATTTATTCAATTAGTTTTTTATTATTAATTTTTATTTTTTATATTAATCACAGGTTATTTACTTTGTATCCCACCTGCAGCTTCCTCCTTCATTCCCTCCCAAACCCACCCTCCCTCCCTCATCTCCTCCCTGCCCCTTTCCAAGTCCACTGCTAGGGGAGGTCCTCCTCCCCTTCCATCTGACCCTAGCTTATTAGGTATCTTTAGAACTGGCTGCATGTCCTCCTCTGTGGCCTAGCAAAACTGTGAGGTAAAGGAGCCAGTTGTTGAGTCCTCCCAATTCTTCCCTCCCTCTTCTCCCCCTATGCCCCTCCCCCAGTCCACTGATAGGGGAGGTCCTCCTCCCCTTCTATCTGACCCTAGTCTATCAGGTCTCACCAGGACTGGCTACATCCTCCTCCTCTGTGGCCTGGCAAGGCTGCACCCAGCAGGGGAAGGTGATCAAAGACCTTGTCACCGAGTTCATGCCAGAGAAAGCCCCTGCTCTCCTTATCAGGGAACCCACATGCAGCCTGAGTCTATGGGCTACATCTGAGCTGGGGTTTTAGGTCCTCTTCATGCAGGGTCCTTGGTTGGGATATCAGTCTCTGCAGGGCCCCCAGGGCTCATTTTGTTTTGTTTTGTTGGCTCTGTTGGTCTCCTTTTGGAGCTCCTGTCTTCTCCAGGTCTTTCTATCATCCCCTTCTTTCACAGGATTTCCTGTATTATGCCCAAAGTTTGGCTATGAGCTGCAGTCTCTGCTTCGATACCGCAATCATTAATTTTTATTTGAAGGAAACAGTTACCTTCCATCACAGTTTCAAGTACACCTACAAAAGGTCATGGAAGAGGTGGTGAAACAACAGAAGGGGGGGGGACATAATATAACCTGTGCCAGAGCACAGGGAATTAATAAAGGGAAAATATTAAACTTAATCAATAAAGGGAAATAATTAAACTTAATGATAATTGAAATGTTGATAAGATGACAACAGCAATGCATGCCCCAGTCTTGAGAAAAGCAAATAAAACAAAGGCCATATAGACCAAGGATTAGAATGAATTTTAAAAAGTAATAAATATGGAAGACAGACAAAGAGCATCAACAAACTGATATTTGCTATCTACTATTCTTAGTTTTTCCCCAAGACAAGGTCATTCATTTACATTCCAGACTGTCCTCAAACTTTCTCTGTGGCTGAAGATGTTCTCTGTCCTCTCGAGTCTCCCAAGGGCTGGAATTATAGGCAAGCAGCAGCATTTAAAAGTGAACTATGATTTCCCTGCTAATGGCAGCAATGAGGCTGTGTGATAGAGTGGAGGGCAGCTGGTCTCATGTGACAGTGAATCAAGACAGAGTACAAGAGGCCTACCCCAGTGACTTGTACTTTCACTAGTCAGGCTCCATCTCTTAAAGGTTCCACAGCCTCTTTGAACAGGGCCGCCTGCTAGGGAACATGGCATCACAACACAAGTTCACATTTAAATTCACACAAGTTAATGTTTAAGGCATAACAGAATTGTAAAAACTTCTAAAGATCAAATTCAAGAAAAACATTCAGTAACCCTAAGATGTCGAGACCTAATTCAAGTGCCAAGAAATTTTAACACCTAGTGATTAAAACAGAGATATACCCTGGTAAATTCACTAGACTTAAACTTGGAAAGAAGGAATGCTTTGGGTTGTTATGAGGCAAAAAAGATGAGCCTAACCTTAAGCATCCTCAAAGAATGATTTAGCTCAAAAATAGGGGAAATTAGTGCGATCCATAAAAGGGCATGCAATGAACAGATACATCATTATAAAGATAACAGAAACTTTAACAATCATGATAAAGAAGAATTCTAAGACAGATTTTGAGGAAGAACCTCCTGATGTGAGGAGGTACTTAACAAAACAAAACAAAAACCCCGACAATAGAAAGGGTACAGGGCATTCCTCAGCCAGCCTCTTCCTTTCAAAGTTTATTTTTTTAATTTATGCTTTTGTTTGTATTGTTGTATATGCCATAAAAGAGACTGGAAGAAATGAACTAGGCTTGCTTATTCAAAACATTCTAAACATTTGTTTATTCCAAGCATGGTCTGTACATCCCAGACATCCTGGCTAGGCTTGTTTTCCAGTCTTACTTACTACTTTCTGTTTGATGTGCATATGGTCACAGACTGGGTACCAAACTGTGAGTCCTCTAAGAGACCGGCACTGACCATGATATTCATTTGCTTTCCTTATTCTTCAAAGTACTTCAGTTTGAGAGAAGATGCTCAGTGAACAATAATCATCTGGACATTTTACTAAACTAAAGGAAGCAACAAAATAAGGCAAGCGATGACTCATGCTGGCACTTCAGACGCAAAGGCAGCAGCCTCGCTCCTTCAGCCCATTTAGCAAAATGAAACAGGGAATTGTGAATTAGAAATAAAATTATCGTGATCAAGCCATTTTGTTCTGGGCTTCAAGGATTGTGTCTTTCTCCTCTTTTGCCAGAAAGCTACCTTGTCTGTGCGTGATTAGACATAGCCATATTCAACACTTGGGCTTTATCAAGAGCTAAGTGCATTCAGGGCAAGAGTTACCCCATGTTAACTCATGGTCTGTGTTGTTCATTGCTCTTTATTAGAGCAAAAGATAAATGAGGTCCCAAAGGTCTTCTGGGCTCTGATTCACTCTGAGCTGATTTTCAAGTCTGACTCATACTTCAATCATTTCCAGGTTCTTCAGGCCCAATATCACTGTAACCTCCACATCCCCAGTCCCCATCAACTCAAGACTTGAGAACAGAATAAAGTTTTAAAAGGAAAAAACATGTGATAGATATGATTGAATGTCATCTGTGTCAAATACAATCACACTAAGCTATTAGCAAGGCCACTTGCAGCTGATATAACCTACACAAGCCGGTGTGAAACACCTACTTGGATTAATTAAAAGTGTCAAATGACTAAGTCTTGTCTGAGTGACAGGCAGGTTTTGCCTCAGTTTTTAATGCCTCCACTAAACAGAATACATCTTTCTTCTACTGGTTTGATTTTATTTGCTGCTGTCATTCTTTGAGGAATGCACACACAAGTGATGGTTAGAACTGAGTGACACATTGTATCTGGAATGTGTCACAATGCTTGCATCCTGGCTGATTACAGGCTTGTACACTTGTTTGATTCCCCTGCATTTGCTGTCAAAGGAGGCCTCTGTGACATCACTGGCAAAGGAGATCCCTGACAAGCGTACGTGGCTAAATACCCTGCTTGCTCTTAATGGCTAATTTCCCAGCTGAGGACCATTAGTAGATATCTGCCAGCTGATCCTAACTGCCACAGCAGAGAGCAAGGGAATCTCAAGGGTCACCAATGTTGTCCACCATGGAGAGTTTAAAGGATCCAGTCAGCATCCTGAAATACCATAGTGTGCAGACAGGAAGCCAGAAAATTCCCAATGCAACTAAGTATCCTGGTAATAAACAGGCATTTTTCACAAATGCAAATATCTTTTTATACAAACTGTTCCCAGCAAGTATTACTGTCCCTCAGAGTGAAGAAAAAAAAAAAAACTTTCTTGACTTATAATCTGAATTAATGGGTCCTCACTGGACAGTGTTTGGGCTGTGTCAGGTCGAAACACTATGGAAGAACTGTCAACATTAATGTATATTTGTGGCCAAATCCAGAGTACCTTCCTAATGTTCGCTTTGTTCTCTCAGCCAGAGCTGAATGCAGGCCAGCTGTGTTCACACAGGTCTGAAAACCATGCCACCCAGCCAGCCCTGCCTTGCTAATAGTATCTGATGCCATCGGTCTACTTGCAATACACAGGCTATTCTGGCCCTTGCTTCTCCTCTCTCGCTCTAAAACCAGGCATCTACTTAGGAGTGTGTTTACATAGCCAAAGTTAAATTGAATAATCAGTCCAGCCTGTATAAGGAAATGCCTTCTGTGTGCCCTGGCTGTGATGTTATTGGGAAACACACATGGACAAGGGGAATGATACAAGTACTTCGGCACGACTTCTCAGCTTAACCCGAGCAGGGAAAACTAAGGCTTGTGATTTTCCATAGTCAGTCATGGGACTGGGACCAAATGATTGGAGTAACTGAAAGGACCTTCTATAGGCAGTAATGAGACCTTACTCGTAATATAATTGTGTGCATTTTGAGATCTGGAAAAGTTATGTTCAATAAGCCAGTTCAACATTTTAACATTTCCAAGTTAATTTCTACATTTTTTACGAATGCACATCAGAGTTTATTTATTTTTTCTTTTTTTGGTTAACATCCCTAGTTTCATGGGAAGTTTTGCTACATTTCTGTCCTGGTCAGTATCAGGTTCTTCAATGTCCAGCTAGTACTATTATTCTCAAGAAAAGACTGATTGAATGGGCAACACTTAGCAGCTGCTAGTCCAGATGCTTAAACTGAAGAGCTAAAAAATTCTGCTACATTTTCTATTTCCTACAGGAGACTATTAGCATGTCAACTCTGACATTAGATACAGGGTGCTTACTATGTAGCACCCTGATTTTCAAACTCAGGGAGGCTGAACATTCAGACATAATTCAATTTCAGAAGGCGAAAAGCCTTTTCTATAGAGTCTCTTATGTATTCTTGGTGGGCTAGGGAAGAAAGATCTACAGTAGACAAGGGGAAAAGAAGACTCTAGACACAGAAAATCTTCTATCTGCCATGTTTTTTTTTTTTTTTCAAAAATTATCACCAAATATACAGAGGTATAATTCAAAATGATAAAATTAAAACAAAATCTGTCTGACCAGCTAATTTCTTCCTGAGGCATGAAGAACCACTGTAATCTGTGACACAGGCAGTCACTCAGTGCCAGGATTGAGCACAAGAGATAAGAGAAATCCATCCTAGGCATTGTGGCCTTTACCCAGTGCTCCCCAAAAGCCCTGTGAGTGTGAGGAAACGGGAGTAATCTTGGACAGGAAACGGAGTAATTTTGGTAAAGTAATATGAGCATTCACAGAAGGCATGATGGAGATCCTAAAGACTAGAAATTAGGTAATAGTATTGAGAGAGGCACTCAGGGCCAGCATTCAGGCTGAGAAGAGAAAACAAAAACAAAAACAAGACCAAAAACCACTCACCGGAGACCCAGAACAAGGCAGGTGGGCTGAAAAGTAAATGGTGTTTTTCCAGGTTTCCCACAACTTGGACATGTGGTAACTAAGTCCAGATCTCTTACAAAAGGGAAAGTTCCGAGCATGTGTTTGGATTTTAAAACCACACCCAGCTTTGCTGTATCTCAGCAGATCCTTCTGGTTCAGCCACAAATGCATCCTTTTGGGGACAGATGTATTAATTAGTTTTCCAGTATGATAACACTTGACAATACCCAGGTAGTTAACGAAGACAAAGGTTGACCTCTCTCATAGTCACAGAGGTTCTGGGCCATGATCAGTTTAATTTTTTTTTTCAATGCAGTTTATTCATGAACCTTGAACAATCATCTGACCCTGGGGAAAGCCAGCCCACAGCTTAAGTAGCCTCTGGGTAGCCAACCCCAGCGTGCCATGTGGGCAATGCAGATAGGTCCACATACATGGAAGCAAGCCAGATCGTTGGCCTTAGCCAAATGTGGAGTTGTTCATGACAGAGAGCACTCACCATCGGGAAGGTGGAAGGCGGAAACCAGCTCCATCTTTAAGGCGCGGCATTACGCAGCTCTCTGCAGTTCCCCCTTTTTGTTTTAGACGCATCAGGCAAGAGTAGAGGTCTGATCTCTGATATTAGAAATAAATTGGGACTTTGTACTGATGTTCATTTAGGTGTCATCCACCCAAAGAGCATCAGACCAGTCCAATACCTTTTTCTCAGAGGCGGGACCTGGGGCATCAACCCGCATGCAATCAGACATGCTCTTCTCTGGGTTGAAAGCGGCTGACCCTGAGTGCAGTGCTTAGCCTTGCACCCTGACTTTTTCTAGTAAGTCATGGTCTGGAGGGTGTGGTGGAGAAACTCCTGGCTTATACCCAGAATGCCAAAGACAGAAGGAGGAAGAGAACAAATTTAAAGGATATTCTTAAAGAACACATTCTCCATGACCTAAAGAGCCCCTGCCAAACCCCTCTCACTGTACTCTACTTTCTTTCACAAAGAGATATATTCTTATTATTTTTAATTATGTATATATCTGCATGTGAGTATGCACATGAGTGCAGGTGCTTGCAAGAGGCCCAGGGCCCCTGAGCTACTGGAGCTGGTGCGACAGATGGTTGTGAACCAGTTGACCTGACACCAGTGCTGGGAACCAAACCAAGGCCTTGTTGAAGGTCAGCAGGTGCTCTTAACCATTGAGCTATCTCTGCAACCCCTCCATCTCCTGCTTCTTAATGTTCTCACTTTTTTTTTTTTCATTAGTTCCTGCTGGAGACAGAGCCTCCAACACACGGGCTTTTGAGGGATAGTCTAGATCTAAAATGTTATGGTATTATTTTAACGTAGCTTTTAATATTATTTACCCTACAATGAGCCACAATGAAAATTGATAATGTGTACCAAGAAATAAGAACTATGACTTGAAATCTCAATATCTATCTATCTATCTATCTATCTATCTATCTATCTATCTATCTATCATCTATATCCATCTATCTATCTGTTTATCATCTTATCTCTGCAGAGAGACAGAAACTAGATAATAAGAGAGAAAGTTGTAGGAAATAACTCAGCCAGAATGAGAACACATGTGACCTTGGGTAGACCATCATTAGAATTTGGGCTCACCAGAGGAACAGAAGCATTAACATGTACGATAGTATACAAACATCTTGTATATGTGTATGAATGTATAGATGTCCACAGTACATGTTCACACACATGCAGTTCCTTGTTATGTACAGGAAATACATTTCAAAATTCCTAGCAGCTTCTGGAAAGAACATCTATGACCAAATACTATGTATATTATGTTTTCATAATTATATACAGAAATATCCCATATCTATTTTAATCTTTATATTTTTTTTATCTCCTATAGTATACATACATGGATACATCAGATAAAACAATGACTCATACCCTCCTGGAATAATGCAAGGCCCTATGAGGCTTCACTGTGCCATTCAAAGTGGAACAGAATGTGAAATTTGTAAATTTATGTTTTTAGATTTTTTTTTCATTGAGTATTTTGAGATACCAAAAATTTTTTTAGGACCCCAAGTGTTATTCAGGAGCCCAAGGGTCTGCGTAAGGCTCACCACGTAAGGGAAGGCTATCGACCCTTCTCAGCTTGCTATTTTTTTTTTAATGTTAACTTCCTTCTACCCTCTCCTCCTATCTCAGAAGCAATCTTTATTTCTGAGCACCTTTGCAACCCAGTCAAGTTGACACATAGAATTATCCATTCCAGGAACTGTTGGGCACACCTTCCTCTAGGAAGCCATGGTGGCGTTCAGGGAATACTTTGGTAGAAATTTGATTTTACAGTCGATAGAAGTTTTGACTTCAGTGCACATTCTTTTTATTGTCTCTCAGATGACAGTCTCTCCTAGCCCAGTATGCCAGGAAGGTCTGAAACCATCCTTAGGAAGGATTCTCCCACTTTTAAAGGTTATGAAACTTGTTTATAATTTTGGAGTTTTTAGTTCACATTTGAAAAGAGACATTTTTAGCTGTGTGAGTTCCCACCAGCAGAAAATACACAGGTTCCCTTTCTATGTAGGTCTTTACTAAGATGAAGAATATTTCAACGGTGGCAGTGGTATTTAAAATGAGAGCTGTGCAGAAGTTAAAAGAGAGCTCATGTCTGGTGGGGAAGTGGGAAGCTTTATTTCTATGCATGCTGCTTCAAAGTCATTCTGAATGTCAGATCCTCTATATTTCTCAGGACACAAGGTGATGACCACCTCTAAAGAAAGAAAAGCACACTTAACCAGAACTCTACCCTGGTACTTGTTCTCTTTGAACTCAAGGCACACACTTCATCACTGAGTTGTCAGTCGACTTTCCAAGGCTACCAGGATAGGAAGAATTGCTTCATTTCCCCTTGTAAGGCCCAAAGCCCTAGAAACTGGGGTTACTAGCAGTTGTGAGCCACCCTACCTGAGTGCTGGGAACAGAACTCAGGTCCTCTGCAAGAGCAGCCATCATTGTTAACCTCCGAGCCATTTCTCCAGCCTCTGAGTTTATTTTAAAAAACAATTTTTATGCTCCTGTGTGCTGTTCAACTCATTTCCCTTACCATCAGTTACTTTGCCAAAAGCAGAGAAGCCCAGAAAGAATGAGCTATATTTTATTCAGCTGTATAAAGATTTCACACTTGCCAGCCAATTTTCAGTCTGCGGTCCTAAATGGCCATGATGATGTACAGTGCCGTGGAATGCACCCCTGTATTGCTCAGGCGACAGTGCAAAAATCATAGCTTATTTTTAAAGTTAACTTGTGTATCTTTTATTCATTACCTAATAATTCATACACATATGCAATGCATTTTACATATACCAAACTGCCACTCCTCTTGAAACTCCTCCCCAGGTCTCCCTCCCAACTTCATGTCCTCCTTCAGTGCACAATGAGTCCAACCATTACTGTCCACGTGTCTATGGGCATGGCTACAGGATCCACTGGATACTCCAGCAGCAAAGCAGGGTACATCTGGAGCTCAGGGACACAGAAGAGAGCTTGAGGGTAGATTTTCCCACAATTTGCCGCATGCATAACCCTGATTGCAGGAGGTACCAGATGCCTCTGTTCACAGAAAGCCACGGGGCTTGACAAAGGGTTGGTCAATGGCGGTATGCAGCAGGGCAGTTTCAACTCTCCCTCTCTGCTGAAGCTGTTTGCATGCTTCCAACTCTACATTCTGAAGATGGGTGTTACCTCCAGCCCACTCCTGAGTCCTCATTGTTCCTGGCCTTGACTTGTATGTTTTTTACTGGCATTTACAGGGTGCTCTGGAAAGGCAAAACATCTGTCTACTTTCAAATCTGAAGTGTCGCTTTGCATGTTTAACTACCGATTTTGTTGTCTGTTGAGATAGACACAGGCAGAGACCCTTTAGCCATTGCCCCACAGAAGCTGAGTGACACTGGCTGCCCGTGCTATATTTTTTTCCTCACTCAGCAACTTATCTCATGTTCTTAGATTAGCTTTAATAGTGTAAGTAAAAGGAACAAGTTGGCAGACCTTTGGGATGCTTAAAAATCTCTGTGAAAATCTTAACACAGTCTCAAAAATTAATATAAATATTGTTTTCCCTCTAAAAAAAGAAATTATACCTGTATTTTGCTTTTTAAAAAAGTCTTCAGGGGTTGAGGATGTAGCTTAGTTGGTAGTCTACTTGTTTAGCAAGCTTGAAGCCCTGGGTTCAATCCCCAGCACCATATAAGTTGGATATGGTGACATACACCTATAATCCCAGCTGATCAAAGTTCAAGGTTATCCTCAGCTACTTTGCCAGCCGCCATGACGTTCTATGATTGGAGGCTTCTGGTACCTTCTGGAATCAAGGTCATACATGTGTGCAAAATCTACCCTCATGTCATCTCCTGTGTCCTTGAGTTCCTGCTTTGCCTCTGGAGGGGTTCAAAATTTTGTAACTGGAGGCATCTTACTCTTTGCAGAGTCCAGGAGACCATCCCAGAGGATATTTGCCAATTTTTATAGATATTCTGGCTTGTCATACTTTATAGTGCTCCTGGCTTCTATTCAGTGAAAGCCAAGGCTCTATTAGACATCTTCCGGTGAACAGAATGGCCTCCCACAGTGAATTATGTAGCTCAGAATGTTATCAGGATCAAGCCTGCAGGGTCCAGCTTGGGGGTGAGGAATGACACAAGGCTGGAGATGGAGCAAAGCTGATGTTTGTTGAGCAGTGGAGCCTTGTTTCGTTCCAGACAACTTCGAGAATGCCATACACCTTGGTGACTCTTTTCTGTGAGCGAGAAAAATTTTAGACAGGTGTCTTCATAAAGAAAGGGAGAGACATCAGAGAAAGAGAAACAGAAAGAGATAGAGACACAGACACAGAGACAGAGAGAATGAGAGACAGACAAACAGAGAAAGAGACAGAGAGGCAGAGAGAGAGCTCTTATTTCCCCATCATCCAACATCCAGGCTCCCCTCTAAAGAGGCTGTCAGTACACACAGTGGTCTGTGGTCTAGTCAGCTTTACAGCATTTTCATTTCAAATATGAGCAACATGAAGGAATTTTAGAATCAGACAGTTTAGAATAGCCTCTACAATAAACGGTACATCCTCTTTACAGATTTTTGCCCAGGATCATATATCAAAAGGCACACATCCTCAAATAAATCATCTAACGTTTCAAATGTGTAAACAGGAAACCTAACAGGTATAGAAATGAGAACGCACCTAAAAGCCTGGGAGACATAATAGAATACTGTGTGTATTCTGGGCTGAGCAGAGGAATGAGAGGACTTGAAAGAGTGATCTGAATTCTAAAGCGTGCGCTAAAATATAACTGAAGAATTCAAAGATGAAGCTGAGCAAATCTTCTGAGGGGTAAGATGAGGCAAATAAAGAGGGGAGAGGAGACAAGATAAGAGGGGCTGCTAATGTGAGTGTTGGGATTTCTGCAGTGAGAGACAGCAATAATAAAGGAGGGGGCATGTGCAGAAGTGAGTTACATCAACAATGCTATGATAGTTCCTTCAACCCAGTGAGTCTCTAGAGAGAAGAGTCTTCCAAGTCCTCAGCACTGGAAGTTGAGAAGAAAAGTTCCCAAATTATAAATACGTCTTTAAAATATATGTGGCATGGCAGCAGAATGGGGCCAGTGGAGGAGGATGACACAGAGTAATTGGGATGATTACGTGCAAACACTGACAGACATGGATTCTTATGTTCTAATGAGAGAGAGAGAGAGAGAGAGACAGAGACAGAGAAAGAGAGAAGAGAGAGAGAGGTGAGAGAGAGTAACATAATTACTGAAAGAGAAACTGAGGAGTAGAACCTGACAACAGAGCATGTGAGACAGGGGTCAGGTACAGAGGAGGGATGCTCTGAGGGATGGGCACATACCTATCTGGAGATGGAGACAAAAGCAGAGGCTCCTGTGTCTTTAATTCATGCAGCTTTGAACTGTATGTCCTTAATCACAGAAAAGACCCTGAGCAAGGCCCTATGTTCTAAATATCAACCAAGAACCAATATCCTAGGTAGTTTAAGATAAAGGAAGAGAGTGTTGCTTTTCACTGTTCTTTAAATCTTAAGTATCTCCAAATGTCTGCTTGTGCATCCTTGTATTAAGGAATTGCCTCCCCATGGTGGTCCTGTTGGGAAGAGGCAGGGTCTTTAAGAAGCGGTGCCTATTGAGTGGCCTTCAGGTCACTGGGTACATGCCCTTGAGGAAGATTGTGGGATTCCAACCTCAACTCTTCATAAGGATGAGCTAAGCTGTGTACTTTTCCACACAATCCTGATATACCACAGGCCCATATTCCCCTTATAGACCGAAACCTCTATTTGTTGCCATTGCAGAAAGCTAACATGATGTTGATGATATATTTGATATTCAAAGGAGAATTCGGATCTACCATTTTTAATTACGCTCCTAAAGCTCCTAACCAATGCTTAGGAAGCATTAGGTGTGTCATAGCAAATGTTTACTAAGTGACTGAATGACTGAATACTTGAAATCCTACTTCTGAGGAACATTGGCATGTGCAGAAGACCTCATAAAAGCCTTAATAAATATGTTCAGTTCCCTGAGTCTATAGGGTCTGTATGTGTAGGTTCAACTAAGCGTGGATGGAAAATATTCAAAATGAAACCCTCATTTGTACTAACAGGTGATTCTTGTCATTCTCCCCTGAACAACATATAACTACCATATATGTAGCACTGACATTGTATTAGGCATTATAAGTAATCTGGAATTGATTAAAGTATAATAAAGGGTTACATAAACACTGTGCCAGTTTGTACAACAAACTTGATCACAGATTTTGCTCCATTGTTGGGGGTGGTCTTGAAACCACTCTCCCCTGAGCACTGAGGGCAGGATTACATTTTCAGTGAAATAGGTCTGGCTCTAACGAGGAAACGAGAGAAATGAATGAAGATTCAATTGAACTGAGAACTGGATCAAGTTTTTAAATTAAAGGTGAAAAAAGTAGAGAGGTTTAACCAATTATGGAGTGAAAAGAATGATGACAAAAGCCACTTTCAGAAATTAGAGAATGAGGTGAGTGTATGATTGTGGCAGCAATCAATCCTCCAATCCTAGGGGTTAGCAGTTTCATCTAATGAGGCTTCTCCAATTACTTTGAAAATCAGGGAGACCTGGCATGAGACCAGAGCTGTGCTTAGGAACTGGAAAATGGTATTACAGACAGGTGAATAGCAGCCTCGTAAGTGCAGTGTTAATCCTGGGAAACAGTGACATGATTAAAAGGAGATAAGGGCGGAAGAAAGGCAAGCACCTCCGAGGCTCTCTAACCCCAAGGAGGAGTCTGAATTTTTCATGGTTCACAATTCTTCCTGAGCGCCCCTCAGGCTCCCTCTATCATTCAATTCCCTTCCCTGGAAATAAGTCTGTCTTATTTATTGAGAGGCAGGCAAGAGAAAGGAGGTGAATATAAATTGCTCTAGTCAACCTCTCAGAGAATTTGGGATCAAGGTGACCTGCTTGCTAATATTTTTACATCATGATTCAAAGTGAGTAATCAGGACTCTCCTTTTTTTGTCCAGAGCCTAAGTGTCCATCGACTCATTTATATTTGCTGCAGTCCCTGACTTGATAACTGGTCCAAGGCTGCCTTAGTTATGTTTACCTGACCTAACCATAACTGAGACCACTGCTCTCAGACCATTGTTCATGCCTGAATCTTGCACGTATTTGATCTCCTCACATGGGCTCTGGCCTCTATTTCCCATCACTCCTCTGGATGCCAATTAGAGCACTGCCTTCGCAGCCCTCAGGATCAGGGTCATGGTTTATCCTTGTGCAGACATGAGTCTGTCTCTATTGCCTTCTCTTCGTTCCATTGGTGAGGGAGTATTCTATCAGAGGGTTATGAGAATAGCCAAGCAACCAGCACCTAGTACCCAGCACTGGACAGAGGACCTTAGCAACAGCTCAATGTGTCTTTATACCCTGAGGGATGAGAACCAAGCTACAAAGTGACTGCTTGCAGATGTAGGGTGAGTGGCAGGAATAGAGGAGAGGCAGGCTTTTGGCTATGACTGCTGTCTGAATATTTCTATGGTGGAAAGGGAACAGAAGCCACCACTCAGGGACAAGCAGAAACTGTATGTGCCCTTCTTCAAGGAGGACCCTTGGCAAGGAAGGATCTTGCAGCCAGACCATGTGGGGTCCTCCTGTTTTGTTTTGTTTTGTTTTGTTTTACTAGATGATAAGGCATGTGTATTATCGATCTTTGATTTTAGGTCTTCATATGACAGGGCTTTCCTGCATCTCCCACTGTATTTGTGTGGTCACTGCATTTGCTCTTCTATCCCTTTCACATCATGGAGAAACATCAATCCACACTTACTGCATTGATATGCTTGCTGTTATAAGATCTCTGGCTGTATGGGCATTTCAGGATTGTCCTCCAGGAAACTGGGGTGATGGAGCACCCTGAGTTCTGTGCCTTCTGACTTGTTCCTGCTGCATTTGCTAGCACCCAGGCCAGTTTACCTCTTTTTGGCCCTCAGAGACTGATACATCAGGATTTTAAGGAGTGTGAGATACAGGCTCCATGTGGCTACTGTTCTGGACTTGATTCTCCTCTGTTGCATCATTAGTACTTTGTCACATCTCAAACACCTGTACCAGGTTCTGATGAAGAAATACATCAAAGAGTGGTTTCCACACAGGTCCATCGGCTGTCAAGGCTTACCTCCTAGCCCAGAGGTTCTCAACTCGTGGGGTGTGACCCCTCTGGGGAGGGGGTCACACATCAGATACCCTGCATTTCACACATTTATATTATTTAAAGTTCATAACAGTAGAAAAAGCACAGTTGTGAAGTAACAACAAAATAATTTTGTGGTGGGGGATCACCAGAACATGAGGAACTGTTTTAAAGGTTTATGGCATTAGGAAGATGAAGAACCACTGTCCTAGGCCAGGGGTTATAGAGCCCAAGCAGTTCAGACCAGGATGGTTTCTTCTCTCTTCTTCTGTGTACCTGACAGATATAATGATCTTACTTTGCATTCTTACAGAGGAAGACAGACAGATGCCAAGGATGAGCCCTGTCATTTTTACCTTCCAGGCTATTGCTGCACTTTCTCAGACCGTTTCAGTGAAAACTACAATTTCCTAATTGGTCACCTGCTTGTGAATGTTGAGAGTATCAGGAAAAGCAGGTGGAAAAGTTGTAGGACTATGCCCATATATGTTATTAATGCCCTGGTATCTTCCTTCCTCCCTCCCTTTCCCCACTTTATTTTTACTTCCTCTTCTCCTTCCTTCATTCTTCCCTTAAAAAAAATGGAGTCTCATTGGATAGCCTGGGCTGCTTCACAGCATTATTGTTCCATCTATCCTCTTGAGTGTTGGGAATATACCATCTCTGGCTTGTTGGTGATATTTTAATTATTTTTACAGTACTGGGGAGTGAACCTAGCTAGGCAGGCCCTATAATACCAAGCCCAATACTCATCCCTTTTCTCCTTTGCCTATATTTTTTAAATAAGTGAGGCAAATATTGTGATACATTGGTGTTTCTAGTGAAATATAAACAAAAAACTAAAAGAAAAAATAACCAAACCAAACCAAAATGAAACAAACAAACAACCTCTCCCTCTCCAAGGCTACTCATAGCCATCGCTGTCTTAAAGAAGGGCACTGTCTCTATTTAGAAATTGGAAGAGACAGGTTGAAGGCAGGTCTCCTGTGAGAATAGCTAGCAAGCAAATTTTGCACTCTGTGATTTTTGTAAGTATGCTGCACTTAACCATAGTAAAACTGTGAGATGGGGCCATGACTTTGGACTGTGGATTGAGAGGTTAAGTTCACCTCCCATTTTGCTCCAAACCTCACTAACAAATTTCTGTTCCAGAAGAGCTGTGCAGTAGGGACAGGGGACACAAACCCCGTCAGGAGGCTTCTCGATGTTGATAGTGCCTGTGAGCTTTCAGCAGCCTGTTAGTCAAAAGGCATTGCTGCTCTAGATCTGATGCTCTCAAGATAAAGTATTAATTTATTTGATTGACAGTAAGATACTTTCTAATTTCCATCCAAGAATCAAAGAAAGAGTCCTTGCCAACAGAAATGAGACCCTAAGTATTTTAGGAATGACAACAAAGCGATGTCAGTCACAGATTCCTATCCCTCCTACAGTTTTTGCAGTGTTTGGAATCTCTCCAGAGTGACCTCCATCCATCTTCCTTGCCAGGCAGTGCAAGGAGGGGGCTGGGAGTGGAGTAGGCTAAGGGCTCCGACTTTGTGTGTGGTAGTCTGCAGTTCAGAATTATAAGGTAGATAAAAGATGTCTTTGTGTGGATAGTAATTTCATTCCACTTGAAAATTCCTCTGGTCTACCTGACCTTTTAGAAACGACTGTGCTTTTCCTGTACCATTCATATAGTATTATGTGTAATACATATTTATTTTAATTTCAATTACGAAATATCCTTACCTTTTCTACTTGAATTTTTCCTTCCTTCCTTTCTTTCTTTCTCCTTCCTTCCTTCCTTCCTTCCTTCCTTCCTTCCTTCCTTCCTTCCTTCCTTCCTTTCTTTTTTCATTAGCATTTTAATGACTGGCCTGCATGGAACCTCACTCTTCCAATTGTAAGACATTAGAACAATGGAGCAGAAAGGAATTTGAAAACCATGGAACTCAGTGGCCCCAGTTGTTGAGAGGTGCACCAGAAGCTTAGGAAGTACTTAAAGGGGAATAAATTCCCAGTTATTTATTTTCCAAGATGTCCCAAAGCCGTTGAGTTCCTGGCACAACCAAGAGAGTTCTCTTTTCAAATAACCCCTTACTCATCCTAGTCCTTGAAGACTTTGATGTTTTGAAGGTTGAAAACAAAATTTGTGCCACAGGTCTACTGTTGAGAGACTCAGTTACAGAGGACTCCCACCATAATAAGTTTGTGCTAGCTGACTCTGTCAACCTGCTACTATCTGCAAGGAAGTGATAGAGGGTCCTCAACAAAGGATGCTCCTGCAGAGACTTAGTGTGGTTTCTCCTAAGCATGGCTGTCTTTAATCTTCACAAACAGAGATAAGGAGTTCTGGATTCAGAGTATGTGTTTGCAGAAGGTGTACACATGTTTACCAAACTTGAGGAACAGGTATCTGGAAAACTAACCTTCTCACACTTTACTCTTTACCCTTATTTATATCTGGGTTGAGTTTCTTTGAGATTTTTTTTATTTAATCAAATTTTTATTTTTTAATATTAATTAGTTTATTCACTTTGTATACCAGCTGTAGCCCCCTCCCTCATTCTCTCCCAACCCCACCCTCCCTCCCTCATCTCCTCCCATGCCCCTCTCCAAGTCTACTGATAGGGGAGGTCCTCCTCCCCTTCCATCTGACCCTAGCTAATCAGGTCTCATCAGGACTGGCTGCATTGTCCTCTGTGGCCTGGCAAGGCTGCTCCCTTTCTCAGGGGGAGGTGGTCAAAGAGCCAGCCACTGAGTTTATGTCAGAGACAGTCCCTGTTCCCATTACTAGGGAACCCACTTGGACACTGAGATGCCATGGGCTATATCTGAGCAGGCGTTCTGGGTTATAAGATTCCCTGCACTCTGCCCAAAGTTTGGTTATGAGTCTCAGCATCTGCTTTGAAACACTGTTAGGTAGAATCTTTCAGAGGCCCTCTGTGGTAGGATCCTGCCCTGTTTCCTGTTTTCTCCTTCTTCCAATGTCCATCCCGTTTCTTTGGGATTTTAAAGCATGTGTGTGCTGTGTAAAGCTTTGCAGCAAGATGTCTTACACCATGCAACAGATCTGGTATAAAAAAAGGTTTATTGGGGGAGGGAAGAGGAGCGGGGACCTGGGGAAGGGATAAAGACAGACACGTGGACATATAGACAGGCAGATAGACAGGGATCAGTGAACCTAGAGGGCAGAGAGAGAGAGAGAGAGAGAGAGAGAGAGAGAGAGAGAGAGAGAGAGAGGCGAGAGTGTGTTCCGGGTGGCTGCTGGTCCTTTTATCCACAGCACACACCTGCACATCTGGAGGTGGCAGGTGATAATGTAAGCAGCTGCTTGGTCCCTGGGAGCAGACCACAGAATTGCCTTTTGCAAGGAGCAGCTACTTGATTTCCCTAACCTAAGTGGCCAGAGTGGAAAAGCTTACCTGACAATGTACCAAGAAGGAGAGTGTCAGCCGTATGTTTGCTATTCTACAAACATGCAATTAAAGGGGAGATTTTAAATATTTTCTCAATTACTTTAAGTAGACCTTAGAATGGGATGTTATAAGTTGGAGAGAGGGTACTCATTGAACACACATTGTTCAGGGACCCAGTAATATGGGAAAAAAAGAAACTAGGCCCTGCCCTCTCTTCTTACTTCCCACAATTTTGCTGTTGTGTGAAATGGCTCCGCACCTACAGTGACGTTGCTTATGGTCTGCTGCATCATTACTAATTAAATATAGAAATTGAGGAATGAAGGTGTAGAGGTTAGATGAACTGTCCTTTTTCTTTGACCCTCTGGAAAGAGAGGTTACCATGCTGTTAGCCAAGTTCTTTGGTGTAGAAAATTTCCTTTGTTTCCCGCACTCCCTAAAAGATCATTTGAGTAGTGGCCCCCACCTCTTGCATTCTTTTTTTCTTGCTACAATCGAAGCTTTGCTGATGTTCATGGAATTGCTAGCCCCAATCAGCTCAATTAAGGTCTCCCACGGGTGCCTGCTCCTTGTAAAGGCTGCAAGTGGTCTGGCCTCTGTAACCTTGGGCTGTGCTAATGGAAGCATGGATTCAGAGCAAGCTGTCGCTGGCTGGGGAAGGGAGGTATTTGTTACTACATCTTTAGTTGGTTCTATCCTTTAGAAGATGTAGTATGCACATGTAAGTACTGAAACTTAATTAGCTCTCACTAACAATACAAGCAAATTAATTCCTTTAGAAAAGGTCATCGACAGTTTAAACATCATAAATTATGAGATTCGAGGAAATGAAATTCTGCCTTAAAAATCTCTTGACTGCTTCATGTATCTGAACCATAAGACCTTTAATGCAGACTCATTTTCTCATTTTTCTCCCACGCACGTCGCCTGCCGATATGTTTTATCTGTATTATGGCTAGAGAGAGCTTTTTCTTCATTTTCCCAGAGGAAATAGGATTCACTGCAATTATGGAAGTGCATAATTAATGACATTCATGTCAGGAAAGGGAAGTTCCATAAATCTAAATGAATGAGAGAAGAACGAAAAGAATGCAAGAAATCCTATGCCAGCGCAGTGCGGGGAATATCAGAAAGGGCAGAAATCCTTACAATTGGAATTAGTGGCCTTGTAAGAAAAGCCGCAAGTTCTTACTCTCTCTGTTCTTCACCATGAAACATGGCAAAAGGAAGTTGCCAAAAAGCCAAGGGCAGGGAGTGGGGGTTCAGCCTGTGGACCTAACAGCACTTTGATGCTGGGTTTTTTAGCCTATAGGACCACGAATAAATTGATGTCTATTGTATGGGTTGGCCTGTCTACTCTCTTTTTGTCAAAGCAGCCTGAGCTATCTAAGACAGTTCTTTAGAGGAATGGTGAAAATTAGATATAAATCACCCTAGGAAATTTCATACAGTTACAATGGATCCTTGTCAAGTTATATGTTCAATGATAACATATTTCTGTGAGAAGGGAGGTTCTTTGAAATAATGCCAGATATTGGAAAAATGTGGTATTCAGAATACAAGTGTATTTAGGGCATTTAAGAATTACTTCTAGCTCACTGGAAGAAAAGCATATATATTTATAGATAACTAGGGCCCTTTTGAGGATGCATAACTTTAGATTATGCATGAAATTTAGAATATTGACCAGCTGGCTTTTTAACCACCACATGTAATTGGGAAATCAATGGATTCAGATTGCTGGGGTGAACGTATGTATCTGGAGGCTGATGGAAGTGCAAAGCCAGGGACTCCTAACTGGTCAGCTGGGATTTTCAACTCTCTTAGAACTTTACCTTGTTTTAGTCACATTACTGTCTCAACTGCTCATTCAGTTTGTATCACTTTTAGGGACTTCTTGGGGACTTCCTTTCTCTACTTTCAACCTCTCAAAATTTTGGGATGTAGAAATGATTTTAATTTTTTTTCAGTTTAATTAATTTTGTTACAGGTATGTTAGCATTTTTGCCTTTGTGTATGTATGGGCACCACATGTGTGCCTGCAAAGCTCAGAAGAAGGCACCAGAGCCTCTAGAACTGGTGTTACTAGATACTTGTGTGTCACCATGTAGGTTCTGAGAACAGAAAGTGAGTCCTCTGCAAGAATCACAAATCCTCTCAACCAATGAGTCATCTCTCCAGCCCCCTGAGAGATGATTTTTACAAAAGCATGTTTTTGGGTGCCTCAATCTGAGTTTCTAGTCTCTTTGGTCGTGATGGAATTACCCAGTTTCTCTTGGTGCATAATTCAGCCAGCAGTGAGCACCATTTGGGACCTTTAGTTAAGAGTATTGAGGTATCCACCAGTGTCTTCCTGATACATTCACACCCAGAGTTCTTTTCTCTTAGTATCTATCTTATGAGGAAGTACTTACAAATCTGTGAGGTTCTAAGTCCCTCATGCTTACACTTGGACCATGGGCTCCCCACGTGCTGATGGCAATTTCTCTTCACTTCCCTCCCCCAGCTTAAATGACTGCTGTTATTGTCCCCTGTGGGTCAGGACCTGCTCATTTTCCTGCCTTCTTTGAGAAGGCCATCTGTCTGCCCAGGGCTTTGTATCACAAACCACTTCTTTCCAGGTTCTGTTTGATCCAGACTGAACACCACAGACCCCACTAACTACACCTGTCAGTGACATGGGGGCAGTCATTAGGGGATGATGAATGGTGAGCTCTCGTCTACAAAAGTCAGTTTCTGGAGTGAAATATTATAGATAGGTTCTCATTCCCCAGAAAAGTTCAAAATACGTTAGTGTATATCTCATAGAATTGGACCTGCTAATTTAGAATTGCCATGGCTTTGCCTGTATTCATTCACATTTCTCACCCAAACAAATTGGAAAACCGGAGCTGACGACTAATACTTCTGTAACACGCATCAGGGAAGGTGTTGTTCACTTGTTTACAAGAACAGTGAGAAGACAGTGAAGAGCCTCTAAGACTATATGTCCCACCTTTGATGGATTCTATAGTCACGCCATTCCCCACAGGCCTGTGCTTCATCAGTCAAAGGGGGTGAAACAGCATGGTTTCCTGGGCATTCCAGGGTCCTGAAACACGTTTATTTTATCTCATAGAACTAGACACAGCTAATCAGAACTGGCAACCCACTGTTGGTTGCCCATCTTAGATGGCAATAGAAACAGCACTGGACACTGAACATTCTTGGGAAATATCAGAAATGTTTTCTATCACTTTCTAGATGGTCAAGGGCTGAGCAATATTGGTTTTACTGGATCGCTGTGGATGTACAGTTTACTCAGATTGTGTATGCTCTGGGAGACATGGGCATCTTGAAATTAGTTTTAAAAAAGTAAATAAATAAAACTGTTTGCATTCGTAAGTTTTAGAATTAAACTGCACGGACACAGAAGTGACGATGCTCCTACCTGCCAGACCAGAAAGAAAATAAGTAACCACTGTAGAATTCTCTCTGGAAGTTGATTTCTGATTTGGGATACCACATATAAGCAATAGTTTCCCCAATATTTAGAGGGACTAGAATCCCCAGAGAGCAAGTTTCACTATTCTTGCCACCAGACAGCAAACTGTATGAGCACAGTCAAGGTCTTTTGAACTTCTCTGTAAGTTTTAGAATCAGTTTCTTGGTTTGGACTACAAAAAACCTGCTGAGATTTCAAATGAGATTGTTAAGAATCTTCAGCTCTTTTAGAGAATGAGTAACATACTAATCATGTAGCATATTATATATTATAATATACATATGCACTATTGCTCAGCTCCTCCTAGCTATACATATCTTTAAAACTTTTGGACAAGTGTGCCAGGAGATATGGACAAATAAGCTTCTAGGTTACTGAATATGATAGAAAGTTGCCAGACATTTTTGCGTACCTCCTGAATAAAATGGGTAAATCATGGATATTAATATACACAATCATGGGCTATAATGAATGTTAACAATGAATTGACTGATAAATACAATGGTTATTTTAAAGACTATAAACATTATCGTTCCATCAGTTATAATTAGGCCTATACAAGAACTGGAGTGAGACACCCTGGTGTGGGACCGCTTTGGGGTCACCCTTGCGCCTCTATATAGCCTCTCACCCACATTCTGTAAGTAAGCCCAATAAACTCACCAACTCCCCAAGCCAGACAAGTTGGTAGAATTGCAGGGAAAGCATGCTAGTTTTCTGCAGGGAGAGAATTCTCTTAACAAATATTTCTTCTAAACAAACTGCGTTCAAACCACAGCAGAGGGCACTCGAGCTTGTTCTGTTTTACTTACCATGTGCCAAGTCGTAAGAGTTCTTCATACAGTCTAGGAACAAGCGTTCTCCTGAACATACATTTTAACGTGTGGGCCAAGAACTGGTGACCATTCTCAAACTGGTCGTCTTCTTTTAAGTGTGCTCCATAGGGTGAACTTGTTTTTCCCCCAAGGGCTTTTTATTACAAACATTTTGACTTTCATTAAGTGTGGGGCTCTGCTGGGTAAGGTTGAGGTCTGATGTCCCTGGAAAGCCATTTATACATGAGGATTTACACCAGCATGCATGGAGACATAGAGGTTTTTGTGTGTTCATGTAAAGTGAGGTTCCTAGTGAACTTAGTCTCTTCTCCTTTTTTTTTCTTTTTCCAGGCCAGAACCTCATGTAGGCAAAGCAAGCTCTCTCTTCATTGAGTTACATGCCCAGGCCTCTTTTGTAATCTTTTTAATTATTTCCCCCAAAAATCGATCATTTTTACAAAATTTAAAGATGATTTAATAATCAGCCATTGAATTGATGATTGAAGCATTATTTAAACTCAAAGCTTATTCTGGTAAAATACCTTTAAGGACTAACCTTGGTCATTGAGTTCATTTGTGATATTGACAAATGATTCAGGTCTCAATAGACACTTTGTTCTGAGTTGTAGTAATTTAAAAGTTGAACTTTGTAAAGAAAGTTCCCTTTTCTCCAACGTAGAAATCTCATGTTTCTTTAGAAAACCTGTGGATTTTCAACTGTCTTTTTCTGCTCTGGTACTTCTTCTATCTTCACCTCTATAAGAATTGCCATAAATAACAACAAAGTTTTCAGGATTTCTAAAAGTGATGTGTACTTTGTAAAAACTCTCCTCATGAGCTCAGAGATTAGAGCTGGGATGACCAGCATTCTTTAATCTGCTTAGAAACAGTCTTGAAGTGACTTTCATGGCAGAATGGACTTAGTCATGGTGACTCTCACAAACTGTTTCGAGAATTTCTCAGTGGATATAAACTGAGCAATATTTTATTTTGGTAAACCATCATCTTGGACTAATTTTCAATAAGAGAGCGATATCTAGCCACAGCAGGGAAATTGGAAAGGAGTGTAAGCTCAGTGATGTTAGGCTCTGACCACATGGGACCCTTCCTGGGGAGTGCAATCTTTGGAAGAACTTTGCCTATAATTTTCCCAAATACTGTCACACAAGTTAGTGTGAGATGTCCTCCCCAACACTTGCCAACAAAAAGAAAGACAATTGAATGATTTTTCAGACAGTTTCCTAATCTTGAACCACTCCCAGTGTGACAATCCGAGGGTTCAGATGCTCTAGACCCTAATTTCCTCACACCGTGTGGTCTTAAGCCAATCATTCAAGTTTCATGACTTCGATGTTCTTCTCCTTTGAGCTGTAAATATTCATATTTGTCTTGATGACTTCGTGATATAATAAATGACAGGCACGAAGTTACTCATAAAACTTAAAAAATAAGCAACATTAAATTTTAAAAAACTATGACTTATCCAGCCCCTCAACGAATTAGAAATTCTGAGTTGCTGGGCATACAGGATTAGTTTTAGACCAAATGCTAAAAACTTTCAGTTATTTCATGGTAAAAATTAAATGTGATGTGGTACAAGGCCTGATGTGATTCATTCTCCCTAATCATCTTTAATACCAGAGCGAGCATAGGCATATCACATCCCCTCTGTGCTCTGAGGTTTTCACTCATTAAGTGGAGATGAGAGTGGGACCTCCTCTAACAGGATTGTTGTGCCATGTGAAATAACAAATGAGAAGGCTTTCCAAACAGTACTGGTCTGTGTATACAGATGCCTAATACATTAGATGTTTCCCCAACTTAAATCAAACACATAATATTGTAACCTCACATTAAAAATGCATGTGTAGAACTCCAGGAAGGTGCCGTCAATACGCTTTGCATGTCCTGGGGTGAAATACATCTGTAGGCACCCATGAAGTTGTGGTTTGTGGAGTGATGAATGCTAGCTACCATCCACACTGCAAAACCACGCATCCTGCCCAGTGCCCATTCTTAGATTAACTTTGGGGCATCTGCACTGGGGGACCACACAGTTGCTGCTGCATTTGAGCCACCGTTTTCTGCAAAAACTCTAAACACACCTGTTAGTACAGGAACGTTCAATAGTAAAGATTTGAGTTTCTCGGTTTCAAGCCCTGTGCCATTGAGATGGAAGTTGATTGTAGCCTCCTCATATCTCTTCTTCGCACTTTGCAGATAGTCTGCATCCTCTGATTTTTCTTTCTTATTTTTTATAATGCCATAATAACATCTATGAAGGCGCTTCCTCCCCTGAGTGCAACTGATATGTTTATTAAGTATAAATGTTCTATTTTTAAATTATTATTTTTTTACATTTTACTTTTGCCATTGCATGTGTATTCCTTCAAGCTCAGAAGTATGAATATGCCTGTTTGCGTGACTATCTTTAGCTGAGTGTAGGTCCTGTTAACCTATCAGAATCTTTGTTTTTTTAAATACCAACAAAAGTACTGTATGATCTATGCCAGCCAGAGCGACTTTCCTATATTCATCTGCTACTGGCTCCCAAGGCCAACGTCTTTGCTAAGAAAACAGTAGTGTGTGCCTAAGGGTCACAATAAGCTACAGTTTCAAGAGTGTGAGCAAAGCTTAAACCAGATTAATAACCACATCTCTAAACATAATTATAAAATTCTCAAAAGCAATAACAAATAAAAACAGAAGTCTTTAAAGCTGCCACCCAAACCAATATTTACACTCATAGGACATCGATGGGATTACTGCTGACTTCTCCCCTAGTGACAGAGAAGGCCAAGGGACAACAAAACAGATTCCTCTAGTGCAACAACAATTTCCCCAGACATTGCTAAAAGATGTTTTTGGCAGTGAGGGAAAACACTGTTAGGAAAAATAAAATTTATGAGAAGATATGAAAAATTTTTAGTATGTCAACACATAGAGAAGACAACATTTCTTTCTTGTACTAAATTCTTTAACACATGGCTGGTTGTTTATTCTTGAGATTTTAGGATTTCACTCTATAATCCAGGCTGATATGGAATCCACTGTGTAGACCTGGCTATTTCAAACTAAGTCCAGGAATTACAAGTGTGTCACTGTACCTGCCTCCCTACTAAGGATATTGGTATTAGGAGAGTTCTGTCCTTCACAGTATAAAAGTATCTCAGTATAAAAATGTCTATAAATAAAATTATACTTCTTTGGGGTTCTTATTTCAGCAATAAAAAGATACAATATTCATTTAAGGTCGACTGTGACACATGAAGGGGACATATACACACTATACATTGTTCTTTGAAACAACTAGAAAATAAAAGTATACTTTAAGAAGTTAGGTGCTGGGTTGTGAAGATGGCTCAGTGGTTAAGAGCACTTAATGCTCTTGCAAAGGACTTTGCTTTCATTCTCAGCACTCATATGGTGGCGCACAACTGTTTGCAACTTCGGTTCCAAGGGATATGATGCGTTCTTCTTGCCTCCACAGCCAACTGACACACGCATATGGTGTACATTCATACATGCAGGCAAAACACTCTCTCTCTCTCTCTCATACACACACACACACACACACACACACATACACACACACACAACTTTACAAAAGAAGAACTTAGCCAACTTTTTCCCCCCTTGTATTTTGTTTTATAATGGCACAAACTATACCCTTTCAGAGTTTGGAGTTTGTTTCCAACAAGAATAGGTGTATCTGGGCAATAACCAGATCTTGAGGGTCAGTATTTAGCATCAAATTACAAGCACCAGACCAACCCCACAACAGTGCTGTAAGACAAACACTCAGGAGAAAGAAGCAGAAAAATGAAGAGTTTAAGGCCAGCTATTCCAAAGCCTGTTCTCTGGTTCTCTTTAGCTGGTAGTCCCTGGAATCATCACTAAAGAACTACATCATATATCGAATCTTCTTTGAGGGGGCTATTGGTTCTTTGGCACAGAGTTTTTCTGTGTATCCCCAGCTGGCCTTGTACGTACTATGTATCCCAGATTGACCTTGGACTCAGAGAAATCCTTCTGCCTTGGCTTTGCAAGGGTTGGTTGGGATGACATGTGTGCCACCATGCTATGGAGTCCCTGCCCCTATACTATTGCAACTTAATATCGTGTTCAAAACGATGACTCCTCATCATATTAATAGTGCTGGGACTCCTGTGGATTCAGGAAGCACAGTTTGGTGATGATTTAAAGCTGAATTGAGCCATTCGAAATAAGACGTCTGACTGGAGGATGATGTCTATTCATTCAGCTATACTGAGGTCCTTTTTATAAACCAGGCCCTTGTTTAGAATGAGCTTCCAGACTAGGGGGCGGATGGGGAAATGTTCCAGTTGTGTCTCAAACTCAAAGGGCAGATAAAGGACGGACGGTCCCAGCTGCCTCAGCACTGTCAGTTTGGTGAAGTTACCTTCCTGTGCACAGAGAGCACCAGAGCAGTGTTTCTGTTGATGTGTTTTTCTTGTGGTGGCTACTGTTCTTCTGGGCTTCTCAAGTATGCTCCAGCACCCCTGCTGACCTCCCTGCCTGCCCGCGGCAACTGCACTGGCTCCCCTGGGTGGCTGCTCCCTGCCCTGTACGGCCCTCAGTCAAACAAGATTTACAGCATGTTTAGCAGCTACAGACAAGGGCAACAATTAATTTTGGCTCCAGAATGTCCTTTTTATTAGGGGAACAGGTAATTATAATCTTAAGTAAATAGAAGGTGCTGGAGTCATACATAACCCTTGAAGTGTCTCACCTAATTTTATTTAAAGCAGCAGCCCTCTATATTAAACACTCAATACTTTATTTTACACTATTTTTTATTTGTTTCTTTAGGTTAGCAAAGTAATAGGTTTTTCTTATAGAATTTTCCTATGTATTTTTTTTACTTATTTATTCCTTTATTAATTTTTTTATTCTTTAACCATACAAATATTTTGTTTTTATTGATTGTTCTCAGCTCCTCTTCCTATTTTTTCATTCTCCTTTGCTTTTCATTCCTTCCTCTGCTCATTAGCCCTGCTCTGCTTTCATAGCTTGCCTATTTTATTACCCTCTCTCCCTGACCCCACTTAAAATCATTTCTCTCTTCATATGATCCCATTTTTTGATGTTATGACCTTTGCTTGCATATATAAAAGTTAAAAATCTCAGATCCACATTTAAGAGGAAAATGTCTAATATTTGCCTTTCTGAGTCTGGTCTATATTATGTTAATAATCAGTTTTATACATGTTCTTGCAAATGTCTTGATTTCATTTCTCTGTGTGATTGAATAAAATCCCACTGTGTTCATGCACCACATTTTCTTTATCCGTTAATCTGTTGGGCAACAAGTAGGATGATTCCATTTCCTATGAACATGTGAGAACACATGTCTCTGTAAGCAGGACATAAAGTCCTTTGGTTATGTGCCTAAGAGGGGTGCAGCTGAGTGGTATAGTAATTCTTTTTTTTTTTTTCAGAGCTTCTATATTGATTTCCTTAGCAGATGTACCAGCTTGTACTCCTACCAGCAATTAAGAAGAGTTTCACATCCCTCTGGCACTTGTTTTTTATTTTTCTGATGGTAGAGCTTCTGGCTGAGGTGTGATGGAATATCAAACTAGTTTTTATTTGTATTTCCCTAATGGCTAAGGGTATTCAACACTTTAAAAATATGACCACTTGTGATAAATTTAATACTTTAAATCTCAGTAAAAAACAATTACTTGCAGATAACTTAGCCATACAGAGTTCTACTGCATGGTGGAACCTGTAAGAATGTAGTAGAAATAGAAGCTCTGTAGTACAAAACTGGACAAACAAAAAGAGTATAACAAGACATAGGTCAAGAAATTGATATTTGATTTATAATAGGTTTTTAAATATTCAATATAATTTTTTAAATATCCACGTGTTAAAATTAAATTTACTAAGAACTCAACTTAAAACATTTTTAAATTCCTACCAACTAGAGCTTCTTACACCAATGCTATCATAATGTTTTAATAGTTCAGATATAGATGGCCCTTTTTTAATTAATTAATTAATTTATTAATTACAATTTATTCACTTTTGTATCCTAGCTGTAGCCCCCTCTCTTGTCCTCTCCCAACCCCACCCTCTCTCCTTCTTCTGTTCTTATGACCCTCTCCAAGTTCATTGGTAGGGGAGGCCCTCCTTCCCTTCCATCTTTCCCTTCCCTAGTCCAGGACTGGCTGCATTGTCTTCCTGTGTGGCCTGACAAGGCTGCTCCCCCCTTGGAGGAGGTGATCAAAGAACCCGCCACTGAGTTCATGTCCGAGACAGTCCCTGTTCCCCTTACTAGGAAGCCCACTTGGACATTGGGATGGCATGGGCTATATCTGTGCAGGGGTTCTAGGTTATCTCCATGTATGGTCTTTGGTTGGAGTATCAGTCTCAGAAAAGATCCCTGTACCCAGATATTTGGTTCTGTTGTTCTCCTTGTGGAGCTCCTGTCCTCTCCATGTCTCCCCCTTCATCTCCCCCTTCTTTCATAAGATTCCCTGCACTCTGCCCAAATTTGGCTATGAGTCTCAGCATCTTCTTTGATAGCCTGCTGTTTAGAGTCTTTTAGAGGCCCTCTGTGGTAGGCTCATATCCTGTTCCTTGTTTTCTCCCTCTTCCGATGTCTATCCTGTTTGCCTTTCTGAGTGAGGATTGATTATCTTACCCATGTGCTCCTTCTTGCCCAGCTTCTTTAGGTGTACAGATTTTAGTATACTTATCCTATATTATATGTTTACTATCCACTTATAAGTGAGTATATAACCTGTGTGTCTTTCTGCTTTTGGGATACCTTACTCAGGATGATCTTTTTTAGTTTCCACCATTTACCTACAAATTTCTTGATTTCCTTGTTTTAATTGCTGAGTAGTATTCCATTGTGTAGATGTACCACAATTTCTGTATCCATTCCTCAATTGAGGGACATTTGAGTTATTTCCAGATTTTGGCTATTACAAATAAAGTTGCTACAAACATGGTTGGGCAAATGTCCTTGTATACTTTAGCATATTTTGGATATATGCCTAGGAGTGGTATAGCTGGATCTTTTTAAAAATAATTTTTATTTTTTTATATTAATCACAGGTTATTTACTTTATATCCCATCTATAGCCCCCTCTCTCATTCCCTCCCAATCCCACCTCCCTCCCTTATCTCCTCCCTGCCCCTTTCCAAGTCCACCGATATGTGAGGTCCTCCTCCCTTTCCATCTGACCCTAGCTTCTCAGGTATCTTCAAGACTCGCTGCCATGTCCTCCTCTGTGGCCTAGCAAGGCTCTTCATGGAGGTAGTATTATTCCTAATTATCTGAGAAAGCGCCAGATTGATTTCTAAAGTGGTTGTACAAGGTTACATCCCCACCAGCAATGGAGGAGGGTTCCCCTTTCTCTACATCCTCTCCAGCATGTGTATCACTTTAGTTTTTGATCTTAGCCATTCTGATGGGTGTAAGGTGAAATCTCGGGTTGTTTTGATTTACATTTCCCTGATGACTAAGGATGTTGAGCATTTCTTTAAGTGTTTCTTTGCCATTTGATGTTCTTCTATTGAGAATTCTCTGTTTAGCTCTGTACCCCATTTTTTAATTGGATTACTTGATTTGTTGCTTTTTAACTTCTTGAGTTCTTTATATATTCTGGATATTAGCCCTCGGTCCCAAATTATTGAGAAAACAATTTAAAATGACTAATAGATACGGCCTCACTTTTCAAACAGACACTCTAATCCCATAGCTGGTAACCTATTTTTCTATTGCAGACACCAGTTTGTATCTTTTCAAAGGACTGTTTACATCAGTTTCACTTACTTAAATACAGAGCCATATCTCTCTCAAAACTGCAGAAAGGTTTGCTCTCACCTCCATCTTTATCTTTAAAATAGACCTTAAAATTTACATTAGTACCAGAATGGATGGATCTCTTCTTGAAATGCAGGCATTGACATGACCTTCTTTCTTTCTTTCTTTCTTTCTTTCTTTCTTTCTTTCTTTCTTTCTTTCTTTCTTTCTTTCTTTCTCTTCTTCTTCTTCTTCTTCTTCTTCTTCTTCTTCTTCTTCTTCTTCTTCTTCTTCTTCTTCTTTTGAGGGATGGGGTCTTGCTGTGTTTCTTAGGCTGATCTCAAACTCCTGTGCTGAAGTGATCCTCCTGTCCCAGCCTCCCATGTAAGTGGAGCTGTAGTCTCATGCAACTATGACCAGCTCTTGCCCTTTTGTGAGCTAATTTCTGATCTTTGTGATAACCTATCCAATTCTCATTCATACCTGATCATCACAGAACCATGCATTTTCTATGAAAATAAAAAAATCCACTTCTATAGGGCATTTTACATCCTTACACAGAAAGGGAATCTTACTCAGAGAGGCACAGTCTGCAGGAATTCTACTCCACCACCACAAAGGAATTCTTTACGTCATCATGCTCATATTTATAGCTTTCAACACCTCTGCATCCAGAAAAAAAATCTTTGCTGTACATTTGCATATCTCATGATCCTTCTGGCAAAGAAATTCTCTGTAGAAGACATGGTCTGCCTCCAAGACAGAACCAAGTGTTTACTGCTCCTAGAGAAAATCTTCTGCGGGATGGCCCCCATCCCAGTGTTTTTCAGTTCTTATAGTCTCATTGGAAAGAACTCATTCTTTTTTCACGTCCATCTACATGTTCACTGAGCATCCAGGACAGAGCTCTAGATTTCCTCCTTTTGTCTGAATTTCTCTGACCTCTGTGGGCCCACAGCATTAAAAGGCAACCCCCAAGTTGGTCAAGCAGAAAGTTAGGTGGTATCTTTTCTAATTCTTCTCTTTTCTTGCTACTTCTTTTCCTTCCATGCAAATCACTATTGACTCATTTTCTTCACCCAAAATGTAGCCTGTATCCACCTACTTTCTTTTGTTTATTCATGTGACCCAGAACTAACTGCAGTGACCCTTATAAATGACCTTTCTTTGCCTCTATTCTTTACATCTCTCAAACTATCCACACACCAACAAATCCATTTATCTCTTTATCTATCCACTTACTGACACATCCATCCATTACCTATTGGAGACAAGGCATTTGCTATGTAGTCCTGGTTGCCTACACCTTGCTCTGTAGACTGGACTGACCTTAAACTCACAGAGCTCTGCCTCTTGCATAACAAGCACTGGTATCAAAGACAAACGCCACCACACCTGACAACTGAGGGACATTTTTGAAGTGAAGTGCAAATCATATTCTTCTTGATAAAAACCGAACATTGGTTTCCTACCCAGGTTAATACCCAAACTTTTTCATGGCTCAGAAGATCCTACATTATCATCAATTCTCAGTGACCTACAAGCTGTGGAGGACAGGAAGTATCAGGATGGAATGATCCTCTAATGTTCCTGCTTCCAAAGGTCAATGAATTCAATGAGTTCAAACACTGGTTAAGAATAAAGGTTAGAGAGAGATCATGGTTGGACTCGGGAATCAGAGCAAAAGACGTGAACACATACAAAAAAGAAGACTGAAAAGGGCAAACATTAGGCTCTCCTGAGTTCTAAGAAGAGTACAGGGAACATAACACCCCAGCTCTCAAATGTAATCTCAACAGAGGTGGGTATTCCCACTTATGCGGCCAGCTCCCAGTGCATTGTGGAAGGGGACAGACCAGCCGAAGAAGCAGCTGAAGAGCTCCCATTTAATTCTAAAACTATATCATGGTCAGAGCACATACTTCATGGAAAGAATAACATTTAGGGCTCTAACTCACATTTATCCTTGCTCGGATTAATATGACAAAGACAACTCTAAGCAGGCTCTCACTGGTTCTGCTCACCAAAAGGTATTGCACACATGACCTTGGATCAATATTCAAATTCTGCCCGCACAGCTGGCCAACGCATGGGTATTCCCGTGAGAGAATCTCCAAAAGTGAGTGCGTGCTATTTAAGCAGTGTGTGCTATTTACTTGCTCCAATATAAGCCACAGAAACACAGATTCCACCAATCTTTCTTGGCAGGAGGAAATGCACAGAAGATGAATTTTTAAATCTCACTGTGCGATTTAACTTTTCCACTAAAATATTTCTTTTCCTTAAATAAGTCTTTAAAGATGATGTTAAGGGAGGGTGGGTGGGATTGTGAGGTGACGAGGGAGGGGGCTACAGCTGGGATAAAAAGTGAACAAATTGCAATAAGGAAAGAAAAGAAAGAAAAAGAAAAAAGGAAGAAAGAATGAATATTCAGAAAGAATTAAAAAATAATGTTAAGAAACACCATTTGTTATGGATGGAGGCTCTACCAAGAAAGACAAGGCAAGGTGTGGAATGCCTTGTGGACAGTCTACCAAGGCAGCCAGACCTGGTTTACACGGTGTGTTCCTGACTATTATTTATGAAGAGGTTAATAAAAAATAAAGACCCAAGGGCCAGGAAGCTTGCTCAGTGGGTAAAAGTGCTGGCTACCAAGCCTGGAGACCCTGGAGGATACAGGTAAGAAGAGAAGATAATCCTCACAAGTTGTCCTCTGGCTTCTGTCTGCATGAATAGCCAGGTAAAAACAATGTAAAGTTTACAGACTCTATATACACTGTGCAACTGCAATTTGAGGAAAGAAAAATGTCAAAGCTGTCTTATGATCTGCCCTAGAGTTGTCTGGAGAGGAGTTTCGGGAGGGGCATCTTCTCGGAGCCATCTAAGCAGCTTGCATAGGGCCAGATTTACAAAGCGCCTTGTGGCTAACCCGATACAAATAGTTTTCTCGGTGTGAATTTAAATCCCCATCTGCTAAGGCAGATTCTGGAACTAAACCCAGAAGCCCAGGGATAATTCCCTTCTTCGATTCCTTTCTCCTAAGAGTGCCTTCCTTCCCTGGGAGATCCTGCTGGGTAGACAGCATGCAGCAATGCACACAGCCAGCAGCAAGGAAGTGCACCATGGGAGTATTGCCAGAGCTGAGTGCAGGTGCTGAGGGAGCTGGAAGAGGAGAGAGAGCCAGGAGAGAAGAGGAAGGCACCACACGGTCTTGTACTGTGCATGAAGGCATGCCTACATGCTCTAGGAGTCTGGGGAAAGGAGGAGAAAGCAGAGGAAGAACAGTGGTCCACATGTGGGTGAAGCTATGGGCAGGCAAGGCAACACTCTTTAAGTGCTGGTCTCCTTGGTGTTTGCTGGCAGCAAGCGGAAGCATCCTCCGACGCTACAGTCCCTGAAAATAAGAATTGAAAAACCCTGGGATGAGGGTTATCCAGCAGAGGGTGTTCTCTAAGAGAAATAAACACTTGGTTCTGTCTTGGAGGTAGATCATGTCTTATTCAGAGATTTTTTTTTTTTTTCAGAAGGACCATGAGATATGCACATGTACAACAAAGGACTTTTATCCATGACTTAGCACTGAACATGTTACAGTTCTCATGCAGGTCCTGGGTTTCAGCACTCACAGCTCTTGTCATAGCAATAGGTCATTGTTATGGCTCTTTACCTGGGGTCTGAGACCTCTGACAATTTGACAGACAGTTCACTGGACCTCTTCTGGTGGCCAGAGAGGAACCACTTTTCAGCTCTTTATGGCTTTTCATTGGTTCTCTGCTCTCTCACCTTTGCTCTATTTCTACTTTCCTTCTTTCTTTCTACCTTGGATGCTCTCCAGCCATATTGTCTTGAATATTTTAGAAGCATGCCAAAATATAGAAGCTTCTTGGTATAGGGTAAGAGATGCAAATGGGTTATTAGCTCATTTTTTTTCATATTTTCTTATTCTTTGTTCTGTGTTTTTCTCAATCACCCTTTCCCTAGAATTTATCTGTGATCTTTAATCTTTTTCTCTACTGACCAATAGCAAGGGCTTGCTATATACTTTTATTACCTTTTTTCTTTTGCCTTCCTCTCCTTCCCCTCCAACCCAGTTTCCTCTTTCTTCCTTCCTTCCCTCCTTCCTTCCTTTCTTTTTTTTTCTTTCTCTTTTTTTTTTGTTTTTGATTAACTAGGCATGGATTTTGCCCTATGGTTTTATATACATGGTCAGATACATTTTGCTTAAATCCTACAGCCCTACAGATCTTGATCTGTGATATGTTTTCCCAATCAATCCTGTTTTTAGATATTAACCTGCATACTGCAAATTCAAACTATGTACATATTACTTCCGTGTGGTAATACAATTTGAGTTTGCTCACTCACTCCCACTCTCTCCATATACTCCCAAGTCAAACAGCATTCAGCACAAATTTGACTTGCCTTGCAGTTGGAGTTAGATGGTGTATACTTTATAATCAGTTGAGAGATCCTTCTTGTTCATAACCAATGGTTGTAAGGATTAGAAATATAAAATTGTAGATTGCAATAAAATAAACAAGAAATAAACACCACACTGTAGAAGTTATGAAAGTGTAAAGAATCTTTAGGGGCAAACTACAAAGAGATAGTACTATCCATGACAGTTCTAATTGCTTAAATTAGCTTGGCTAAATCTGCACATTTTGAAAAGAAAACCATCCAATTGTAAAATTACATATTATATAATAGAGTCTTCTTTGTGTGCATCTTACATTTTATTAGTTTTCACATGAGAACACAAAATAACTGGTTTGGAAGTGGTTTGTCCCAAGTGGTTGCTTGTTGGAAGCTTGGTCCCCAGTATGGAAGTTTATGGGGGAAGTGAAATAGACATGGGGCTTGTGTGATGCCCTGAGGTCAATGTGACACTTCTTCAAAGGGGAATAATATGGTTCTAATGAGACACTGAGTTGCTTGAGAGTGAGCTTTTTATGTGATTACGTGCATCCCTAAAATCACTCTGCAGCTGTTCGGTGGCACGAGCTCCCTCTTGTCCACATGTTCTCTGCAATGCTCTCGCTAAACTCTCAAGCTGATCTTGAGCCTCCAGAACTATGTCCCAGATAAACTTCTCTTGTTTTATGAAGAGAGTTGGTAGCATAACCATTTACAGTAATGAAGGGGGTGCTGGTGTGCCAGTTCCTTTCAAAGTACTAACAAGAGTGCACTCATGTACTGACAACTGCTTTATAATCATCATGTGTTCTGATACTTACTGATGTTATTATGATGTTGGCAGTAAAGAATACTGCTACATGGGTGAATTAAGGACATTTATTGTATGCGGGCAAGCTGTTTTCTCCTCTTTGGTAGCAATATTTGCAATATTTCAATGGGAGAGGCTTGACTTCATGCAAAATGAAGCCCAAGGATCTCTCCTCCTTCCATTGGTCCGGCCTTCACACTTCTACATTTTGAGAAGCAAGCACAAAATCCAAAAGTGGTAAATAAGACCCTTTGTCAGTGATCTTAGAATCCTGCTTTGTAGCTAGAAACAGTACATCCAACTTATTGTAAGTACAAGAAAATGGATAATTCCACATAATGAGATCTGCAGGGAGAGCCGAGTGGTAGGGCTGGGGGTATGGTTCTGTCATCATAGAGGACTCAGCTGGATTGTAAGATCCTTTTAACTATCCTTAAAGAACTGACTGTTACTTTTTTAGATTGTCATCGCATGGTCTGTAACTGCAGATTTTTTAAATGCACAAACTATTTTTAAAAAGACTATGAAAAACAGAAAGCAAGGGGCAACCAATTAAATCAGAAATAATTCCATCTCTTTTCGCTCTTCCTCCTGTTCATTTTCCTTCCTCATTTTCTCCTTTTCTCTTCCTCCCCTTCCTTCTCCCTTTTTTCCTTTCCCTCCCCTTCTTGCTATCTCCTCCTTCTTTATTCCTCTTCTTTTGTCTTTCTCCCTCCTCTTCTCCTTTCCTCCCTCCCTTTCTCTTTTTCATATATTCCCTTTTTCCTAAGCATCTTCAGGAGACTTCCCCTCATGTCTCGTTCCCTATACTAGGTTAAGGGAAACATAGATTGGGGCATTGTCAGCTACAGTCCCAAGTAACTTGTTCTACCAGTCAGGCAAACTGTGGGAAGGGAATGGTCATTGAGTGAAAAGAACATCACAGTCAGAATGAAAGAACAGCAAAAAATTAATGCTGTAGTTCATTCATTCATTCCATTGGTCACAGTAGCATGAGGCCTGTAACTGATATTGCCATGGAAACCAGTCAGGGGCAGAGCTGCTGGCTCATGTGTGTTCCAGGCTTTAGATCCAGTGAATCCTCACATTTTAAAAGGTCGCTTGCTTACGTTAGTAGTTTCCTCTTAGCAATCAATGATGCCCTAACTGGCTCCAAGAGTACACAATTGGAAGCCTGATTAAATGGGTTCTGACATCAGCTCTGCCATTCAACATTTGTGTGACCTGGAATTAGCCATGTCACCTCTCTTAACCTCAGTGTTGTCATCTGTGGAACTAAACAAACTGCTTTAGCTGCTTGAATCCTACTGTCAGTTCTGATTTTTTGAAAAAATATGTTATTATAGTCAATTTCAGGCTTCTGGCTCTCAAATATCCACGAAATTATTAAATACATTTGCTTTCTTTAGCTACAGTAAGAATCAAAATACAGCCACTCCTGATAAGACCTAATAAACTAGGATCAGAATAAAGGAAAGGAAGACCTCCTCTATCATTGGACTTGGGGAGGGGCATATGTGGAGAAAGGGGAGGGAGGGAAGGATTGGGAGGGAAGGAGAGAGGGAGGGAAGAATTGGGAGGGGAGGAGAGAGGGAGGGAAGAATTGGGAGGGGAGGAGGGAGGGAGTACAGGGGGGATACAAAGTGAATAAAGTATAATTAATAAAAATTTTAAAAAAGCTTATTAATGTTATGATAAGTAAATTAGAGGAGAAATCATGCTCTAAAGCCTGAGAAACTTATGAAAGCAAAATTTTACATAATAACAATAGCCTGGCTTTAGTGTTCTGGACATAAATTTGTAAGCACATGAAGCAGCATGGGATGAGAAGGTGGGGACTCATGAAGGCTTTCACCCCTTTATCAGCAGGTGTCACTTAAAGACTCAGTCTGTATTAGGCACAGTACTGTGCACCAAGGAGGTATCAGATTTTATTTATATATCTCTTTGGACAAAGTTTGGTGACAGGCAACAGTGACTCAAAGAAACAACAGCTTAAGGCAAGGACTATGTGATTTTTAAGACAGAAATATCAGGAGTGGGCTGGTATATGGAGACCTAGGCTTTTCCAGCATATCTGCTTTGTAGCTATGTTTGTCTCTCTATTCCCAAGGTTGACTCTTGGTCAGGGCCTCTGGCCACCTTTCCTTAGCAGACCTGTTTCTGGCCTGCAAGAAGGAGAAAGGAATATGGAGGAAAAAGAAAGAAGGAGACGTTTTAGGTGCTCTTTAGAGAAGGTTTATGCTTACTGCCTATAAGAGAGTCATATGTCTGCCTGTGACTATGTGGGAAGGGCAAAATAATGTCCTTTTTATCTTCTATGTGCCTCTAATATACTAGTGGTTCTATCACATTGGACAAAGAGGATGGGTACCAATGAGTGTCTAATATTCTTTGTATACACAAAGGCTCTATTTTCTTGATGCACATGTGAGTACTGGGTTAAAATGTTCTGTAGATATAACAAAGAGAGCATACACGTGAATCTCTATAGAGAGTAAATGGCTGGGTCAGGTAAAGAAAATGATGGGAAGTCTTAAAGGATGAAGTCATATTGAACTGAAACAATATATTGATTGTATATGATATGAATTACTCTAAAAAGCAGCCTAAGAGAGCATACACTCCAAGTTACATTTGCAAGTAAATGATAGAGAAGTAGGGAGCAAAAATACAGCATGGAATTGATTTTATATCATCAGAGGAATCATGTGCAAGAATATTAGGTTTTGTTTGTAAGCCAATGACCTGTAATAGTGACTGTGATTTTATATTGAAGCAATGGATAATTCACAATGAAAGATGCATCAAATAGTACCAAAAAAATTCTAGCCAAGAAGCTATTCTCAACTGATAGATTCTGTGAGAGAGAAAATCAGTTTTCTTCAACAGAGTGTCAGTGGGTATATCATCCATGCTCCAGGGCAAACAACATGCTCAGGAGTCATCGGGCAACATAAATTCCATTAAAATAATTAATTAAATGTGATGCCAGCTTTAAAATGCCTGCATAGAGGAATGGAGAAATGGCTCCACTAAGAATGTATACTATTCTTTTAAGAGAACTCAAGTTTGGTTCCTAGCATCCATGCATTTCAAACCACCTGTATCTTTAGTTCCAGGAGTCTCACCATCCTCTTCTCCACTCTGTGGGCACCTGCACTCACATTCATAGATACCTATACATAGATACACACATGTACACATAATTTTTAAAAGTATGCAAGTAAATCCTTTAGAAAACAGAATAGATTATACAGATCTGTGAGTTGAAGAGGATGTGGAGACAATGAAAGAGATACGTGCACTGTGTATGATAATTAAAAATGTCTATTCATTGCAATAACGTGTCTGAAACTGCTTATATCTAGACTCAGATAGTCTAAATGTCCATCAGATGAGGAGTGACTAGAACAAAGTGGGGTATACATATATGACAGAAATTATTCAGTAAAATAATGTTATGTAATGTATCATTACTAATCACTGCTACAACGTGGAGGTGATATCAGAAATGTTAGGCTAAGGGAAAGATACCATGCTGTGTTGATTGTATGTTATAGGGTGTCTTAGTTAAGGTTACTGGTGCTTCAAGAAAGCACCATAACTAAAAATCAAGTTGGGGAAGAAAGGGTTCATTCGGCTTGTACTTCCAAACTGTGGTTCATCATCAAAGGATGTCAGGACAGGAACTCAAACTGGGCAGGAACTTGGAGGCAGGAGCTGATGCAGAGGGCATGGAGGGGTGCTGCTTACTGACTTGCTTCCCCTGGCTTGATCAGCCTGCTCTCATATATAATCAGGACAACCATCCTAGGGATGGAAACACCCACAGTGGGCTGGGCCTTCCACCATCAGTGTCTAATTAATGCCTTCCAGTGGGGTCTTATGGAGCTATTTTCTCAATTGATTTTCACTATTTTCAGGCAATTTTAGTTTGTGTGTCAAGATGACATAGACTAGCCAGCAGATTGGGTCACATTTGTATGAAGTAACCAGAACAGGAAAGTCTGTAGGGCAGGGGCAGACAATGATGTTTGGAAGTGGATGTCATCACAAAGGGACACAAAGATTCTTGTGGGTGATTGAGAGAGCATGCTACAACTAGATTCTGCCAATCACTGTCTAACATGGTGAGGTCACTATAAATTGTCATCTTATACACTTAAAATGCAAAAATTCTGTGGAATGAAAATTGTGCCTCCACAAAGCTTTCAACAAGGCAAAATTTTTTCTTTTAGTTAAAATACAATAACATTGTTTTTCCTCTTCCTTCTTCTGAGAGCCCTTCAAAATGATTCTCCCTTCAAATTCATGGTCTCTTTGTCTTTGTTTTCATTACATTTATATATGTAAACAAATAAATATATCAGTACAGTTTGCTCACTCTGTTTAGTGGTGCTTGTATGTATGTGATTTCAGGGCCGACCATTTGATATTGGATAGACAGTTGAAGGTCTTGTCCCTGGGGAAGAGCTAAGTCTCCCTCTTTCAACATTCCTTTGTTGCTTGGAGTTCTTTGTCTAGAGGTGGGCAGGAGCATGAGATTTCCCCCTTTGGCATTAGCATGTCTATTGGTGTTATCTTTGTTGAGATCTTCTTTAGGTATCCATATTATTGCTGTTTTATGGGTGAAGGGCTGTAGTATCTAGGATAGTATCTAGGAGATAGTATCTCACAGCAGATGAAAAACATCTTTTATTTTTTTAAACACTCTTAATTAGAGTGAGTTGTGATCCCAATTACAGAAACCCATCAGGAGATCCAGGAAGACATTTGAATGTACTCTTGTTTCAATTCTACTCCACCAATTCCTATTCTTGAGGTTTGGACATCAATTCTACGAAAATGCTTTTAGGTGCTTCTGATGTACATCTTTAGATAATGATGTTAGAAGGTACTTAGAATTTGGAATTAGGCTCCCATATGGATTACATACATTTATTTTTTCCTTAAAGAGTCTTGATATAGTATCTCCTAGGTCAGACTCAAATTCATGATCTTCCTGCTTCCACCTCCAGGGAGCCTTTACAATGAACATGACTATTTCATTGATTGGCTTGAAAGTTCCTAGATTGGTGAAGCATGCTTGTGGCCATTTCTGGAAGGCCTTCTTAGAGGGCTAACTGAGAGGAGGCCACACCATCTCATCTGCAAGAGGCCAAGATAGAAGGGAAGGAAAATAGCAACACACTGAGATGTATAGTCACCTCTACTTTCTGCTTCCCACATGTAATAAGGGGAGGAGGCTCCATAGCCATGTGTTCTTGCTGCCATGATGTTCTGTCCAAGTTTCATGGAGCCAGGTGACTGCAGACTAAACCTCTGAAAGCAAATTGTGAGCTGAAAGTTGTTCTGACAGGCAATTTGTGACAGTGGTTAACAGTTCTGACTAACTCATGGTTACTTTTATTGTTTAGATTTAGATCAATGGTAATGCGCTGAAAGACAGTATTATTATTACTATTATTATTAATGTTATTATTATTATTGTACTTCAAATTATACCCAGGATCTTTTGTGTGCTAGACAAGAACTCTGCCATTGAGCCACATCTTCAGCCAGCCTGCTTTTCACTTTTTAATTTGAGACAAGCTGTCATTAAGTTGTCCTGGTAGCTCAGGCAGAGCTTGAACTTGCAATCCTTCTTCCCTCAGCTTTCCAAATAGCTGGAATTACTAGCATGGACCTCTGTGCCCTGCCCAGGGATGGATTGAAATGATTTGTGTGTGCAATTAGAGACACATTTATTTGCATTTATTTAAGGAGTAATAATGACAATCTAGTTGAGGGAAGCTGAGTGATTATTCATCTATGAGATGATAAAGCCATTAGATTAGACATTGCTTCATGAAGTTGTAAGGACTGAATGTGTTTCAGGGAGGAGTTAGAGGAGCCTGTGGCACAGAGCAGTACACAAGCATTTGTGCCTATCATTGACGTCATCATTATGTTTATTTAGCATCAGTTACTTTACAGCCGGGATCGTCATTGTCAAGTTGGGCAATCCCACGGACGTGATCACACTGGCGTTGTAAGGGAGAAGGAATACAAAAGAAATCAACACCTTGACCCAACCAGTGTTCTGTGTTGTGGAGCCAGGACCAGTGGCAGGGTGGAGGCTCAGGCTGTCTTTGGTTTGATTCCTTCTGGGAGAGAAAAAGCAGCTCTGTCAAGAAGGCCTTTGAAGTGGACATGGAGAAGTATTTTGTAAATATTTTTACTTTTATACATTTAAAATTTTTGTCTCAGTGAATGTCTGTTCGCTCTTTACCAGAAACGCCTCCTGTCTCCTTCACTGGCTCATCTAGAAGTCATTCCTCTGAAGTTCTCCAGATGCTTGTTTGTCTCTTTGTTTGTTTGTTTGTTTTTCAGAACTTTCTCAAGTTACTTTTGGTAACACTAGATTGGAAATGACTTCCAGTTTATTAATTTATCCATAATATACCCAATATGATTTGGTAAGAGGATGATATAAATGATCCTTGAGGCCAGCCCAGGGGAGTCTCAGTCAGTATTTTTTTCATTTTGTAAAATGGAAGAGCATCTATTCATTTACCCCTTTCTGTGACATAAAATGTAACAATCGATTTGATCAGAATTAATTGTGCCCATTTTAGTTCTAATGAAAAATTCATTTATCATGATAACATCTCTGTAAATATAAAGTGTTTCTTCATAATGATTTTCTAGAACTCCAATAGCAGAATTGCATTTTGCTTCATATTAACCCTTGGGAAATCATGGACAAAAAGGCCTAATAAAATGACTGTTTATAGGTGTAGATTCTTAGTTGATGTGACATATTAAAGAGACAGTAGCAGGTGATTTGGTTTCATACAATGATTAAAGAAAGGTTTAAGAGTGAATAATGTAACTTGGTCAATATCCAAGATGGAAGAAGACATAGACACACATAGAAAATCTGCTAGAATTTCAAGGCAGTAAACTGGGCAAAGTTGAAGAACAACGATCAGAAGAGATTGGTGATAGCTCAATTGCAATGCAAAATAGGGATCTTCACAAAGCAGAACAACAAAAACAAACCTTTAGATTCTGTCCCAGAGGAACTGGTGGGTGAGGAGCTGCCCTCTTCCAGGGAAGAATGACCAGAGTCATGCTGAACACAAACAGCCTCAGAAAATTGCCACTGCTCTCATGGTAGCAGCTGGTTAATAAACAGGGAGAGGCAAAAAGGGAGAAGAGATAAGGGAGAAGAAAGAGGAGAGCAGAATAGAGGACAAGAGAGAGACAGTGAGACAGAGAGAGAGATTTGTAAATCATTTCCTCTTTCTAATCCTCCTTGCTCCACCTGGCTGGAGCGGGAATGAGATGCTATCTTGAGAAGACCAGGACAATACTGGACAGATACAAGTCAATAGTTGTGCAATAGCCCAAACCCTCTGTAAACTGCCTTCTTTGGAAACTCAGAGCTATATGATGGAATCTGTCCAACAGAATACTTCCACTCTACAGGGGAGAACCTTTGAACCATAACTCTGTGGTGTCCAGTGAAGCAGAAGCATGTTTAGACCCAGAAAAAATATACAGGGGGACATAGACACAGGTTCAAGGTCCCTTGCCAGGTATCAAGAAGAAACTACCTCCAGGGGTAGGGACTGACCTTTGAAGATGGTCCATCACAAGGGGTGGAGCTAGCATTCATGACTGGGCTCCTGAAAAACTACCCAGAGCTGACACCAGCACTCGGGATCCATTTTTTTTTTAAATACTGAGCATGGACAGATCAATATCAGTGACCCAACCATGCAAGGCACTGACATCAGTGATGTTAAGACTAGAACAAACAAGCAGGTTACATTGCATTTATTCTCTAAAAGCCTTGTCCAGCATCCAGCTTTCACTTCCTCACATTCACGGCTTCTTTTGTTAGTACAGAATTTTAATGTAGAGAGCAGCTTTCCTTGCCTGCTCTTCTCCCCACCTCCTTCCTTTTGTCTTTATTTTTTTCAATTTTATTTTTCATTTTTCTTTCGATCGGTTTTCTCAAAAAACATAGACTGGCCCTGCTTTAGAGGTGTCTGCATCTGAGAATCCGAAGGACGCAGGATAACTTTAGATTATCTGACTGCATTTGTTTAATAATGGTTGTTTTGTGGGACAGTATTCTACTCTCTGAGAAGTGCTGGGGATTGAGGCTGGTGCCACAAACACCAGTCTAGCAGAGGAAAATTACACCTCAACTCTAGTACAACTTAATCTTTCTTGAATGTTGCAAATACTATTAAAAGAGTAAGTATGATTAAAATAAATCAACTAATGACCTAATCCCAGTGTATAAGGCCCAATACAAAGCCACAAGAAACATGAAAAAAATTAGGAAAACACGATTCCTCCAAACCATGCTAAACCCATTGTAACGGCCTGTATTGAGAATAAATGTGATGAAATCACAAAGAATTCAGAAGAATGATTATAAGTATACTCAAAAAGATCAAAGAGGACACAAATTCCCGAATGAATTCTAAGACAACAAAAGCCAAATGAAATAAGGCAGTTGATACAGGATATGAAAGTAGAATTCAATAAAAAGATATAAGTACTGAAAAAACTGAAATACTGGAAATGAAAAGTTCAGTAAGTAAATAAACCCTATGCAAAGCCTCATCAATAGAATGGATCAAGAGAATGACAGATTATCATGGTTTGAAGTCAGGGCAGAGGAACTGAATATTCAGCTAGTTACAGAGATAAATTAATAAGAAACATGGACAGAGTATTATAGAGCTGTTCAAAACACCGAATTTTTGGTGCATGAACAGAAAAAAAAGGATATTATGTTAGAAGAATAGAAACTATTTTCAGTAAAATAGCTGAAAAAAATAGAGAAATATAAAGAGATGGCTATCTAGGTACAGGGCATATTTAGAACATCAAATAGACAAAACCAGAGTGAAACATATCAGTGCATATTGTATTTAAAATACTGATATCCAGGACTGAGGAACCATACTGAAAGCAACAAGAGTCAAAGTCCAAGTTACATGTAAAGGCAAACACATCAGAATAACAGATTTCTCTTTGGAAATGTTGATGACAAGAGGGGTTGGGATGATATTTCTCAAGACTCTATCTATGAAATTTAGCTGTCATAATTAAAAGAGAAAGAAAACTTTCCACGTTAAAACCAAGCTAAAGAAATCATGACCATTAAACCAACTCTACACAAACAGTTGAAGCAATCCTTTGGAATGAAGGAAAAGATAAATTTATCCACCAGGCTACAAAAAGTATAAACCATGCTAGAACAGAGGAAAATGAAAACTAGAAAAACACTAAACATGAAATCTTCAAACAAGAGGAATTAATGCATACCTTTCAGCAATAATGATACATTTTAATGGTTTCAGTTCCCCAGTCAAAGGTGCAAGCTTGCAAATTTGTTTAACAAGCAGGATCTAGCTATTTGTTACCTCCAAGAGATGTACCTGACCTTCAAAGGCATATGCTACTTTAGAATGAAAGGGTGGAAAAGCTATTCCAAGCATATGGATCTAGGAAAGAAGCAGTTATTACTGTTCTGTTTGACAAAGTAGCCACAAAACAATAATATGTCAAAAAAGATAAAAACAAAATCACTTCATAGTGACTAGGAAGCAAGTCATCAAGAAAACAGTACCCATTTAAGAATATATATACCAATTGTTAGTGAACTTAATTTTATAAAATAGCTGTAAAGGCACAGATTAACTCCAAAATAATAACATTAAGTTACTTCAGCATTCTATTCATTTCACCAAAAAGTGAACAGAGAAACATCTGAGTTAAACAAGATTGTAGATCAAATGGACCCAGCAGGCAAATGCAAAATATTCCTTTCACACACTGAAGAACATACATTCTTCTCAGTAAACCATGGAACTTTCTTTAAAATAGTCCCTATAATAGGACACAAACAAGTCTTAACAAATACAAATAAAAATTAAGATAATTTCTTATCTTCTAACCATGATTGAATAAAATTAGAAAATAGCAAGAAAAACTACAGAAACTACACATAATCCTGGAGATTGAAGAACACAGCATTGAATAATGAAATGATCATCAAAGGAATCAAAAAAGGTAAAAAAAAAATCACAGAATCAGGTGAAAATTAAAACACAACACACCAAATCTGTGGGATACAGTGAAAGCAATGTTAGGAGGAAAGCTTGTAGCAACAGATGGTTATATTAACAAATCAGGAAGATTTCATGTAAATATAATCTAGTATTGAGCATTGGAGCCTAGGGGACAAAAAGGAACAAGCCAAACCCAATATCAGTAATTAAAAAGAGGCAATTAATATCAGGGTAGAAATTAATAATTTACTAATTAACAAATTAATAAAAAGAATTCAAAGGATCAATAAAACAAGAAATTGGTTCTTTGAAAACGTAAAGAACACTGATATACTCTAAGAGTATTGATACAGTCTTAGCCAAAATAAGCAAAAGAAAATGAATTAACACCCAAATTAATACAATTAGAGGTGAAAAGAGAAAGAGACTCCAACAGGTGCCAAAGAAATTCAGAAAGTCCCTAGGACATAGCTTAAAATTTTGTATTCCACTAAGTGAAGTGGATTAAATTCTAAGTAAAATAGATTAATTTCTAAACAGACCTATAACTAACAATATGGTTGCAGAATAAAAACAGCCCCCTTCCCCAGTTAATGAAAGTCCAGGTCTAGAAGGTCCCACATTCCAATTGCCCTGATGAAGATAGATGTAAGCATTTAATAAAGTACCCTGTAAACCAAATTAAAGAACATGGATCTATTAGTTCTTTTCTTATGACTGTGACAAAATATCTTTTAAAAATGCAAGTTAAGGAAAGATTTATTTTGGCTTATGGTTAGGCAGTACAACTGTTATGGCAGGAAAATCATGCTGGCAAGAGCTTCAGGCAGCTCATTATATCGTACCCATGTTCAGGAGGCTGAGAAGAATAAATGTCAGTACTCACCCTGTTTTCTCGTTTTTTCTCAGAGACCCCAGCCCATGGAGTAGTGTTACCCTCATTCACGGTGAGATTCTCAGTTCAGTTAAACAAAATCTAGAAACTACTTCATAGACATCTTCAGAGGTTTGTTTCCTTGGCAATCCCAGATCCCGTCAAGTTGATGATCAATATTTACCACCTCACCATATCAAGAAGACTAATGACCTTGATCAAGTTGGGTTTTGTTCCAGAAATAGGAGGACGTTTCAACATATGTAAATCAATAACTGTAATAGGTCACATAAATGAATTCAAGAGTAGAAGTCACATGGTCATCTTAATTGATGCCAAAAGGTTTTTGACAAGGTTTAACAGCTCTTTGTAATAAAATCCCTGAAAATACTAAGACTAGAATGAAGATATCTCAGTATATAGGACAAGCCTACAGACAACATTACTCTAAGTGCATAATGAGGAAATAGCCTGCAGAATGGGAGGTATTTATCTGTCAGAGGACTAATTTATAGAACACATAAAGCACTCAAAAGAAAAAAAAATCCCAAATTCCCAAACCAAAATAAAAAAACTAAACAAGCCATCAAACAATCCAACGAACAACTGACCCAATGGAATGAACAGATAATTCTGCAAAGAAGAAGTACAAATGGCAGTAAATACACAAACACTTGTTTAACTTCACTGGCCACTGAGAAGGGGAGTTGAAACTATTTTGATAGTCTCTCTCTCTCTCACTCCAGTTAGAATGAGAGTCATCAAAACACCAAAGAGCAATATATGCTGACAAGGATGTGGACAGAGGGGACAGACCACTTATAGATGGCTGGTGAGAAAGCAAACTAGTGTAGCCCTTGTGGAAATTAGCTCAGATACTTCCGAAAACCCTGACTTATGACCCAGCTATTCCTACCTGGACACATACCCCAAGGACTCACCACTCAACACATTACAGAGATATTTGGTAGTCAGCGTTTATCGAAGCATAAATATATTCGGAAGTACAGCCTGAGTAGAGATTTTGTATAAACTGTTGTAAGTATATACACTATTGACTATTTTTCAGCTGTAAAGAAGAACAAAATCACATCATTTGCAGGAAACGGGAGTCAACTGGAGATAATCATATTAAGCTAATGAAGGCAGAAAAGTAAATGTTATATGTCTTTTTTAAAAGTTTGTGGTTGCTAGATTTTATGTAGATACATGAAGTCATACATGCCTATGTAATGTGACAGTAGAAAAGAAACTGTCTGCAGAACAAAGGAGATTACTTGGTGTGTTTGTGGGGATACGCTCAAAGTATGGCATGTCCTTCTACACCACAGTACAAAGCAAAATGAATATACACAATGACAATTTTTAAAAGAAGAGTTATTTGTCCCACAAATAAGAAGAAGTGAAAATGAGAATAGATATTTGCATAGCTAATTACCTCACTTTATCTACCCCCTCTTGAGAACAGTGATTCCTAATTATATGCAATTCTGATTGACCCTGAAAACCCAAGGGTAATTATTGTTCAAAGACTAGAAACAAAGTGAATCCATTTTCAGAAGTCATAATTTTGTTTACAAAATATTCAGATATTGAACAGTTATGGGTTGGAGATGAAAAGCCCAGCTAGTTGGTAGCCCTGTTCTGAGAGGATATGAAAAGTTTAGAAGGACGTAGGTTGCTGTGAGTTGGGCCTCATGGGTCAGAGCGCAGCCCAGTTTCAGCCTCCGCCTCTCTGCTTACTGACTGCCAGCATCACATAAGCAATCACGTCACTGGTGCTCCCAGCCACTAGCCACTTCTGTCCATGCCTTCCCTGCCATGATGGACATGAGGCCCTCTCAAACTGTGAGCCAAAGTAAAGCCTTCCTCCTTTAAGTTAGTGGTAAGGAAATTAATTAGTACACAGCCTTGAGCTCAATGGGAGGGTGGAGCTGTAAGGGTAGGAGATGGTCCTAGAGCATGTGAGCCCCATGGCATACTCAGTGATTGCTTGCAGAAAAAAAATATCAGCTCAGCTCATGTGCCTAATAATGAGTTGTGTGTGATGGCCATGAGGTCTTGCAATAGTGAGGAATTTGCATGGGAGTCACAATAAGGATTGAAGGCAGCATAACCCCAATATGACCAGAATGGAGCAGTCTAGTCAAAAAAGAAACTCTGGAACTGGAGAGATGCCTCGGCAGTTAAATATCATGTACTGCTCCTGTAGAGGATCCAAGTTTGGTTTCCGGCGCTCAGGTTGGAGAGTAAATAGCCGTGTGTAACTCTGGCTCCAGCCAACTCTCTGGCTTCTGAGGTCACCTGTACTCATGTGCATACTTGTACCACAATACACACATAATTTAAAATATAGTCTTTTAAATGTGTTGATAGAGGTCCCTAGTTTTGCGAACCGGTGGAGGCTGATCCTGTGGTAACCAGACTGTCTGTGGAGGCAGCGGTCTTTACAAAGAATAGATGCTGTTTCCTGTGCTAGAACCTCAGCCACATATCTAGCGTGTCACTCTCTGTGATATCAAGGGAGGAGGCCATGCCCAGGGCTGTTCTGGACATGTTGCATCTTTAGCCTCACAGATACATTTTATGAACATCCCCAGAATTTTATAATATTCATTGTCAAATTAATTTTAAAATAGTGTTTGGGAGCTTCTGAAAGTTTCTCCCTCACTCTCCCTGTTATGGTATGAAAGGGTCCCCAGACCAGTTAAGTTTAATTAGCATGGGAAACTGATGAAACACATCTTTCCCTGAGGACAAAGAAGGAAGTGTCCTACGGTGCCTTTAGACAAAGCTTTTTAAATATTTTATTAAACCTTCACTGGTCCAAACCCATTCCCGTCTCTTCAAATATTTAAAGCAGCTCACTCAGCTTGGGAAGGCAGCTTCAGAGTTCTTGCTTACTCTTGGCTGTAGACAGATGATGGAGGTGCCCACCTAGAGAGCAGGTGTACCCTCAAAAGAAGGGTAAGCAGACATGAGAAAGCTGCAGGCATGAGGGCTCTTGGCAGAGTCAAAGCTTGTGGCTGCTATGATCCAAAAGCCCACAAGGAGGTTTGAGGATTCTACCACTGTGGTTGATTCTCATCACCTGCTCTCTAAATTCCATTAGCAGAATGTCCTGGCTCCATGTGCTAAGCTACAGCCACCCCGTGGGAGGACTCTTTCTAAGCAGGGTCTGAACTAGGAGGTAGTGGGCCATATGTTCTGGCTTTATCAGTGATTGAGAAAGGCAGTGGAAAAATAATGAAGTATGTGGAAGCATTGGATTCTCCCAGCTGTCAAGAAACTCTATTGGGTGGCTCTCTTTCCTTCCATTTCCTTTCGCTTTCCTCCCTCTTACTCTTTTGTTCCCTCCCTCCGTCCCTGACTGCCTCACTCGCTCTCTGCTTCAAAATACCCCCTTTAAAATGTAGTTTAAAAAATAAAAGGTTTGGCAGACCACAAGTCTAGCAAGTAGTGAATTAATTGGCATTTTTCTAAAATTACTCATATTTTCATTAAGGCGTGGGGTCCTTGTGCTCACAGATAAGTACTAGGGAAAACAGGAATGTTAGACAAGGGTTGGCTCCTCAATGGAGAAGCTGTGTACCTGTTTTCTACCCAGAAATCTAGGAATGGATGTAACTAATAGCCTGGAGATCTGTGCCATCTGTAGGACCAGGGCACACCTGAATCCCATAGACTGTTATGTTTCTTTATCCCAGACTCTTCCTCCCTGGACCTTTATCTTAAGCATTGTTTTGGGGTCAATAGAACCCATCGTTATGAATGATATCATGTATACGTTGTAAAGAGTTTCGATGTAAAGATCTCTTACACTTTGTTGTACATGCACAATTTAGTTAATTATCATCAGAAAACTCTTTTCCAAAATTGTGCTGTGCTAAAATAAGACTACAATAACCTTCCCTGTTGGTGCTAATTTTTAACTCAAAAAAAGTAAAATAAAATAAAATGTAGTTTTAGACTTGTAAAAAGTAACAAAACCAACAATTTGTATTTCCCCTCACCCAGCTGTTCCTACTGTCAACATATTATGCAATCGTAGTTCAAAACAGGAAATCAAAGTTAATATGATTCTATTAAATTATAGGCCTTACTCAAATGTCACTGGCTTTCCCATTGGTGTCCTTTCTCAGAATTCTTCCTACTTAAAGAGTCATACACACACAAGGATTAAGTCAACTTGCTACAGGATCTAATGAGCTTCAGCTTGCTTTCTTCCTTCCTTTCTCTTTCTGTGTCCTTCTGGATCTAATTTTGGAGAGAGTTATTCCAGGTACCCTAACCTTTTCCCCCTGAGTTACTTTACTTATTACGTATCAGCATCCCAATTGCTCTTTCCTCTGGAGCATGGTCATCTTGTTGCTCTGATTCTTCAGTGCTGTTTAGGATTCTGGGATCTAACTGGTTTGGTCTGTCTGTGTTTGGAGTTTATCACCTGCTTGATGGGCTCAGTGGCCATAACTTTTGTGGGGAAAAAAATGAGTTAATCTTTTTCTTGCAACTTACTTCTGAGTAACGAAGGCCCCTCTGCCTGGGACACCTGACTTCATTTTGCTTACAGGATCGGCAAGTCAGGAACTTAGACATGGGATGGCGGGATGGCTTGTTTCTGCTCTGTGGTTAGGGGTGGCCCAGCGGGAAATAACTAGAAGCAGATTGCTTATAGAGTAGCCATATTCTTGGTGGGATGGGACAGAGACTTGTCTGGAAACCAGTCCATGACCTGTGTGGTATGGCAGTGTTGAGGCCACTTGTCCTATTTCTTGGTGGATGGAAATGCCTGAGCAAGTATTACAAGAGCACCAAATAAAAGCCCATGGCTATTCAGACATAGCCCAAGAATCCACTGAGCACTGCTCTTACCACAGTCTTTTTACACAAGGTATCCTGGCTTTAAGAGAGACATAGGGGACTCTCCGCTTTCATAAAGTGTGACAAGATCACATTGTAGAAGGGGACATAGCAGGGGAACAACTTTGGAGAAGTCCAACCACCACATTAACTTAAATCATGCTAGTGAAGAGCTCTAAGGCAGAGTATAACTCTTTAGGTGCCTCTTAGCTACATTACCATTTCTTGTTAAGCTGTTAGAGTTGACTGTAGCTTTTGATTCATACTGACCCAGAAAAATGATATTTTGTATAAATAATAGCACTACCTCTGTCCTGTGCTTTCAAGCACCATGCCTAGTACTGTTTTATATAATAGGTAACTACTTCCTCTCATTTTTCCATAGCTTATTTTATTTGTGGATGGATGTTATTGTGCCCCCACCCCCCAAGCATTGCTCCAGCCTTGTAAGACCTTAGGTAGGCCCCTTGACAGATGTCTATGAGGTCTCTTCTGTGGTTGCAGGAGTTTGGGGTAGATAGACCCTTTGATCCTCTACAGATCTCTGGTTCTGCCAGGGCACAGCATCTGTCCCTATATATGGGCTTCACATTGCTATGGACTGATCCTTTCTAGAAAAGCATTCCTCAGCATAAATAAGTGACTTCTAATAATCTAGGCCTTTCTCACTAAAGTCAACTAAACTTTCCATTGGAAGTCCAGATTATAAAGACCTCTGAAGATTGTCATTCTCTGTCAAGGGTGACAATGACTTCCACAAGTGAAGGCTCGCAATTTGCTTAGTTAATACTCAACTCAAATATTTCCTGTTCTTGAAATTAACCACATCAGATTTCCTGATTAAACAAATTTCTAGTACCTTAATTTGTAATAACACTCATTATAATTGTAACTGAGAAAGTGGATTATAGATTATCCTCTACCTGTGTGTTGTGTAATCTTTGTGGTGTAAAGGTGTACAGGCTACACCCTAATTTCCATGAGCAGTTTTTTGCTTGAATACTAATGTGTGCTGGAGAAAAAGGCTCAGAACAAAGAAGGTTAATATCACAGTCTTTTGGGTTGAAAGAGACAAGCGATCCCTTTCTCTTTCTCATCAAACCCTTCATCCCTTGCTTTTTCTCCAGCATGGCAGGAAAAAGCATTCACAGTTACGGACACCAGCTTTCTTCCAGCCTCTGTTCAAGGCTGGCATTCTGTGAAAATAGAGCATTTATTGCCTTGCACATTTTGGAAGAACATTGACTGCAGCAAACATCCTGTGTTTTTCACATACAGGACAAGATGGCTTCTCTTACCCCCAGGCACTATCTTAATTTAGCTAATGCTTCTTTCCTTTGCAGATGTGTGTATGAAGAGGTGCTCTGGCTTCCATCGCTCTTGTTTTCCTATTGAGCCATGTAATTGCCCCTGTGAATGATGCGATGCCCTCTAGATCATGTGCAAATTTTGCTGGCCTCGCTCGCCCACGTTGGGGGTAGTGTTCAAATGCCAGCTCTCTTGAGCAAGTCTCAAGTGTTAGCACCAGTGAATGAACTTTTCTCATCCCTTCATTGCTGCTAAATGGCACTCTTTCCTCAGCGGCTGCAACAGAGAGCCATCCTGACATGGAAACTGCAACTTAAAAGTTGGCATACAGCTCTTGGTTGATAACTGGTGAGGGCTGGACTGTTACCACTGTTGATCACGGTACCTCACAAGTCAGAAATAACTAGCTCAAGAAAGTATTCATATTTCACCCTCTCTGTCAACATGAACTTTAAAATACTAAATAAGTCATATGCTTCCTGAGAGTCTTGTTGAAAATTCAGTCACAGAAAGGCTTGTGATGTCTTGCTAAAAGTCTCACCCCTCATTTCCATTGAAAGCCCAACTATTTATCACTCTCTTACCCTTGCTTTCAGCTATCCTGCCAATATTTGCAGAGCCAACACTTTGTGCCACATGCTAGGTCTATAACAAATAAGACTAAGACCACTATGCTCCTTATATTTTTCTCACATTTATAACAGAAGATGCAGAGCAAAAACTCAGCAGTTTGTTTAAAGACATCTGCTAGTTCTTCTCAAAACCATTCTAATTCCTGAAAAGCTTTTTTTTTCAGGGCAGGGATCAAAGGTGCTTGCCACCAAGCCAGATGACCTGAGTTCAATTCCAGAGCCTACATGGCAGAAGAAAACAGAAGCTTCAATTCATTTTCTATTATGTTGTATTCCTCCAATAACTGTCTCTTTCTACTAAGCAAGATAACTTAGACTCTCTCTCTCTCCTTTACAGACACACACACACACACACACACACACACACACACACACACACTTCATTTATTTATTTATTTTAACTTTTTATTCTTTGTAAATATTACCTCATGCACCCCAGTCCCATTCATTTCCCTGTCACTTCCTATCTGCCCTCTGCACTTGCAACCTCTCCCCCAAAGAAAACAAAACCAAAAAATCGAACATTTGTTGTGAAAGCTGTGGTGTGTCATATAGTATACCCTTTTGCCTAAACAACTTTACTTGAAAATGTTCATTACAGTGAGTCATTGGTTTGGTTACTTCTGGGATACCCTGATATTGCCTTGTGCCATGTAGATTTTGCTGCTTGGGATCTGCAGGACTGGCATCTCCACGCACCAAGCAGTTTAGATAGGGTGGAAAATTGGGCTGGACTAACTTGAAGTCCTGGAGTTTGCCTGGGTTATAGCTGAGTTGATCAACCCACCTGCTATCCTTTACCCATGCTACCAGAGCCAGCTCTATTACTTTAACCAGGCAAGAGGGGTGGGAGACCAGTTTTCCTGCCCTCATGCCCTCAGGGTCCCCTCGTCTGCACCCAGACACTAGGGCCAGATCTACTATTGTGGCCAGGAGAGGTGCAGGGCTGCTCTCGCAGAGCTGCAGCCTGTAAGGGGTGGGTCCAGCTCTTCTGCTCTCATGCCTGAATTCAGCTGGGTGGGGCAGGGGGTGACAACATTTTATTTATGTCTGACCCTTACCACAGTAAATGCTGGTACATTGTAACTTAAGGCAGGAAGCATTTCCGTTGTGTCTCTAGAGAATTACAATGTGTATTTAGGTAATTTGAGCTTGGTTCTCTTACTTTTACCTAATATAGAGATCCAAATGTTAATGGGTTTGTTTGTCTTTGATGCTGACAAAACCAGGCAGATTGAAGAAACAGAACAGAATTGCTGTGGACAAGCCTAAGGAGGAGAAGCAGGGGTCCCCACTTGGCCTCAGGAAGCACCCTATCCCAAATACGTGTTTGACAGTTTCATATTCACATAAAGCAGACATTTTCAAGTCTATTAAATACTTGGCAAACCAGTATTGCCCAAGTGCACGCTGTGTCTTTTCTCTGACGTTGTGATGGTGAGGGAGAGGCTACAAGTCCTGTGAAATGACCCTGGAATCTATCTGCTATATAAACACATGGTATGTGTTCTATTTCACCAACCCTTAGACAAGATATTTCACAAACATCCTTTCCTTGGCAATCCAAAATATATAAGGACAGGAATGGGCCCCAGATAGAAGTATCTGCTCATCATCTTACACAGAATCACACTTTTTAGAATGTACTTGAACTTTTCAGCAGATGGACCTTTACAAATGTAATAATAGAATATAAAAATACTCAGTCTTTTTCATGCTTGAAAATGACGCTTTCTCATTAAATTTTCTCGGCAACCCAGCTACATCTTTTCAAAGGAATTCCAATTACCAAAAGGTTTCTTTTAGGCCAGCAAGATGGCTCAGGGGGTAAAGGTGATTTCTGCCAGGGCTAACAGCCTGAGTTTGACAACTGGAACCCATATGGTGGAAAGAAAGAACCAACTCCTCCAGATTGTCCTCTGACCTCGACATTTGTACTATGGCATGAATGTGTGTGTGCGTGCACACACACACACACACATAGACACACACACACAATGTAAAAAGTAACAAAAAGAGAAAAGTTCTTTCACATTAATTAATAAGAATTCTCCTTTGGCACCACCCAGTTGATAGTCCTGATGTAACCACACAGACATCAGTAGAATAAGCTAATTCCTACTTCTGTGTCGCCACTTCTGCTGTTTTTCTCTAGCCATTCCTTTTTTCTACTCAGCTAGTTACCTTTGCCTCCCCACCAAAAATTTTTCCGTTCTCTTTGCACCTGTTCATTACACGAAATTGCCAACAATCTAGTTGCTTACCTCTGCTCATAATTTCCCAATTTATTTTGAGTGAAACACAATTGCATCCCTTCCCATTTTTCCTTTCTTTGCTCTAATTTTCTATATCTTCTACCTTCAACACCTCCCACATTCCCCATCCTCAAATTGGTATTCTCTCTTTCTTTGATTGTTATTTTAACATATATGTGGATATATGCATAAATGTATAAATATAACCTGCTGAGTCTGTTTTATATTGCTATTACTGTCATGTACATGATCTCAAGGCTGGTCACTCTGTATTTGATAACCAATTAATGGTTATTCAGTAAGAACTATCTCTTTGGAGAAAATAGTTCTCCCTCTTTCGGCAGTCATTAGTTGTCTATAGATTTTTTGGTATGAGGATAAAATTCCACAAGGTTTTCCTCTTCCATACCGCATTAGCATCTGTTTTGGTGTTGGTGTTGTTCAGGTCTTATTTAGATAGCCATATGGTTGAGGTATCACAGGTAGCTTCTCTGTTATTTCTAGGAGGCACAATCTCACAGTAGATGTCCTCCGCTTCTAGCAATCTTTCTGCTTCCCCTTCTTCAATGTCTCTTACGCCTTAGGTGCAGAGGCTGTGCTGTAGTTGTATCCACTGTGGCTTGGATCCCCATAATCAGTTGTTTTTGCATTATGAGGAGTTGTGGTTTTCTGTAATGGTCTTGGTTTACTGCAAGGAGAAAGTTATTTGATGCAGGGTGGGAGCTCTACTTACTTAAGGGTATAATGATAAGTTTCAGAATGCATTTGGGGATTTTGCTGGTCTTGTAGAATGACAGTAGTGTGTTCTCTAAGATCCATGACCTCATTAGCCCCAGGTATTTGGCTAGTACTCATTTCCTGTTGAGAGGAATTTAAGTCCGACCAGACAGCTGATGACCCTGCAGATGTAGCCTTTCGGGGGGCATCTATTTTGAGTGACAGTTTGGGAAGGCCAGATGGTGGCTCCCTATGAAGAGTTCTGAGAACCCTCGGTTTAGGACCCATCAGCAACAATCAGCTGTCAATGGCACAGTCTAACTCAGTCACCTCCTCCATCTTTACTTCGTTGCTGAAAAACAGAGGCAGGAGGGTAAGTGAGGTCCAAATGTTTCAAACAGAAAGGGAAGCATCCTTTTGCTAGCCCTTCCTGTACTCTATATACCTTTATTCATCACATGGCTCTACTTAAAAAGCTTAGTGAATATAAAAAAGAAATTAAATTTTGAAAAAAGTTCCTTTATGTTTTATTTTTAATTTTAGTTAACTCTCAAAACCATTAATTTGAGTCATGACCCAAAGAAGGTTGAAAGATGCCTGCTTTGAGCTTCATTGTAAAGAAATGAAATTGCTGTTTATGCGACAATCCATGCTCCTTTCATCTGATGTGTGTGATACCACAGGAAGCCTTTAAATTCCACACCCAGAATACTGGTTAATCTCCAACTCCATTGTAAATAAGAACCACATTTAGTCTTTCAGTCATCTGTATTTTATCGCCTAATTGCTATGCGGTCAGCTTCATTCTGCTATGCTGCTCATTTTTAAAGACCATGTTTCAGTGTGATACTCAAACACATATCCAAACAAATTTGTATAACTCTAGAGTTTAACTCTATGAGTAAGTGTTTTGAAAGGAAGTGACTCCTGCCCAGAAAAAGGAACTCTAACTTGGTATATTCGCATTAAGATGGTGTAGGCATGAAAGTTATCACTGAGCACATTTGACTGACAATCTTTTATATCTACCACAATAAAAAGAAAAACAAAACAAAACAAAAATCCATTGCAGACCAAGCAAATAACAATGTGTGGTGTGGCATGGTTTTCCAGGCAAAGAATGTTTTTCTTTTCTTCTTTTCTTCATTTTCACTTCCTCCCTCCCTCAAGGTATTTGGGTGTATGGTAAAAGCTCTCCCAAGTGCTCATGGGCCTTCCTGGCAGTTTCCAATGCTCAGACGGGAAAGAAAAAAAAAAAAAGTAAAGCCTTTTCCACAGAGGCTTCCACTCTCTTAAAAGAGCTCCCCTCCCCCCTTCACTGGGAACACCACCCTATGCTCTAATGCTGTCAAAACTTGAGTTAGATAACTAGGATGCTAATTGGGACCCTGGGCATTTGAAAACTGCCTGAAAGTGTATTCTGTTGTGGAGCCCTGCTCATTGCCATTTTTGCTGTTAGCTTTCTTGTTCCTGCTTTAAATGGTCTTGAATGGCCTTGTCTGATATGGGTCTAGATTGAGCAAAAGGTAGTTATTTTAAGCTTAATGCATGCACGGTTAAATGAGTAATTGGTGCCAGTCATGTGATTGCTCAGCCTTTTAGGTTTAATTGAAACCTTTATTTTCGCAGAGGAACATTTGAAAAGGTAAAAATGAAAATTTAGAGAGAGCCTGGGAAAGGCCTTTGTTGGCAATGTGTATTTTCTATTTCAGTGGAGTCCCTTGCTGCCCCTGTTACAAGGGAATCATTTGGGATTTAATTGAAGGGAAGGGTGCTGGCAGAGTGAACTGGTGTGACAAGGTCATAATGGCCATCTCTCTTTGAACCTTACTTCCTGGATTGTTTAGGACTCATAGTTTTGAATGACCCAAACTTTACTTTGCTGCTGGAGCGACCGCAAAGAAAATCCCACTGCTTAACAGCAGGCGTTTATTTTCTCACCATTTCAGAGGCAGGAAGCCCGTGATCAACAAGCCAGAATGTGCATTTTTCTGGTGAGGGCTGCCTTCCTGCTCTGTCCCTGTCCTCACATGGCCTCTCTTCCTGCCTGTGGAAAAGCAAAGACAGCTCAAGCTCTCTGGAGTGTCTCCTTATTAGGCCACCAGTCTTATGGGACCTGGGCTTTGCCCTCTGACTTCGTTTATCCTTAATTACTCCCTTATAGCCTTTCCTCCCACTGTAGCCACCATGGGGGTAATGACCGCAGCGTAGGGATTTTGGGGTCACAAATACTCATTCTGTAATTCCACCTCAGTGAAATGTCTCATGGGTGATTGAAAGTAATTATGCTGTCAAATAATAACTGCAAGCTTAGGAGTAGCCACCAGGATTGCCGGATTCAGGTTGAAATGCAGTTTTCAGGATGCTGCCCTGTAGCTCTCACCATCAGTTTTCATTCTTTCTTCAAAGAGGAGTTCAGGTGTCCTTGGGGACAAGAAGCATTGCATCCCTGGAGCCAGAGTTACAAGTGACCGTGAGCCACCCTGCATGGGTACTGGGAACAAACTTGGGTCTTTGCAAGAGTAGTACAGTCTCTTATTCACCGAGCTGTCTCTCTAGTCCCCCATTATTAGCTTTTAAGGGTGATCAGATGGCCACACCAGTTTTAAGCACCTACTCTATCATCTGCCTCTGCAAGAACTTTGCCTTAGAAATGGTTTAATCTGAATTCCCAGGATCTTGCCTCTTTCTCTATGTTTGGGCCACATCCTCTTCCTGAAATCAGTTGCCTTGATCAGAAGGCCAACAATGTGGACTTGTGAATTGTGGCTGCACAGCAAGGCTTGGGACACACATGTCTGACAGGATGAAAAAAGAATAAACCTAGGATAAGGGCATGGTATATATTATGTGTCCTTCACTGAAAAGACTGTCCTCAGAAAACTACATCCTCCATCCTACAAATATAATTGCTAATGAGAGGATACTTTTTAGTTAGTGGGGACATATTTCTAAAACCCAGCTGGATTAAAGGTGATATGAGCACCATGTACAGAGTAAATCATGGTAATGCATTATCAAATTTTGAATTGATGAGACTGAGCTGGACATTGCTCCCTTTTTTCTCTTTTGATATTTACTAAAGTTCTTATTCCGCTACAGCATTTAATTAGTGTAGTTCTTTTCTTTAAGTAATTTTTAAAAGATTTATTTATTTATTATTTATACAGTGTCCTGCCTGCATGTTCACCTGCATGCCAGAAGAGGGCGCCAGATCTCATTATAGGTGGTTGTGAGCCACCATGTGGTCACTGGGAATTGAACTCAGGACCTTTGGAAGAACAGTCAGTGCTCTCAACCTCCAAGCCATCTCTCCAGCCCCTAGTATAGTTCTTTATTATTTTAATTCCAAATCCTCATGCATATATTTATGAATGTTGAATCTTTTCCTCTCAAGCAAACTTATATAGAGAGGAAGTTCAGATCTTTGCTGAATTCTGTTTCTCTTATGCTGGCTTCCCTGAGCTCTATCTTAATAAATCATATGACAATTTATTCTTGAAAAAAAGTGGGCATCAACTGGAAAGATTTTAATAATCTTGCAAGTGGGGTGGGTCTACTTGTTCTAGAAGGGATTTAAAAGCTCATCTATCAGGTGAGATGTGAGAGGTTTGAGCCTTGTATGGTAGCACTTAATGAAAGATGTGACCTGTGTTTTACAACTGGTTCATTTCCCCCACTCTTAAGAGGGGTCACCAAGTTAGGTATAGCCTCCTAATACATAGTATAAGATCTGAATATGCTAAACATTGCTTGTAAATAGTTTAGCTGTCTGCTAACACAGGGCTCAATAATCTTTGAATGGCATTTTACATCCAATCACCCAATTATATTGCCATATAATGCATAGTTATTTTGATCACAGCAGGTCAAAATTACTGGTCACAATCAAGGAAGGTTAAAGGAAAACAAATTAGAGTCACATACAATATTTCTGTTGCAACTGTCCATCGATTGGTTTAAATTAGCTATCAGACACACATAAAGTCTGTAAGAAAAGACAAATAATGAGTAAAGGAAGGGAATTTCAAGAAAATAAGAAAAAGGTTTAAAAAATTTAATTAAATGGAGATAAAAGTAAGGAAAAGATATAATAGCTGAAATTTTAAAAATTTTTCTAGATGAAAGATATTTGGAGGAAAGTTTATAGAAGTCTAAAATGAGTCACAACTAAAACAAACACACTATTAATGCCATCTTGGACATGGAGAAGAAGGATGCTAAAACAAAATTTGAAGAATCTTAGAAATGTTCAGAAATTAGTCTAAAGCAGAAATGTCTGAATTAAAGATTATAGTCAATAAATAGTTCTTTCTTTTTAATGAAACACTCCTAGGCATATTTGTACAGTCCAAAGGCTAAAAGGAAATCTCCCGGTCAGTCAAAAGGTAGAGAAACATCTTTACCTTCTTATCTGTTGGATCAGAATGTGCAGGTAGCTGACAATGGAATGATGGAATCTTTCTCATGGTGAAAGCGCACTCTGTCAACCTTAAGTTCCATATTAAAAATAATAACATGGTTCTAAAAAGGAAGGCTACTAAGGAACACTTCCAGAGGACTGACCACAGAGGAGTTAGCTCTGTAGTACTAGAAATGCTCTAATGGAGTTCCGCCTGAAGGGCAATTCTACCATATGAAAAGAACTCTGCAGGGGGTAGAAGGCAAACAAAGGACACTGTTAGAATATAGTTTAATATTTTTTATTATTTACTGAATGCAGTTTTAAAATGCCAAATGTTAATTGCTGACAATAATGGACATAGCGGCATATTCATACCTAAATATAATCACTGGATCATGTTTACTCCATGTTCTCTCTCATACCTTCTCTATGGCCCCTTTCCTTAAAGATATTTTCTTTATTTGCAGTTTTTAAGAATCAAATGAATGTTCACACCTAAGTTAATACATTGTATATTTTATAGCCCAGGCAGAAGCAAATGTTAGACAAGAGTAACAAGGTTGAGTAATCTATAGATGGATGGTGGCGTGAGCTGCTTTTGTATCAAATAACCGTAATATTATGTTCTAGGTGTTGTGAGGATGTGTATCAAAGGTTTAGCCATGTAGACAACAGCATGAAAGTCCTTCATAATATTAAGGAATATCCAAAAATTCTACCACTGAATATATGAAAGGGAAAGAAATGTATGTTGAAGAGACGAGTTCGCATCCCTGTTGGTTACAACCCTGTTCACACAGCTCAGACACAGGGATGAGTGTCTACCACCAGGTGCAGGGATAAAGGAACTGTGGTACATACATATGATGGAGTAGTTTTTCAGTTATAAAAACAGCCTGACATTCATGGCAACATGGATGGAGCCCACAGCCCTTACTTTCGTGAAATAAGCCAGGCACAGACAACTGTGGAATCCTCCCAAGCTGGTCCTTTAGAAGTTTGGAGTAGAATAATAGAGACTAAAGTCTGTAGAGGTTTAGGTTAGGGAAGGGATCGGGGAGACATTGATCAAGTGATTCTAATTGTGGTTAGATAGGTGCAAGAAATTCTGTTGTGCACAGTAGGATGACTAGAAACAATAACATGTTATACATTTCAGAGGGATGGGCCTTTAGAGTTTCCACCGTAGAGAAGTGGCAAATAGTTGAGATATAACTTTATGTGAGCATTACGCAATATATATTTCAAAACATCACATGGTGCTTTGATAACACATGCAGTTTTTACATTTTCATGTATGAGTTTAAAACATCTTCTCAAGAATACATATTGCAGTTATTATGGCAACGTTTAAAAGTCTAGAACAAAAAAGAATGTGTAGGGAGAAGGGGTGCACTTCCGCTGTTACAGTGTTTGCCTAAAGTGGATCAAGCCCCTGATTTGATCCCCAGGCAGGTGTAATGGTACATGTCTGCAATCATAGTGCTCTGGAGATGGAGGGAGGATCAGAAGTTCAAGGTCATCTTCAGCCACGATAGCAAATGTGGGGCTAGGCTTGAGTATATGAGACCCTGTCTCAATAATAACAACTAAAACGAAATAAGACAAACGAGAAGGATACCTGAAGACGCAAAATGATGCTAAGGGTTGCTGAGCCGGGAAGGTGGGATGCTGAATGGTTCTGACAAGGCTTCCTTCTTATGGCTGACTCTCCTGTCCTGTCTGCTTTGTGTTTCTGTAAGTTCTGTCAGCCGGATTCAGCCAAGATTAAAAATAATTTGCATTCAGAATTTTCTCTGATTTGTATGCAATGAGCATCAAGCCGTGATTGGAGCAGAAGGTGTTTCGGATGCTTCGCTGCTGCTGAGTCTGATACCCAAGGACAAGCTTGTAAACAAGACATTATCTGTCAATGAGTCCTCAGCCTTTGGAAACATTTTAATAGATAAATGACACAACACCCCAAATGTATTCTGAATCAGCACCATCTCTGCAGAAAGCAACACATTTGTTTGAAGGTTATTCTCAGGTACATCTCACCAGCAGGCTGGTGATAACTGAGGGTACTCATCAAGTCCAGCAGCAGCAGTAACCACGGCACTAAACCCGCCAGCTCACAGATGATCCCATTTTCCTGGTGACTGATTTTCACGGGCTTCAGGAAAAGAAAAGTAAGAATCACCATATAAATAGAGCTGTGGCTCCCAGAACATTAGAGAGAAGTGTTGACAATGTGGACCATGTCCACGATGCTGTCCTGTGACAGCAATTGATTATGTTTCAGGGTGGGTCATTTGTTAAGACAAAATGTAGCCAGGACAGTGCTGGTGAACAGGGAAGTGTGAGCAAACTGGAGAGACTCTTGGAGTCTCAGAAACAAGGTCTGTGTGATAAAATTCTGCTTCAGCCATCTCCCTGATAACCAGAAGCGTGCTTCTTGGGGTCCTGGTTTCCTTTACTTCCTTATACCAGATTCAGCCTTGTGCAGCACCGCAGGATTGGCTATATAATTCATGCAGGTCGGTGCAAAATGAAGGCACAGTGTGCCTTGTTCTGATTCCTCTGATACTCTGAACTCCCCTCCAACTGGCACACACTGTCTGTCCTCCCTCTCTTTCTTCTGTTGCCCAAGCCCACCATTTTTCCATTTTACTACTTCTCTAAAAATGATGCGGCCCTTGCTTTCCAAGCTGCTTCCCTCAGGCTTTATTTTGCCCAAAACAAAGAGCATGAAAACCTCAGTCCAGTCTGATGTAAACAGATGAGAGATGGCCTACTCTGTGTTTTGTTCTTTTATTACTGTCTTCTTCGCTATTCTTAAGCAGTAGCTGAGGTCACGTTAATAATTTTGACAAACATATCCCATTAGTTCATTTTGTTAAATCTATGTACCTTCACTTCTTCACTTATTGAATGTGGCTGCCAATAATGTGCTTCATGAGTCTCTGAAGACTATGAGTTAATAATACGTTTAAACAAGTGGATGGAACATCGTGGTAGCCCCACGATGGATGTCTACAGGTAGAGGCAGGAGAATTACCAGCTTGAGATCAGCCTAAATTATCTGGTGAGACCCTGTGTCAGACAAAGTAAATTGAAGCCAAACAAAGCGAAACAAGCAAAAACATATTTCAAATGATTAGAATGAGACCCAAGATGCCGTCGATGCTCAACAAATGCTTGCTGTATTGTCACTCTTGTGACTACTGCTGATACAGACAGTCAGTGAAAATCCTAAGCCTTATTTGTAACGACGGCCAATCACACCTTTGTTTTCATCTTGAGAGTAGGTTTGAGTCATTAAATATCTTGTTAAACTTTCACCATGGAATGTGTACTCTGTGTCCCTCTAGACTTTGTACTATTTCACCCAGAAAAGCATGCATGTCACCCGTGAGCCCCAGCCTGTCACATCACTGTTCAGTGTTCAGGGTAGACAGTTCCTTGAATATGCCCACAGTAGACAATTTAAAAAGCCTCTCTTCAGATTGGCACTAGCTAAATAATTCATGTCAGAGAAAGGAAGAGACTCACTACCAAGAAGCTGCCCAGAATCAACCACCATCCATTCGGACCCCCTCACCCAGAGAAAAGAGAGTCTATGCATGGAGATAGCATGGGCAAGATATCTGCCTCAGGATTCAGACTCTCCTGGCCTACAGTGGCCTCTGCTTATCCTCTGTGCATCAGATAAGAGCTTAAAATGAACAAGCAGTCTCTTCACCCCAGCCACTCTCTGTTAGCTTCGGTTTTTTAATCTCTCAAGGTTTGACAGTATTGTTTGCCAGTCCACAGAAGCAGATTCAAAAGAACATGGAGTAACTTGATTCCTCAGGAGCCTGAGGCAGGAGGATCCCAAGTTCAAGGTCTGTCTGAGCTACAGAATGGGTTCAAAGCCAGCTTAAGAAATTTAACACAAACACAAAAAGTAACAGTAGGGCTGGGGCTAAAGCTCAGTGATAGAGGGCTTATCTAGAATTCATAGAGATAAAAATGATTGGTTCTTCAACAGGTTTTGTATTGCCAAGGTTGGAAACCTTATTTCTGATTTTGTGGAACTACTTTTTTGTTACGGTGGCTGTAACTGCAGAGCGACAGAGCTGAGAGAGTTAAATTAGAGGAACTCAGGGAGGTGCCTCTTGTCACTAGAGTGACAGATCTGAGGCAGAGCTGGCAGGAGGGCCACTCTGGTGGGTAGAATGCACACAGGATAACAGCATTGTGGGCTGAGTCAGACCCATTTTCTTTCTTTCTTTTTTTTATTTTTTTCATTTTTTTTTCCAGTTAGAGTCCCAGTTGAATTCCACAATGTCTTCTGAACCATGGGCACCACAATTCAGGTGCATGACTTAGGACAGAAGCCAAAACAGAAGGATTGCACTGTACTCACTGAAAGAATTTCTTCTTCTTCTTCTTCTTCTTCTTCTTCTTCTTCTTCTTCTTCTTCTTCTTCTTCTTCTTCTTCTTCTTTTTCTTGTTCTTCTTCTTCTTCGTCTTTTTCTCCTCCTCCTCCTCCTTCCTCCTTCTCCTCCTCTTCTTTTAAATGACAAAAGAAGACAGAAAAAGGTTTTTATTCTCTCCAACACAAAGAGAACAAAATGTATTAGTCTTCATCTTAATCCTGAGCATTGACTGAACCGTGTTCCCTACCAGTGTCTGTAGCTCAGTGAACTTTCCCTTTGTTTGTTGTCTATGGATGGCTGCTTCCAAATGTGTCCAAGGCCTCACGGAATAAAGGAAATGAATATCTGTAGCATTTTCAACGGGAAATATCAATTTCTTATTTGGTGCTTTGGCTAATGAACCATTTTGAGCAGGGCATCCTAACTCCCTTTGATATTACCTTTTTAATTTCATTCCCAGTGGTTGTCATAGCTTGCAGGGTTCTTATCTGTTCAGGCACTGGTTTGCTCTGTGTTGCCCTGAGCTATTGACAGGCAACTCAAAGACAGGAAGAAACCTTGTTTGTCTCACAGTCCAGTGCCTTGAAAATGTAGGTGCTTAGTAAGTATTCACTGAATGACTAATAAGACTTGGTAGCTATTTCAAGGGCATCTATTTGTAAACTATACATTTTAATAAGTCTTTTAAAAATTTTTTATTAATTTTTTAATTTTATTTATTTTTATTTTTTAAATGAGTCTTAATATTTATTTTTATTTTAAAGTGTGCGTGTCTGTGTATGTCTGTGTGTGGGTATGTGCATGTGTGAGTGGTGGTACCAGCACCAATGGATTCCAGAAGAGGGCATCAGATCCCCTGGAACTGGAGTTCCAGGCAGCTGTGAACTGCTCAAAACAGGTTCTGGAAACCAAACTCTGGCCCTCTGCAAAGACAGTATACGATCTTAACTGCTGAGCCATCTCTTCTGCCCCTATACACACGCATTTTTAAATTGTTCTGATTCTTGCATAGTTGTGAGCAAAGAACTCATGATTCTTAATCGTTAGAAGCAAAAAGAAAGCAAAAGAATACGAGGAAAATGAGGGAAGGCAAGGGAAGAAAGTCATTCAAGACATTAAATGCTATAGCTAGGATTTAGGTTGAGCCATGTAAAGTGCCTGGATTGTTAGATTAAGTGGGTTGTGACATTAGAATGGCATGCAGGGGTGAGCATGAAGGGAGTTCCAGACAGTGACAGTGAGCCAAATGCCTAACGGAGGAATTTGGGTTGGTGTGGGTGACCAGCTTGATCAGGGAAGCAAAAGAAACAAGGTAAGTATTCTGGCTAGCCTTGTATCATTGACACACAAACTAGTGAAATGTGAAAGGAAGGAATCTTAATGGAGAAAATGCCTCCATAAGATCTGACTGAAAGGCAGTTTCATAATTAGTTACTGATGTGGGAGGATCCAGCCTATTGTAGGTGATTCCATTCCTGGGCTGGTGGTCCTAGGTTCTAAACAAAAGTAGGCTGAGCCATGGGAAGCAAGCCAGTAAGCTCTTTACAGCTTTTGCATTAGCTCTGCCTCTAGGTTCCTGCCCTGTTAGAGTTCTTTCCCTCACTGCTTTTGTTGATGAACAGCCATATATAGAAGCGTAAGCCAAAAAGCAAGTTTCTCCCCAACTTGCTTTTTGGTCATGGTGGTTCACTGCAACAGTAGAAACCCTAACTAAGAGAGTAGAGATAAAAGAAGAGTGGTAAGGAATGAAGTGGAACACACGATGGGAGTTCCGTGAAGCATGGCTTTGGAAGACAAGGTAAGAAGTTTCTTGGTTACTGACAGCAATGGGAAGCCATAATTACCCAGGGAGAAAGGAAGGATGCCATCTTCATTGGGGTTGGTCATGTTCTGTGCATCCAAGTTAGTGGTTGTCGATTTTCCTGCATCCAGAGAGGGAGTTCTTGTCCCTTTACTCTATCATCACTTGGACTTCTATAATAGTATAGGCTTCTTCAAAGTTAGGAATGGCAATTGTCAAGATACTACAAATACTGATTGGTTTTCTCCCTAGGTACTAGTTTAAGAATCAGAAAATAACTTGAAAGTAATGGCTGAAATGACTTTCAGATCTTACTACTAATTCATAAATTTTTCTGTAAGTCATACAACAAAATGACTACTGACTGCAACTGAGTATCAGGGTACTGCTTGTACACTGCTATGTGCAATACTACAAGTATATGTGATGGTATATTTTCCTGTTATGTTCAATCTATTTTTGAGATGCCCTGAAACCCTAACTCAACCGTTTGATGCTACATTGCCTCTAATAACAACCTTATAAATGCTTATGTTCTTAGCAATGAGTTTTAAATAGGTGAACAAATGAATATAATTTATCTACTATCTTCAGTGACATGGCTAAGCAATTTCTATTTCTCTTGTCTCTCTCTCTCTTTTCTTTTGATGGAGCAAAGCTACAAAAAGTTTATTTTTTCTCCCATGGCTTATATATCTCAGCAAACATACTATTTTTCTTTTTTTAAAAAAATTATTTAATACAATTTATTCACTTTGTATCCCAGCTATAACCCCCTCCCTTATCTCCTCTTTCTTTCCTATTCCTCTTCCCCAGTCCACTGATAGAGGCATTCCTCCTTCCCTTCCCTCTAACCTTAGCCTATCAGCTCTCATTAGGACTGGCTGCATTGTCTTCCTCTGTGGCCTGGTAAGGCTGCTCCCCCATTAGGGGGAGGTGATCAAAGAACCAGCCACTGAGTTCATGTCAGAGACAGTCCCTGTTCCCCTTACTAGGAGACCCACTTGGAGACTGAGCTGCCATGGGCTACATCTGTGCAGGGGTTCTACCTCTTGATACCATTTAACTTTACAGTCCAGATCCTCTTGTTGGTTAGTTGGTTAATTAACTAGACTACCTCCAATCTTTGGCTGAGCAAACGATTCAGTAATCTGCTGAGGGTGTGTTAATTACTTTCTGGTGTGTTCCTTCTTCGTTTGCATGGATATGCCTCATTTTGTCTTCGACAACCCAGAAGTGAGATCCTCCCTTGAGTGGCTTCTACTCACCAACTTCTGTTCTGTCTGTCTGTCCCTGGAGTGACCACTTCAATTCTGGGGCCACATTAAGCTCTCAATGTCTGTTTTCTAGCAGTAATTATACTGAGTGCTTCATTTTGAAGATGCTCTCCTCTGGTATCCTTTGTCAGGGCAGGCATTTGTGTCGCCATTCTTAAAGCTGAAATATATTAACACGGAAAGAAGGACACGATCATTTTGGCTTTTTCTTGGAGAGGTTTTAGTCATGACCCTTCGGTTCTGTTGTTTTGGGGACATGGTAAGGAGGAATGTGATGGGAAGGGTTGGCAGGGCAGAGCTGTTTATCTTATGGTGGCCTAAATGCAGAAACGGGGAGACTCTATCATGCAAAGCCAGAGCACACCCTACTGACTTACATACTTGGACGAGGTCCCACCTCCTCGAGATCTCACCACTATGTAATAATGACATCACCGGGGAGCCAAGTTTCAATGCATGCAGTTTTGGTACATGATAACAACACTCAGACTTTTTAGTGCAAGGTATTTAAAGTCATTGAGCAGAGTATTTCATCTCTGATACTCTAATTATATCATCTAGCTTGCGGCTCGCTTTTTTTGTGCTGTTCTACAAAAAAAAAAAAAAAAAGCCTATTCAAAGCAAAGCATTAGTGGAAACTCTGGAGTTTGCAATCATTACCATTGCATTTAAGTATTCATTCTGTTTCTGCATGAGAACAGGAAGGGAATAAAACAACAAAGTGACAGCTGAGACAATGCTCTCTTCCCTTTTGTTGATACATGTAGCTGGTTTTTAAAGAGAGCACTCTACATTGGATTCTTTTGTTTTTAAATATTTCTGCTCTAAATTGGCAGACATCAAAGTTATTAACTTTCTAGAGAGAAGGTAAAATAACACTGCAATTATTTGATTCTTTTTTTCATCGCTAAGTGACTCATTCCTTTATTCACTAAGATCATACACTAGTTGCACAATATGTGTGATAAATTCATGATACATTTTGAAAGACTGGAGAGCAACACCTACTCACACTCATGCTGGTGGCCAACAAGGTAAATTAGTACTCCAGAGTTTGAGGAACAAAAAGATCTTGTTTGACCTCTTTTTCTCCAACTTCTTCTGAGATCTTTTTTATAGAATTGTTTACCCTCATTTTTTGTGTGTTTTAACTGTGACCTTTTTTTAGCTGTGTTTTTTATGCTGTTTCTAAAGCACATCTGTTTCTATGCCTCCTTCTAGCCCATGATTGTCTGAGTATTTAATACCATCAGGCTATTTGGGCAATTTTTTTTTTTCCTTAGGCTCCAGTATAACAAAAGAGAAAAACTCCCAGTATATTGACTTTAGGTAATATTTATCATTGACTCTGGATTAATTGTTGCTCGTTTGGAGGACAGTGGAGTCTCCTCTTCAGTTTGACTACTTGAAAATGTTTTGGAAAGAAAGTTATTGACTGTTAACTGGTTCAATGCTCTTCCTTATCTAGATTGCATGTATTGTATCCGTTTGTTTCCTACAACAAATTATAAATTCCCTGAGGATTAAGATCATTTTTATTATTGTGTGTTTATTGCCTAGATATATACCCTCCAGGACTGAGTGGGTAGATAGAAATAGTGGAATATGAATATAAACAGAAGTATGAAGGTCAGGCAGCTGTTTGTTGATCATCCTGAATTGGAGGCTATGGGGTTCTTAACTTTAAGCCACAATCTGATTTGGATTGGCATAAGCAGAAAAATGTCTATGGAAAGCATGCCATAGGGGTCTTCTGTGGTTTGTAGAATCCCAGGGAGATGAAAGGACCTGAGCAGTCCTGGCTAGAAGCAGGAACCAAACGGCATTTTAATGGACAAGGAAGCCAGAAGTGCTGATGACCTCTTTAGGGAGAAAGATCTTCTGGGTTTGATGGAGCAATATTATCTGCCAAAGATTATCCTCCAGGCTGCAATCACCTGGCAAGTGGTCAGAGCTAAACAGTTGAGGATGGGCCCTTTCTGGGCTGGATTCTTCTTGGTTACACTAAATTTATTGATGCCTCACTGGCAAGCTTCTTCTAGACTGCTAAATTCTGCCACTGACGTCATGTTGTTGTCTGTGCTTGGAAGTTTCACAAGAACAGCAATATAGTTGTTTTCTTTTGTACTAATAATTATAAAATGGTCTGCAGTACATTTTGAAGGAATCTTAGTTTGCCTGTATATACTATCTACTTTTATTCACTGACAAATTGTTGTGCAAGTCGCATAAGTCGGTGTATATACGTGTGTGCACATGGGTGTGTGCACATAGGTGCTGTATCTAGTGTGTTTGATATAGGCACGTGTATATTTGCAGGGATAAGAGTGTGGACATATTCTCCTAAAAGCCTATAGCATTCTGAGGAAGAAACCTGTAAACATCTAACTATATAAATTATTTAGCAAAACATTAAAAAATTGACACTGAAATTGCAGACTGCTGGTTTTGGATCCTGGCTTCCATGGAGCCGTAAAGACCTGAGATGAATCACTTAGTCAGAACTTGCCCATACATCTCCAAAATATAACGTTGCCATGGAGATTTCATTAACAAGGATGAAATGAATCATGGTGTGTAAAACGCCTGTTAGAATGCCTGGCACAGAGTGGTTTTAGTTTTTAAGTTCTTATTTATGTATGTTTTAAGAGTCGTTGGCCCTGAAGTGAAGAAATAACTTATTCTCATTGTGAGGATCAGAGAAGGAATTTAATCTTCCCTGAAGGATATGTGCCATTTTAGTGACTGTGTAAGAGGCAGAGAGTTAGATGGGAAATACTGGATCGATGGACCTGGAGATACAGAGTGCAAATAAGGCAGCCGAGTAATTTGTGTGCAGCTATTTTGCAGTGAAGCCTCTGGAAAGAGGTCTCATGTCTAGGTTCATGAGCTTCTCTCTCATGCTGCATCCCATGTAAGGCCAGCAACACTCGGACAGTTGCCATCTGGCAAGGCCACAGCCATGCTGGAATTAATGAGACTGGGCAAATAGGCCAGGGAAATCTGACCACCTCAAGATTCCTTACACGAGTGACTTGGAGATATAAACAAAACAGGAAGTACAGTGTAAGGAGAAGGCTTTGGCAAGAAAGATAAGCCCCTCCTCTAGGGGCTTGGTTCTTGCCATTGACATGAACGGATGAAACTAACTGTTGGGGATTCAGTGGGACTGAATGAAAAGGTGTGAAGAGAAGAGAGCTGGGGTCCTGACAGGGTCTTAGGAAACTCCTGCATGCAGGCAACCGGCAGCAAGTACACGAAACACTGGATGGAATTTAGGAAGGTTCAGAGTTGTGGAAACACGGAGAGGAAGCTGCAGAGAAAGCCAGCATCCACTGTGCCTTGCTGTCCCCACATTCTGCTCTGTAACAAATGTGTGTGTGCCACTTTTGACTTTCACCTCAGGGACAGATGAACCCAGACTGTGCAGGAGAGCCAAGCAGATCATCCTCCTTAGAAGCAGAAATGGAAAATGGAGGGTCTGAATACTAGGTGTGTGAACCTGAGCGATTTTTCAAATCATTGAGTGATGGCAAAACCAGTGTGGATTTTGATCACGTGGATGTGCTCAGTTTGTGAAAACCCGTCGAGATGTGCGCTAATGACAGAAGCATTTTATGCTCATGGGATCAATGAGAACTTTTCAATTCAAAGGAAAAGAACAAGAATAGAATTCCTTATGGAATGGAGAATTAAAGCAACTCCCTAGAGCCGGGGACAGAATGTTAAAATAAACCCTCAGGACTTGGGAGATGGCTCAGCAATTAAATGCTGTGTGGAGGACTGGAATTTCGATCTATGTAATTCACATAAATGTGGGGTGGGCGTGGACCCTGGCCACAGATGGTGGAGACAGGCCATCCCTGATGCAAGTTGGCTAGTGAGACTAGCAGTATCAAGGACCTCTGGGTTTGATTAATAGACCTTGCCTCAAAAGAGTAAAGTCAAAGACCCTCTGAAGATTGCTTTAATCTGTCTCTGGCAAGCGTGCGAGTGCGCCCGCACACACATGCATGCCACAAAACACACATAGAAACATGTATACACACGTGCACATACATCACACATAAAAAGAAGAAAATGAAAAATAATTCTAGTGACCCTTATTTTAACCATCAGTTCCATATTGTGTTAGATTTGAGGTACAATTATGTATGCTTGAGTCCTGTGTCTCTACTAACTGAAGGACAAAGGCTTTGTAGTTGCTTCAAGTGATTTCAATAAAACTCATACAACGTGTTTGATATTTAGATGCTAAGGGTTTCATGATATAGTTGTATTTAACCTTCACACAGACTGAGGAGGAAATGAACATTTCTTTGACCCATTATTTCTCAGATTTGAATCTTAGACATGGTGCATAACGTGTCACCACTAGGAGGCAGTAGAGCGTGATTCCGACGCCTTTGTGTGCTGGTGCTTTTCTGGTGGTTTAAAGCTCTTGTTATGAGAGAACAGAATAATTATAACTCATGAGGACTTGGAATCATAGAAATATGGCAAATACTTTCTATTATTTTCACTATTGTTATCCTCTTCTGAAAGCAAACTCCTATTTTCTTTTTGTGATTAGCATTTTTCCCCCCATTTCATTTCTTAAACAGTGAGGGCTGAAAATTGTTTCCTTCTGATCCGGTATCCATTCTGTAAGAGTGGACACGCCATTGTCTTTTAAATTCTGATGGTCAGGTAGGGCAAGCTTTCTCATATTTGAAAGGCAAATTTCTCATATTTGAAAGAGAAAGGGGGATGTGGAGCACTGGGTTTTCAAATTCTTTTTTTCTTTTTTTAGCAGCAAAGAAAGATTGAGACTTTCGCTTGGGTTTTCCTTTATTTTCATGCAAACTGTCTAACACTTCAGAGCTATACAAAAGATCCAATCCATTCAAAGAATTTCATGCGGGTTCTTTTTAGCACAGATGTTTTTCAAAAATGTTTACTGTTACTTGTAAATTGACTTTTTATTGGAGTGTGAAAATGAAGTGTATTTTAAATAAACACAAAAGCATGAAGTGTAAAGGTTTCTGTGTGAGTGGTAATATTCTATTCTCTGTGGGGAAAAGCAAAACAATGCTCTGTTTAATGACTTTTCTATCGTGTAGTATTTAAAAAGGAAAGAGGTTAGAAAGTGCTTATTGGAGACAATGTCCAGTTATCAACATCTATTATGCAAAACAACTGTTGGTGGCTAAATGGAACTCCAGGGGCCAAAAGTTCGAGTTTGCAGTACCGTCCAACACTATACTCCAATCCATTTCATTGTTTTCAGCATCAAAACAAATGCTGTTGAGATACCTGACTGTAAAAATGTTTCTAAAGTATACAGTTCAAGTTGGGCATAGTGGTGGACAGGAGTCCCAGCACTGGGAGGTGAAGGCACAAAAGGGGATCCTGAGTTCCGTCTCATGTGACACATTTAAATAGCTATCTTGTGGGCCCCACACTCCCCTGGCACAGCTGACTAGATGCTTTGCTCTCCCTTCCTAGGCATGAGGTACTGTGATTCTCCAAAACTGTGAGCAAAATAGACCTTTATTCTTATAAAATGTGTGTCAGACATTTTGTCATAGTGCCAACAAAAGTAAATAATACAGTTTCAATCAACAACTTTGGACCACTAGTGTTTTCTCTATTTAGAACAGTGTATTGAAAACAAAATGGGAATTGCTAGCCGGAAGCACCAGTAGCCTCAGACTCCTAATATACTGATAGATTGTTGGGAGCCAGCTTGATGGAAGGCTTAAAGGCTTTCAAAGGTCCAGATGAAAGGACAAAGGAAGCCTAGTTCTGTGTCCTTGTCCAGGTGCAGTCCTGAAGTTCAATATGAGACTGGAGCCACTGCATAAAAGAAATTAAGGTTTTACTTCCTAGGAACTTAGATTTTCCCCCTGAAGAGACTGGAGTTATCAGTCCAAAGGCTGCTGTGTGCTTTGTTTATGAGGAACTTGAGTTAACCTATGCACTTTTCTATTAGCTTCCTGCCAACCCTGTCCGCTTGTATGATGGCTTCCTGATGACTCTGTCTCATCTTTTTTTCTCTTTGAAAACTTTATATAAGATGTTGTTCTTCTTAATAAAGTTGATTGGCATAACATGTTGTCTTGTACAAGATCTTCCGGTCCCAACTTTCCAATTTTTGTTATTTTCTCATTCCTGTTCCCCCCCCCCCCCCCGTTAAGACCTTGTCATTGAAAGACAACCTGCTGGCCTAGGTCAAAATGTATTCATTTATTCTTGCTGTTTTTACTTAGCAAGATTTGGAAGGTTGATACAAGGATACATTTAGCTCAACCCAAATACTATAAGGTTAGCAATTCCACTCAGCTTGGAACAGAATCTAGCCTCCCTCTAGCCCTCTGTTGGTAGGTAAAAATTAGTAAGTCTTAAATAAGAAATGCATCTCTAACTTTGGTTTGCTAGTTTTAAAACCTTGGATAAGGGTTGATTTTAATAGATTTTTTATGCTTATTAAGGCATTTTCTTTTTTTATCATATTGTAGGTTACATTAATCGATTGTATATGCTGAACCTAGTTTCCATCCTTGAAAGGAATAAAGGTAAACCAGTTTGTGATTCGTTATGCTTTTCTATATTAATATATTTGGTACTTTCCTTGGTACCATCCTGGTCAAGTTTCTTATATAGATTTAAAAAAAAAAAAGAAAAAAAAAAAAAGAGCTAGAGTGGCTCCCATGTCTGTTTTTATGTTTCCTGAAGTTTTTTGTATTGCATTGATTCTAGCTTTTTCTTTGTGTTTTTTATGATGTTTACCAAAAAACTATTTGGCTTATTTCTATAAAAAGGCTCTAAAATATAATCTGGAATTTTATGTACATGATTATTCATTTATATATATCCTAGAGTTAGTTGGGCTTATATTTTTCTAGAAATTTATTCACTTTGTTTAAATTTTGAAATATGTTGGCATACAGATGTTCAAAATATCCCACTGTTACTATTTTAATGTCCATAAAATTAGTAAAATCTTTTTTTAATTACTATTATTTTTGTTTTTTCTCATGATGACTAATATCAAGCACTAATACTAGTTTTTTTCATTTTTTGTTTGTTATGGCGGCTTTATTCACAACAGCTTGAAAACTGGCTAAAATGTTAAACTGCGGCACATCCAAACAATGGAGGAATTGCTGAGCGGTGCACACACGGTGTCAGAGGCTTCCCAGAGAGTTTCCTGGGTGAAAACAGCCAGTTCTTAGATACCACACATTACATGATTTTACTCACAAAACATTTTTGAAATGATGAAACTATACTAATGTAGTTGTGATCTCCAGGAATCACAGAAGAAGCAAGGATAGAAAGGCAGACGAGTGTGGCTAGGACAGGGCAGAGTGAGGGATCTTCATCTCCAGGAACATGGCCTGTGGCTTTTCTGCATCAATGCCAGTGGCCTATTTATGAGATTATGCTCTGATTTTGTAAGCTGTTTCTGTCAAGGGGAACTAAAACTTCTATAGAACAGCATATATAAATCTGCTTCATACATCATTTAAGATTTATACAGGGATAAATATAACACTACCATTTTGTTTTGTTTTGTTTTCTGTACACAGCCCTCTGAGAAATGTACCTCTCTTCTGTCTATATTCTTCTTAGCAATGTCCACCAAAGCGGCTGGACTCTTTATTAACAGACTGTTGTTTGTGTATTTGTTTTGTTTTCTGCAGTGGATAAATGTAATATCTTGTTATGTCATGGTATTTAAACCTCCGTTATGTTCAATCTATTTCTGAGATGCCCAGAAACCCTAACTCAACCGTTTGATGCTACATTGCCTCTAATAACAACCTTATAAATGCTTATGTTCTTAGCAATGAGTTTTAAATAGGTGAACAAATGAATATAATTTATCTACTATCTTCAGTGACATGGCTAAGCAATTTCTGTTTCTCTTGTCACTCTCTCTCTTTTCTTTTGATGGAGCAAAGCTGCAAAAAGTTTATTTTTTTCTCCCATGGCTTATATATCTCAGCAAACATACTATTTTTCTTTTTTTAAAAAATTATTTAATACAATTTATTCACTTTGTATCCCAGCTATAACCCCCTCCCTTATCTCCTCTTTCTTTCCTATCCCTCTTCCCCAGTCCACTGATAGAGGCATTCCTCCTTCCCTTCCCTCTAACCTTAGCCTATCAGCTCTCATCAGGTCTGGCTGCATCATCTTCCTCTGTGTCCTGGTAAGGCTGCTCCCCCGTTAGGGGGAGGTGATCAAAGGGCCAGCCACTGATTTCTGATTTCATGTCAGAGACAGTCCCTGTTCCCCTTACTAGGAGACCCACTTGGAGACTGAGCTGCCATGGGCTACATCTGTGCAGGGGTTCTACCTCTTGATACCATTTAACTTTACAGTCCAGATCCTCGTGTTGGTTAGTTGGTTAGTTAACTAGACTACCTCCAATCTTTGGCTGAGCAAACGATTCAGTAATCTGCTGAGGGTGTGTTAATTACTTTCTGGTGTGTTCCCTCTTCGTTTGCATGGAAATGCCTCATCTTGTCTTCGACAACCCAGAAGTGAGATCCTCCCTTGAGTGGCTTCTACTCACCAACTTCTGTTCTGTCTGTCTGTCCCTGGAGCGACCACTTCAATTCTGGGGCCACATTAAGCTCTCAATGTCTGTTTTCTAGCTGTAATTACACTGAGTGCTTCATTCTGAAGATGCTCTCCTCTGGTATCCTTTGTCAGGGCGATGTTCCTCCCACGTGTCATTGTATTTCTGCATGTGCTCCAAGGGCTCTTCTACTGTTTACAGTGTTTTGTTTTATTTTATTTTATTTTTGGTGGTGATACTTTTTGAAAAACATCCCTCCCTACTTTCTGTCTGGAATTCTGATGGGAATGTAAGGGAGGACTGGCTGGAGAACAAATTTGAATTCATGAAATCAGATTTGTTCTCTGCAGTATGCTCTTGTGTGTGACCTAACTTAATCCATTCTTGATACTTTTCCTTCAGGAGACTTTTTGATACCAATTTTAGATCACCTTTTGCAAGACTTACCCATCTGTCTTCCAGACATGTCTAGACTACTGAGTTCCAAGGGTCCTCACAGTTGATTTACGAGGGGCCTAACACCAGTGATTAGAAGCTGGGCACAAGCTTCCAGGACCACCTCTGAGATGGCTGTTGACTCCTCCTGTGTCCAGGCCTCTTGTGTTGCTGTTAAGCTGCCAAGCCATGGCCACTGCCATTCCAATTGTTATCTCTGCGGCTGCTGCCACCACTGCTCTCTGTTGCTTCGCTCTTCGTATTACCAGCTCATATACCACTCCTGAAAGAATGGTACTAGACCTAATGTTGTGACACTCAGGGAGGCAACACAGGGGAGGCTCTCCCAGTCAGCTTGCTGAATGAGTTGGGCATCCTGCTTCTATAATTGGAAAAAGGGTATTTGGACGAACCACAGTAACTTGGCCAGTTGAAGTCCTTCCTTTGGCTCAAGCTCAGTCATTTGTTTGGGTAAATCACAGCTACTTGTAAGACCAGTAACAGCTTTGCACTTTGTAGCAGGAGTCCCAGTAACACTTCCACCAGGGAAAGCGCTTCTTCTATGGCAAAGGCAGAAATAGTCGCAGGGTTACCTAGAGTTTGTGGAACCTCGTGATATTGAAAAGTCTGGTACAGGTGATTTCAAACAGCCCTTGCTGAGGCTACCCCTTCAGAGCCAGAGTTGCTGGCTGATGTCTTTGTCTAGTTGTTTCAGTATGTCCAATGAATGTTCTTGGTGGCTCTTGCTCCTGTAAGGTTTGCAGTTTGAATGATAGTCCTTTTACTTAGGTCAGTAAGGAAAAATCGAAAGCCTGTTGATTAAGAAGTCAAATAGTGTGTCCACCTATTCACACACACACAAATGAACACCAGAAGGAGGGCTTATGTTACAATCTTTAAGTTCTTATGATTAACACTGAGTTGAACCATGCTTTATACCTGCCTGGAGACAGTGAATCCCCCTCATCTGTCAGCGTGGGCTGGATCCTTCAAAAATCATTCATATTCATACTAGAATTGATGGGGGTGTGAATTGTGTGTGCTGAACACTTTGTATGCATACTTCATTCCCTCTTCTCAGCTGCCTAGTAAGGTACATCTTGTCTCCATGTGAAAGAGACTGATCACTCCAGCTGTGACAGGTAGAGTATGATGCATTGTTCTTTAAGTATTGATGGAAGCCACATAATTGTAAAAGGATGGAACAGCCCAGAAATTCCCCAGTCTTCTTTTCTGCTGAGATGGAGTAGACAGAACCTAGTCTATAGGAGAAGGCTCATTCTGCCAGATTCCCTGAGAGATGGCAGAAAAGAGAGCAAAGTGACTTAGTTAAGGTTCTAAAATAAGCTGAGTTCCAGCCCAGTCTCTCTTAGGCCATTGCTTCCGCCTGCTGCTTGAGGATGTGATAGCCTAAGGTGTGACAGCACTAACATTTCCTGGTCTATTAAAGATATAGAGAATGTTTTTTCTCCTCCTCCACATAGTCTCAGCATAGAGCATGGTCTAGATTGTAAAACTCCTAATTGCCCCTTTTCTGTATTCTCCTGAAACATTTTGCCAGCACCAGTGAGTCTTCTAGCAGTATTGACATTTTAATCTGAGCAGCAGCTTTGGGTCTGTGACAGCCCAAGCCATAAACCACAGTGGCAGCTGGCATTTACAACAAACAAACAAAAAAAACACATTTCTCTAGTAAGCTCTGTGTTAGGTCCTCTGGTGCTTTTTTCTCTATCTGTTCTCACCACTTTATGGTGGGTGTACTCATTTTAGTTGGTTGTTTGTCTTAAGTAGACAGGAGTAGAGCAAGCTTAGGTGTCCTTGTCTTGGGAGAACATCTCTTCCTTTATCTGTACTTCTGAGAGGGAGCCGGCTCTTGGCCCGAGTTGATGTCCTGTCATTTCACTCCACTGGTTCCCACCTGTCTTAGGGTTTGCACTGCAAGGAAGGGACACCATGACCATGACAACTCTTATAAAGAAAAACATTTAATTGAGGCTGGCTTATAGTTTCAGAGGTTTAGTTCATTATCATTATGGTGGGAATCATGGCAGCATGGAGGTTGACATGGTGCTGGAAGAGCTGAAACTTCTACATCTTGAGCAATAGGCAGCAGCAGGAGACTATGAGGCACACTGAGCATGGCTTGGGCATATGATACCTCAAAACCCAACCACACAGAGACACACTTCCTCTAACAAGGCCATATCTACTTGAACAAGGCCACACCTTCTAATAATGCCACTCCTGATGGGGTTATTCTGTTTAAACCACCATTCCATCTTTTCCTTAAGTCAAAAAGCTTCAAAGTAGAGTACTTTTTCTCAAAACTGTTATTTTAGCTATGATTTCTAGGCTGAAAATTTCTGTTTTGCAGAGGATACCAAATGTGGGGTCAGGGATGGCCCAGAATGCAACTCTTTGACTTCTTCTGTCTCTTGAGTTATTGGTGGAACCCTGATGTACGCCCAAGCTTAGATACTTAGCCCATTACTAAAGTTCATCTGTGTATCCTAAGTGACTAAAAATTTCTGAATGTAGTGAGGATAAAGCAAATATCTTAATAATAGGACACAGAGTACAGGCATGATAGTACAAGCCTTTAATCCCGGCACTCCAGAGGCAGAGGCAGAGGCAGAGGCAGAGGCAGAGGCAGAGGCAGAGGCAGAGGCAGAGGCAGAGGCAGAGGCAGAGGCAGAGGCAGAGGCAGAGGCAGAGGCAGAGGCAGAGGCAGAGGCAGAGGCAGAGGCAGAGGCAGAGGCAGAGGCAGAGGCAGAGGCAGAGGCAGAGGCAGAGGCAGAGGCAGAGGCAGAGGCAGAGGCAGAGGCAGGCGGATCTCTGTGAATTCAAGGCCAGTCTGATCTACAAAGCAAGTCCAGGACATCCAGGACTGTTACAAAGAGAAACCATGTCTCAAAAAAAAAAAAAAAAAAAACAAAACAAATCACAGAAATAATAAAACACTTTTCCTTCCATCCTTGACGTAAGTGCAAAACAAACAAACAAACCAAACAAACCTATAACCCATATTTTCACAGTGTGCTAGGCAGCTTGTCTTTCTGCATCTCATTTCAGATGGTATTTATTCCCTTTTGAGCCCATTCAAGTCTCCATTGCATCTCTGTGTTGTATTTGGATCATGTGCAAGGGCTCCCGATTTCAGCCTTTAAATCCTTCTCCCCCCCCCAACACTTCATCATACTTTAAAAGAAGTCAGATTACCAATAGGAGCAGGGACAAGAGTGTGTACCTCAACCCTATCTTGTTTTTAGGCTCATTAACAAGTAGCATCAAGAGATCCAGGGTCCTATTGATAAAGTAGCTTCAGTGAATGCCTTCCTTTGATATTAGTGCTGGCCTTGGAGGGAAAACTAATTAAGCAAGTACATGGTATTACTTTGGATTTTTTCTGGTGTAGAGCCAGTACTCTTCTCATGTTGCTCTTCATTCACTGTTCTTGCTAAATGAATCTCTCATCTTGCTCCATACAATTCCATATTAAAATGATGGATTATGGCTTTTGTTTTTCTCCCTCCCAAAGCACTGTGTGCATCCCATTGCTAAATAAGGTTCTGTCTTCTTAGGCAGATCACTGTGGTGGCCTTTGAGGGTTTGACTCAATCGCCAGCACAGCAATTCTCACCCACACAGGGCTCTGCATGCTGTAGCTTTAACACTCATCTATCCCTCTGGCATTCTTTTTCTTTAATTTAATTTTATTTTATTAATCACACTTTATTCACTTTGTATCCCCCCATAAGCCCCTCTCTCCTCTCCTCCCGGTCCCACCCTCTCTCCCCCTTCTTCACGCATGCCCCTCCCCAAGTTCACTGATAGGGGTGGTCCTCCTCTCCTTCCTTTTGATCTTAGTCTATCAGATCACATCAGGAGTGGCTGCAATATCATCTTCTGTGGCCTGGTAAGGCTTCTCCCCCCCTGTGTCTAATGTTCAGGCACTGAAGCAGGTGCCTCCCTTCCTCCTACTCTAAAGCCACCTTGAGATCTGAATTAACTCATATAACATTTGTCTGGCTTCCTCTGAAGGATTGGCCCTTCCCTGCAGACTGATCAGACCATGGTAAGCAATGCCCAGAGAGCCAGGAAAGAGCTACCTCTACTTCATAGCAAGGAGCTCATCCATTGCTACTCACCCCTAGGATTTGTAATATGAAACTCCTAGAGACTCTTCAACGGTGCTCATGGGTGCCAGGAGACAGGAATGTTCTGTGTTTTCTCAACCATCTCTCTTCTGATACATTCTCTGAACTGAACTCTAAAAACATATACAAAATGTTTTCCCCTTTAAGTTCACCAAAATGGATTTATACTTAGCTTAATAGGCATCTGTCACAGGCTCACAAGGCTACTGGTCATTAGGCTGTTCTTATGGACAGAGGGGTGGGGAAAAGGGAAAGAGAAGCCTGAGTGATACCATAATTTTTATGTAGCTTTTTGAAAACAGCTTGGTGCTGTGATGCAGTCTACCTTTGATCTCACTTGCTGATTCCTGCTGTACAGTGGGTACAAGGAAGGTCTTGGCTAGCATTGAGATGACTGAACCAAGATCTTAAGAAAGAAGTGTACCTTGGGTGAGTCATGTGATACAGAGTTGTCACTAGTATTAATCCTTCTAAATCTGTGGATCAGAACAAATCACTTTTTAACCTGTTGTTAGAAACAGAAGGACACACACGGTATATACTCACTCATATAGTAGGCTTAGTAGGTTTAATATACTCATTTAGTAGGTTTACTACTAAAAACTGTACATCTAAAGAAACTAAGCAAGAGAGAGGACCCTGACTAAAACACTCAATCCCCATCCTGAAAAGCAAAGAGGTTGGACATCAGAAGATGAAGAAAACAGGAAACAAGCTAGGAACTTACCACAGAGGGCCTCCGAAAGCCTCTGCCCTGCAGACTATCAAAGCAGACACTGAAACTTATGGCCAACTGTTGGGCAGAGTGCATGGAATCTTTTTTTTTTAATTTTTTATTTAACTTTTATTAATTACACTTTATTCCTTTTGTATCCTCCCATAAGCCCCTCCTTCCTCCCCTCCCGGTCCCACCCTCCCCCCCTTTCTGCATGCATGCCTCTCCCCAAGTTCACTGATAGGGGAGGTCCTCCTCTCCTTCTTTCTGTTTCTGATCTTATTTTATTTTTTATTTTTTGTCTTCTCAATGCAGTTTATTCAGGAACCTTGAACAATCTTCTGACCCTGGGGAAAGCCAGCCCACAGCTTAAAATAGCCTCTGGGTAGCCAACCCCAGCATGCCTCATGGGCAATGCAGATAGGTCCACATACAGGGAAGGAAGCCAGATCCTCAGCCTTAGCCAAATATGGAGTTGTTTGTGACAGAGAGCACTCACCATGGGGAAGGTGGAAGGCGGAAACCAGCTCCATCTTTAAGGCGCGGAATTACGCAGCTCTCTACAGTTCCCCCTTTTTGTTTTAGACGCATCAGGCAAGAGTAGAGGTCTGATCTTATGTAAGAAGTGGGAAATAGTAAGAGCTGGAGAGGACAGGAACTCCACAAAGAGAGCAACAGAACCAGAAAATTTGAACACAGGGAATTTCCCAGAGACTCATACTCCAACCAAGGACTATTCATGGAGATAACCTAGAACCCCTGCACAGATGTAGCACAAGATAGTCAGTGTCCAAGTGGGTTACATAGTAATGGGAAGAGGGACTGCCTCTGACATGAATTGATTGGCCTGCTCTTTGAGCACCTCCCCCTGAGGGGGGAGCAGCCTTACCAGGCCACAGAAGATGACAATGCAGCCACTCCTGATGTGATCTGATAGACTAAGATCAGAAGGAAGGAGAGGAGGACCTCCCTATCAGTGAACTTTGGGAGGGGCACGCGTGAAGAAGGGGAAGGGAGGGTGGGATTGGGAGGAGAGGAGGGAGGGGCTTATGGGAGAATACAAAATAAATAAAGTGTAATTAATATTAAAAATCAAGTGTGAAAAAAAAAAGAAACAGAAGGACTTACCTCTATCAGAAAAAAATACGTTTGGGGGATAAAAGGAAGCCTTTTATCCTAAATGTGTTTTTGCTTTAAACTCTTGAGTATTGTACATAAAAACTCTTCTTGCATAATTAAATGCTGTAATTTCTATTAAGTCTGATTTTCCGTTTTCTCAACATAGTCTCAAGCAGACAACTGAATTCTGTCTTCGGAATGTTAAATATGCTATCCATGAGCGAGAACTGTGAGATTCCGACTTTCCTTGTTTTGTTCCGGAAGACCTCGAAGTGACAAGTTCCCTAACTACTGCTAACCATGTGACACCAGTGCGCTTGAGAGCAATTTTTGACTGGCTGAATTCCGAATATTGTAAATTTTAGATTAAAACTGACTCAGGAACATCAAAGTATTTTTTCTCAACTCTCTTCTATTTAGAGCTGGCACAGGTGTCCTGGCTAAGGGTGTCTCGGGTTGGTGTTTTGGGTGGCCTTCACAGCTGCATCCTTTACTCTGAGCCTCCCAGATTGTCTAGGAGAAAGCAGTATGTGGTATCGGGGACAGGAAGCAAAGATTGGTAATTATCTGATTACCATAAAAATAGTAGATCTAAACCCAAATAAGCACTATTTTCTCAGGTCAATCATCCGTACTTTGTAGAGTTGTTAAATGGAAGCTTCTTCTTATAAAATCCTGAAGTCATGTTTGTATTCCCTTAGGTTCTGAGCCACAGTAAACTTTTCCCCTTCCCAAAGTGGCTCTTGTCAACACTTTGTGGCAGCAATGAAAAAAAAAGAAAAAGAAAAAAACTGATACATTTGCAAGTGTTACGAATATTTCAGAAACAGAATGTTTGATGAATGCACATATCCCCAAAGTTATTTGTATTTGTATTCTTTTAAAACTTTTATGTTCTTAGTGTGTGGTGTATGTGTGTATTTGTGTATGTGTTTGTGCATGTGTGTGCACATGTGTATACAGGCAATGTACTCACATGTGCACATGTATGCATGAAGGCCAGTGGTAGACATTAGGTGTCTCTCTTTCTAGTTGTCCTCCTTAAGTTTTGAGACAGGGTCTCTCCATAAACTTGAAGCCCACTGATGTGTCAAGACCAACTGGATATCAAACCCCAAGGAGCTTTGCCTCCCATAACTAGGGTTCAGATGCATGCCATCCTGCCCACAGTTTCTTTAAATCTCATCAATATTTTTGTCTTTTGTTGTTTATAATTAATTAACTTTACATTTCCTCTTTTCTTCTCCAAGTCCTTCTCTCTTACCTCTTCATCTACTCCTTCTTCCTTTCTCCTCAGAGAAAGGGGGACCTCCCGTGGATGTCAACCAACCTTGGCAAATCAAGTTGCAGTAAGACTGGGCATCTATTCTCCTGCTGAGGCTAGACAAGGCAGCCCACTAGGGGGAAAAGGTCCCAAAGGCAGGCAACAGAGTCAGAGAACATTTCTGCTCCAGCTCTCAGGAGTTCACATGAAAACCAAGTGGCACAACTGTTACATATGTGCTGAGGGATTCGGTCAGGACAATTTGTGCTCCCTGGTTGGTGGTTCAGTCTCTGTGAGCTCCTATGAGCCCAGGATAGTTGATTCTGTGGATTTTAATGTGGTGTCCTTGACACCCCCTGGCTTCTACAATTTTTCTTCCCATTCTTCCACAGGATCCCCCAAGTTGTGCCTAGTGTTTGACTGTGGGTATCTGTATCTGTTTCCATCAGTTGCTGGGTGAAACCTCTCTGATGATAGTTATGTTAGACACCTGTCTGCAAGTATAGCAGAATATCATTAACAGTGTCATGTGTGGGCTCCCTCTCGTGACATGAGTCTCAAGCTGGACCAGTCATTGGTTGTTGGTTCCCTCAATTTTTGATTCATCTTTACCCTTCAATATCTTGTAGGCAAGACAAATTGAAGATTTGTGGCTTGGTTGGTGTCCCAATCCCTCCTTTGAAAGATTTGCCTAGTTATAGGAGATGGCTGGTTCAGATTATGTATTTCTCATCACTAGAGTATTAAATGGGGTCACCGTCATTGATTCTTGGGAGTTTCCATTGCTCTGGGTTTCTGGCTTGTCCCAGAGATGCCGTACCTCCCAACCGCTGAGGATTCCAATTGTCTCTCCCAGCACTTTTCCTCATCCTCCCCCAAGCCTATCCCTCCTGTTCCCATCCACATCCCCACCTCCACCTCCATCCATTCCCCTTCTCCTTATCCACCCATGATGTTTGTTCTATTTACCCTTCTCAGTGAGATTCACCATACATACTCACCTTTTTACTGGGCTGTTCGATTTCTGGACTTCTGATCCTTAAATTTGCAAAGCAAGGTGTTTACCTACTGAGCCATAGCCTCAGCCCTTTTTATGCCCTTTGAAGGATTGTGCTAGCTTTCTGTTACTATTGCAAGTAACTGTGGTAAACACACGTATATATGGAAAAACATACCATCTGAGTGATGGTTTTGGAGTTTCAGTCAGTGGTCACTTGGCTTTATTGTTTTCAGTCTGTGACAAGCAGCACACCAGGACAAGGGTATGTGGTGGAGCAAGCTGCTTACCTCATGGTAGACAGGAAGTGGTGAGAGGAATAGGACAGAACTAGAGCCACAATGTATGAGGGCTTGGTCCTTGACTGCCTCAGTACACAACTTACTTCCTGATTTCCTAGCATCATATGAGGGGCCAAGCCTTTAACACATGGGTGGCATTGACAAAAGGTGTGAGTGTCTTCATATGTATATATACCTGTGTGGACAACCGATGTTGTCATTCCTCAGGCACTGTCCACTTTGTTTTTGAAAGGGGGCCACTTCATGGGACCTGGGATTCCTGCTTTGGCTAGGCTGGTGGCCAGTAAGACCCATCCATCTCTCTCCCTGTTCTGAGGTCTGAAGCCCAATCTGGAAATACCACGCCATTTTTGTCGTTTGTTCTTTATTAGAGTTTGTAGCTCTAACTTAGGTCCTCCTGCTTGTTGGGCTGGTACTTTACCAACTGAATGATTTCTTCAGCTCGTATTTTAAGATGCATTTCCCCCCCTGGGAGTATCATTATTTTCAAATCATGAGCGTGATACCTATATTTATTCATTTTTATTTTTCATTCTGAAGTTTAAGTCATCCCGAAGTACATCAGCAACCCAAAGAAAGTGCAACCTAGATTTCCATGCATTTTGTGATTTTCTTTTGGGGATTCAGTGCTGTTGAAACAGAGAAGGCAGAATGAGTCCATATCTCCTAACAGAAGTGACTATCTGAGCCTTAGAATGAGAGGAAACAGTCTTATTTCTGGGAAAGAGATTCCTGTTGCTAAGGACGTGTGTGTGTGTGTGTGTGTGTGTGGCCAGCTCACTCAAACCTTCCATTCCGTGACTTTCCATTCATTATACTGTGGAGTGATGTTCTTTCTGGGTTGTTAAGTAGGAAAACTAGAAAAGAGCTCAAATTCTAAATGGATGCATTATCAAAGCAGTCTTTTCAAAGAAGCAGTCAGTCAATGTGCTTGTCCACGGGATGCATTAGTTTCGACTGGTTTGACTTTGATTGTTTCTTTTTTTTTCTTTTGCTTTTCTTTTCACTGGCTGAAACCAAGTGATTAACACACCATGCTGAAGTTCTTTAAATTAACTAGTTATCTGAGGAACATTTCAGAATGCTGGAATTCTCCTCCTCCCATGCCCCTGTCTAACTCATGTTGCGGGCAGACATTCAATCTACTGATCTGAATACCCAAGTGCCTTGTGATTTTCCCTGAGGCTGTGTGAACAAATATCTCACCCCAGATAAGGCACACAGGATAGACCAAAGGTACAACTACACCCAATTCTAGATTGGTAAACCAATGACTATATCAGGCTACAAGAGCAGGGTTGATGGGTGGCTTACTGGAACATGGGGTGAGTCAAAAGTGGCTCCATGGTCAAAACGCCCATTTCAGCATGGGTGTTGACTCAATGAAGCTAGAGCACCCAGAGTTCCTGCATGACTTGCAGGCAGTGGCATAGCAGTCTCCCTTTACACAAGTACTTGCTAGTTATACAGCTTTGGTAGCGACTTTGTGACTCTTGTGTTTTGTGAACTTCCTGGGCCTTCTTAGTTTAAACTTCCTAGCTTTCCTCTGTTTCATTTGGAACAAATAGCTTCAGAACACCTAGAAATTTCTACATGTAATTAAATACATGCACAGTATTTTACTGGATTATTATTGAATATTCTTAGGGTACACTTACTGCTATAAAACTGCAGAGGGATTTTGAATTACACTGTATTATGATTATAGATTTACATTTGTATTTAAACTTTCTAACATCTTATTCATGAAGCCATAGTTCATATGAATGACCAGCAAATACATACAATGTATAAAATGATGGATAAGTCAAAACAAGAGTGAAAACAGTAGTTTGTTGTCTGAGTGGAACCTTGGTTGTTTAACTGCCATATGAGACACTGATTTCTCTTATAGAATTATTTAATGTGAGAAATGAGAAAAAAAGAATCTTTGGAGACTACTGGCAACTTCATCGAAATAGACTATGATTCCTGTCCTAGTCTGATAACATTTTATTTATTCAAACCCAGAGAAAATATTCAATTAATGAAATATGTAATATTCACTTATTTAGATTTCACTAGGAAGTAATTAATCTGACAAAATACTTCTAAAACGTGGTATGTGCTTCTTCCTGAAACACAGGGAACACAATTTAGTCTTCTTCAATGTCTGTTATAGCAAAGCATGCATCAAGGCAATAATTGTTCTTAATGATTAAGACTTGTTAGATTTATGACTTTGACATCAAGTCACAAAGTGACTTAGAGTGGCTTGTTTGCCTCACTAGATGATCTCCATCAATGGTCTCTTCTCATTAGCCTAAAACACGACATTATTGCTTCTAAAACTGAAGGCTTGGGTGAAATTGACTTAAAGGAGAAAATAAAAATTAAAACCTATCAAAATAATATTGGTTTATTGAAAATTTAAAGAACTAATTTTTACCTCAGAACCTGGAGTGATGGTCTTTGCTACAATGCAGAGTAGCCTGGTCCACAACAGCCTCCACAGTAATTGCAGAATTGCCTGGAATCTCAACTTTTCCATGGAGATCTGATAGCTTCAATGACCAAAGCCCTCAGCTTTACTCCTCTCCTTGGAAACTCAATAGGCTTATAATGAGCAATTATTAAATATTGCATAGGAGAGCTGGAGGTTTGCTTTTCAGTCTCCAAACAGGGCTGATAAACATCTTTTCAGGGTGATTGCAAAGTTGGATAGAGTCAAAGCCTATTAAATGATTATTGTGTTTGCTAATAGTCTTCACGGTTGATTAATCCACTTTTCTCTTTTAAACCATGTTTTGTTTTTATTTTAGAGAGTTATTATCCACTTAGCAAATAAAAAGAGAGGGGCAGAAAAAACATATATGTGAAAACAAAGATTGTTATTTCAAATCTTTGAACATTAATTGGAAGCAGCAGCTAGCTGTTGGCTGGGGTCCTTGAACAGGAAAGTCAAGCACTGCTCCTGATAAGTTTTATAAGAGTGATGGAGGGAGGGCTTCCAGGAAGCCAGGATATACATAATATGCTTCTGTAATCTGTATCACATGGCTGTCATGGTGCTTTCCCTCCACGGTGAGGTGATGGATGGTGGCTTTTCTGAAAGGTGAGCCACCCAGCAGTCATACAGCAGCCATTGTAGATTTCTTTAGAAATGTAATAAAGAAACTCATTGAGAGTTGAGTATATTCTCTTTCTTTGTGTTCATGTGTAAGTGTCTTGTATGTGTGTGACTGTGGTCTCTGTGTGGGTTGGTATCTGAAAAGGTGAGGAAAATCTATACTGGAGGAAAACCAACAACAGTTGTCACGCAAGACTACCCAAATTTTTTGAGCACTTCTTTTTAGACAAGGTCTTACTAGGTATCTGTGACTAACCTGGAACTCATTATATAGACAGGTCTGACCCTGGATTTATAGAGATCCAGCTGCCTATGCCTCCCAGGTTTTTACTTGACACATATAACAACATCATCCGTCCCCAAAGAAAGTAAGCTCAAAGTTCCAGCCAGAGATTCCACGTGGACCCAACTCTCAGATTCTATGCCATGCACACTCTGTCTCCCTCGCTATTATTTCCTCATAACCTAGTGGTCCAGATTTTTGTTTCCCACATCACGCCAAGTTGAATGTGAAGTGTGTGAAAGTCAGCTTTCTGTTACTTGAAGAAATATCTGGAATAATAAACCGATAGAAATAAAAAGTTTACCATGGCTCACATGGGAAATGGAGAGAGTGAACACAGGTGGGTGACTTCATTCTTTCCTCAGAACACATGCACAGTGTCCTAAGGACCAGCTACCAGGACCCACTTTTTAAAGCTTTTTAATAGCATTAGTATGGAGCCAAGACTTTATAATGCAGACCTTCGGTGAACATATAAGATCCAAGCTGCAGCAGAGAATCATGGGAAACTAATGCAAGTTGCCATTCAGAAAGGAGAAGAATGGGAAACCAGCCTCGGAAGTAGCCATCTCAGTTACCAATCTCCTCGATGAAGAAGATGAAGAAGAGGAATAGTTAGTCTTTCTTTCTCTGTCTCATACCAAAGAAAAAGTGTGTGTGTGTTCTCTGAAAATTTTATACAATATATTTTTATCATATTCTTTCTTCTCTTCCAATACACAAATATATAAAAGGAGTTTGAATAGAATTACAGTATAATGGGGGAGACATTACTCCAATTAGACATAATATGCCACCAAATAAATTCTTCAGTAAAAAAAAAAATGGGATTTAAGTCATTGGCCGAAGGGCCACCAACTTTACAGACTATTGCTGTCACAAGTGAGGGTTCCTTTCCCTGTCACAAAACACTGTTTTTGTGTGTGGAATTTGTTCATGGCCTAGGCCACCCATTCCATTCTTCATTGACCATGTGCGCACTGACACAGCTCTTCCAAAGATTGTTCCTACTGCCTTATCAATGACATAGTCAGAGGGAGAGACTAGAGAATATTTCCTTTATGGGTTTTCAGTGGGTGTAGATATTGAGGTCCTGGTTTCTCTTGGAGTTTGAATATCACTAGATGTTTGTAGGCTGGGAATGATTTAGATCTAGTTGATAACAGCCATTCCAATGACAAATTACCAAAGGAACTAAGAATTTGATGCTCTAGATCGCACCCTCCTGCATCTGCAGGGTGACCTCCTTAAGATCCACCCCAGTGATGACCTAGTCTTTTCCTTTTCATAGCCCTAGGCTCCTGTAAGTTGGGAGCATTTCATGGTGCCACTAGATTCCTATAGAATGACACATATCATTTGATTCCGCTCTCCTCTGATCTGCCAAGCCCCAGCCACTGGTCTCTTCTATTTCAGTCCTTGCACAGGGTCATTGCCAGCTACCTCTTCACTCTACAGTGTATCCCTTCTCACCCTTCTGGCTTCATTCTCTTCCTTTTCCGCCCATCTCCTCCTTCAGTTCCTAAGTTAAAACATCTGTTAAGAGAGACCCTTCTAGCTACAATGTGTAAGCATGGACTCTATTTCAAGCTTTTCTGGCTTGTTTCCTTTACAATATTGTCCTAATAGATGATTTTACATTTTTCATGTTATCATGGGGTAAGTAGTGTACGTTAGTTTCTATCTGGCAAGAACCTCAGAATATTTTGGAAGAAAAGGAGCCTTAAAGGTCTAATTAATGAAGGTCTGAAGTTAACAGCTAGGTGAGCTATCCTGTACTTACTTTAGTTAGTTCCTGTTATTAATACTTGTTCAACCCTTCAGTAGTCAGTAGGGTTAGCAGCTTGTCATCATGGCTGTAACAATCCTCTCTGAGCATGTGGCCAGGTGTCAGGAACTGTAATTGACTGTCAAGAGATGGTGAAGATGGTCCTAGCCCTTGTGCAGACAGTCTTTAGATAGAAGGACTGTCTTACTTAGGACTTCTATTTCTGAGATAAAACCCCTTGACCAAAAGCAACTTAGGGAGGAAAGAGTTTGTTTCAGACTTACAGCTCTCAGGTTATATGCTTACATCATTGAAGGAAGTCTGCACAGAAGCTCACGGCAGGAAACTGGAGGCAGGCACTGAAGAAAAGGCCAGGGAGGAGTGCTATTTACTGGCTTGCTCCTCATGGCTAGCCTGGACTGATTTCTTATAACACTCAAGACCACCAGCCCAAGGGCGGTCCCTCCCATACTGAGCTAAGCCCTCCCATATTAATTACCAATCAAGAAAATGCACCACATGAATCCCCATAGGCCGAGCTGGTGGGGGCATTTTTTTTTCAGTTGAGAGTCCCTCTTCCCAAAGGACTCTAGCTTGTGCTAACTTCACACAAAACTAGCTAGCAAGTAATTGTAGTGTTAAAATTGCTACCATGAAAGTTTACATGATGAAATATAGTGGTTAGTATTAGTTATTACAAAGTATCGGGAGATAAGCAAAAAACCATCGAAAGGCTTTTTATTCTTCCTTGGATGAGAAGCCACAGATGTAGCTGATGATACAGAATAGAGCAGAATGTGTCTCAGCAGCATGCATTGCTTCCACTGGGCTTTTTCTTTGAGTGTTTTTTCCTCTTTTGTGTTTTAAGTTTTTCGCTTATTGGAGACATTTATTTTGTGTTACCTTTAACTTTGCCACTGAACACAACAACACGATTAAAGGCAGCCAATCTCCCCTTTCTTTGTGGAGTCAACATGATAAAGTATTTGATTCATATTATTGCTTTGCCAGTGTCACAGAGATGAATGTCAATAATCAAATAAAAAAAAGTAGCACCACCATCAATATGGATTTCACCATCATTGTTTTGGTTCTGTCTGACCCTGACCTACAAGAATTCACTTCAACTATTTGTTTGGCTTTCCAGAAGAAGATTTAACCTGGAAGTATGAAAGATGACAGATCTGAGATAATTTTGACATCAGTATTGTTCCATTCAAGTTTTGGGACAGGAACCTTATATAGTGCCATCTCTTGATGCTCCTTTCTTCCTATGGATCCAGACTAAATGGACTTCCATCATCTCTCAGGATTAGGAACTAGATCTGTTTTAGGTACTCATAGGAAAGGATGAAGCAACAGAGGAACTCAGGCTCCTTAAAAGTGTTGGATGTTGGGGCTGGAGAGGTGACTCAGCTGCCAAACTGTTTATCATGCACACACAAGACCCTGACTTTAGATGCTCAGCTTCCATTAAACCAGGCGTAGCTGTATAATTTTGTAATTCTAGCACCGGGAGAGAGAGGCAAATAGAACTCAGGAGCTCACCAGCTAACTACTACAGCCAAATCAGGGAGATCCAGGTTTGATGAGGAACCCTAGAGATTAGGTGGAGAGTGGTTGACAAAAACAACTAGTATTGAGCTCTGGTCTCCTCATGACCATGTATGTGCTCATATGCACCCACATGAATACACACACACAACATATACACACACACTCTTGTGCACTTTGTTATATTATGCAAGCTTTGGATACTACCCAAGGTGAGGTTTCTACATAAGAATATATTTGAATAATATGATAGAGCCTGTCGACAAGTGATTTACACCAAAATGAAAGCAAAATATCCAGGATCATTAAGACAATACAACCACTCCAGTTTGTGTGTGTGTGTTTTGTATGTATGTATACATATACATATGTATATATGCACATATGTATGTATGCATATTTATATTCCTGTGTGTTGGCTGGAGGCTGACATTGGAGGCATCTTCCTCTATTGATCTCTACCTCACATTTGGGACAGGGTCTTTCACTGAACCTGGAGGTCACTGATTGGCAATGTTGGCTAGTCAGCAAGTTCTGGAGGTCTACCCATTTCTTCCCACCCCATTGGTAGGGTTACCACAATGCTGAGCTTTTACACAGTTGCTAGGATCCAAACTCTGCTTCTCTTGCTCGTGCAGCAGGCACTTTGCCATCTGTGTCTCAGTTCTTGACTGCATGTGCATCGTAACCTTTCACACTGTTGCCTCTTTCTGCTCTATCCTCCTTTCCCTGCACCATCAGTCATAACTGTTACCTTCTGTCATGCTCTTTGGTCACAAATATATGTGTTATGTACATCTTATGTCCCATTTTTTCTATATATGTAAGAATATGTTATTTTTTATAAAAGAAGACTATGGAAGACTACAGAGAAAAATGGAATATAAGCCAATAAATCTTGATAAGGAATTAAATGTGTATTGTCATCCATTGTTGTGATCAAATGAAATATATTCTTGAAAGCCACAAAGTTGAAGCAAATGAATGGTACCAGGCATTGTTCTGTGTTTAAGGTATTCTGAACCGTGTGAATTCATTTGACCTGAAAAGCTTCTTTAAGAGTTGATGCTGTCCAATGTGTCTGCCTAACCTGAGAAGGAGACCCCGTGGAGCCTGCTGTTAAAAGCCCTGCTGACCTTTTCATTCCTCAGTCTCCTGCTGGTCCAGGTCTCCAAGCTCGTCCCACAAGAAGGAGCATAGGGACTGCTGTTGACTACCATGTTGAAGTTTCCAACAGAGCTGATCTTCTCTGATTTTTCTGTCGTCACATCCATAGATAGCTTGTACCTGACCCAAACCACATTTTATTTAAAGAATGGTCTCAGGCAGTCTCGAGAAATAATAGGAAAAGGCTAGGGATGATGTCACCACCTGTAATCCCAGCTCTCCGAAGTCCAAGGTAGGAGGATCACTGGTTTGTCTGAGACGAGCCTGGGCTACAGAGAGTGAGCCATTTTTATAAACCACAAACCACAGTCAAACCAAACAAAAAAACAAAAACAACAAAATAAAATTTAAAAAGAATGATACAGAAAAATAATTGAAAGAAATGGTTGAAGCAGATAACGGCTTTGGTGTATTAGGGTCAACATTCTAATTTGATTTGATTAGGCTTTGAGGCTTTGAATTGAGGCAGGTTCTAGGAAGGAGAGGTCCGTCTTGTGGCTGCTAGAGCCTGCCTTTGCTCTTCTCACAAGTCACTGAGCCTGGCTGCAAGGGGCTCAGCCTTTCACTTGTTTGAGACAGGAATCTCTTTGTTGTTTTCTGTTGGCCCATGAGCTTCCTTGGATTTTCCTGTGTCTGTCTCACATGTTAGCACAGGAATTCTGGAATGACAATCCAGATGTAAATCACATGCCCAATTTTACATGGGTTTTGAGGTTTCAAATTCAAATCCTCCCTCTTACATAAAAATTGCTTTACCCATTGTGCTCTGTGGAGGTAACAATTGTGTGACAGAACTGAAGGAAGATTTTGGTATTGGTGAAACCATCTTCCCTGAGTTGGTGGAAGCAGGTCCCATATGCTGTGATTGATAATCATGGATACAGTGATAACAATATTCCTTTCTCATGGCTGAGTTCTGTTACTATCATTCGGCTACATCTATAGGTACAACCTGGGAGAAATGTGGTTCCTATTGAAACACCTTCTGAAAGACGGTGTCTTATTTGATGATTATTTCTTAACTGTCTGTACAGATTGATATAGCTGTCACTATTTTTGTATCTAAAAAAAAAATCTTCAAAATGCATCATTGGCCATATTCCTCCTTGTTCCAGACCAGGAACGTTCTAGACAGGCAACATGAATACATTTTGAAAGAAAGACTCTGATGGTTTGAAAGCTAATCACAACCCAATGACATGTTTTAATAGGTTAGAATAGAACCCAAAATAGGTACCTTGTCTGGGACACTTTCATATCAAATGGACTCATCACTATTTTCAGTCTAAACAGATTGATCACCATTAAGAAATGGTTCTTACTCTTCATGTATGAAGAATCACTCTGGAACCTTGGCCTTGACCTCATGCTGGAACACTACACTACAACTCTGTTTTACATCTGAACACACATTTTCTGTCCATGTCCTTGATTTCTGCCCATTTCACCTTGTTCTCCACACCTTTCGGGGATGAGTCACCACTTTTCATCTCTCGGAAAAGGAACAGGACAGTGTTTGCCATTCTCTCCCTGCCATGAATTTGACGAAGGGGATGAGATCTTTCACACATATCTTTGGCTGCTCAGGGTAAAGGAACATTGTTGATATTCTGGGCTGAATTATGTCCTGAATCAAAAAGTGATCAGGTAAGGGTGATAGGGGATTTCTCTCCAACTTATAGCTCCAAATGTTTCCAGGTTGAAATCTTGTACCTGACAAGTTATAAAAGGTGAAGGAAACTCAAGTGAATATTGTCTAAACCAGGTATAGATGATCCATCTTGTCGATGGCATAAAGTTCTAAGTAGTCTGTCAAAAGTGAAGAAATGCCCAGAGGGCTAGACCTCCTATTTGTCATGTTCATTCCCCCTTTCTCACAGGTACACCAATTTCTTACCTGCTGTATCTTTGGACCACAATACCATCCATTCTTTTCCCATATCTCATGAACCTGTTTGTACACTGGGAGTCCATCTTGTAGCTAATGTTATATGGTTCTCAATGCTAGCCACCTCCATTTAGCAATGCTTTCCAAACTGGCCTTCTTCTGTATGACTTACCTGTCAGAGTTATTTCTCATGGCCAAGAGTAATTGTTTCTTACCTTTAATGCTCTTGGTAGCACAATTTAAAGAGCTTATTTTCATCCATTTTTAGTATGTGCCCAATATGAATAATATGATAAGAAGGTGGATGGCTGAACAGATGGATAGGTGAAAGGAATAACTGGTTGTTCCCAGGGTAGCTCCAAAGTTTCCATATATGGGCTGTTCTTGAAGGTATTTATCAATGGGAAAAAGATAAGGATCTAGCTAGGAAGGAGAACATATCCTTGAATTAATGAAAATAAATAGCAAATAAGAAGAGGAGTGAATGTTTTGTGTACAATAAAAAGGTGGGAGAGAAGGTAGAGTATGATGCTAATAGGATGTTGTAGCCAGATAAGATGAGATTAAGTTATGAAAAGTTTAAAAGCTAGAGTGAGCAGAAATGCAAGAGTTACTGTTTCTTGGGTAAGCAGCTGTTATAATAAACATGGATTATGTGTTCACAAACAATATACAAGACTAAAACAATTACCTTTCCTTAGTATAGTCCATATGGTGTTGTCAAGCTTGCAAGCCTCATAAAGTTCCATATATTTGAAAAAATAAGAATAGACGTAAGCCCCTGGGTACTATTTTGAGAAACAGTGCACAAGAAATTAATACATGCAGAGGCAGACAAATGGCTTCACAGATGGATTTGCAGTAAAATTGATTTTTAACGAATTACAGTGCATTTGGGAACGCTGGGCATTTTTGTTTAAATGACCTTTAATGTGGTCTTTGAGACTAGAAATTACACTTCTAATCTCCTGGTATTTTTGACCCTGTAATTTCAGATATCTGAAGAGTAAGTGCTATTGTATCATAATGGCTGGCTCAGAGACAAGTCCCAGAACTGTTGGGGGAAGACAAGAAAGGGCAGGGAAAGTGTTCTAACATGGTTTCAGGAGGAGATCTAACACACCATCCACACCGAGACAGGCATGACTGGCATCTTTCCCTCCCTGGATGCATCCACTCACTTAGTCAGTCAACATTAAAATACTGCCCTTCATTTGACCAGTGTTATTCTCCCACTTTCCTACCAAACTTTTATACTTTTAACTGAAAAGATGTAGACAGAAACAGTTGTTGGACTGAGCAGAATTTAGAGTCTATAAATCACTGCGTACTTCTGTGACTGGTATTCTGTTTTCGGTGACAGGCAAAACAGACTTGCACGTATACAGAAATTCTAGCGACAAGAACTCCCGTTTGTGCATTCATCGGTAAGCAGAGACATGGTGCTTTGGCTATGGAGCTCTAGGCTCTGTAGCTTAGAATCAGTGAGATTATTTTGTAAAGAGCCAGGTACTGATGGTTCTGCGTCCCACTAGGCATCTGTTAATTCTGAAACCTGCTGTTGTAGAGCCATTCTGATCGTTGTATGTTGATGGTCTTTTGCATAGTTTTCATGAAAGGTTAAACTTTTTATTTCAATGAAATTGGAAAACTGAAAAAAACAGAATATACATAAAGACATGAATAGTCAGACCTCGCCCATGGACCAGTCAATGTCCGCTGACCCTTGGTAAAGATTATTGTTTTAACATCTATCATAGCTATACAGATTTCACTGATGGATCTTTTCCCAAGTTACATGGAAGAGAAGAAGTCATTCCTCAGCAACAAGCTACCATTGAAGTGGAATGATTCTTAATCTAGCAATGAATGACTCTATACCTATGGTGTACCACAGGGAGAAAACTAAGCCCTATTTTATGGCTCGCAGAGGAAAAGCTGTGTAAGGTGTTTGCTTGCCTATGTCTGAAAGCTTTCTAGCATCAGCTTCTCTGTCTTTCCTTGGCACATGAGATCATCTACCTGCTGTGGTGCTGATGCTGGTCAGTTTTCCTGAAAGTGGGTAGATGTGATGGAGGGGAACATCACAGAAGCTAAGAGGGCCCAATCTTCGAGCCTTGTGTTGGCTGTCTTTAACTCCTCTTCCATTTTTCATTTTTTAAAGGCACGCAATAAAAATGACCACACTGCACCATCAACTGGTCAAAAGTGTTTATCTTGTAATTAGTAATCGAAGAATTTTCTCTTTGTGACAATTTAGCCTGATAATAGTAAGTTTGTGAATGGTGATTTTTTTTTTAAGTTGACTTTATGCTGGTTCATCTTTTCATATCTAATGATATTGGTTCCTTTAAAATGCATGACTACAGCCACTGAGATATCTCAGTAGGCAAAGGCACTTGTGCAAGCCTAGTGACCTAGATTTGATCTCAGAACTTACCATGTCAATGTGCAAGGAGAGAAACAACACCACCAACTTGTTTTCTGACTTTCTCATGTGTCCTGTGATGAACACACACACACACACTCTTTATTGAAGAATGACTGTTTAGACAAGGAATGTATGCATATATAGTTTTATACACTGCTGTCACAATTGACTGCATTTCCCCTCAGCCTAGTGATTCATTACATGGCTATTCCATCTCTGCTGTCACTGGCAGTAACTGCCAGTCACTGACCCCAATTCATCTGTCACTTCTGTCTTCTCTTTGCTCATGTCATCTGCTGTGCCTCCAGTTTTCCTCTCAGTATAAATTTTCAGATCTGGATATCTGCAATAACAGCCCAAGGTGAGATTCTCATTATTTCCTATGTGATACATTTCAATGGCCTCTGGCCAGTTTTCCTGACACTTGAGGAGATTAGTGTGGAACATTTTCTAAAATATTCTAAGCACTTCACATCTTGTGGTCACTACCCTTGCTCCCATTTTTTTTTTTTTTCATTCCAATATCTATAACCTTTGTGGTCAGGGTATTTTTTTCACTCTGCTCCTGCATACTTGTTGTTATTTTCCCCTGCTGGATCACCTAGTCTTTTTATTTTTCATGAATAACCCAAATCTGCTGGAAGCCACATTGTTTTCTCTTGGCCCTTCTGCAGTCACCTTCTGTCTGTCTGAGACTCTTCTTTTCCTATATCCTCTCTGGCTCTTTTTCTCCTTGCCTATAGAAGCCACTCAAAGATCTATTCACATCAGATTTTCTGCATTCCCTGACTCCAAACCCAGGCCTAATATCTCCCATATTTTTTTTTTAAATTCCCCTCATTCTTATTCATACTCAAGATCAGTACCTACACACAACACTGGCTTCATACCTAGCTTCCTCACTGGAATAGCACCCGTACTGGAGGACCAATCTCTTGCCTTTACTAGAAGCCAATGCTACTTATCCAGCTACAGAACATTAGAGCCTTACACTGACCACCTGATGCAAAATGCCTCTTTAGAAATTAAAATATAGGTGGACAACAGACTTGCTCCTTTATTTTGTGTAATAGTAGTGTGCGCTAAAATCCTCTGACTGCTTGTTATTGCTCTTCTCAATAAATCTATTTCTATTCATCTCAGATGAAGAAAGCAAGAATAGACAAAAGAAAAGATCGCATCCAGGTATGACTTGGTGAAACAAGTAGTTTATTGAGGTAACTCAGAGGAGCATAGGTGATTCAGATGGCTGTGCTGCTGAAAAGGATGCCCTTTTGGATGATAGCTCACGAAAGCTGTGTTACTGGAGCTGTATTACTTCCAGGCAGCTAACTCACGGAAGAATCTATCCCACAGCAGTTGTTTACTGCTTATTAAACCCCAGGGAGGTAGAGCCTCATGGTTCTGGCAAGCTTTGTGAAACCCCTGAGCCTTGCATGTTTCTTGTAAGTTTCAAGAGCTTCTCGAGTAAAGGGCTACTCTGTCTGGAGTAAACAGCTACCCCAAACCTTTCCATTGTCTTCCATACTTAGCTTAAAATTTTGTCTTCTTCTTGGGGCCTTTAAGTAGCTGTATTTTAAGTGACCCATAAACAGCACCAACATTCCTACCTAGACTTTCAATAAATTAAAACAAAGCAGCGAGTACGAAGATGGCAGTTTGTCGCCATCATAACTGATAAGGACAATAATTTCATCTGTCAGTAGATGTACTGTGTGTCTTGCTAAACACCCCAAAAGGACCAACCTGGGTTAGAAGGAAGCTTCTTCCCTGGAATAGCAGCATCGGTTCTCTTAGTGGTATTCCCTTGAAAATCTTTGTACATCGAAGCACTTCCTACCCTCAAACCATACAGGCTCACAGGCATACTATAAATAGCTGTCTCCCTTACCCCGTTGTACAATACGTCATTGTCCGTGTTATAACACCACGTGGTCCTGACGAATATTCAGGTGGCAGGAGCTGGACTGCATCCTGTGAGAAGCAGTATGCTTGGTTGCACAACAGCTGTGCCAATCTTGGGGCCTTGCTCCCATTCACAACGTCTGAGATCTGAGTCTCAGTGGTGGTCTCGCTCAGCCACCGGCCTGAAAAATGCCTTCGAGATATCTAATTTCCTTTTTATGAATGAACAGAATCCATCTGTGGTTTATGTGCAGATCCACGGGCTTACAAATCATTAGTGGATGTTTACCCCGAGTGACATTTAAAAGGGAAATATATTATTTATATTACTCTAAGTTCCAATTACACGAGACAGATTTATATAAATGTAAATAGGCAGAGTTGGGGTCAGATATATTGAGTGATCTGATCAGCAAATATTAGTGAGGAGATAGGCAAACTGGACATTTTTACTAGTCAGAGCAGTTAAGATACAGCAATAAATAACTCCCAGAGCTCACATCCCATGGCTGACTCTGACATCTGGGATCACTGCTGTAAGTATGGTTGGCTTCTATGGGAGGAGCAAAAAAGTATCCTCATGTGTCCAGCTCACTGGCTAGCACCTCCTGCGTATTTCCAGTAAGTCTAGGGCTTCCTGTGCTATCGTCCTTCTCTTTCCCCAGTCGACAAGGAGTGTGAAATGCCCAGGGAGGAGCATGGCAACTCTTTTGACACTGATGGCTACACAGGTCAGAAAGACTAAGCATACTACCAAAATCAGCTGTGGTGTTCAAAGGGCTTCTAGACTGTTACATTCAATGATGAAAATGAACAGTTGTTGTTCAATGGTTTTGAATACTGTTACATAGGCTTGGCTAGCACGCCAGTGTTCAGTCTTTAATAGACAACATTTTCAGTGGTGTTATGTGACAAAAGGCATCACCCAACACTTGTATTTGACTCTCACAAGTCTAGTTCACTGAAAGCCGGGAAAGGAAGATAGCAGAACCAACCAGGAAAATGAAGAAAACTAGAGCACATGAACATATCTGACTTCTGCTGCTTAGAGGCTATAGAAGGGACCATGAGAAACCCTCAGATTTGTCAAGAACACTGCAGATGCCAGATGCTGGGTGACCTATGAGACCTGTATTTGACTACTTAGTTGATATAAAATAATGCATGGAGGGATGATACTACACTATGGTGTTTTATTGATATTTTTGTGCTGAGAGACTTTCTGTTCCAGAGACAGAGTTAAATGTATCAGGCACACAGGGTGTTATGGTTTGGATCTGAAATGACCCCATGGGCTCTAGCTTTGATGTGACCTGCTTGTATTGGCAACCCAGAGTCCACAGCTCATTGTGGCATTTCATTGCCTTATTCATTGATATCTCCCAGCTGCAGTAATCCTTGAAGAGGCTGGTACATTTTCTCTTGTGTTGGCTATATAGTCCTTTCTTTAGTTTCTAACCATCACATAAACTACCACATAAACTTTATTATAATTTCCAAACCTACAGTTTTGCAAAAGATGATTATCCGTTTTAAAGCGGCAATATAAATGAGGGACTATTAGTACCCCTACTTTTTTCTTTTTTCTGGCTAACTTGTTTTCAAATCTCAGATATAAAGGCTAAAGCCCTCAAACGAATCTGAGTTTGAAATAACTCCATTTGAATATTTTTTACCATAACTATTGTTCTCAGATCTGTCTACATGCTAATATGGAATAAAAACATTCATCTCTATAAATGGGTTAGATGTGTACATAATGGAATTGTGTAAGTTACTGTAGTTTTTTTAATTCCCAAACTTGTTGTAACCATTTTACCATTGCTTATCATCATATAGTTCCACATTATTTTAAATATATTAATATAGTCTGATTGGAGAGTGAAGGACAAGGGAAAATAATGTTTCTCTAGCCCAGTTGTTGGTTTGGCCTGTGTGTACTCAGTTCAGGAATGAATAAAATGACTCAGAAGGGATCTCCGTTATTCCCTCCTCCGCTTCCAATCCCCGTTGTGTGTGCAGCAGATACCCCCACCCACCATGTTACTCATTCATCCCAAACATATATTGCTTTATCACCCTGGGTACAGAGTATGGGAAACAGAGTTGACTTTGCTGGTGGTCACCCTGTGAACAGATGGTCCATTTACGTGTGGAACTTATTTGCAGAATGGAGACTGGTCAGCAGCTACAGGGAAATATCTACAAAATAGCAGAAATCATGGTGGCAGGTTAAGTAAGAAAATCCTCACATTTATCACCCATGAAGTTAACTAGTTGGATTTTTCACTTTCAACTCATTTGTTTGTTTGTTTGTTTATGTTGTGAGTAAATAGCAAACACTTGAGATTTCTGCTTCTTTGATTTTCTGGGTTTTGTTCTGTTGGAACCACAGGTCTTTGTGCTCCTTCCCACCCATCACAATTTCCTCTGGCCTAACGATCTTCTCATTCAGTGATGCCTGGTTGGAATCTGAAAGTCTTTTAGTTTGTTAAAATCGAGCTATGTGTACTGCCATGCATCTGTAATTTAAGCATGGACGTATGAAGAAGGAAATGGTATATTCCAGGCCAGCACAGGCTATATAGTAAAACTGTTGCATAAAAAAGAAAAATAAAAGAAAAACTAAATATACGCAAAAAAAAAAAAAAAGCCTAAGCAGATGTAATTGTTCCTTTTGTGTACATACATTAAGAGAATACTTGTGGTTGCTTAGGTGTAGATGCTGAGAATGAAGAGGGTTGTGTGGGAATCCAGCCTGGGGTTCTGGCTGGTGTATCAGTCCTTACAGTACTAGGTATAGAAAATCTGGTAAGGTGCAGGAAGGGATTCAAGGGAACCTTGGAAGAGCTTTTTGTAGAGATGTGGGTGGTATGAGCTAGATGGGAAATAGTTACTTTGTGGGGCTTGTAAAACATGTGGCCATGTGCAGACATTGAGCTTAGGGAAACCAACAGGAGAAGTAGAGATATATGGCCTGCTGATGATTCTGCTGTCCACTGCTCTGATTTTGATAGACAGCTAGGATCAAAAAGGAGAAAATTAATAATGACAAAGCTCCTATCAATTCAAGCATTCATCACCAAACTTTGCTGGTTTTCTTAGTTACAAAACTGCACATGGGAAACTCTTACATGCATATGGATTACTTTCCTCATCACTGTTACAAAACGCTTGATGCAAACAAATTCAAGGGTGAAGGGCTTATTCTGGATTTCATTTTCATAGGATTTGGCCCAGTAGAGATTAGAGCTCCCAACCTACAGGGATAGTCTCTTTCATAATCAGGGCTGGGTATTGTGCCTCAGTTTACCCTTTCTGAAAGTCCTTCACAGCCACATTTAGAGGTGTGACCGATCTTGGAGGTGATTCAAACTGAAGGAAGTTGACACTGGAAGTTAACTATTAGAAGCTGACCCCTTGTCAGCTTGGCATACAGATGTGTCACTGTAAACATAATATACTCTTCCTGCCCTTCGAAAAGGCTCATATCCATCCCATAATGCAGAATGTATGCATTGTATCATCATAGTTTTTTTTTTTTTGGTGTGGGGGGGCTTTGTTGGTTTTTCTTTGTTTGTTGGTTTTGTTTTTTTTTGTGTGTGTGTGTGTTTTTTTTTGAGACAGTTCTCTGTGTAGAACTGAGACTACCCTAGATTGGCTTTTGTAGACCAGGCTGACGTCAAATTCATAGAGATCTGCCTTGCCTCTGCCTCCCTGAGAGCTAGGATTACAGGCATGCCCCACCATGACTAGCTGTGTCTCCACAGTTTTAACATTCTTATCTTTATGCAAAAGTCTAACTCCACAGTCTCTACTGAGACTGAACACCCATATGACACAGAACAAACATTTTCTATTCCAAAGTGGGGAGCAGGAGGGTGGCAAGGATAGGTAGGACAAGAGTAAAACCACAACCCAGCAGGGTATGCATTAACCCTCCAGCTCTATGTCTAGCAAGTATAGCACATGACAACATCATTTAAGCTGCAGCAAGCTTGGGTAGCCTCACCCTGAGGGATTTTTCTGCTTGAAGCCAACATGTTATCTCTCTTGGTCTGACTCCATGTAGTGCTGGTATATTTCCGCAGCAGAAATTTCATATTCTTAGCATCTGGAGTCTCCACTATAGCTTAAACTTTCCCCCTAAAGATTCTTTTATTGCCCTTTATTCTTTTTTGTCAGGTACTCCCGTAAGGTCATTGCCTTAGCTTCCTAGGCTTTCCTGGTACTAGCCTCCAGGCCTTGTAACTTGTGTTCCACCAGATTGTAGGATCAGGACCAGGTCAATGATGTCAAGTTCTGCTTTTGCAGAATACTCCAGATTCAACCTTTAGACACAAGAATATATCTATAAATGAAGCTGCTATGACTTGTTCTGCATTGTATGTTTGTCTGTCTGTATGTTTCCATACTGTCTTAGTTAGGGTTTTTATTGCTGTGCTAAAACACCATGACTGAAAGCAATTTGGGGAGGAAAGGGTCTGTTTCATCTTATGTTTGTGCATTATAGCTCATCATCAAAGGAAGTCAAAGAAAGAACTGATGACAGGAACCTGGAGGAGGGAAGTGAATCAGAAGTCATGAAGGAATGTTGCTGACTAGGTTGTTTCTCATGGCTCTTCAGTCTGCTTTCTTACACTATCCAGAGCCACCCACAGGTCGCACTGCCAATACTGGGATGGACCAATCCATAACAACCATAGAAAATACATCATACTCTTGCCCACAGGACAATCTTGTGTGTGTTTGGGGGGTTCTCAGTTGAGGTTTCCTCTTCCAAAATGACTGTAGCTAGTGTCAAGTTAACACAAAAACTAGCCAGAAGCACATGCGTCTAGCTGTGCACATAGAGACATAGATGCCTATCCTGTGTGACTAATCAAGTAGTCAGTCTGCACATAAAATTGAAGTAAATTAAAAAATTGAAATGACGTTCTGTTTCGGGAAGCCTGCCCTGTCACCAAGTACGTGGGTACATGTCAACTTGTGATACCGGCCTCATCTACTTCCTGGAAGACATTAGTCATTCACTGAAGATTTACAAATGAACAGAGGCGAGGATTGTAATGAATACGTCATGTGGAATAGTGTTAATTTCTTACATATACTATTCCTTAATTTAAATGAGATATTCAATTTTTCAAACAGAAAATCAAAATTCTGTCACTTGCTGGATTGGTTCTCAAAGTGTTTTATAGATGCACTTTGTTTGGTCACCTGCGCAGAAAAAAAAAAGTCTTGCAATATAATCTTACCGACAACATTGCTGTGGTCACCTGAATCATTATAAAGCCCCTTTGTATGAAAAATAGAAACCAAAAGTATGCTGAAGAAAAGCTATAGATGAGCAGCAGTCAACATGGAGAGAGACAATGTCAGCCTCATCAGTCACTCAATTCCCAACCAAGGAAAACAATATTACATGTAGGCAAAAGTTGTAGGTTACACTGTATGACTGACAGCAATCCCCATGCTACATTAAAATTATTTTAGATTATGCATCTGAGGCAGATAAGGAAAGATCATGCCAAGGACAAACGAGGGAGGACTTTGATTTCTTTACATTGCTGGGGTTTTGCTATAATTTCTGGACTTTCTCTGAATTGTCAGAGAATAAATCCCCCCCCCCCCAGGGTGATGCTCTTGAGGAAAATAGAATTGTGTCTCTGTTATCTGTTCCTGACGGCAGACTGGAGGAATTGATTAGAGATAATGCACAGTAAATTTACATGCATAAAAGAGAGGGGGGTGGAAACCCCATGGCCTGAATGGTTGCATCCCTCATATTCCCATGCTACCATCCTTGCCCTCTGGGTGACAGGGATGCTCGGTATGAGCTTACTGCAGCCTTTGGAAAAGACACAAGAGTTATTTGCTAAAGACCAAGCATCATGGAGACCAGAGATTAAAAAAAAATCCAAATTCAATTCTGTTTCCTGAGCAGGTGGCAGGCTGAGAGGAAGGCTGCTCATTGGTCAGGACAACCTTTTAAGATTCTCTGTATGAGTCTGCAGCCAGCCAGCATTGTTCCCCCCAGGTCCCTCTTCAGTGTGAGGGAGTCATCACGTTCTCTGGGGGATGCGTTGAGTTTGCACAGTCAGGCGGTCACTGCCCCAATGAGCTGGTGTCAGATTGTTTTGTTTTGTTTTGATTTTTTTCCCCAGTGGGTTCTGGACAAACAACTCAAGTGCTTTGTTATTTAAGGAATATGTGTATAGTTACTGAATTTTACTGGTATAAAAAGACTGGGGTCTCTGGGATGAGACCAGGCCTTGAGGGAGGAGGCAATGAGTTGAACTTGTATCTGTAACAAAGAGGCTGAGGGGTAGGGAGGAAAGCTCTGTAAATAAAGTGCTTGCTCTGTAAGCATAGGGGCTAACTAGACTTTCATTCTCTGAACTCACACATAAAGGCTGTGCATGGTTGCATGTATTTGTGATCCCAGGGCTGAGGAAACAAAAACAGGAGATTGTGTTTCGACAAGCTCCAGGCTAGTAAGAGACCCAGTATATATATATGATGGAAAATGCCTAAGAGGTTTTATTACCTCTAGCCTCCTCGAGTACATGCGCACACATGCAAATGCACCTGCATACACACATATATCCCTCACAAGAAAAGAGGTGCAAGGGATAACCTTCACCTCTTATACCAAGAGATACAGAGGAAAACACTGTATATGGACCAGCAGGTGGATTTCCACTAGACACCAAATGTGTTGTCATCTTGGTCTTGGCCTTTCAGCCTCCAGAGGGAACTAATTTCTGTTGTTTACAAGCCATCTAGTCTAGGGCATTTTGTTATAGCAACATAGTGGGTGGTGACAATCGTTATTGTGAGTGAGTGTGTCGGGGCAATGAGTGACTTCTGATGAGAAAGAAAAGCTTGCTTATTTTAATCGAATAATTTATGGTCATTCAGGAATCAGTTTTGAAGACATTTCTTCTGCTTTTGACATTTTATTCTACAGCGGCAAGTGAACTGGGAAGCTATTTGGGCTCACCATTTGTAGCTTTTGAGAGAACTTGAGTCCATAGTGTGTTTGCTGTCCCTTCCACTGACTCCTGTGGCTTCCAGTCACTAGAAACAGCTGAGCTGAACTACAGATTCCTGTTCTCCTGTCTTCAGCTGGGAATCAACCTAGTTTCTGTTCTCAGAGAGAGACTGCAATACCTATGTAGTTTCTCTTACAGGGCGACAGAGGAAACATGGCAAAATAATCTTTTTATTCCTATCGTCTGCTAAATGGTGAAGAATTTTGGAAATGGGCAAGGTTGGAAGGGTTCAAGGAAAATGTAAAATGCATTCAAAATCACCATTGTGTTGCTAATTAAATGAGGCGACAGCATTGTCACATAATTTTAAAATGGCAGACATCTGTGGTGACTATCCATTTCCAGCCTGGGAATCTGCTGCCAGAATCCTGCTTGAGTCTATCTAGTGGGAAGAGAGATACTTTTTCTTATACCTCACCTTTTCATGATGCTCCAATTGGGTTACACCTCTACTTTCAAATGCTGCCTCTAGCAGGGAGGCATCTAGCATATTTTATACATGACAGTAAAGACAGTAAAGCCTTAGGTGGAAAAAGCAGAAACAAGAACACAGTACAGGTAAGTCCCATACACATCCATGTACACACATACACAAGCACCCATTTACATAAACACACATGCACATACTCATATGCACTTATATACTTATACACATAAACACATTTACACACACATATACATACACACATAGTACACATATTTACTTAAATATGTAGACATACATATACATGTTTACACACATACACACATTTACAAATATACACACACACACATACAATCCCTGCTTTGCCAACATTCAAATCACTCCATATGTCCTTTGGGAGTCTCTAGTTTCAAGGCAAGCAAAGGTACAGGAGAGTATAACAGAGGCATGATCATCTGATCAGTCTTGCCGTCCCTGCAGAGTCTCAGTTGAAGCTTTCCCTGTCTAGGAGGCAGCTGTGAGTTCCACGCTGTAGGTCTCTTGCTACCAAGTGGGAGAACAGATGTCAAACAGCAAATTTAGCATCCTTTGGTGGGTATCTTGCTCATGCAGCCAGATAAACAGCACTTAGATAGGCAGACCCAGACCAGCACATCCACTGAGATGATTAGATTTCTGCTGAGGAGTGCTGGCTCTTTGAAAGCAGTCACCCAGTGGGTTAATACTCTGCCTCAGCTGCTCAGTGGAACACTGCATTCATGGCTTCCCAAGGAAGGAAATGTTTTTATAGATTCACAAGACCACACCTGTGATTAAACCTCTGCTTCACAGTAAATCATAATAATGTCTGCAAGGTTTTACACATGAGGTTTATTTTGTGCCAGTTATAGCTGTGAAGTGTAAGGTTCATAGAGTAGGGGGTCTTACCTACTGTGTTTGTGTGTGTACATCTGTGCAAGTGAAGGAGACCTCTGAAAGAAAGGTTTTGTATGTGTTCAGAGAAGGACTGTAGCTCTGTGATAGAATTTACGTTCAGTTCTTACCAGACCCTTGGGTTTTATCCCCAGTCATACACACACACACGCACACACATACACACAAACCCCAAAAACAAAACAGAGAAATAATGCATTCATTTATGTTGAGATATTCGTTTCAATGAGTATAGGTGAAAATTTGAATATTTTAAGAAAGATCTATAGTTCATCTTCTAGATACAATTCACTTGAAAAATGCTTTTAGTTTTCTACACACATAAAAGCAAATTAGAGACTTAGTACAGTTTATACATTACTGTCTTAGTCCATTTGGATTATTATAATAAAACGTCTAAGTATGGGTGACTTATAAACAACAGAAAATTACTCCTTATATTGTGGTGCTGGTATAATGTTCTTTTGAAATGTATTCAATTTGCCCTTGTTCTTTCAAATGCTGATTTCTCTACCATACTATCTGGTTTCAATCTGGACATTGTATTGTAATATTTATTCTAAGCATCACCTGTCTCAAGTTCGTGTAAACATGCCACCATTTGTTTTCTGTGTTGTCAATTAAAACAACCAGCCACAATGCTGAGCAATGGAAAGCAATGGGTGGAATATTCTGGTCCTGAGAGGGGAGAGAGGGAAAGAAGGAGGGAGGAGCAGAGGTTGGCAGGAGAGGACTTGGAAAAGGCATGGAGAAGAGCCATCACCATTAAACATATTACAACCAGATCCATGATTATGAGAGCCAAAACAAAGCCAAAAGGGATTAAAATACCCTCTGCCATGGCACCATGCTGTACAATGGAAAGGTCTTGGAATAATATGTAGAATTGAACCGGACCTAAGATATGACTAAAAGTAAGTAGAGTGGGTAAAATCTGAATGGTAGGCAACTATGCGGGTTGGAGGTTTAGGATGGAGTAATCATTGCTCATCATCGTGCTCTAGGTTAATTACATAAGTCCCAGTCTCTGTGTAGTGATTTGGGTATACAGCTGGTTTAGGAATAACTGCTGTTTAATTAAAAGATAAACCAATAATAAATATTAATACACAACACTGTGAACTGTAGAGTTTTATACCAACGGGAAGACAGCTTAAGTGTCTATTGAGGACCCTTCTTTGGTTCATAGATTATACTTTCTTACTCTGTTCTCACATGGGGGAAGAAGCACATGGGCTCTCACAGGTCTCCTTTAATTAATTAATCAATCAATTATTAATTAATTAATTTTATTAGTGAGCTTTGCTCTTCTGATGTAGTCACAACCTAATAACTCACCTCCTATCACCATCATACCATGGCTTAGACATCAGTGCAAATTTAGGGAAAACAAAAATTTATCAACTATAACAGTTTTTTAAATTGTTTATTTTTATGGATAACATGTATCCTCTGCTTGCCTTAAGAGTTTATTCAGAACTGGGACTAGCTGTGCATACCTGGAGACTGAGGCAAAACTGCAAGTTCTAGGAGAGCCTGGGATGTATAGCGATTCTCTGTCTTAAACAAGGACAATTTCAAACAGGAACTCAATGACTGGCTCTTTGACCTCCCCACCTCCCAAGGGAGGAGCAGTACTGTTAGGCCACAGAGGAGGACTTTGCAGCCAGTCCTGAAAATACCTGACAAAAGGGAGTCATATGAAAGGGGAGGAGGTCCTCCCCTATTAGTGGACTTGGAAAGGGGCAGGGAGAAGATGAGGGAGGGAGGGTGGGATTGGGGAGGGAATGAGGGATACAGCTGGGATACAGAATTAACAAAATATAACTAATGAGAAAAATAAAATTATGGAGAAAAAAAAAACCAACCAAATGAAACTTCTATTCAGTGATGCCTTGAATGCACAGACTCTCAAGAGGCTGAGAATAAGCTGAATGCTCAGCTTTAAAAAACAACAACAACAATAAAAAACCATTACGGTCCCCTCCAGAGTTCAGAGGTTATACCTGCAGAGGAGACAGAAAGAATATAAAGTTGGATGGTGCTTATGCATACATAGACGATGGGTAGCTTGGCCAACATGTGGGCCCCAAGAAAGGTGAGAGGGGGCTGTCTCTGACAGAGACTCTGTTGCCTGTTTTTTTAATCATTTGCCCCTGATGGGGCTGTGTTTCCAGGTCACAGGGGAAGAAGATGTGCTAAGTGCTGATGCAACTTGATATGCTGGTCTGAGTTGGTATTGGGGAGGTTCCCCTGATTTGAGGAGTAGGGAGGAGAATGTAGGGGTACATGGGAGGAAGGATAGGAACAGGAGGAGAGGCGGGAAGGCCTATGATCAAGATGTAAAGTGAAGGAAGGAAGAAAGGAAGGAAAGAAGGAAGGAAGGAAAGAAGATGGGTGTGACACTCATGAACTCAGTAATTATAGATATTTGTAGATGGACTGCACAAGACTGAGCCTTCAACATTCAATCACTGATGCAGGGAGGACTTGAAAAGTCCTGGTCCTCTCTGGGGACCTATTGGCAGCTGAGGGCTGCTGGAAGTGAGTCCTTGTCTTCAGTAGTGGAGCCAATGGTGGGTTTCTCGTGAACAAGTGGCACTTTCTGACTGCCCTGAGTTAAACCCAGTGTTTCACAAAGCAAAAACAAAATAAAAAGACATGTAGGTGGAATGACTACTTGTCAGGAAGAGGGGGAGGAACTGTGGGTGAGCCTAGAAAAGGAATAAGAGAGCATGGGGTGTGTGACTAGAATGTCTTATTATACATATATAGAACTGTCAATGGATAAACTAGTAGTTTAAAAAAATACATGTTTTTAGATCTGACTCCATTTTACCGGGTGTAAAATGGGCCCTGAGTGGTATCTGAGGTAAGACACCGCTAATGTTTCCTCTCCTTTATGCTTCCCCTTGAACACTCCATCCTGGGTTTCTCATCCTGGTTATTGTTTTCTTCCTCTTACCCCTCATTTCATAACCCCACCAATAAAACATTCAGACAGTAAATGATCCATACCTTTGGTTTGGGTTGAGAACAGCTGTGAAGCCCATTGACTGCCATAGGAATGGCACTCCCTTGGACTGGAAGAAACTGGAAATATCTGGCTATTGTTGTCCTGTTAATTCTCATGCAAATGGTGGTAAAACAAACAAAAAGAGAGGGTGACAAGCCCTTGAGTGAAGCCCAAAGCCCAAAGTGCTAGGGGATCAGAGGAGCTTTGTTTATATGACTCTAAATAAAGCATATCAAAATGATCATTGGAGTTAACTCATCCTAATCTTGGTTTTGTTTGCTTGTTTTGGGTTTTTGTTGTTGTTGTTGTTTTTGTAAGGCAGTCAGAGATGAATGAGACACAAGGCATGATTCATCCAGAGACAAGGTCTGATGTGGTTTGAAAAAAAATGGCTTCCCAAGGCTCTTATGTTTGAATGCTTGGGCACTAGCTAGTGGAACTGTTTAGGAAGGATTAGGAGCTGTGGCCTTGTTGGAGGAGGGGTGTCGCTGGGAGTGAGTTTCAAAAGCTCAGGCTAGCCCCTGTTTCTCTCTGTGTCTCTGCCTGCAACTTGCAGATCAGATGTAAGCACTTAGCTGCTTTTCTAGCACTATGCCTGCCAGCCAGTTGCCACGCTTCCCACCACAGTGATAATGAATTCACTCTGAAAAAAGCCCAAATTAAATGCTTTCTTTTATAGGAGTTGCCTTGGTTATGGTACCTCTTTACAACAATAGAGCAGTAACTAAGACAGAAGTTGGTACCAAGGACTGGGTATTGCTGTGATAGGCCTGACCATGATGTTCAATAGAGAAATATGGAAGCCTTGATATTTTGTACTAAAAAAAGTAGTTGAATACATTAAGTGGGGCTTAGTGGGGCATCCTAGTAGGAACATGGAAGAGTGATAACTGAAGGCAAAGAGAACTGTGGGGGTCCACCTTGAGAGGTTTTAGAGGGAAAGAATATTATTGGCTGACTTAGAAGCTATTTTGATAATTTGGCAAAGAATGTGGTTACTTTCCGTCCTTGTTCTAAAAATGTGCCTGAAGCTAAATTGAAGTGTTTTGGAATAATGGCCTTAGCAGAGGGGATCTCAGGACAGCCTAGTATTGACTGTGTCACATGGTATGGTTCTTAGTGATCACTCTTACACATATCTACATGCAAAGGAGAGTGTGAGCATAGAGAAATATAAAATATAAAGTGTAAGAAGAAAAAGAGCACCAAAAAATATATATAATGTCAAGTACTATGCTTAAAGAGATAATAAGTTTAAAGAAAGGACCAATTCAAAGAGTAAAGGGAGTGGTGCCCTCAGCACAAGATCTCAACCAGGTAAGATGCTAACTTCTGAAAAGGAATTAAAGAAAAACTTAAATAGTAAAGGGAAGCATGACAATGGAAAGCTTATACAAATGTAATTCAAGAAGAGGGTTCCAGCTGCAACAAGCGAAAGAACTTGGCAGCTTCAGACACAAATTTCTGGATTTAAAGTCAAGAAGGATATAAAAAAGGAGTTTTGGAATCTTCCTCTTCAGATAAGGAAAGCAGCCTAGGTCTGGCATGTGACAGGGGAGTCCCTGCATGGAGACTCAGAAAAGCTATTTTGTGAAGCCATGAAGGTAAAGCCTGGATTGCATTGGAGGCCTTAAGATGTTGGAGGTGCCAGAATTGAGGAATACTCACCAAAGAGAGCAGCTGGAAGTAAAAAGACATTTACGTTTTTTGGTAGTAGGCACGGAGATACAGGAACTGAATTTTGCCCTGCTGTTTCCTTTTTTTGGTCTTGCTTTGGTCCAGTATCTCTTTACTACTCTCCCTTTTCTCCCTTTAGAAGTATATAAGTATGTGCTTTTTATTTTGACTTTGCAGGGGCTACAGTCAAGACAATGCCTTGCCTTGAGTCTCAGAAGAGACTTTAGATTTTTAAAGTCTTAAGACTCAAAGACTATGTGGACACTGGAAGTTTTACTAAATACACTTTGCATTATGTTATAGCTACAGGCCATGGGTGGTGGTGGTCAGCAAGTGGAATGTTGTGGTTTGAATGAGAATACCCCTCTCCCCAGAGACTCATATGTTTGAATGCCTGGTTCCCAGTTAGTGGTACTGTGTAATAAGGACTAGGAGGTTTGGCCTTATTGGAGGAACTGTGGCCTTAGAGGAAGTGTGTCACTGATTGTGGATTTGAGGTTTCAAAAGCCCACATCAGGGCCAGTCACTCTCTGCCTGGTGCCTCTGGGTCAGGATTTAAAGCAGTCATCTACTGCTCCAGTGTCATGCCTGGCTGCTTCCCGCTGTGATGATAATGAACTAACCCTCTGAAACTGTAAGCAAGCCACTGATCAAACATTTTCTTTTAGAAGAGTTTCCTCAGTCCTGGTATGTCTTCACAGTAATAGATCAGTAACTAAGACAGACTTCTTCAGGTATGAACATTCATTAGACAACTAGTTATCTAGTTCTAGGCTGTAATAGTGGAATAGATATTGAAGGAACTGGGGTGGCTCCATTTTGTTTCTCAGACTCTATCTTAAGTTGACTGATATTGGAGTGACTTGTCCCCCACCTTTGGGTTCTGAGAAGGGCCACATAGCTTTCCACCCTTCAGGTTGTCATAAATGCCACAGAATGTGTTAATGATGGGTCCTTGGTGTCAGGTGTCATAAATGCCACAGAATGTGTTAATGATGGGTCCTTGGTGTCAGGTGTCATATATGCCACAGAATGTGTTAATGATGGGTCCTTGGTGTCAGATGTCATATATGCCACAGAATGTGTTAATGGGTCCTCCACTCCACCCAGCAGGCTATAGTACAAATATCTTAGATATCTGTAGGTTTGGCCAGGTAGCTTGGAAAATTTTGCCTAAAGGACATCTCAATTGCTGAACCCCCACCCAAAACATTCCCTTCCCTGTAACTGCAAGGCTTGGAATTCCCTGCTCGCCATTTTTCCATTTAAAAACTCTGCCCCCCTGAGACTTGGAGCCTCACTTTTTAACGTGTTGCATCAGGGGAGATTGGAGGCCTGAGCTTAAGCTTTAATAAAGATCCTCATGTGATTTGCAACAGACTCAACTCCTAGTGGTCTTTTGGGGTCTCTCGAATCAGGCACAACAATATCAGATAGACATTCTCATTCCAGGGTGAAACAGTTAAGAAAAATCACTTCCATTTGTGAGCATGTTTGTTAGAGCAGCAGCCCCACTTCTTGGCACCAGTTCTTGTTTGTTTGTTTGTTTGTTTTGCTCTCAGTTTATTTTATGTTATTGTAACAGAAAACCGGAAGCAAGGTAACTTAGAAGCAATATAACTTTACTTGGTTCATGATGCTCGAGGCTGAGGAGAATGAGACTAAAGGACTAAACTTAGGCAGGACCATCTTGCTATACCATACAGTGGGGACAGCTCAAGGAAGGAGGCAATGAGAGCAGGGGTGGGTGGGTCAGGTAAGGAGACTCCTTTTCCTCCCCCTCCTTCTTCTTTTTAATGAAAAACCTATTCTTATGGTAAGAACATTAATCCATCATTAAAACCGTACCCTTGTGTTCCAATTACTTCTTAGCTTCCCTTCTTTCATTAATACCACTAGAGTCCATGCAAGTTTGGGAAGGGACATTTAGAAAGTATCAGTGAAAGGGAGGAGATAATTTATTGTTGCAGCCACAACATGGATAAACCCAAACATATATTATATAAAGTAAAAGGATTCTTGTGCTTATTGTATAGATCCATTTACATGAGAAAAGCTGAGGGCAGAGACATGGTTATGAGGTGCTTACCATTTCCCATTGTGTTTTGCTTGTCTTTGGCTCTAGGTCGAGAGCTGGATGGTTTTGCCTCATGATCTGCAAAAATGGTGTAGAGCTTCTACTGTGTTTAATGCCAGGTGCATTTGTTCAGTTCTAAATCCAGATTACGGGGATTTTTGTTTTGTTTTGTTTTGTTTTTTTTTACTTTTTATAAAATCACCTCATGCTCAACAAAACCTGCAAAGCTGTTTAAGTGACATAGAAATGCTTTTTAAAGGAATACTTACCAAGCAGTGAGTGGAGAAGGGGAGATGGTTTCTCGGAACAGAGAGGGTAGAGATGATAGCACCACAAGTGATCTGTAGGGCAGTCACAGCCTAGGAGGTCAGAGTGATGGTCTCCACTGTAGCTGGATCAAGACAACAGATATGATGCTCTCTGTAACCATGTTCCACAGAAGCCAGGTGTGTTTGAATCAACTTCCTCACCCTCTCTTGGAGTCATACTACCATTTATTTGGGGCACCTTCCTTGCTTTCTGCACATGTGGTAGGGATCTTGCTCTAGTTGCCCAACTATGCCAAGAGGTTTCCTCATCCTCATCTCTCCCTTTCATTCTCTGCCATGCTCTGCCTCCTTTCTGACGCTTCCCTCAAAGGTGTTAGCTGAACTCTTACTTCTGTCACTTGAATTGTTTTTAACCCATGTTACAGCTTCTGACTCTTTAGCCTATTAAATTGGGGCTCCTTGCATTTTTTTTTTGATGAATACTATCTCAAACAGTAGTCATCAAATTACTTTGGATCACATAGAAAAACCTTTTTTTTTTTTATGACCCTTTAGGAGACCCATGATGGAACAGGTCTCTGAAAAAGGGCCATGGTTTGCAATGTCAGCCATTTCCAATGTCAAGTTGTTAAATAAGGGCAGCTAACACCTACTTATACAATAGCTGAGGGTTTAATAATTAGCTCCTGCCAGCAGATGTGTTTGAGTGCCAAAATTTACTATTTGGAGAACTGTGCTTAATCTGATGTCTCCTAGTCTTCCTGAACTATCTAAATGTGGTCAGTGAAATTATAAACATTTGAGTTTTTAGAATATAATATAAATATAAAATTTCTCAGTTTCAAGTCATGGGTGACCTCACGTGAGCTTAGGTACATTTTTATTTCCTACAGTCATAATGAAGAGAATACAATATATAAACACACCTGTAACCATGTACATCTTAAATTAGCAGGAAGATTTATATTTTTAACTCCTATGTTTCATAAAATTATTTGTTGAATGTAGGCTCTGTGTCACTTTCTAGCTTAAGCTAGATTCTTGAATATGAGGGCATGCAGCCATTCTGTCAAGAAACTAATGGTAGAAAAGTCAGCAATGGAGGAAAGCCAGTGGAACACATAATGGCTGCAGAATTCTAAGAAATACCCACTTCTAGACTGAGGACCAAGGAGGAGAGAGAAGAGAAAAGGAAAGCTTTCTTGGAACATAGCCCTGCCAACTTAAAGGAAGGGAAGTTGACATCTTGCAGCTTTGGTAAGTGTCAGTTAGTTATAGAGGAGAAATAGAGCAATGCAGCTCTCTTCATGGTGGACAGGAAGATAAAATCAGACACAGGAATGAGGCAAGGCAAAATATATGACAAAAGATCTCTCCACCTCCTTCCATTCACCACTTCCTGATAATGCAGTCACGTTAACTCCAGGAGAGAACTGATCCACTCATTAGGTCAGAACTCTCATGATGGACTTACCTCTTGGAACACAATCACAGGCACACCCAGAGATGTGCTTCCGTAGTCTACTAGGTAGTGTTCCATTCAGTCAAGTTGACAATCAAAATTAACCCCTCCTCAGGAAGATGCCTGTATTATGTTGGCAATGCTCTACTTCCTTGGCTTGACTTGTCATTAGCGAGCTATCTTTTGGTCAGATATCTTGTGAAGGTTCCAGAGATTGAAGCCAGAGCTTCACATGTGCTCAGTCACCGGGCTACATCTCAGCCCCACATACATTATCAGAATAGCTTTCTTCACTCTAAGAAGTCATTATTGAGGGTACAAGTCAGTTCCCAAAAAATGATTGCCCCTGCTTACACATTATCTCAGAATATGGTTATCTGTGTCTCAGCTAGGCTGTTTCTGGAATCCAAAGCAATACAGGTGTAGGACAACAAACAGAGGCTTTTACTAGGACATTGTGAAAGCTGATACTGAGACACTTCAGTTACACCTTTCTTTGCGCCTTAAGTCTTGAATGGTACAGAGCTAGGGAGGCATGACCTGTTTTCAGACAAATATTGCCTGAGTGATTAGCAGCCTACATGCAGGGTGAAGCAGGTAAACCAAAGTAAAGAATACAAAAATAAAGGCTAGAATAACAGGCTTTTACCTTTCATTGACTTACACTGTGGCTCAAGTAAGGAATGATGGTTTTCTGCAAAAACAGTTCCTAAGAACTTGTTTTAATTCATCTGTGCTGACCCTTAATTTGAAGCAGTTTCTCTCTACCATTATTTGTCTGTTTCATTTATACTTAGTTGAGTTCATTTTTGTTGATATTAAATTGTGCATAGATTTGTTTTTATTTATTATTACTGTGCTATATTTTATCCTCAGTGAATATAACATTTCAGTTCTGCTATCATTTTTTGCAAATTTATTATATTCCATGATGTAGATTTACAATTTAATAATAGTATTTCACTATTAATTTTAGTATTTTACTATGGAAAATTCATCCTAATTAGCTGAGTGGTTGACAGAACTTAAAAACACATCTCTTTTCTAGCTTTGAGATTACTTCGTTTAATTTTATAAAATTTTTGATCTAAAGCACAATCTTCTGGCATGTGGATACCTCTTCTCCAAAATATGCATCATTGGCTCTTCTGGAGTCCTGCCTTTGGAACAGTTGGTTCATATGATTCATTGTATGATAAGTTTTCCTTTGGTTAAGTCATCATGAATGAAAATGTTACTCATTGCCATATATTGAGTTTTGGGTTAGACTGGTAGACCATGAGCTCCAAGAGGACAGGAATTTTGTCCTTGGTATCCATTCTTTATCTTATTCCCCTTCACGGCACACTGGCCATACAGATTTCCAGCAATGTTTTCTGAGTAATCACATGAAGCTACATGTCTGGAAGCTCCACTTTCTATTTGGAAATGGGAAAATAACTTTATCAAATCTATGTAATACCAGAGCCAATTTTTTAATGAATTTCTAGTGGAAAAAAAATATGTCAAGTTTCCTCTCCCAAGTCCCTCACGATTTAGTGATCTCTGATTATGACTCATAAGCTAAGCTAATGTTGTCTGGAAGCTTTCAATGACATTTTCACTGTAATCCATGAGAGCTTGTTAATGACAATCATGGTTTGTGGGTCCTGGAGCTCCCCTTTCTTTCTTACATTAATTTAGATCCATTACATTATCCATCCAGAATGGATGGCAATCATGCCACATATAGTTCACTATCTTTTAAGTATCACATATACTTAATGGGATATTTAATCTGATTCAGGCTGATGCAATGATGCAGACCATTAACGAAATGTCTCTCATCCTCTGCTTTGTTGATGACTACTTCCTTTGTATTTAACAATGGGAAACCTGGCAAAGGGAGCCAATATTTTTCCTTTGCCTTTTAAAAAGTTTATGAAATAATATCAGACAATATGCAGACAGGGACTCCATGATGTACTTAATCTGTACAGCTTAAAACTAGAACAGCAAAAAGGAAAGTTAGAGCTGACATTTGAACAGTAAATTTTAATTGATCCCACATCCAGGAGTTCTCATGTGTTTTATTTTCACTTGATACATATTTTCAGACACTGTTCCCAAATTATTAACTGTGTGTTCAAAAACAAAAACCCTCCTCACCCTAATGATCTCTTAGCAATCTCAAGTTCTTAAATTCATACTCCATAAGGAGTCGTTAACGGAACACGAGGGTCACAGAAAATTCGGTGACAGTGTAATTTGAGCATGTGATGACCAAAAGTTGATTCAAAATATGATGCATAATGAGCCTGTGAGGTTCCAGACAATGTTTGCCAACCCTCTACCATGTGGGCTCAGTGCAGCCTTGGTTGCAATATGCTTTGGCTTGGATTCAAGACTGGTATATTCTGAAGTCTAGTGTTTTTACTATACATACAAAGTTTTCTGGTCTTAAAGACACATAACGGAACACAAAGATGTTTAATATTTTCTCAGTGCCATTTCTCATCATGTAAGTATCAAATTAGTTTGTCTTTGGGCTGCAGCTGCCTTGTGTTGGAATGTTTGATTTATAAAATTGCTGTTTGAGTTGCTGACTTGAGTCTCATTTTCAAAATTGTTAAATGATCTGTGTCCTGGCATAGGGACAGAATTTCTAACAATTTCTGAAACGTGTCTACACACTTCTGTCATTTTGTAGGACATACACACGTGAAGGCACATTTTCAGCATTGATGGTTATAAAATCAAAATGCCTATCAACTCTGAAAGCCAATGAAGACGATATATGCCCTGCAGTATAAAACATTCATACAAAATACACATCTTCGCTAAAAAATAAAGAGGCCCATCCATCTTGTTGATATACAAGTTTGCCTTCTTCTTTAATAAATGGTAAAAATACATCGAATAAAGAGTTGTTTCAAAATGAAAGTTTTCTAACCTATTACTAGTGAATGTTTAATATATGCCTGGGGTTGTTGAAAAATGTCTCTGGTGAAACAAGGTTAGATGTGGCAAAAGTTGAAGAAGTCTTCTTTTAGCTTCTTTTAGAATACTAGTTTTTGATATGTGGTCTCCTGACCAGAAACAATAATCAATGATTCCTAGCAAATTGTTAAAAAATTAAAATAAACACACAAACACAAATGTGCAAGTCCCATGTCACTAGCCCTGCATGCCATTCTGAAGCAGACAATAGTTTGAAAACTGCTATGTACAGAGAGTGAGACAAAATCCTCTCTGTGATGCTCAGGTGACAGAGCAGACATTCAAATTTGCCTTTATTTCTAACTGAATATTTGGGTCCTCCCCTTGTGAGCCATGTGTAGGAATCAGTGTCAACTACACATAACTCTGGAAAGGGGTGGAGAATTAATTTCAAAACAGGAAAACTGTTTATGAAACATTTTAAAATCATAAACTGTGCAGTCAGCATAAAGACATCATTCTTCAAAGCTGGCTCTCAGTAACCTCCGAGATTAAGCTGTATTTGTGTCCAGAAATGCAGCCATCAGGGTCTTTTTGGAAATCCTTAAAGATCAATGGGTCAGAGTGGGACCTTGTCACCCATAGCTTACATTTGGAAGGGGTGGTAGAAATGAACACACACACACATACACACACACACACACACACACACACACACACACACATACCAAATCTAAACCTTAACCAGTTCAGGTAAATGTTAATGTTCAGAAGTGGCTAGCAGAACTCAGACCTGTGTTGTGTTTCAGTGTGCTTGTTGCTGGCAATGTGATGTGTACTGAGGGGATAAAGACAGTGGTATTGAGTTAACTTGCTTCCTGACTATACATTTCACCTTAACATTTTTTTTTCTCATTGTCTGTCTTCTCGCCAGCACACATGAGCTGCCTGCAGGACATTCAACAGCAATTACTTGCTCAAAAGTTGCCAAGCAGACAACCAAATTCATTCCTGAAGGCTTTTTTTTCCTTCTTCTTCTTTTAAATACATCAAAAATGATTCTGGTTCTTAGAAGTATAAATGAACAAGGGTCCATAATACAATTAAAAGCTTTGGTTCAGAGCCGAGTGCCTTTTTGCTGCTGTTGTTAATCGGTTAAAATGGATAATTAACTCCCAAATTAATCCTTGAGAAATTAAGAGAACATCTGGTGAAGCCTTATTCTGGAGCTTTTTATAAAAGTGGTTGGCAGTGGGTTCTTGTTGGGCTAGGGAAATTTTAAGCTCCACCTCCATTTTCTTCTCCTTTTAAAAGTTTGTCAAAGAATATTCGCTCCACATAGAAGTTTTACCACCTCCTCTGAATTGGCTCACTGATGTGTGAAGGGTGCCTTTGCTGAATAGTGATGGAAACTTCCAGACTATTAAATGCAGATGCCTTAGTAATAGCTTCAGATGCATTGCTCAGAGTGATGATACTAAGAAAATAATGTTACATTTCCAAAATGTCCAGAAAAACTGGACTGCATCTTTACTTTGCTATTAGTAGAATTATAAGGCACAATTACAACTTCTAAAGATCATAATTGGCTTTGGGATTCTAGAATTGACCAGACTACTAAATTAAAATGATTCAGGCTTCTTCCCCCTATCACATGGACAGGTTTCATTTATAGCTAGATCAAAACATGGAAGCGATGCACGCAGACCAGATATGGTGGTAGCTCGTATCTGCTTTATTCTGTATGGTTTGAGCAGTTGATCAGTGTGATCAACTGGCTGAGACCCTGCTGTCTGTTCCAAGGGCATGTTCTAAACAGCTTACACATCAAGTGAGGTTAAAGAAACCTGTAACAATCTTTAATTCGACTTAAGCATACATGTAAGAGAATAGAATTAAATAGAATAGAAGATACAGTGAGGTTTGGTTGATATCTAAAACTCACCTCTCCTATCCCTTTGTAATAGATGCATATTCAAAAGAAAATTTATTTTATGTATATGGGTATTTTGTCTCCATGCAAATTTTCTTCACTTTCGTACTTGTGACCCCAGGGGCCAGAAGAGGACACTAGATCCCTGGGAATGGAGTTTCAGCCCCCTGTGAGCCTCCTTGTGTGTGCTGGGAGTCAAACCTGGGTCTTCTGACAGCAGAAAATGCTCTTCTGCTGAGCCATCACTATCTCTCCAGCTCCCATGCAGTCTCATAGGTTCTACCCTATACCTCCTGCCTTTTGCTTGGGGCCCAGAAACCCATTTTAATAAAGCCTACATTTCTCTGGGGTACATTCTGGTTTAAGAAGGTGCTGCTCTTAAACTGGTAGAGGGGAGGGATTGCGTCTATTCTGGTCTCTTTGCCAATGATTGGCTTATAACATGCAGTTAACCCAGTTCTTGACCCAAAGGGATTTCTTCAGCAAGGATACTGTGAAAAGCTCTTTTGCTATTTAAAGGATGGAAAGAATAGGAGGTAGGAAAACAGAGACCCTAGAATTAAGATCCCTGCAGGAAAATCTATCCTGGGAGTAAAATGCCCTACGCCAGGAGCCCTGTTGCCTAGAGAAACACTCATCTCCCAGGACACAGACTCTCCCTGTGTTAGTAACTGGGACACAGCACTAAATTCATGCATTCTTTTTTCCTGGTACTTGTATTATTTCCTTTGTAAACTGCAGCAAGCGTATAGACAAGGTGGATACAATTTATTTGTGCCCAGTTTGCTGAAACTGTAAATTAATTCACTTTTCTAAAGTCTATGACTTTTTCTTATAAATAAAGCAAGCATTAAGAATCAGAGCCAAACTTATTTGATGGAATTCCAAGTTACAAGAGACTCCCTTATTGCCTGTGGATGTAGGCACGTTTAGAATATGCTGCTGGGTCTCATGGCTGCACGGTGACAACAAAGGTCACATGGTTATGGTAAGAGGTTCGCATAAAAAAAATGTGGGGCCAGCAATATAGTTCAGACTCCAAGGCTCTTGCTGTCAAGAAAGATTATTTGAGTTCCATCTCTGGAACCTACATGGGGCAAGGAGAGACTCACTCCTGAAAGGTGTTCTCTGACTCCACAGGTGCGCCACAATCCATCACTTATGCAGGCTTGTGTGTACTTGAACACAGGTGTGTTTGTGTGTGCGCGTACACAGCAACACACACATGCCCACCCAGACATGCACTTTAAAGAGTGTTTTAATAATATCTGAAATCACTCTACCTCGGTACATTCCACTTGCAAAGCATTTTAAAAAACAAAGCTAAAAGCCTGTGAGTGCATAAAACACTGAGAGCTGTTTGCTTTATCCCTAACATTTAAACTCCCAAAGTGGCACACTTGATCATGCCAGGCCATTCAAGTAAATACCATGGGCATTCATCATTTGCCATGGAGACTGAGCATAAAAAGCTCACTGCTTTTTCATAGAGTTTGTGTTTTTGAGAACTTATTTGAAATAAAGGGTCCAGATTTTGAAAAAAAAAAATCTTCACAATTAATTGTTCTCCCGATGGTGCCAATTTTCATTAAATAGTAACTATCATTCTGTTAATATGTATGTAAAAGAATATCAATATAATTATTTAGTTACTTAATTGGTGTTTAATTTGTCACCTTAAGCCTTAGGTATGGGAAAGGGGAATCTGGAGAATTGCTATCTCTTAGATGAAATAATTAGATGAAATTATCTTATAACGGATTTGAAATATTTCAGAGCAATATAAAGCATATATATATATATACCATAGGTTATATTTTTCTGATTTTATAAATGACTTCTAGACTTTTAAATAATATGACCATCTACATTTCCCCTCACATTTACCCTAGTATACATTTCCAAGTTCATTTTTGTTTCTTTTTTTGGTTGGACTTAATTATCTTCATGTATTTATCAAGTGTGTCAAATTGTTTGCAGAGAAAAAGCTGTGGAACTATGATTTTTTAAATCCATGTATATTTTCTTATATAGTAATATTTATGATCTACATTCTTTAACATTTAACTCCTATTTCAGTTTGTGATGATGACATTGTTGACGGCATTCATTCATTTCTAGATAAACCATTCTGTAATTCATTTCTAGATAAACCATTTTCTGATGATTGACATATATTTTGTGACTGGTACATGGATGTATTTTTTTTTTAATTGTGACATGTAAACTTAAAAATTTAAAACAATATATCTATCCTTTACGGTACTTAAATATCAAAACTATTCTTTTTTTTTTTTTTTCAAAACTATTCTTGGTTTCTCAAACTTGTATTCATTCCTAATAACTCGAGTAGAACATTAACTTCTCGGGGAAAGTCATCTGATAATTGCAGGTAGAATTTTCTTCTTCTCTTCCTCCTCCTCTTCCTCCTTCTTTTTCTCCTCCTCCTTCTCCTTCTTATTCTGTTCTTCTTGTTCTTCTTGTTTTTGTTCTTTTTTTCTTGCTCTTCTTGTTCTTCCTCTTCTTCTGGGATCCCTTTATAACTATTACTTTGGCCCTGAATTAAAATTTAAGTTCTCTGTGCATATCTCCATACACCATAAAATGATAAACTTCTCCAATATGTATACCATATTATCTAAGTAAATACGGTACTTTCTTACCTATCTGTACTTCGCAAATACTCCTGAAGAAGAGAGGAAGAAATCAGAGAAAAAAGGAAAGGGGGACAAAGAAGGAAGAAAATAGCAGCCAGGAGGACGGAAGAGGAGGAATAGAGGGAACAGACGATGAAAGGGAGAGAAAAAGAACGGAGGGAGGTAAACAGAACAATAGAATATATTGAATCTGATCACATGCTAGGATTCGGCAAAGCTTGTTTCTATTGTTAGGAAATGCTGTCACCCAGACCTTAAAAAAAAAAAATCAACTTTTGGCTGCTAAATAAAGAACTCGCAATTTGGAAAGAATAATTTTAGCCAACACTGATGTAGCATTTCTCCCTACCTGGCCCTTTCCCAAGCTCTTTTGTGGGTATATGGGGGCCTGGGAGTAGGACGGTGTAAACTCATTTCATCCTTATAACAACTCTGGTAGGTGGATACTATTATTTGTCATCACTTCTGCAGATGCTGAGGTTGAGGGACTAAAATGCTGTATGTCTTTCTCACAGTCAGTGGTTAGTTTGACTAGCAGACCTGCCATGCTGACCTCAGGTTGGAAAACGTATATTTAGCTGTTAGAGCTCTCGTCTCGTGTTTATAACCTGTGGATGCATGTATACAAGGATGCTTCACATTAGCTTTTTAAGGCTAAGACCTTTGAAGTTTGAAATGTCCTGTGGGACAACATGATGTGTACATTACAAACTCTCTAATAGAGTTACCCAACTGCCCAGTGCTTTGCCTGTGGGCACAGACCTTCCATCTCTCGGCGCTACAGAAGCAGGCAGATTAATGCCCTGGAAGTTCCTACAAGAGAAAGCAATCTGTGGAGTAGAAGGGTTTTAACCTCTGCCAGCCTCAGCTCTCTATAATGTAAATTAATCTGGAAATATGGGCAATCCTCAGCCTAGGCTGCTTCTGTGCTGGTTCACAGTGAAAGTGACCCTACTCAGAACTATAAACAGTTACACATGTGTTTCTTCTAAACAACTACTATGTGACCCATCTGCCTATGCTAGGAAAATAAGGACATGGCTATATTTCTTTAATAGCTGGCATGGGATTTTTCTAAACTAGAGAATTGCCAATTTGGGGAATGAACATAGTTTGGAAAGCAGGTGAAAACTGAGTGTGAAGAGAGTTGTTCAGAAGGGGAGGAAGCTGGCTGTGCTGCCTCTGATTGGGGAGATGAGATTAGTGTCTGTATGTGTGAGTGTGTGTGTAAAAGTGTGAATGTGTATTGTGTAAGTGTGTAAAAGTATAAGTGTCTGAGTGTGTATGTATGTGTGAGAGAAATGGAGGGCAGCAGTTCAGCAATGAAAGGAAAGAAAGACAAACACTTAGCACAATGGTCTCGAACTGTGGATCACAACCTCCACAGGGGTCTCCTCAGACCGTCCTGCATATCAGATATTTATATTACAATTTGTAACAGTAGCAAAGTTAAGAAGTAGCAACAAAAATCATTTTATGAGCATGGGAGATCTCATAGCTCAGCATCCAAGTGGGTTTCTCTAGTAAGGGGAACAGGGACTGTCTCTGACATGAACTCAATGGCTGGCTCTTTGATATCCCCCACCCCCTGAGGGAGGAGCAGTCCTGTTAGGCCACAGAGGAGGGCTTTGCAGCCAGTCCTGATGAGACCTGATTAGCTAGGGTCAGATGGAAGGGGAGGAGGACCTCTCCTATCAGTGGACTTAGAGAGGGGCAGGGAGGAGATGGGGGGGAAGGAGAGAGGGGGTTACAGCTGGGATACCAAGTAAAAACCTGTTATTAATATAAAAATAAAATTATAAAAATTATTTTAAAAATCATTTTATGGTTGGTGGCCAGCACACATGAGGGACTGTATTAAAAGGACACAGTTTTAGAAAGGTTGAGACCCACTGTGCCAGAGGAACTGGAACACTCTCCAATGTGGTAGAACTGTCTCCTTAGCCCCTCCAGTGTCGAATGAATTCTGGAATGCTTCACTTAGTATGTAGAGTGGATAGAATTTCTTATGGGGCTCAATGGCCACATTGAGTCTGCATAGGCAGAGAAATGAAAAGAATTAGCTGAAATATCTAAAAGGCTTAAGGTTCCTTGTTTATTTATTTATTCATTTATCCATCTATTTATTTTATTTATTTTTTTTACAATGTAATCATTGTATATTCTGATTGTAGTTCCCTGTTAGTGGATTGTGAAAGTGACTAGGAAGTTAGTAGGCATTACTTCTATTTAACATATTACATACAATTGGGTGGAAAGTGCCATGGTTAGCCTCGATGGTATTAAAGACCTTTTTTAACAAATTATTATTTTTAATTATTTATTACAATTTATTCATTTTGTATCCCACCTGTAGCCCCCTTCCTGATTCTCTCCCAATCCTGCCCTCCCTCATCTCTTCCCATGCCCCTTCCCAACACCACTGATAAGCAACGTCCTTCTCCCCTTCTATCTGACCCTAGTCTATCAGGACTGTCTGCATTGTCTCCCTCTGTGGCCTGGTAAGGCTGCTCTCCCTCAGGTAGAGGTGATCAAAGAGGCATCCACTGAGTTCATGTCAGAGACAGGCCCTGTTCCCCTTACTAGGGAGCCCATTTAGAGACTGAGGTGCAGTTAAATGTGTTTGTGTAGGAAGACATGTGGACGTATTGGACAAGGGTGAAAATGATTTCTGTGTCTTACTGTAGGCTTCTGTGAGTACTTCAAAACCTTATGGGAGAGAACAGTGTTCTTGCTGACTCTGCCTTAGAGGCTGACCTTTTGTATCTTCAGTCACAGCAGAATGACTCTTGTTCCCAAGCCTTTCTTTGATTTTGTACACAAGGGCTTCTTCACCTTTGCTTCCATCTCCACATCGAATACAGGTTAATCTAACCTGGATTACCTTGCAGCTCCTCTGTTTCCTCCTTTTTACCCCTTGTTCCATTTCCATCTGTTTATGTATCACATTTTTCCACTTTGTCCAATATACCTCTCTTCAGGAGCAATCTGTTCTAGGTTAATTAATTGTTTTGATTATGCTCTGAAATACCCCTTTTCTGAGAGTGCATTCCTCTCTCCTTTCCTGTCACTGACTGAAGACCACCCTAGGCTACCCAGCAGATCTTAGGAAAATACTAGCTCTTTTAGTGAGGCATTCATAATTGTTTCATATTTATTTCAACAACTGCCTTGTGGATTAAATGACCTAGGTCTTGTATTGTGCAAAAAAGTCTATGGAACCAATCCCACTTCTGTACATTGAAATATGAACAGAACACACTGTATGAGAATTTCAAAGAACTAATAAAAATGAGAAAAAGCTCTAACTCTGTGTAGCTATTCCCAGGGACCATGTAATTCCTGGGTAGGGTGTGAAGATGAACATTACTTGAGGCAAGTGTTTCAAAGTCTTGGGTGAAATGCAAAGGACTCTTCTCCCTGGGTACAACCAAGTGGAACATTTTCAGTATGATGCACATATTTATCCGAGAGAGGACCATGTTTAACAATGCCGAGGTTTGATTTCAAGGGCTAAGTGACATTATTCTTCTCCAGGATATGTATTTTGGAATATCATCCTTTGTAGCTGCGCTCTGCACATATGTTCTTTCAGTCTCCCTTTAGGGTTCCTTCTCATGAACTGCTTAGTCCCATCATATCAAAGTCCAGAACCCTAGTCCTGTCACATCCGAGGAGTTGATACACCTTGTATGATGCCCTCGTTGGCAGCAGATGCAGAGCTGTAGAAGAGTAGGGGACAGGCTTTCCTTACTTCTCACATGAAGCGTTATTTATCGCTTTATGTTCTCTTTTCCAAAGTTTGGAGTCTTTGAGAAAACATCAAACAAACAAACCCAAAAGCCCTTCAACAGTCAAGCAAGCTGCCAAAATTTCCATTTTTTTTGCATAGCATGGGAGGAGAGGCCAGGAGGTCAGTAACTGTTCACGGGAAAGTCAGTATTTATTTTTGTAAATAGTATTTTTTTTTTTTAGAAAGAGATCTAAAAGATAAAAATCTAAGATAAAAATCTAAGTGATAAACTGGAATGCTAAATCGGTAATTTGTGTGCCTGCACACACAGGCCCAGTTTATTATGGCAATTTTCATGCCTATTTACCATTTCCTGTCATAAAAGTTTGGAAAATTACACATATAATACAAAGATTTGGTTTCATATGCCTTTCTGACCTTTAACCTTACAGATTTGTTAGAAAGAAGGTATTTTATTATTTTCTGTACTAATAGATGTTAACACCAACTGGACAGTTTTTAGCATCACTCTTAAGACAGGAGAGTAAAACTGGGTGTGGTGGCTATACACCTGTAATCTCAGTGTGTGGAGGGCTGAGGTACAGAGATGCCAAGTCCACTTGTATTGCAAGTTAGCCTGTGCAATACAAGACCTTGTCTTTAAAAAGCATAAAGAAACAACAAGAACAAAGAGGCCCCAGTCACCATAATGAAGCAGGCTCAGCAGCACCCCTCTGTTTGAGTGCCTACTCTCTTTACAGTCCATTCTTACTGCCTTGTTCTGCAGCTGCCTGCTGTGAGCTATTTCCTTTAAGAAAAATGAGTGTTACCATATATCTAATGTCCAAAAGCTCCACTCTTGTCCTTTGCTATGGCAAACGAGGTTGATGCTCTCCCTCCTGAGGGCCCTGACCACAGAGGGATTCAACAATTAAACAGCAGGAAAACCCTGAAGACTACCTGATCCAAGGACCTCAGGCAGCTACCACCAAAGAAACTAGCCTACGCCCTCAGGACCACGTGCACCTGCCGTGGCTCTGCTCTGAGCATCCAGAACAGGGACAGTCAGCTACAATCAGAGAGGGACAAGAATGAGACCAATTCTGAGAGAGGTCAGACTGGATGAGGACAATATGATGAAGGTTCTTGCATTAAGTGCTTGGGCCTCACTGGTGCTTACGTGAGAATTTCCTACAGCAGAATTTCCCTTCTGTCCCTCGCCGCCAGTCTAAACTTTACAGTTTGTATAGGGCCCCTTTCATGCAGCAAGCTGAATGGAGCCGCTTCTCTCCAAATAACACAATGAAAAATACTTACATCCTAAAAGGGAAACTGATTCAAAAGTCCAGGGCCGCCAAGAAAGACAGGAGTAGCCAGACTCAAGCCACTCCCTCCTTCTGTTGTGTGTTGACACTGACATACTGTGGTGGGTGGCGAGGGCAATCATTTTCCTCTCATTGCTGCTTCTAGTTTTCAGGATCCAGAAGGGTGAGTGCGCACGTATTTGAAAGAGCAGATTCATTGCGAAAAGAAGAGAAATGTCTCCTGGAAGACACATACCCGAATCTGGGCTCTTTGGTAAAGTTCACAGTGTTGCTGAGAGTGAGGTAGATTGTGTTTAATATGGTACTTTAGAACTTTTGAGTGTGAAAGTTTAAGGCAACAGATTTCTCTACATATCCAGAGGAAACAATTTTCATGCATGTGAACAATATATTTCTGGTCCTTTGTTCAACTAGTTGCAAAGTCACTGATCAGCCCTCAACATGCTACTTACATGCAAAGCTTCGAAAACGGAAGGTGCTGCATTGCTTCTATAAAAGGCCTCAATGGTTTATTACAGATACAGATATATTATACAGGGAGATATGAATGAGTTTGTACATGTGTGAATGTGATGGAAGCCTGCCCATGTGACAAAAATAATCTATATTTGGCATTTGCTGTGGTGAACGAGTCACTCACCATTGATATGTTTGGCCAAAACTCAAAAGCAGGAAGAGAGATAGAAAACTTAAAGAAGAGGGACAGAAGGAGAAAGGGAGGGAGGAGGGACAAATGGATGAATGGACAGAGGGACAAATGGACAGAGGGATGAAGCGATGGAGAGACAGGGATGGAGAAAGGGACTAAAGGAGAGATTGGATTAGAAGCATCAGGTGTTCTCTGCCTCTCTGATTGGCAAGTGTTGGGATGGAGAAGCATCTCTTGTAGTTCATGAGTTGGAAACAGGAGTAGAACTCCAGGTAGAAGTCACTTCCCGATTTTCTCCCTCCAGTCTCCTTTCCTGAAGATTTTTTTAATTTTTAAATTATTTACAATTTTTAAAAAATTATTTATTGTTTTATTAATTATAGTTTATTCACTTTGTATCTGAGCTGTAGCCCCCTCTCTTATTCCCTCCTAATCTCACCCTCCCTCCCTCATCTCCTCCCATTCCCCTCACCAAGTTCATTGATAGGGGAGGTCCTCCTCCCCTTCCTTGAGATCTTATGGTGTATCTTCTGTGTTGGTTATAGGTGTTGTGAGTCAATGTTTTGTGGTCCTTCCCTTGATTCTGTGTACTTAGTCTCCTTGCAAATTCATTAAAAGTTTCAGGGCATAGAGATGATAAAACAAATATTTATTATCCAGAAACTTTCAAAAAATATGACAGAAGAATTTTACTTACACACACACACACACACACACACACACAAACGCATATGCAATATAGTTCAAGATAGATTATAGAGGCAGCATAAGAGAGTCATAGTAGCCACACAGTGCATCTCAGGTCTGAGTGGTGAACTCTTGAAAATGGTGCCATTTCAGCATCTACTTGGGTTAAGAGGGTTGGGGCACAGCTCTTTAGCACACACTCCATTAAGGAGTGTGTAAAGAAGGAAGAAAAGCCTACAAAGAGGGTTATTTAGGAGAACAGCTTTTCAGCCACTCAGTAAATGACAGGTTGGTATTGGCTTTAGGTCCTAGGAGTTGAGAAAGGCAGCAAGCGTCCCCTTCACTTCAGATTCAATCCACTAAGGTGCCAAAGTGTTAAGAGAGCAGGTACAAATTTAAAAGCACATTCAGTGCTTTCATTCTTGAAGTAAAAATTCTACCTTCTTGTAGAGAAATCAAAAGCCATACTTGAGTGCTGGAGACACAGAAATTGCTGACATGGCAGAGGGCATTTCAAACCATTCAGAAGTCTCATATCAAAAAGGGAAATAATTGAAATAATCCAACATCTCTACCACGACCTTCTAATGTCTACATTCTACCCATAATGCAACAGTCAGAGCTGCCTAGGAACACTTTCATTTATTGTGACCCACTGAGAGCATCATGAAGCAGGCACCAGGCACTCTTGATCTCTGTGCCATTCATGAAAATAAACAAAATTTGGGAACACAAAGGAATTGGTTATTGGATCAAGAGCTGTGTGTTTGCCTGCTAAGTTTGGAAATACTTCATGATGGGTTTTGTCTAAATTAGTTTAGAGCTGTTTCTAATTTGTCTCTTGAGAGTAGAGCCAAATGCATAGGAGCAGGTGAGTATTGGGCAGAGAGCTTCCTTTCATGGATGGATCGCAAAAGGGAAAGTTTTTACAAAACCCCTTCCTAACTATCTTTCTAGCTTTGAAAAAAAAGTGAATCAGAAAAGTTGACTGAATTTTTCTTTGCTTTCAAGGCTACTGTTTAGTGGGCTGGAACAATCAATACTGCTGTCTAGATGCTTCTGAAAAAGTAAGATCCACTTTAGCTTCACACCACCTTGAATTGGCAGGACCACAAGAGGATCAAGGCTACAGTGTTCAGTGGGCTGGAGCAATCAATAGGGCTGTCCGGATGCTTCTGAAAAAGGAGATCCACTTCAGCTTCACAAAACCTTGAAGTGGCAGGACTAGTGGGAGGATCATTAATGTGGAAAAGCCCCTTTGCTCGTCTATGCTTTACTCACTGATTTCTAAAGAATTCTAGGAATTAGAAATTTCAAAGTCAATGTATGAGACAAGTAAACCAGAAGCGATGGCCAGAGGAAAAAGCCAGACTCCACCTCAGCAGAAACCCATTTCAAACCATGGAAAAGCATGGCACCTAAGATGGTCTATCAAATCGCTGTGTGCAAGCAGACATGCTTCACCGAATGGCTAGAAACCACGTCTTAGGTCATTTCACCATGTGAGAAAATGGAGGAGACATTTCTCCACACACCTCAGCTATATACAGGTAGTGCCTGCTGCATTTCAGTCCAGGACACCAAAAAGTGTATAAACTCAAAAATACAAGATCATTGTGTACATAGCAGAAAATAACTGGTACAATTACAAGACAGGGGAAGGCATGATGTTTAAGGCACTCGATGACATATGACTTTGCAGCAAGCATTTAGTTTTTTAAGAGAGGGTATACATCTTTTTAAAAGTATGTTTGATATTATAATTACATCATTTCATTTGTCTTCCTCCTCCCTTTAAGCCCTTTCATAGTCCACTGTAATAATAAAGGTATAGTATACTAAAAACATAACCAGTGACCATTAACTGAGGTTATCAAGCACTCTGTGGGATATCGCTGTGCTATATGCTTTATGGAGTTGGAAGCTCACTCGTTTCGTTTACACCAGTGTCAACACAAACAGGAGCTGTGCGCCAGAGTGTGCTGTGCTGCCTCCCCGTAGCCATGCGCTGAAGCTGGCGTAACGATGGCTATGCCATCAGTAGGTGAGAGGAGACCATTGTCACGTGTGCCGTCAGTTATTAACCAACATGTCCTCATGTGGCTCGTGGCAATATTTTTTTGTGAGTGTGCACACCAGGAATAAACCTTCTTCAGGGGCTTCTTTCTAAGTGTCACCTTACCTTCAGGTTAGAATGCCCTCTTCCCGTTTGTCTGTTTAAAATGAAAATCAGCCTGTTGTGTGGTGCTTGTCAATAAAAAAAAAAAAAAATCCAAGGGCACGGGAGCAGATTGCAAGTTCACGGCAGTCTAAGCCACATGGCAAGATCTCATTTTAAACGATTGAGGTCTGGGGCTGTCTTATCAGGGAAAGGTTCTTATCTAGCACGGGCGAAGGTCCAAGGCCTGGTTTCTTGTCTCCAGCACCACGATAACAATGATAACAATAATAGGGATTGCAATAAAGAAAATGAGAATTAGAGCCAGAGTATTAATTACTGGACCAGGCTGGCTGGGATCAGGCTGGGCACAGTTTAACTATATGGCGACAGTTGGTACAGTCACACTTGTATTTAATATTATCTCAGGCATGTCTCTCAGCTACATTTTATAATCAAAGCATTATAAAAGCAAGTCACTTAAGTAAGAGTTCTCTCTCTCTCATACTTTTGTGCTTAATTATCTGTTCTTTGTTCTTTTTAGACAAGGCCCTATTGTGTAGACAGGTTGGCATCAGCCATTTTTTCTCAGCCTTCCAAGTGCTAAGATGTTAGAGTTTTGAGTGCTACACTGGGTCAGTGGGGTTCAGTAAGGCAATTTCTTATATCTACATGTTTCTTCCAACATTTATAGTGGATACTTGTTTGTTTGTTTGTTTTTTGTTTTTTTTTGTTTTTTTTAGGTTGCTCTCAACTCATTGGCTGCTGTCACCAAATAATCACTGCAAAAAACACTCACATACCCATACTCAAACACATAAGCTCACATGCATACACACAAACACATAAGCACACACAAAAAAATACATAAGCACATACACACAAACACATAAGCACACATGCAAACACACAAACACATAAGCATAGACACAAACATATAAGCATGCACACACACACAGATTCTGCATCAGGGGCATGGAATAATAATTTGAGACAAAAGCTGTGTCATCAGCTTAGGTTATAAAAATCTGATTAGAGGAGAAATTCAATGTAGATCAGTTACATTATTTTCTTAAAGGGAGGCTGGACTTAAACAGGCAAAGCACACAGTAGGGAAATAGCCTGAGCACATACACAAACAGACTGAAACAGAGTACACAGTTTTAAGTGGCCTAAGGCAGATTATTAATTTTGTTGTTGCAAGTACTGTCAAATGTTTAGTCTCTAAAGGCAAGGGATATTTTCAATAAATGCTTTTCTCACACCTAAAATTTTTGAAAGATTCTTTTTAAAAAACGTGACTTCTGTCCATCAGTTGGCTTATGAAAGGTCCTGGCAACTGCCCACAATGTTTGCCCACAGTGTAACAGGCAGGTAAGGATATCTAACTTTGAAATATGTGACAATAGATGTTTGAATAACAGAATTAAGTCCAGAATTTTAATCCTATTAAAATGGAAATTCTTTGATAATGAAATAGGAAATATCCTTAGTTATAAACAAAGCAGAAGTCTGGAGCTGGTGGTGTATACCTATTATCCCAGCACTGGAAAGGTAGAGACGGGGATTACATTTGCAAGGCCAGGCTCTGCTACCTTGTGAGACACTGGTTTCCAAAGTAAGCAAAGAAAAGACCAAGAAAAATACCAAAATCCGGCCTGTGAAATAGTAGAAAACAAAACAAAAGACAGAAACAAGCATACAAATGAAAGAAAACAAATTAGACGTACAAACAGGATAGAGACATATAAAGTAAAAACGAGATACCTTCTATAATTGTGCTCTCTGCCTCAGAGAGCAAAGGGGACACAGGGCATCTGGGCATTGGACAGAAGGGGAGTGCCACATATGTATGGGGGTCACAGGAAAAGAAGACAGCATTTGCTGTCAGAGAGAGAGGAACGGGAATGACTTAGTAAGACATTAAAATTTGACAGGATCCTGGGAGTATAACTGATTTTCCACAGGCACAGATGGGAACAAGAGGGTCCCTGCAGAGAGCACCGGTATGAGAGGAGGCCTGAGCCATTGGCAAGTTTGTGCAGCACGAGGTATATACAGGTTGATGGAGAAAGGCAGAAGAAAAGTGTAGCAATTTGGGATGATACTATGGAGAAATCAGAGCAGCCACTTAAATTGCAGAGATTATGGGATTGTCTCTTCTCTGAAGGGTATGTGTTTGTGTGTATGTGTGCATTTGTGAAGGTGTGTATTCACATATTCATGCTTGTGGTCATATAGATGCACATGCTTTGTATAGCATGTGGATGCTAGAGTTCAGTTTTGGCTGCCATTCTTCAGGAGCTGCCCACCTCATTGGACCTGTTGATTATGGTAGGCTTGCCGGCCAGTCAGCTCCTAGGACTTCCTGTTTCTCTCTCCCCAATCCTGGGATCCCAAGTCCCTTCAGCCCAAAATCAGCTTCTCATATTTGCATAATAAATCAACACTTTATGAACTGAGGTACCCCCCTAGCAGCTGCAATGAAAATTGGTTTATTTATTTATTTTTAATTTTTTTTATTAATTACACTTTATTTACTTTGTATCTCCCCTCTAGTTCCCTCCCTCCTCCTCTCCCAAACCTTCCCTTCCTTCCCCTTCTCCATGCATGCCCAAGTCCACTGATAGGGGAGGTCTTCTTTTCCTTCCTTCTGATCTTAGTCTATTATATCACATCAAGAGTGGCTGCATTGTCATCTTCTGTGGCCTGGTAAGGCTGCTCCCCCCCCTCAGGGGGAGGTGATCAAAGAGCAGGCCAATCAGTTTATGTCAGAGGAGTCCCTGTTCCCATTACTATGGAACTCACTTGGACACTGAACTGCCATGGGTTACATCTGTGCAGGGGTTCTAGGTTATCTCCATGCATGCTACTTGGTTAGAGTATCAGTCTCAGGGAAGACCCGTGTGCTCAGATTTTTGGTTCTGTTGCTCTCCTTGTGGGGCTTTTGTCCTCTCCAGATCTTACTATTTCCCACTTCTTTCATAAGATTTCATGTACTCTGCCTAACAGTTGGCCATAAGTCTCAGCATCTGCTTTGATAGTCTGCAGGGCAGAGCCTTTCAGAGGCCCTCTGTGGCAGGCTCCTAACTTGTTCCCTGTTTTCTCCTTCTTCTGATGTCCATCCTCTTTGCCTTTCTGGATGGGGATTGAGCATTTTAGCAAGAGTCCTCCCTCTTGATTAGTTTCTTTAGATGTACAGATTTTAGTAGGTTTGTCCTATATTATATGTCTATATGAGTGAGTATATATCCAAAAGAGGCTCAAGTACACAATAGACATTTGCTCAACCGTGTTTGTTTTTTGTTTATTTTTTTAATTATTTTTTTAAATTTTTAAATAATTTTATACATTCACTTGTATCCCAGCTATAGCCCACTCCCTTTTTCCCTCCCATTCCTCCCCTCCCTCCCTCATCTCCTCCCTGCCCCCTTTCGAGTCCACTGAGAGGGAGTGTCCTCCTCTCCTTCCGTCTGGCCCTAGCTTATCAGGTATCTTCAGGATGGTTGCAATGTCCTTATCTGTGGCCTAGCACGGCTGCTCCTCCCTCAGGGGAGAGGGGAAACTCATGAGTTCATGTCAGAAACAATTCCTGTCCCCCTTATTAGGTAACCCACTTGGATACTGACCTACCATGGGCTATGTCTGAGCAGGGGTTGTAGGTTATATCCATGCATGGTCTTTGGTTGGATAAACAGTTTCATAGAAGACCCCTGTGCTCAGATATATTTGGACCTTGTGGGGCTCCCTGTCCCCTCTAGGATATACTAATTCCTCCTTCCTTTATATGATTCCCTACACTCTGCTGAAGGTTTGGTTATGGGTCGCAGCATCTGCTTTGATACACTACTAGATAGAGTCTTTCAGGTGCCTTCTGTGGTAGGCTACTGTCCTGTTTCTTGTTTTCTCCTATTTCCAATGTCCACCCCCTTTGTACTTATAGATAGAAATTGATCATCTTACCCCTGGACCTCTTTCTTGTTTATCTTCTTTAGGTGTACATGTTGTAGTATGTTTATCCTATCTTATAGGTCTATATAAGTGGGTATATACCATGTGTGTCTTTCTGCTTCTGGGATACCTCACTCAGGATGATTTTTTCTAGATCCCACCATTTGCCTGCAAATTTCATGATTTCCTTGTTTTTAATTGCTAAGTAGTATTCCACTGTGTAAAAGTACCACAATTTCTGTATTCATTCCTCCACTGATAGACATCTGGATTGTTTCCAGGTTCTGGCTATTACAAATAAGGCTGCAAATGTTGAACAGCCCTGTTGAGGCTTGTTGAGGCTTGTTGAGCTTGTTGAGCCATGGTTGAGCAAATGTCCTTGTTGTGTACTTGAACAGCTTTTGGATATATGCCTAGGAGTGGCATAGCTGGATCTTGAGATAACACTATTCCTAGTTGTCTGAAAAAGCGCCAGATTGATTTCCATAGTTGTTGTACCAGTTGACATTCCCACCAACAATGGAGGAGGATTTCCCCTTCTCCACAGCCTCTCAAGCATGTGTTATCTCTTAAGTTTTTTATCTTACCCATTCTGATGGGTGTAAGGTGAAATCTCAGGGTCGTTTTGATTTGCATCTCTCTGATGGCTAGGGATGTTGAACATTTCCTTATGTGTTTCTCTGCCATTCTATATTCTTCTACAGAGAATTCTCTGTTTAGCTCCATACCCCATTTTTTAACTGGGTTACTTGGATTATTGCCTTTTAACTTCTTTAGTTCTTTATATATTCAAGATATTAGTCCTCTGTCAGATATAGGGTTGGTGAAGATCCTTTCCCAATCTGTAGGCTGTCATTTTGTTCTAACGACATCACCCATGTTTGTAGCAGCTTTATTTGTAATAGCCAGAAGCTGGAAACAACCAAGATACCCCTCAACTGAGGAATGGATACAGAAAGTATAGTACATCTACACAATGGAATACTACTCAGCAATAAAAAACAAGGAAATCATGAAATTTGCAGGTAAATGGTGGGAACTAGAAAAGATCATCCTGAGTGAGCTATCCCAGAAGCAGAAAGACACACATGGTATATATTCACTCATATAGACATATAATATAGGTTTATTTATTTTTAAGAACTTGTCTCTCCATCTGTTCATAGTGCACATGAGTGCAGACATCCTTGGAGGACAGAAGAAAGTATTAGATCCCCTGGAGCTGGAGTTACAGAGGATGGTCAGCCACTTGACGCAAGAATTGGGATCTCAATTCCAGTCCTATGCAAGGGTGCAAACCCTATCACTGAGCCTTCGCTCCAGCTATTTTGTGAAAGTTCTAAATAAGGGATGAACAGTCAGACTTGTTTCTGATTTAATTCCTGGATTTATTAGCAGGTCAGCATGGGAACAAACTGGGTGAGGAACCCGATTAAGAGACAGCTTTATGCAGGCTACCCGAGAGCAGCTGACAGCATCAAAAGCCATTGTTAAAACAGACACGAAGCCTTTCAGCAGTTAATACCTGTGATTATGAAATCGAAACACCTCATTCTATTAACCAGGATAAGATGCTCTCAGGAGGTGTGGCTGGCTTTGCAGGCAGGAAAGGGCTGAGGAAAGCCAAGACTAAACAAAAACAGACCCATCAATTCAAAGCTTCAAAGTGAATCTTCTTGTAAAGGTGGAAACAGAGGGGTGCTCAGAGCTAAGCTGCTTCTAACTGGCCAGGCTGGAGGTGTGACTATTCTCTCCAACTTTGTCCTAATCCCACCTTCCCTCCCCCTTCTTCATAGGGGAGGTCCCCCTCTCCTTCCTTCTGAACTTTGCCTCTTTCTCTTGGAGTCCCAGACAGTTATGTGACCAGAGTGCTGGCTTGGTGCTGTGTAACTGCAGCTTATAGTTCTGTTTTGGTTCTGTCTTTCAGAACTGGTGCAGAAAACAGCGGGACTTCCCCTCTGCTTTCACAGTAGAAAGGCACGAATGCCCTCAGGTCACCAGAGGCAACTTTCAGAGATTTAAAATACATCCCTTTGCCCAGGAGACTTACTCATTTCCATCTAGAAGACAAAGAGGGGGGTCTCAGACTCAAACACTTCTGTATTATTTTACGTCTTTGTTGCCATCCTCTCTATCTTTCAATCCTCTGGCTTCTTTGGCTGAGCCTTGTGTCCAATGAAGCTTTTCTAGTATTTCCTCAATGACTCTCTTGAACTCATTCGTGAAGGTTACAAAAAAAAATGATACCTCATAGGAGTAAGACAATTCTGAAAACTATGGCAGGTGTACTATGGACAAAGATTTCCAATAATTGAACTGAGGAATACCTCACTTACCGTATTCTTCTTTCTGTTTTATAGCCATGAAGCTTCTTGAGTGCTTTTACATCTTTCAGCCAAAGCACGTCTCTGTTTCAGTTCTTGTCATTGTTTTGGTTTATTTTTTTTTATCAATAGAAAATTTATTTAAAGTTTTTTTTCTCATTTTTTGTGTTAAATATTTTTTTATTTTTTAACTTTTATTAATTACACTTTATTCACTTTGTATTCCCCCATAAACCCCTCCCTCCTCCTGTCCTAATCCCACCTTCCCTCCCCCTTCTTCATAGGGAAGGTCCCCCTCTCCTTCCTTCTGATCTTAGTATATCAGATCTCATCAAGAGTGGCTGCATTGTCATCTTCTGTGGCCTGGTAAGGCTGCTCCCCCCCCCCTCAGGGGGAGGTGATCAAAGAGCAGGCCAATCTGTTTATGTCAGAGGAGTCCCTGTTCCCATTACTATGGAACTCACTTGGACACTGAACTGCCATGGGCTACATCTGTGCAGGGGTTCTAGGTTATCTTCATGCATGCTACTTGGTTAGAGTATCAGTCTCAGGGAAGACCCGTGTGCTCAGATTTTTGGTTCTGTTGCTCTCCTTGTGGGGCTTTTGTCCTCTCCAGATCTTACTATTTCCCACTTCTTTCATAAGATTTCATGTACTCTGCCTAACAGTTGGCCATAAGTCTCAGCATCTGCTTTGATAGTCTGCAGGGCAGAGCCTTTCAGAGGCCCTCTGTGGCAGGCTCCTAACTTGTTCCCTGTTTTCTCCTTCTTCTGATGTCCATCCTCTTTGTCTTTCTGGATGGGGATTGAGCATTTTAGTCAGGATCCTCCCTCTTGATTAGTTTCTTTAGATGTACAGATTTTAGTAGGTTTATCCTATATTATATGTCTATATGAGTAAGTATATACAGGGTGTGTCTTTGACTTTCATTATTAAGCATCTCCCCTCACTCCTCTGTCTCACAGACTGCCTTTCTTTTTGACCTTATGTTCTATGACTCCCACTGTCTTGACTCATACTGAACAAGACAATAACAAACACTACTCTTCAGTCCGTCAAGTATCCCTTCCAATTCCACCCTCCTCCACTATTGTAAGTCAGAACGTCGGCCTCAAGTTCAAGTACAGGAATGACTGAGAAGAGCAAGGATTTCCCAGGGGCCTGGACCAGCAGCAGCCTCACTTGGGTGGTGTGGGCAACCCTGTTCTTGACTCTGTATATTGAGCACTGAGAAGATGCTGAGGGGAAAGCAAGAGTGCTCATCCGGTAGGAGACAAGTAAGTGCTAAGTCCTAAAACAAGCTCACATAAACTAATCAATATATAAAAATAATAAATGCCAAATTGGTGTTTTCCAGGTTATAACCCAGGTAATCCTAACAAATATACTGTCCATGGTTTAAAAATTTAACCATTTTCATGTGGGTAGAAGCTACAGTCCTTAAGATGTATGCTCAAGTATGCAACAAGGACATTTGCTCAGCCATGTTCGTAGCAGCCAGAATCTGGAAACAACCCAGATGTCCCTCAATTGAGGAATGGATACAGAAATTGTGGTACATTTACACAATAGAATACTACTCAGCAGTTAAAAACAAGGAAATCATGAGATTTGCAGGCAAATGGTGGGAACTAGAAAAGATCATCCTGAGTGAGCTATCCCAAAAGCAGAAAGACACACATGGTATATACTCACTTATAAGTGGATATGAGACATATAATATAGGATAATCATACTAAAATCTGTACACCTAAGGAAGCTAAGCAAGAAGGAGGACCCTGGGTAAGATGCTCAATCTTCACGCAGGAAGGCAAATGGGATAGACATCAGAAGAGAGTGAAAACAAGGAACAAGACAGGAGCCTACCACAGAGGGATTCTGAAAGACTCTACCCAAGGGTATCAAAGCAGATGCTGAGACTCATAGCCAAATGTTGAGCAGAGTGCAGGGATTATTATGAAAGAAAGGGGAGATGGAAAGACCTAGAGGAGACAGGAGCTCCACAAAGAGAGCAACAGAACCAAAAACTCTGTGTACAGGTGTCTTTTCTGAGATTGATACTCCAACCAAGGACCATTCATGGAGATAACCTAGAACCCCTGCTTAGATGTAGTTCATGGCAGCTCAGTTTCCAAGTGGGCTTCCTAGTAAGGGGAACAGGGGCTGTCTCTGACATGAACTCAGAGACTGGCTCTTTGATCACCTCCCCCTGAGGAGGCGGGGCAGCCTTACCAGGCCACAGAGGAAGACAATGCCAACAGTCCTGAGGAGACCTGATAAGCTAGGGTAGATGGAAAGGAAGGAGGACCTCCTCTATCAATGGACTTGGAAAGAGGGTCATGGGAGGAGAAGAGGAAGGGAAGGCAGGATTAAGAGGGGATGGGGAGCTATAGCTGGGATATAAAGTGAATAAACTGTAATAAAAATTTTTAAAGATATATTAAATAAAAAAGCAAAAATAAAGTAAAATAAAATAAATAAAACCAAAAAAGATAAATGAGAAAAATGCTTTTGCTTTCGAAAAAATAAAACAACATACATTAAAATTATTTCTTTAAAAATCATAAAAGGTAAAATTTTTGGTCTTTAAAATCAACTATTTTTTTTTTTAAATGCTCAATGACTGATCTAGCCCAGATTTACATAAGTAGCTCCGACTGGCTTATACTCATAGTTGTTATTAATGGGAACAGCAGCTTCTATACATGAAATGAGCTGCGGGGGGGGTGGGGGTGGGGATGGGGGAAGGGATCATCAGTTACAGTCTTAATTGAGTTATTGTGGCAAAAACCAGTTTGTGTTGCAAATTTTAATCTCATTATCATTTAACTCTCATTAGAAACTGGCTGTGCTTTCTCTGTTCACCTCAGAAGCACACATTGTTTCCCTTGGAAAAGCTTTCTGAAAGAACAAGAACACAAGCAGACTTAAATTTCAGCATACCTGACTCCACCTAATTGCCTAAGGAATCTAAGGAATGCTTTATCGGTCATTTCTACTGTTTCCACACATAGCTAACACTTAAAACGACAGTGCACAGGATAAATTAAAAGAATGTGCACACAAGGAAAAAAAAAACATTCAAGATGCTCAGTGCAGCTCTCATTAAGTCTCCAAATATCTGCACTTAATGGTGGGTTCCAACACAAAGTTGGAAAACTTCTTTTGAAATTTGGATCGGTTCATTTTTCTCTCAGAGCCACGGTGGTATAACATGCTTCAGCTTTACTCCAGTGCTTTGCTGGCAGTCAGGGTGTCTCAGAGAGTGACTGGAGCTAATGAACTCAGTGCTAATGATATTGTAGAAAACTTCCTGGTAAACATAACTACACGTTTAATTTAATTGAGTTCTCATTGTTAAGAACACTAGGAAGGAGTCTCATCAGGATGTGCGACCTGCCTGGCGCCTCTCTTCACTGATGTGAAGCTCTTTAAAGATAGGTCTGCACAATGTGCTTTTGTTTTGTGTGGGCTGGGACTGTTTGTCCTCATTGGTGTGTGAATGTCATCCCAAGCATGGAGGTTTCGTTTAAGCCATTCCAGAAGAAATTAGATAATTATGGATTCCCGTAAAAAGAGCTCATGATGGCGTTCAATAGAAACTTTATCTTGAGACCCTACATATGGCTGTGAACTGGAGTCACACTGACAAGAAGACAGTGTGAGACCCCGCCACTGACTTAATGTGGCACACTCAGGAGAGACATTCTTCTAGTGTAAGAGTCGAGAGACCCTTGCCTTCAGTGGCACTCAAAGCCAACGAGAGCTCTTTTAGCTTATAGGTAGAGTGCAGTGTATCATCTGGCTAGTTCTAACATTAGCATTTTATATCATATATTAAATAATATAAAGAGAAATGTAATTTCAAATACCCCATAACATAGTTTCCCATTCACTGAACTTTCCTCTTTACAACAATTTATGCCCGGTTCAGTGGCACACGCCTGCAATCCTAGCACTCAGGGAGGCAGAGGCAGGAGGATCTCTGTGAGTTCGAGGTCAGCCTGCTCTACAAAGTAAGTCCAAGTCAGCCAAGGCTACACAGAGAAACCCTATCTTGAAAACAAACAAACAAACAATAAAAAACCTAAAACCGTGATTTGCCTTTTTTTTTTCCTTAAACAGAACCTCTATTATTTACCAGACATTTAATGTATTTTTATTACAAGGATGAATAAGATTTATTTTCTCAATAAGGTCCCATCCCAGGGAAAAATGAAGTTGTCCTCAGAGTTCAAACATTAATGCTTTCATGACACCAGTTTTTTTAAAAGAGTTTTGAAAGCACTGGGGCATAGGCATTGCCAAAGGGACTTTGCAAAAGGCAGTTGCTCAACTTTTGTCAAAAAATGAGTTAGCTTGTACAGGACAGATGGCTGGTTGTGCCAACAGGGCTCTCGTGGATTCCTTGTCTTCATTCTTCTAAAGAGGTCAAGAAGGGAAATTTGTGAAGAAAACCTGAGAGCAACATTTTCCTTTCCTCAGAAAAGGATGCAGCCTCACTGTGTCTAAGTGGCCGTTTTCATATTTCGCCTGCTTCGGTCTTAGATACACAAATATCTTTTCTGATATTTTTCTAATCAAATTCCCTCTTTTTGAGGAACCATTACAAGCACCATCAACAAAAACTCTAAGTTAGAACTGACCCGTACATGTTTTTCTTTGCCATTATCTCCCTGAAATACATGGAATGACTCTTCCGAGCACTAACGTTGTGTTAGATATTATCAGTAGCCCGAAGGTGACATTACGTACTCAGGATGGTGGCCAAGGATATGCACAAAGATGATGTCATTTTGTAGGAGGGACATGAGAGTCTGTGGTGTAGAGTGTGTCTGCTGAGTACTAGAACCCATGTCTTAAAGATAGCAATGACACTGTGTGTGTATGTGTTTATACATACATGTGTACGCACACACACACACCAAATGTACACAACATACATGTATGTCTTAAATCTTCTCATGGAACTCTTAAAGTGTGTATGTGTGTGTGTTTTCCTCTTTGATCTTTAAATTATCCAAGGCACATTTAATATTTGTTAGATTTAATTTTACAATTTCTTATTTTCTTCCTATTCACTTTCCCTTATTAACTGATTTGCCTGGGTTTAATATTTTTTTCTTAGCTAACTGCTGTTTCTAATGGTTCTAAGGCAGATAATCTATTTTAAAGACTGACATAAGATTAACACATCCTCTGATAGAATTTGGAGGACAGGTTTAAACAGGTGGTTTTTGTAGCTCACTTTAGGGTTTAGGAACCAGGCTATTGTATTTTTCTTTGTGTTTGATTTTGGCTTGTGTTGCTGTTTGATTCATTTGTTCATTGATGCTCACGTAGTCCATAGTGACATTTATGGATAAATCATATCCAAACAGTCATTGAAACAGCTAAACACCTTTCCAAATTCGTATTCTCAGTTTAGAGCACAAATTCTAGTTTTCACATTACAGTTAACATTTTTCCTGTTATAGAAATTATGGTTTAGATCTGAGCATTCAGTAGGTGGAGGCAGAAGGCTCTCAAATCAAGCTACATAGCGAGGCCCCACCTTAGGAAAAAATACAGAAGAAATGATGGTGCAAGAAAAAGGAAAGTTAGTGAGGAGCAGTGACATAAGTCACGCTAGCCTTTCAACCTCCTAGCCTTGCTCCATAGTGCCCCTCCCCACAGGGGTGACCATGGAAAAAGTGCCTCTACGCATGCTCTGTACTGGCATTCATCAGTGCCACACTCCTGGTTGACCGCAGAGGAGGGGCTCTGCCGCTGTCTAATCGACCCAGTTTAAGCCTTTAAGCAGATAATACAGGGGCTTACGGGCTGATATGGGGCAGGCGAAGCAGCTTATTCCTCACTTCTGAACATTGTGTCAGGTGAATCAAGGGCAAACAGTAGCTAAAGAGTCTGATAGAATATCTATTTCATGTTTCTATACTTAGATATCTTCATTATTGGAGGAGAGTGCTTGATTACTGTTAGGGATTTGAGAGGCCTGATAATCAAAATTTCTTTCATTTCTGTTTGAACTAAGCACATCAGTCTAAGAGAAAGGAATAGGAGAAGGGCAAGAGAATGGCCTTAATTTCACTCATTTGTTTACCTACGGGTATGCCCTGATGCTCACTTCTCTTGAGCACACTTGATAACGCACAGAAACCGCCCCTCTGGTGCAGCTCACGGTGTAGACTTCAAGATGAGAGAAGAGGGATGGACCCCGGGGGCTTGCTTCCCATTCTGTCCTCACACCATTGCTGGCTGGTGTGTTCATGAGCCTGGCTTCCCTGGAGTTAGTGCTGAAATGTGATCAGGCAGCTGGGCACAGCTAATGAAGTCAGCATTTGCTGAAAAACCTGAAGATGGAGAAGAGACATTCGTAAAGGTCTCAGAGGTACAAAGAGCATTTCAAGTCCAACGATTATTGTCCTATCTTTTTGCTGAGCGTTAGGTAGACTGTATTATGTAACTTTAAAATATTTCATTCCACCCCAGTCCCAACACCAGGCCCCATACAACATTGTAGAGGACCTATTCTCTAAGCATTGTCCTTACTATTTTATGAAAGAGGAGAGTGAGTCTTAGTGAAATTGTTTAACTTGCTCAAAGTGCAGTAATTATAATAGTTACGAATCAAATCCAGACTTGTCTTACAGGAAAACCCATTCTTCCCACCCGGGTATTTCATATACTAAGAAAATCCGATGACATTCATCCAAGCAAATTAGAATTTTTTGGTTGAAAATCACTCTGAAACGATGTAGTGAGAATTAGATGAGTCACTGATATATAGAGTGTGCCTTTTTTAAAAAGCTTTTTAGTTTGAAATAATTTTAGACTTAAAGAAAAAATAACACAGATTTCCCATTGGGCCATTGCTTGGCTTCGTTCAGTATCAGCATCTTGAATAAGCATGCCACAGTTACCTGGATTTTCATATCCCAGCACCTGATGGTGATTTTGATCTGGAGTTGGTGATCACTGACTGACTACAGAGTTGGGAAATGAATGAATGGGTTTTACGTTTTACACTACAGCTTGGGTGTTCTGTTGTGGATTTATGTCACGTATGTATGAAGCACATAAAAGGAGTCTGAGGCTTTGATTTGAATGGTTACTATAGAACTAAATTCCACCTTAGACTTGGTGAGGAGGAGACTTTTAGAATTATGAAACTACTTCAACGCAAAGGAGGTTGGACTAACAAGATGACACAAAGATCACAGCACAGAGACTATGGTGGAAGGTTCACTAACTCTCTCTTGTGTGTTTGTGTGTGTGTGTGCGTGTGTGTGTGTGTATGTTTCTTCTCACACTACGAAGTGAAGGAGCCAGCAGTTTCCAGTCTGTCCCATATCTTCTGACAGGTTGAACACGAATATTAACCCAAACTGTAGAAGCACCTGCTTTAACGGGAACTTTACATGGATCATTCCAGGCTTCACTTGTTTTTGGACTGAGTTCAGTTGTGATAATGTGAATTTTCTGACAGTGCTTTCTGACCCAAATGCAATTTATTCCAACTTCTTAAGCAGAAGAGTATGTAATCTGGTCAAAGGTAATGTTAAAGGCACAAAATCCTTATCAATAGTTTAATGCATCTCAATTAGCCTGTTTTCTCACTTGCTACTCTTTTCCACCTCTTGATAACCAAACTTTAAAAGGTATTCATATAACAAAGTCTATAAAGACAATAATATAGATTTATTTTTATTAGGCAAGGTTGGTGTTCAAAAATTATATGAAACAGCAATTTTCTCAAAAAGTTTAACTTTCTAAAGCTCTTCTTTATTTTATGTTTAGATGGAAGATGTCATAGCACGTATGCAAGATGAAAAAAATGGAATTCCTATCCGCACCGTCAAAAGCTTCCTTTCCAAGATACCTAGCGTCTTCTCTGGTAAGTGGGCAGCTGGCATAGCTGTTTTCTTCAGTATGTGTCACATAACCGTTTATAAAACCTTGAGTGTGTCATTAAACAGCAGCTTAGGAGATGCTATGGCACATTCCTCATGGTGTTGAAACCCTGGAAATAAGCGTAAGACATGATGTGAGCCAAGAATACTAGACCAGCATGGAGTCACTTGGAAAGACAGAATGGGCACATATGAAATAAGAAAAGAACAATGTGAAAATAAATAGTGATGTGTGAAACCATGCCATGGAGACTAGGTGTGGAAGTCAAGAGTGTGAAAGAAAAGCAAGGAGAAGTCAGGGAGGGAGTCTTGAAACATTGCTGCTCAGAAGTGGAAAGGCCTAGAAGGATCATATCATGTATGGACACAGGCACATCAGCTATGCCAGAGATCTGGGCAGTGACGCAGTAGCAGGCAAGGAACCACATATGAATGGTTGCAGCTGTAATTTGAGTCTCTAAAAGCCAACCACAGGACTGAAACTCTGACAAATGGGTGTGGTAGAGAGGCTTTACATTTTTGCATAGGATATTATGGTGAGAGATTTGGGGAGATGGCTCTGTTAATAAAGGACCTATCACACAAGTTTAAGGAATCAATTTTGGCTCTGCATAACCCATGTCAAAAGCTGGGCATGGTGGTATGCTCCTGGAACGCCAGCTTCCGTGGGTGAGGGCTGAAGCAGAGATGGGAAAATTCCTGAACCTCGTCAGCCAGCCAGTCTGGCCTAAAGATGAGCTTCAAGTTCAGTAATAGACTGTTAAAGATGGAGAACAATGAAGGAAAGACATATGGGGATCCAAAAGCGCACCCTCATGCATCTATATGCACATGTGCATGCATACACACACATGCACACACACACACACACACACACACACACACTGCATCATACATTTTGGGTATAAGAGATGTTGGCTGGAGGTAGAATAAAGGTCATGCACAGAGAGGAGAGGAAGCCTGTCTGCATATTGAGAACAATAGAACACAAGGGGAAAGAGAAGCAGAGAAGATAAAGAAGGGCATTTCTGGTTCCTAACACCTATTGCTCTAATCCTTGAGGCATAGACTTAAAGTTTCTATGAGTGCCTCATCTCCTTCATTTCACCCAAGACTCCCTCATCAGACACCTACCTTTGTTTAGCCATGTGCACTGCTTCTTTTTTCTAGGCTTTTTAAAAAGCTTTCGCATATTAGGATTTAATTAGTTACAGGAGCAATGCCCCACAACACATGGTTGCAAAATGATAGTAATACTGAGATTGTGTGTTTGGGCTTGACCGAAGCTCATCTGGAACGTGGCTGCCACAAACCGATTGGGAAGAATAAGAGCCTGTAGGAGTGAACGATTTCAAACACACACCGCAGATATTCCAATTTGTTAGAACTGAGATGAACATCAGTATTTTCAAGCTGATAGGTTCTATAAAAATGCCATCTGTTACCTTAAATGCATTTTAAGAATAAGTTTCTCCGGAATTTTGATTCAAGGAAGCAGGCTCTGATCAAATACACACTATATTTCAGTTACCCTACAGAGTTGTGGGGGCTAATATTTTAAGTACACTGGAGAAATACAATATATTAAATGTCCAGGTTGTATCACAGAGCAAAATGTGTTCTCTTAGTAGAAGTTTGGAAAGTTGTTTGTCCAATGAAGCCTATTGCTTTGAAAGCAAGACAAAAAAAAAAAAAAAAAGTTAAAAAGTCAGTTGTGGGGAAAGAATTACCCAAAGGCTGTCACTATCCAATTTGATTTGACAAAAGTCCTGGCTTACATGTCCTTAATTGTGAAAGTATAGCTATTATGAGAATTGTCTGTCATGGTTACCAAACCCAAGGTGGGAGTGGTTATTTGGTTGCTATTTTCTTAACTTTTTAAGGATACTCTCAAAATACTTACTCCGTGGTCTCTAAGCTGCTTAGAACATTGAAATAAGTTTACTGTGCAATAAATTACTAAGAAAATACTGTCTTTGAAGATATATGCGACACTCCTCCCTGCTTTTTCTTAAACAACAAGACCTATAATTTTATTCTTTTGTATTGTCAGGAACTTCACTGGTAAGTTTAATATTATATTCATAGTTTCACCGGCCTCATCATATATCTATTACTTATCTTTAATAGTTTTTTTTTTCTTTGATTTATTGAGGAAAGGCTCTCATGCTGTAGTCCAGGCTGGGCTGGAACTCATAGTGGCCCTCCTCTCTCTGCCCCCTAATGAAAGGCATGAGCAACCACAACAAATCACAATTGTTATATATCTTTTTGTAGTACTGGTACTTGATTGTAGGACCTTGAGCAATTGGGGTGCAAGGCTCTATCCTTGAGCTTTACACCAGCTTCCTTTTCCTTCTAATAGTTGCTTTTAATCTGTGGTGTGTGTGTGTGTGTGTGTGTGTGTGTGTGTACTGGTGCATGGATATCTTCTTCAATTGTTTGTCCATGTTAGTTTTCGAGACAAGGTCTTTTCCTGAACCTTAAGCTCCATATTCTAGCAGAGTTAGCTGACTGGAGAAAACCTGTGGTCTGCCTGTCTCATCTCTCTTGCATTAGGGTTATAAGCCTGCCTCTATGCTTGGATGCTTTCCATGGTTTCTAGGGACCCAAACTTCAGATCCTCATGCTCATGCAGCAAGGCTTTTACCCACTAAACATCTCCCCAGTCAGTTGTTCTTTTCTTTTCTCAATATGTGTCTGAGCACTGAGATGCAAGTACAGTAAACTGTCAAGTTATATTTAGGAGACACCTGAGATGAAAATTCTGAGACAGTGTCTGAGAAATGTCTTCTGTGTGTCTAGGAGTAATTTTTGCCTCAGATCCTCCCAGTTCAAGTAAGGTGTTCTATAAATGGACTTTGGACATAAATACTTCATCACAATATAAAATGAAAGATGAAACTCAAATATTACCTAGGAAGTTTTATTAAAATGTTCCCTCAAATTTGTACCATTGTGTCTGCAAATTGGAAAAAATAGCTATAAAGTTAAAGGCACATCTGTAGCTTTTACTGAGCATTTTCTTTAAATCAGTTTCATAAATCACAGTTTACATGGAAACAATTTTTCTAAAGTTCATATCCTGTATTGTACGATGTTTATTCATCTCGCATCTGAAATCTTTTGTGAGGCAATCCATGACCCCGTGATCATTTGAAGACGTTTTATATTAGAGTCTGAACATAAGCACAAAAGAGACTCACATCAAAAATAGAACGGAAAAGTTCATGAATACTAGAGGAAATAGTTTGAAAGTGTTTGCTTGTTGTAACAGTATTTTACAGCCATGCTATTTTATTTTGGCTACATGCTATTTGAAAGAATCAAAATTGACAGTATTGGCATTTTGTTGCTTAATAAGGTGTTGAAAGAGTGAATTTTTGTGCTTTATTCACACATCATACATTATAAGTTTGAGTATTGTTTGAATGTAGATTTTTGGTTTATATAACCATGGATGTTTGGAGGCTAAGGATCTAATAAGCTTATAATATTTAATGGTTCCTTAAGTTCTGATGAGAGGAATATTTACTGTTTTAATGTTTCTCTAGGATGTGAGTAAGCCTTTGAGGTCTGTTCTGCTTTTTTTCTTCCTTGAGACTCAGTGTCACTCACTGAGAGTCCAGATCGGCCATGTATTTATTAATCTTCCTTCCTTAGCCTCCTGAGTACTGGGGTTGCAGGAGTACCACACCATACCATGCTGACATTTTCTTTGTTTCTACTGATAAGGATGTATCTTTATATCAACTTTGGCATAAATATTAATTAGTAATTTAGGAAACTGCTACATAGTTAGAAGCATTAAATACATTAATTTCTTTTTACAATATTCAAAGCAGTTGTTGTTTGTTTCATAGAGAAGGATTTGGAGGGTCGGGGGGCCCAGCCCCTCAGCCCACTATTTTAGAATATGCTAGTATTTAAATACTTGGAGGCAGTTTTGAAACCTTTGCCATTCTGACCTCTGGCTTGAGTTTTTCTTTGTACAAAACACCTATTGTTTCAGCATGATGAAGACATGCTATTACGTGTAGGTCTCTGGGTACTATGGATGATTTTGTCCATCTTCTAATCTGCAGACTCTCCAGATAGAAATCTTTTGGAATGCTTATTAAAAAAAAACCAAAAAACTCTGGTCTTTGTTTCTTCTGTGGGTCAGCATGACATTGACTCAATCTCTAGTTTCGCTGAAGTTTGGAAATTAGACCTAAAGATTTCTTAAAGTTCTTCTTCTTCTTCTTCTTCTTCTTCTTCTTCTTCTTCTTCTTCTTCTTCTTCTTCTTCTTCTTCTTCTTCTTCTTTTTTCATAAATGCTCAATTCAGAGAACTAGTGATGGAGAAAGAAAAGGTAGCTTAGAGCTGGCTACCCATGAAATTAGGCTTCCCTAGGCTGACTGTCCTTGTGCAGATTATGATAGAACAAATTACACAATGGTGGGTTGCCCATTCTCTTTCTTTTAACAATGTTACTTGTGCTTATGAGTTTAAGTATGAATTAAGTATGCTAATACATTTGTGTAATCCATACTTTTTCTTTTAACTCAACTTCTAATACAATATTTCTACTTGACAATCTCAAATTCAACATGTCCAAAATGAGATTCATCATCTTATCCTTGCCCTCTTCTCATTTTCTGCAATTATACAGGTTATTACATGAAAAAATGTTGTCATCTGACTCTGTAGCCTCCTCTTCTTCAGTTTCTTCTGCCATCAGAGGCTGTCAATGTCTTGTTCAGAGGAGCCATGAAATCCTTTGTTGTCTAATCAAATCCTCTAGTATGACTCTACTCTGAAATAGGTTGTTTCCTCAGAATTAAGGTCTACCCCCACTTTGCATGCAGTCCTCTCTTTCTTCACAACATGGTTATGCTGGTGTTTTCAAATCTTAAACCTGGCCCCATATATTCTTTCATTTTACAAGAATGCCAAATCCTTAGCAAGATGGAAGCTTTGTCTTCTTCTTCTTTGTGAAGCCTGCCAAAGACGACAAAGGAAAACCGGCTGACAGGATACAGGCACATGAATGTAGTTGGTGCATTTTTATGCAGCATGGTGGACTTTGTAGAAAAAAGTGTAAACTCCTAATGAATGGTTAGACTTGGAGATTTAGATATAATTTTTAACAAAGGATGATACATTGTGAAGAAGTGGTCAGAATAAGGAACAGACTTTTAGGTTAGAGAAGTAAATTGTAGAAAAATCAACAGGAACCGTATTGGGCAGTGGTGGTGGTGACGGTGGTGGTGGTGGTGGTGGTGATGGTATGTGTTTGTTTTAATGGCCAATGAAGTTATTTTAACCAGCTTTGTTTATTCAGGCTCATTTGATGTCCATGCTTCATCTCTAGCTGAGAGCACATGCTGCTCTTATTGGCATCAGGAAGTGCCTTTCTTATGGACTAGATATGCTTTGTGTAATGTACAAAAGATGGAAAAGCAGGGAATCCTGCCCGTATATTCTATTTAGCTTAAATTGTCAGTGTACCCAAGTGGTTTATTCTGCTTTCCTTCATCCTTGAACAAGTACATCCATCATTATTAAACTCTTGGACCTCATTTTATAGTGCTGCCTTGGTTATAGCCATAAAAATCACTGTCCAGCTCTGTCTTCATCTCATTATATCTTGCCATGTATATCCTGCTGCCATGTTTTTCTGTCTGAAACACTGCCCTTCTCCCACTTTCTCTGCTGAGAAATTTTATATTTATATCTAAACTGGTTTCCTTTCTTGCATCTTCTCCTAATACCATGCTCTTTTCTATCAGAGTACTTTATTCCATCTAGTAATTATAAACTCATTCAAAGTAGCAACTGACAGTGTCTAACTTCTTGACAACCATGTAAACTGCAGGAGGACTCCATTTGCTCACCCCTGTCATCCCAACATCAAAGCTAGCATCCAGCACTGGAATTATTCATTAGACATTTGTGAGATAGCTAAACAATCATTGTAATTTTTAGTGGGAATATTTGCTTTCAAGTTGATTTAGAAACTGGGTACACTTTCATGTTTGTGTAGCTTTGTCAACATATGCAAATTATTTAGCTTTAGAAAAGGACTTGTAAAAACCAGTTTAATCTTCTCAATGACATTTGAATGAACAAAAATTCTCTAAAGTTATTTTTCACGGTATATATCACATAAAGTGAAACATGAGCACTAATTTTTTGGTTTTATTCAACTGGGTATTTGGAGCTGACAAAGCCTCAGGGTTGTAGAATCTTCTCTGATAATCATAAATTGTGTGTGACTTGGGTGTTTATGGCATTAGAGATGTTTTCTCTGGCGTGGAGAAAGAAGACACGGTCTGAGAGCACAGCACTCTATTCTAGTCAGAATATGAGAGAGAGTGAGACAGAGAGAGTGAGAAAGAGAGAGAGGGAGGGAGGGAGATCCTACATCCTCTTGTAGAAGCTTGTAGAGTCATGCCAGGGTTCCCAGGGTCCAAGGTATTGATTAGCAAAGGTGTAGTGTTTTTGTAAAGTATGAATCAGATTCATCCAGAAGGAAGGGAAACTTCTATGTCAGGACAGATGCCTGAAAGTATACCCATAACTCTGCAATAACAATTGTGGGAGAATGACATGAATGGAACATGTGTGGACACGAGTTAAGGGGAGAAGGCAGAGGACAGCAGCTGAAATTCTGAAATATAAGAAGAAATTAATGTCTTAATATAGTATTTTGTTTTGTTTATTATTTGAAAATTTTATACATGTATACAATGTATTTCAATCATGTATTCTTTACTCCTTGTGTTGTTTCTTCCTGTTTCTCTCCACTCCCAGAACATCTCTTGACTTCATAACTTTTATTTTTTTGTAAAACCCATTGAGTCCAATTAGTGCTGTCTTTACACTCACGGGTCTGAGCCACCTACTGGTCAACCTAATAGGGACCAGACCCCTCTCACCATGGTATTATGTATTAACTACAACATTTTGAGCATGCTAAGCAATTGCTCCACTGCCAAAATACACTCTCAGCTTTGTTTAAATCAAGGAAATATCATTATTGATGTTTAAAATGGGTTTCTCTTGAAAAGAGGGATAGAGAATATCAGTTTGTGTCTTATAATTGCAGCAGAGATTATGAAGGCCAGATCCAAGGCAAGACAATAAAGTGACAAAAAAACAAAATAAAAGCATAAAGACTTTGGGAAGTTGGATAGGACTTCATAGTAGCTCAACAGCAGGAACAGGTTGGGCGACAAGATAGGTGATTTAAGAGTGGGGACACCATAAAGAGTTACACCTATGTTTGGACTACTGGAATTAACAAATCGGGATGCCAATGGACTCAGACACATTTTCTTTATGCAAGTGTGGGGGAAGATAATGTTTGATGTTAATCTATCCTGGAATAATCAGGAGCAATATATAGCAAAGTATAAGATACATAGATCTGCAATGCAGGTGATTCGTAAACATGAATATTTGTAATCCAGGACTAAATCAGGGTCTCTCGTGGAGCTATACTTGGTGGGAAAACTGAAGAGTGTACCTTAGTAGAACAGAAAGACTTATGAGGAAAATATGTGGTTCCTCTAGGCCAGATCCCATGTTCTGGTGGATAATGTTGTTCCACTGAGTTCACTTGGAGAATTAGGGGATACAGAAGGATGAAGACCTCTTAATGACATGACATGGAATCACATCATGCCTGGCAATGCAGCACTGAGAGTGTCAGGAACTACAACAACTTGAGTTAAAAGGGAACCCATCCTCACATGAAGGAAAAACTTCCTACTGTCTTCAAATTGGGTCAGAAGACATTATTGATGTGCTCACAAAGTAGATGGAAGCTTAAAGTCAGGACTTGACCAAACCTCTGATAATACCTCTATACCCATTGACCACTGCCATCCCACCCCCTTTAGATTAACCTAGCTTCAGAAGAAACGTGTTTTCTGAAGTTCTGTTAATTTCTCATGCCCTTGACATTTAAAAATGCTGTTACTCTATGGAATCAGAAAACAGTATTCACTGTTGGAAGACTTCCATTGCCTTTGGTGGGTTGAGTTGGAAGGTATTCTGTTTCCACTGTGAGCCATAGCAGGAAATAAACCAAAATTCTCCATTTCCATTAAGCTTGCATCTGTCTGTGCTTAAGGAACAGCCCCTTGAGAGCATAAAAGTCTGTAAGATGACCTGTTAACAGCTATCAAATAAAAGGCCCCTGTTAAAAGCAGGTCACTGAACAGGCTTACAGGTTGAAATTACTGAACGTATTTAGGGGAGTCCAAAAGGCAGGTGCCTGCTCTAGATTAACAAGCATTGTCAATAGAAAAGAAAATGGGGCACAATGAATAGGGACCTCCAGCTGGCCTTTCTGCCTTTCATATATTCTGTCTTTAATTAGCTTCTGGAGTTTCTCTGTCACAGACCTGGCTAGGGAATGGTTTCTCTAATCATGTTTCTGTTGCTACTTCCATTCCTTACCTGAAATGTTCTGCCTTGCACATGCCTTGCTACCAATGGGTACTGGAGAGCAGTCTTCTCAAGTAGTTCTTATGCCATATATGTATAGAGGGGGGAAGTGTTGGACCCTGAACCTAGGCCTTCATACCTGTGAGACAAGGGTTTAAGGATTCTACAACTGAGCTACAGCCTCTGCTATTTTTAAAACTGAAGTCAGTGCATTGTACACGCTGGGCATATGCTTCATTACTGTCTTATGCCCCCAGATGCTAGCAGGTGTTAGGGTTCAGAAAAGCATCTTTAGTTTTTTTCTGTGCTCATTCCAATAATTTCCTCCCCAGTGCTCTATACCTCCTTTCAGTGTGTTTGATTATCTAAGAAAGCCAAGTACCTGAAACGTTCACATCCTCCAACTGCACAAAATAAAAGCTGTTTTGGTGAGTAGTATTGGATGTGAAGTATTAATCGTATTTCTTTCAGTCCTCCCCAGTTTTTTGTTTTATGTTGTTGTTGTTGTTTTGTTTTTAGTTGATGTATTGCTTGTAGCCACACATGGGACACTGGGCAGTATATAAACTTAAAAAAAAAAAGCCCAAAAAACCAAGTTGATTTTAAAGGTAATAATCTGATGTGCTTTATTTCTTTTTCCTACTTTCTAAGGCTTTCATCAATATCAGTGTCGTGGAGAGATGATTAGTGTAGGTTTAAACCTGTTGTGGGGGTAGCTGTGCAGGTTAGTATCAAAAGAAGCAACATTCAAATGGACTTGGATAGCATGAATTTTATGGAGGGTAAAGCTTGCATTACATGATGCCATGATTTAATTTGTAGTCAATTTGAAATGATAGGAAGAGTAGAGCATGGTGGCATATACATATTATCTCACTACCTGACATATGTTCATAAGTTTGAGACTAAGTTCAAGTCCAGCTTGGGACCTGAGTGAGTATGCTTTAAGAGAGGGTGGGCATACAAGTACTTCAGTAGGAGAGTGTGTTCATAACCTGCACACATTTACAGGGTACCAAGTTGGATCCCTCACACCAAACGTAAGAAAATACAGGGGGAAAATAATGTGTAATTTTCTTCCCATTTAGCCTGGGATACTCTTTACCTAACAATTACTAAGATGCTTTCAGGAGACCAAGATGGCTCTTTCTGAAACCGACATCTTCCTGGAGATTTGTTTTTGTTTGTTTGTTTTGTTTTCCTCTGTCCACAGGAATAGCTATTGTGGTTTCGACAGAAAGAGGTTGCTCTAAAAAACAACTTCAAAAGATGTTTTGTCAGAAATTCAGCTGTTAATGTCTTCCCTTTATAATATCTCAAAGCAAGTAGAAAGTTACAAATAAAAACTTTATGAGAAACCAATAGCATAGCAAAAATATGCTGAGAATATTACCAATAATTAACATGCGATTCATTTTTTTTTAACTTTAAGGCAGTTAAGAGCAGTTAACAATGCTCTTCCCAAGGACCTGCGTTTCAAGGACCCAGTGACAATCTGTGTTATACAACTGTGTATAACTCCAGTTCCAGTCCAATGCCTTGTTCTAGACCTCTCTGGAAAGTACTGTAGAACCCCTTTTATGAATTCCCCATTCTTTCAAGTCTAGGTAGAAACCTGAGTATTCTGCATTCTGTGGTTTGTTGGGTATTCTTTTGGGAAGCTTGATCATGAAACCAGAAGTGCACATTTCTGGCAGACAGGGGTGAAGCATAGAGTCAAAGGAGCTCAGGGCTCTGAAACCCAAGCTAGGTAGCAAGGAGGGCCTGGTTTGACTTAGTCAGGTTGGTGGCTGCTTCGTGAACAGCCCATACTGGAGACACCCTTGGAGCTCTGAAACCAAGAAAGGCAGAGAAGGGAGCCTAGTTTTGTCTGGGCAGATAAAATGGCCACTTCAGGAACAGCCAGCTGCTTGCTCCTGCAGATGGACACTGTGGTGAGCAGAGCAGCAATAGAAAGATGAAGGCGGCTGACATAGTGGTGAATCTTGGAAACTCTCAGTGGCTAGCAGCACGTGCCTGACTGACCAGCAGCCCTGGTAGTCCAGCGATGAATCTTTCAGGGAGGAGGCGATCTCATCCTTCCCCAGAATAAATGACAAGTCTCATCTGGTCTTGGTGACACCATGCTGGCCTGTTTATTTTCTGTGAATCTGAGATTTACAAACCTTGGCCAGTAGGAGGAGTTTTGAGGGTGAAGGTGTTTGATTCACTGGGAATAAAGGTGTCAGGTATACTTGATTTACATAAAGTAACACAGTCCTATCATAGGAGGGGAAAAACAATAATTAATTATCCTATGGGTGGAGGAAGAACTCCAGGTGTGGTTAAAGGTCATTGGTTGAAAGCCAAGATACCAAGATATCTCATTAGAATAGGGTGGGTGTTTCCATGAATCCCCAGGTACTTTTGCTGAACAGGTTTCTTAACAGGGAAGTGTTGGACTTGTAATCTTCCTGAGGGCTATTGGATGCTCTGTAAAAGATCTGAGGTTCCCCCAGATCAGGCAAGGAGGGAACCCAGCTGAGAAAAAGAGTCTGTCATCTTATACCAAGCTCAGAGGCTATCCAGAAATGACAGAATTGGACCTTAACAGTAGAGTCCCACATGATGGGTAAGCACATGACCTAAACCCTTATAGAAAAATTGAGCATCACTAAGATTGAAAGTGCTCTTACCTTTTGGACAAAGGGAAAATGATGCAGTTTATTCATGTTTTCTAATATCATCAATACATTCCAGAAAAAAGTCTATGCATCATAATGATCAAGACTGTCCTGGCATGGCTAATGAGCACTATAAAAGCCAAAATACATTGCAGCTATAAATTATGTTCTAAAAGTCTTTGGAATTCCAGTTAGTCACTGTTCACTAAATCTGGAAACTTCAGCTTTCCAATGACATCAAACTTTAATAAAATTAAAAACTTAGTAGGCGGGCAGGGGTAATGAGAGTGCTGGCATAGGTAAAAGTATAGATTATCAGCAGAAATCATCAGAGCTAGGAGTTGAAGAGATTTCTTAGCAAGAAATCTCTAAGTCAGACTTAGAGATTATGCTGCTCTTGCAGAAAACCCAGGTTCCCTTCTCAGGTCTTACTAACAACTGCCTAGAACGGAAGCGCCAGGCAGACTTGATGCCTCTGGCTTTTGCGGGAATCTGCATTACAGTCACAGACCCCCCACATAGATACACACAATAACTGTCAACAGGTCAGGTGCTTACCCTGAACTCACCCTGAAGGTTGCAACTTTTCAAATATTTATATATCATCAGCCTTATAACTCAAGAGAACAGCTTAAGTCACAAAGAAAGGAATAAATTTGTTGAAAGACATTGCAGTTTCATATCAGGTCCTATAGTGATATATAAGGCCTGTGGAAGGGCCTGAGAGACCACTGACTGTCTGTCCCCAAAGTGTTTATATCAATGCACTTCTTGGATCTGCAAGACCACACATAGACCTATAAAAGATGGAAGGACAGGATGGGACAGAAAAAGATAATCAACTCACTCATATTTTTTAAAAAAATTGCATGACTATGATCTTCTCAAACTGAGTTAAGTTATAAGGATTTCGGCTGGATTTGGTAACTTGGGCCTGTCATCCCTGTTACTTGAAAGTTGGGGAATGAAAAATCACAGGTTCAAGACTAGCTTGGTTTACACCGAGATTCTGTCTCAAATTAAAAGTGAAAAGAAGGCTGATGATGTAACTCAATGGAAAAGCGTTTTCCCTGGGTTCCATCATCAGCAGTGCAAAAAAGATTTTAGGAAAACAAAACAGCCATATCAAAACCAAAATAAAATAAACCAAATCAAAACAACATGTCAAACAAACAAACAAAACTCAGACTACTACCAATCAAAATGCAGAGGTGTGGAGCCCGACCCAGTGAACATATCTACAAAACATTCCTCTCATGGAGCCTTAGGGAACATTGAGGAAGAGGGGCAAGAAAGACTGTAAGAGTTAGAGGGTCAGAACATTTGCTGTGAGATTGTGTCTTCTACTAATGTCAGCAGCTGCACCCATAAAATCTCATGAACATGTCTGACTAAACGTGGGCCAAACAAGTGTATCATTACCAATAGACATGTCTATGTGAAAGATTATCCTGTGATTTTGAAGGAGAGAGGTGAGAGGTATATGGGAGGACTTGGCAGAAGAAAATAGAAGGGAGAAATGTTGTAATTATATTAAAATCTCAAAAAAGAACCCCCAAAAGGAATGTTTTGTCCCATATTTTAACCAAATGTAAAGACAGACGTTATAGAGCTTGAAATGGTTTAATATAAAGGTGTCCTTGAAAAGGCAGCTTTGGGGCATAAAATGATATTAATTATTTAGATAGCCTAATTGATTAAAAATAGACAGTATTACCAATCACATCTTACAATAGACACAGTTCAAAAAGCCACTTAAAATAATTACTAATAATGAGATATGAGCAGAGGAAACTGGAGTGCTTGAGTGTTATGCTTATATTTTATTACAATGTCACCGGACAATTCAATATTTCTAAGTAGCGTGTGTGTGAAATGTAAAAATGAGCAGTGAACAGAACCTATTTCAGCTGTCATCACCATTGTAATAATGACTTTATTACCATGCTGGGGTTAGGTTGGATGTGATGTGCCTATTCCTGCTAGATAGTGAGTTTGTTGCCAGGCCAACAAATTACCGACAGTGGATGCAGGGTGGCATCTGAAACAATGTTAGTTTAGTAGTTGGAAGGCATTCATTAAGCTTCTTTTTTAAAAAAAGAGCAAGACATACTCAGTTTTATTAAAAAAGCAGTTAACATGGTTTGTTTTTTCCGGTCTTTTCTGTCTCCCCTGTAAAGATATTAGTCACCTGATCAAGGGCAGCCGGTATGTGTGTTCTGTAGTTGAGTCTACATGCTGTGCCCAATTCAGTGTTTTTACAACTGTGGGGAAGATGCCAGTTGCGTTCAATGTAGCATAGTGATCTACTAATGTAGCATAGTGATTTACTTAAAGCTGGAATTTGTTGGTGACAATGACAGTTTCCTTTTCCCGGGTCTGATCAGCCTCAGTTCTTGCTTGTTCCTCAGTACTTATTTCCCCCTTTTCGTAATGAATTAGAGCTGATGGCTGAGCACCTTCAGCAACTTACTGGTCTGCTCTGTGGTCATCACTTCCTGCCTTGGGGTCTGGACAGCCTCTAACCAAGAGTGCTGCCAAAATGGCGGGGCAGTGAGAAAGGTGATCTGTTCAATCCTTAACTGTGGACTTCATTTAATTACAGTCATGCTCATGATCTCAAGATGCCTTCTAACCTTTAACACTCTTTCATACGTGTTATCTTTTATTCCTTGTGACAGATTTCCATCAAAGCTGGACGCTCATAGTGGATGAGAGCTTTGTTGCATGAGCCTTGCAAATTGCTCTCATATCTTGTCATCAGTTTTATATCATTAATACCTTCCCCCATAATGCACACCCTGACTTTGTTAACTAATTTCTCTATGATGATGTCAATGCCAATGATGTCAGTGCTGAGAGGATTGAGCCATCTGAAATAGTACAGTGAGAATAAAGCAGAGAAAGTCAGAGGCAACCTTGAAATTTTGTTTTCGGAGATTTCCCTGATGATGACATATTCCATCTCCATTTTTTACTGATCCACTCTGGAAAATGATTATCAGGAATACCACCTTTCCCTTAAAGCAACAGATATGGACACTCATTCTGTTTACGTCTGAGAGCCTTCTTTAAATCCTGTAAATGTCAGATTGCTACTGTAATGCCTCTGACAAGATCTTGGGGCAGGGTCTTCTGCCTCTTCCATTTGCTACCAAAACATTGTAATCTCCTGAGATGAGATCCATACAGTTAGCTAGGTTCACACTGTAAAAGTGAGTAAGTGTTGATGATGGTGTTGTTAATCTGGACAGGTTTCTAATTCTGTGAATTAGAACACAGCAGCACATGTAAAGGGCATGTGTGCTCTGCTGTGTTGCACTGTCTTTTATACATATAAAGCCATTTAGTGTTCTTACCATGGCTCTCACTGTCTCTGAACACATGTAGAAGGGCTCCAAAGATTCCTTTTCAAATAATTCTCAGAATGACCACCACCACCGTGCCCGTTACCCAGTCTAATTTGTTCTAACCATTCCCCCTTTAAAAAAGAATTGTAGCTATGCTATTCATCGAATTGGATTTATCTGGCCTTTGGCCCCCATAGATGGGTGACATGATTTTTGTCACCTGAAGAGCAGTAGTGTTCTTCTCTTCAGCACTCAGTGCCTTCTATGCAGACAGTGTCAATGATGTATAGGAAGTAGCACATTTAGCCACATCCTCAACAAATGTCACTTCCCATTGGCTGGTTGTGTAAAGAATTCTGCCTGATTAGGCTCTGTTTGCACCGTGCTGTCCCATGATTTCCTCTCAGCAGGAAGTGCCAAAATGATGGCGGTTGTGCTTTTGCTCTGTGTTGCTTCCTCCTGTGTGTTTCATGGTGGATAATCAGGAAACTGAACACAGTTTTGAAGTTTCTTCAGACTCATCACTCATTCCCAATTTAAATTTTGTTGTTTGCATCATACTTAATTTTTAGAACATTTGGGTGTTCTCATATTGAAATGTAAACATTCCTCCAAGCCTGGAAAAGACAGTACACAGTGAAGAGACCTATTTCTGTTCCTAAAGCTTCAGATGGGAACCACCATGTCTTACAAGACAGCTCTGTGACCATGTCCCACCCGTGATTTTGAATGAGGTTTGGTCACAGGGGCTGCCAGAGTAACTCTCAGCATCTCAGATACTTACATTCTACCAATATCAGTCTTTAAACATGATATTTATACATCTTTGGCCATGTAATAATGGAGAAAAGTTAAATAACTTCACCACATGTAGGTAATAAAGGTGCCATTTTAATCTACGTTGATGGAAAAAGATAATAAATACAGAGGATTTATGCCAGATTAGGATATGCAATTATTCATTGTGCATATGTGATATGATTCCAGAAGCACATATACCTATCATATAATACATATTTTGCTGAAAAATAATAGACTACACATATCTTATATTATATATAAATATTAAATTACATAATAGTTTTTGTTTTATTTTTATAATATGAATTATACATTTATACACATATATACATTGACACAGAGAACAGAAACACTGTGCATGATGCAGATGATATTTCTGTATTTTGTTAAATGCTTGCTCTATCTATCTATCCTCCATATATCTATCCTCCATATATCTATCCTCCATATATCTATCCTCCATATATCTATCATCCATATATCTATCTGTCAATTGGCCATCTATCTTCAAAACAGTATCATTATATACAAGCAGGCCCTAAAAATATTTTACATATATATGTATTACATATTATATGTAGTAAGAATTTCAGTCTTTAAAAAACATAGAAATATTATGGGACTATGCTCTTTCATCCACAACAAATGCCCTTCATGGAATCTACCAAGACCTGGTTTGCCTGAGGTAGAAGGTCTGTTTTTCTCCCTCTTCTTCCACAGATTCTAACCTTGCTAATAAAGGGTTAAAACGATTCCCATGCACAGCACAGTCCTTTGCTTTTAAAGCTTTTTGCTCCCTGACCTATTTCTCTGTATCTTAGCCTAAGCCTGAGAGAACCCAAAAGGGAGTTAAAAATAGAATTAGCATTTTCCTTAAAAATGTAAAGAATCCTCCTCATTTGAAGGAGAGTGATAAGGTTTTCTTTAATATGTGACTCGTTTCCCCTTCTCTGGAAGTCAGCCTCCAAATGGACAAACCTCACTGAAGTCATTCTGCCCCGAAAGCAATTAAGATCAAATACCAGAAGGCTAAAAATATCGCTGTTACACTTTGAGCAGAGGTTATTGGCTGTTTCCCTCCAACTTCTGGTCAGGTGGCCTTTTAGCAAGAGATGGATGCTAACAGTTGCCAGGGGCTAATGCGGTGAGAGAACAGTAAATAATTCAAAAATAGCCGCTCTCAAGCGCTAAGCAATTTGGCTTGTCTCAGAACTTAAAGATTTTTTTTTATTTGTTTGAAGCTGGTGATAAAGTCAAACTCCAAAGCCTGTATTATCTTAAATGGGTTAGGTTATATCTGTGGGGCTTACTGGCTTACCCCCCCCCACGACACGGTTTATTGGGGTTTTCTTTGGTAACACTCTCACTTCAACTTCATTCTGTGCATGTCATTGGGACATGCTAATCCTCTGGGTTAAGGGTCAGGAGAGAGGTTGGAGATCATGCGTGGTAAATAGACGTCTCCTGGCTTACACTTTCTCGATACTGTGAATGAAAGAATCTGTCTTTTGGGGTTGGTTAGCTAATTTGTACAAACACAAGGTGAAATTTGTCCAAAAGTGATGTTGATGCAGAAGAACACAGAGCTATTAAGCAGAGTGAAATACTGTACTAGCTTTAAGCACCCAGATCCATCTGTGCCTGAAACTTTTTTTTTTCCCTTGGCAACAAAGACAAAAAAAAAAAAAAAAAATCCTTGCTTTCCCCTAATATCTTAGCTTGGGCAGTAGCTAAGTTTTGAGTAACTAAACTCTTTATGTATATTTTCTTTCTCAGTTCCCAGCTACAAAAGTTAATTACATCTAATAACAATCTTGTTTTATTTTTGAAACAACTTTCAAGTTGCTTATCCTCATGTTTTCTAGCTCACAGAGAGAAAGCACTCTTTTTCCGCTTAGCGTGAAAACAAGAGGCTGGCAGTTGAGCATCTCTACTGGCACAGGTGGCCGAGATGCAGTGAATGAGGACAGCATTCATGAAGGAAGATGGTACATACATTATTTTTATCACCACTCAAAGGGCCCGGTCAATATAAAACATACTGGGCACCAAATTCTCAGCATGATTCAGAAGGTTTATTATCCTGGAGGGGACAAGTCAGGGTGGAGTGGGGGTAGGGCTGCCTCTGGATCAGACGTATTTCTGCGGTAGGTGGGTTTTGGGTGGGTAAGGGGGGGTATCTGTTAGAATGAGTTGGGAGTTCTGATTGGACATGCCAGCCAACTAATGAGTTTTGATTACTGGACCTTTAGGCTTTTAGTGTCAGGAATGAGTCAGTGGCTAAATAAGGGAACAGACGTCGGGGGCTAGCATTAGGAATGTAGCAAGGGAAAGGAAAGTAGGGTAGGCAAGACCTGCCCGTGCCATATTTGTCATGCTTGGGCCTGTTAGATAGCCCTTCTGCCATGGTCTAATGAGGTAACTTCAGAATGACTAGTATCAGTTCACGGCTTGAGGGGACTTTCTATCACAGTGAGGAAGCCACAGCCATAGGAACATGGGGTTTCTGGTTATATAACACGGATAATCTAGAAGCAGAGAGGAACCCCAAAGTGGAGCTAAGTTAATACCCTCAAGGCCCGTTTTCCAACAATCCTTTTTCCCCAGCTACACGCTAAATCCTAAAGATTCCACAGCCTTCCAAAGCAGCACAACCAATTGGAAGCCACGTTTTAACGCCCAAGCCTTATTCCCAAAGCATAACATATAGCAAGGGACCAATTTGTGTGAACTTCTCCATTGTACTGTTTTAACCAGGTACTTGAGACCTTGCTTTTCTCTCAGATTTCAAGTAGTTGGGGACATAGTATTGGGTACTGTATTCTTATTCCCACTGCAATTCCATCAGTTTGCCCTTTTCTAAGGCAAGGGAATTTCAGCACATAGGTCCTGGTGATGTTCAGAAAGAATTTGCAGAGAAAATCTAGCTTTGTACTCATGATATACATTTGTTGCATCTGGCCAGTTCCTCAGTCACAATTTTTTGGGCAACGTGTACTGTCAGGTTTTATGAATTCTTTGATAAAACAAAAATGGAGCCAGAGTCTACCTGGTTGAACTGGAGATTTTGGTTACAGCTGGAAGGTTACCCAGGAGAGTCCATCTTCTGACCTTCCCTGAACTCCAAGAAGGAAAAGTAAAGAGGCTGGGGATACCTCTCAGTGACAAAGTGCTTACTAAGCATGTGTGAGGCCCAGGGTTCAATCCCCCAAACAGGAAAAAAAAAATAGAATGACAGTGAGTGTATGGAAAAACTAAATGTAGTCAGCCACCAGGACAATGGAAATGGTGGAGAAAAAAGTTGTAAAGGAGTAGTGGGAATACTTTTTCCCCTCCCAGAATAAGAGAAATGATGGATATCCAGAAACTGCTTTAGTGGGCAGAGCTACAATCCTACATCCAGTGGGTAGAGGCCCAGGAGGAGCAGGCAGCTTCCTGGAAGTGTGTACAGTATGGTACTTAGTTAAAGAACGGGGCTAGAAACAGACAGATTTATTGAAAGAATGGATCTAAAGCAAGATCCAGGGCCTCCCTCCTTCCACTGTGCTTCCTGGTGAGGTCATGAGTTTCTGTGTGAAACGTTGAGAAGCAAGAAACACTGGCCACAGCAGGGAGTCCTGCACCACCACAAGCACAGAGCTCTGAATCTGTGTCTCGCATGTGAAGCTGTGGGCTTCTTTCCTGTGTCCAGAGTATGCCAGCCATTACTTGGCACCACATAGGTAAGATCTTGGGGGAGTTCTTCTCTAGAAAATCTCACTAACCTCTCCCCCCCAAAATGGCGCCCATGTCCTCACATTGTTTTCAGCTAGAGAGTATTGTGCTTGAAGACAGGTGGACACACATACACAGTAGAGAGGTGAGGGTCAACACTCCCGTCCTTAAATGGCTTTCATCAGAGAACATGTCTCAACAATGGGGAAAGTAACTAACATAGGGAATGATCTGAAAAAAGATGAGGGGAGGGGGGCAGAAAGGAGAAAGGTAAAGAGGGAATAACTTCGCTTTGAATTTAATATTCTGTAACACTTTTTGCTAGTTGAGTCATTTATATCTTTATTTGCGGAGGATGTTATCAGAGTAAAAATTGGAATTATTAGTTTAGAAATCAGTGTTTATAATATAATAATTAATAATATATAATATATTATATATTGTAATTACATAATATCTAATTATATAAATATATATAATAATATAATAATTAGAGTTGGAAATCAGTGTTTATGAAATTTCTCATTAAATGTGTTATGAAAGGTACCTGGTAATGACATAGTATGTGTCATGATTTAAGTGAGGTGGAGGTAAAAGCTAAACATTTCATTAAAGTATCACAGTGGCGGCTGGAGAGATGGATCAGCGGTTGAATGTTTGCTTCTTCTGCAGAAGACTGGAGTTCAATCCCAAACGCTCACATTAGGCAGATCACCATTACCCGGGACTCTAGCTCAGGGGACCTGATGCCTTGTTCTCGCCTTAGTGGACCCACACACGTTTGTGCTCATACACATACGGACACACAGACACATAAAAAGAAAGAAAGTCAGTCAGGCAGACACACACACATGCGCACACACGCAGTAGATAAAATAAAATCTTAAAAATAAATCAATAACGAAAATTTAAAGTCCTAGAAATTTCCGGAAGAGTCCGAGAGGTATTAAAAGCAGGTGACTGGTCTTGCACATTTCTAACTTAGACCTAATTTAGTAAAGTTAAAATGTAGTCTGAGCCATGGATGGGCAAATGCTTGATGCCCTTTCCTAAAACATGCTCTCTGTCCACAGGCAAGACCAGTTCTCATGTCCTCTCATCTGGCAGGAGGCTCTGTGTACAGCTTGTTACAGAGGCTTTTTTTTTTTTTCTCAGACACCTATCTGGGTCCAAACAGGCCTGGTGTGTTCTGTATCACCCTTCCTTTGGTTCTGATGCTAACTATGAAATGTTTCACCTACAGTGCGGGAGTCGGTGCTCCATGCTGTGCTGAGTGAGGGGCATCTGGTGGCTGCAGAAGCAGCACTGGCTAGAGGCTGCTCCCACAGCAGTCTTTTGCTGTTTCTGTGACCATAGTTCCAGGGGTGTCGGGGAGGGGAAGGGGAGAGATTAAGAATCTTGTAGCTTTGAGCTTTCCAAACCCTGTGAACTTTATTTACTTCCTGATGCTGATGATCCCTTTTTTCCTGGGGGATGAATGGATATTTCAAGTCAGAAGAAACTGCTTTACAATAGTTGTTAAAATATGATGTTTATAACAAAGTCACACCATAGAATTAACCTAGCATCTAACAAGTAACATGGGTTTTAATGCTTTGAGGTTTTGAAAGAGCAGGTATAACTTTATTCCCACTTTATAACAAAGAAACTGAAGATCACAAAATGGAAATTCTCTGACAAAACTTCACTGTTAATAAATATGGAAACAAAAGTTGAGCATAGACAGAGAAGGCATCTTTTCATTTAGTTGTAATTATCTGTAGCCTCAGACATGTCCTCTGAAGAATTTGGATGCTGAATCAGAGCTGGCATTTTTCTTGGGTGAATCCAGCCTTCCCTCCTTTCACTACTGTCTCCTAACAGAAACTTCAGAATGTCAATGCCAGGAAAGGTATGAGTGGATTCCATTTCCTACCACCTATGATCTCACCAGTGCCACTCAGGAAGGGTGAGGTGACTCTGCCATGTAGGGCATGTTTCCCCAGCGGCAAAGCAACGTGAGACACCAATCTGTCAACTGTCCGTGAATGGGAAGATGTTATAGAAAGTGCCATTTACCATGAAGTGGAGCTGAGAGCATGTTTGTTAACACCAGCATCGTCAGACTTTGTTTGCTGTTTCTAGTATTCGTTTTAGACAGCTCATCTTCCGGAAACACTCCCAGAGAAGCAGGGGCCATTGTTGAGTTATGTGCTCAAGGTGACATTGCTCCCACTTTCTTTTCCAAACAGGGAAGACACTTCACCCAAGTCGCACTCAGTGTTTCACTTCACACACATGACTCTTGTCCATCTGTCACGATATGTTCACGTGTCTTACCAAACTCTATGCCTCATGCAAACCGTGGCCATTCTCAGCCCAGCCAACTTGCCCTCTGGATTTGTTCCTTTGCCCACAGACAGAACAATTCAGCCCCCGTTGCAGCCCTCTCCCCTCCTTTTGCAAGCTTCACTCAGTCCGGCTCTGTTTGAATTCTGAAAGGGCATTTTCTTAGGGTTCTCACATTTTCAGTAACTGTAAAACATTGGTGAAATGAAGTCACTTCTAGGTTAGGGGGAACTTGCAAAGCAGTTTTGCATCAAGGCGAGAAAACAATTGCTTGACTAACACTAAACATCCTTTAATTACCGAACTTCCAACAGTGGCAAGTCATAAACAAATTTCGTTTGGCTTGCTCTAATGGCTTTTTGGCTGGTGTCTTCTTTTTCAAATATTTCTCCTCCAGTGTGGGAGAGTTGCAGGGGTTTATCTGGAGCTTAGGATTCTCTGGATTATCAGAACAAATTACTCAGTGCTTCCATCAGCAAAGGGAGTCAAATGATTCCCCTTAGCAGTTTTACAAGCAGTATATTCATGGTTGATTAAGTAATTTTCTTTTGATATAGCTTATGTGTCTTGTTCTCATCAATTACTTCAGTTTCAGTGGGATTGTCTGGAATCCTGTTCCTATCAACAGTACTCTTGAATAGGATATTTACTGATGTTTTGAAAATAAGTCCTTAAACATTTCTCTTGCTTTTGAGTACATCCCCAAACAGCTTTCTCAGCTACACCTTCCTGGATGCTTTACTTTCAGAAACACAAAACACACATAAAAAACAAAACAAAACAAAAAACGGAATAAGTGAAGGGAAGGTGATACTCATTTCCTTTTCCCCAAAGAAATGGGTCATCCTGTGACTGCTCTTCGTCAGCAGTTTCATTCATGTGATGCTTTAAATTTTCTCTTATTGACTCTCATAAGAAACATGATCAAGTGGTAAATGGTCTCCTTGTATTTTATGCTTGCAAACTTCCTCTTGCAAATGTTGCTGTTCGTTCATCTGAGCAACCAGAGTATCTCTGGGGCATCCATGGTAGTGGTAACGTCAGCTTACTTTCCACCTGCCCTGTGGTGTAGGGATGGGACTCATGGCTTTCTGGAGGCAAGCACTCTATCACTGGACTATATTTTCAGGCCAACAATCATATTGAATTAGGCAAAGGCCAACGATTCATCAGTGGAGACATTGAATTAAAAAGAATCAGAATTATTAATTCACTACATACACAAGAGTACACCTCCAGCTGGAAAACATCTATTCCCTTGCTAGTAATTGAAAGGACGTGGTGCTGAAGTTTGAGGGTGAGCGTGCCCTTCCACTCGTGTGCCTCTGCATCATGAGCATCTCCCTCTCATTTGCCAGACTTTAAAGTACACTGCTTTCCTCGATGTTCCTTGTCTACCACCCCTGCGGGAACAATACAGGAAATGAATAATTCTGGATGCAGACCCAAGTGAAAGTTTCTGGGTTATACTCAGCTCTTCCATTCTAGCCATCTCCTTGCTGATTTGACACATTACTCAGTTTTATTGCATGTTTGTCCCCTTGCCTGCCGAAAGAAGGTAGTAGTTATGTATGTAACATATAACTCTAGTAAGTGTCAACAATGAAGGTACAGAGAGTCTTAATGATGCTGCTTAAGCATGACAGGGCACAAGGCTAAGGAATGTAAAATATCCTGATTTGCTTAGCTTTGATTCTGTCCTACAGTAATTTTTAAAAAGATTACTTATTTGCAGAAAACACTTAATTAATGCATACAGAAAGAGCTTAATTAATGCATACAATTTATGAACAGAAGCCAACGGGAAAAAAAAATTCAACTTTATTTTCTGTTTGAAAAATACTGACCTCACAGCCCGGGGCTGTGTTGATACCTTCATGAGCTTTACCCTGCTGCTGATGGCTGGGGAAATGTGGTCAGCAGCAAACCCCAGGAACTGCTCTCCACTTCACTTCCTCCCATATTATTGCTTTTATTTTTAGTTTTGAGGCTGAGTTGAAGTTTATCAAGGAAAGTCTTTAGCACATAGGCAAGTAAGAGCACTAGGGGGGGAAAAGCACATTGTAAAACCATAGGTCACAGTGCAGTCTGTATAGATTTCTCAGGGGAACATCTCCACATGATTGGTTTTTGAAATGTTTAAATGTATGTAAATGTACGGAAGAGCTTTGAATTCCTGAGTGAGTCTTCTTCGCGGAGTCAGCGAATCACTAGTCTTTGTCCACTCTTGATGGGATCAGCTACCCATGCATTCACACCTGGCTCAAAACCAATGAGAAACATAAATTTGTTAGAAATCGTGCGAGGTGAGAGTTACACGGCCGGTTCACAAATCACGCCACGAGACCGGTTACACGTGGGAGGTTTATTAGGGGAAGGGGAGGGAAGGGGAAAAGGAATGGGGAAGGAAAAGGGGAAATGGTCTCAGAGACCATCTCTGGAGGAGGCAGGAAAGACAGAGCGAGAGGAGGAGGTTCCAGGTCTCTTAGAAGGTGACCCAGAGCATGCGCAGGTGATTCCAGGTGGTCCATAGGTGGCTTCACAGATGCCTGATATCCGGTTTGTCAGGTCCCTTGGGGCTCGCCGTAGAGATGACTGCTTACAGATCCCAACAACATTTACTTCATTTCAATTGGTTCTGCGAGTATTAACCTATTCAGATTCTTAGTAGAAGACTTATTTAACAGAGAGATAGCTCAGATAGCAAAGTGATCGGTATGCAAGCATTATTACTTGAGTTTGATTCCTAACATTCATGTAAAATATATACCTGTATATATATTTGCTAGGAAAGCTGCGACAAGGAGATCCTTGGGGTTGCTGGCCAACAATCTGTCTGAATTAGTGGATTTAATTCCAGGTTCAGTTAAGAGAGATCTATGCTGACTGCTGGCTTCTACCTGCACGCACATGCATCCACATGCAAACACACGGACATCAACTTATACTTACACACAGTCACATACAGACCAACAACAGGAAGAAAAATGAGAGAAAAAGTCTCATTTATCTGCAAGTGTATAGTTATTTGTTTGTTTGTTTTTGCTTCTTGGTTTTGTTTGTTTGTTTGTTTTGTTTTGTTTTGGGAGGGCCAGGAATTGAACTCAGGGCTTGCAAGTGCTAGGTACAGTGAGTGTACTACCACTGAACCTCATCCTCAATCCCATTTGTTTTCTGGAACTCCTTCCAGCAAGGTGTGCAGGGACCAAATTCTAGAATCACAGTTCTCAGTGGTCCCCCAGCCCTCACTTTCTGACAAGCATTGATTACACGCTTGCTAAAGTCAGCTGTGAAAGTAGCATCCAGAGTTTTGTCAGACCTTCACGGGGCTGGAGCTAATGGGGGAAAGAGGGTCTTAACTGTGACCCATCATCAGAAATCTGACAGAAATGCAAAGGATGACACGACTGAGTGAAACCCTTGTATAGCAGAGACCACTCCTTTATCCTCACCCAACCGCAGCTTTTCACCAGAAAAGGGAACATTAAGGTTTAATAACACAGGACTGCAGCTCACACAGCTAATTAGCAGTCAAGCGCTGAGAAGAATCCTACTTCCTGAGGCTAAGCTATGCAAAGTAGGGCATTCTGTATTTCAGCCCAGGAAGGAAGCATTTTTTTTCTTTATAAAATAGTTAATTATTTGTTTCACTAATCCCAGAGGCTCCTTAACAACTTTATTCATCTAAAGATTTTTATTCTAATAGCCAAACTTTGAGAAGAGTGCAGGGAATCTTAGAAAGAAGGGGGAGATAGAAAGACCCGGAGGGGACAGGAGATCTACAAGGAGAGCAACAGAAGCAAAAAAAAAAATGTGGGCACAGGGGTCTTTTCTGAGACTGATACTCCAAACAAGGACCATGCATGGAGATAACCTAGAACCCCTGCACAGATGTAGCCCATGGCAGCTCAGTGTCCAAGTGGGTTCCTAGTAATGGGAACAGGGACTGTCTCTGACCTGAACTCAGTGGCTGGCTCTTTGATCACCTCCCCCTGAGAGGGAAGCAGCTTTACCAGGGAGGAGGACAATGTAGCCAGTCCTGAAGAGACCTGATAGGCTTGGGTCAGATGGAAGGGAAGGAGGACCTTCCCTATCAGTGGACTTGGAGAGGAGCATGGGAGGAGATGAAGGAAGGATGGTGGGATTGGGAGGGGCTGAGTGAGGGGGCTACAGCTGGGATTCAAAGTGAATGGACTGTAATTAATTAAAAAATAAAAATAAATATTTTTTATTCTATGTCCCTCCCATCATGTTGTGGGGGAGGGAACAGCAGGCAGTTCAGGCCTCTGTGTCAGGGTATCTTGCAGTAATCTTGTGCACAGCACATCAAAGTAAATGCTAATTTTATGCTTCTTGTTCCAAAACCAGTCACATATTTTAATTTAAAAGCACCAATTAGCTTCAATGAATTTTAGATGTCATAGGTTTTCAGTTTAACACATGAGCCTTGATTGTGGGTAGAAAGAAGGAACAGAAATGAACCCGTTAGCTAGCTACTTACAGCCCTAAGGCCCTGTTTTCTCCTTTGTATTGTTTATCCTGGGAGACATGGACAATTGGAGCTGAAAGTGGCTCCTGCCCTTCAGCATGATCCCTGAAAGTGGGCAGCACTTAGCTCTAGAAGCCTGTGACCAGCATCTGTCCACACATGAGAAGTTCTTCATGCTCCTACACTCAAATGCAATACAGTAATTTACAAGTGCCTTTGTGAGTAACAGAAATGACTTCTAGTGATAGTAAAGTCAGGTATATACAGGTGGTATTTGAATTTTTTCACAGAAGATAAAATGAGCAACAGTCTCATTAGCTCAATTATTCATTGAAGAATACACACTACAGCATACTCAGCTGGTTTCCATGTCTTTTCTTGTTGTTGTCTTAAAAACGTTTCATTATTATTGTATATCATCAAAAACAACTCTTCCCCTCTGGTAAGTAATACTTAAAATGCATTGAAATTATTGAGTCATACCAAATTTTGGGTGGTGTTCTATTGTGATATATAATCTATTTAATTCCAATTATTTTTCAAGAGTCTTTTTTAGCTTCATTTAATATTTAAGAGGTTTGAGGCTCACAAACAGCTCATCCCCAATCATTCAGCCAATAACTGAAGAGTATTTACGTCTAAGTAGTTAGTCTGGTTCCTCTGCTGGACAGTCTTTCCTCTTGGTGAATTCATTAAATGTTTCAAAGGGGTTTTTTAAATAAATAAATAAATGTTTCAAAGGGTTTTTTTAAAATAAATAAATAAAATAAATAAATACATAAATAAAATAAATATCAGTAGTCCAGAGAGAATAGGAATTATTTTCTTCAGCAGAGCATTCATTTTCTTTTTCAAACTTTCTGACAGCAAGATAAGAGGAAATAGGAAAGTTTACTAAATTCTCATTTTTGTAAAGCAGACTGGTTTAGCAAATAATGAGCTTGGTAGTAGTAACAATTTCTATAGCCAATTTGGTATTCAATTAGCATGAAGACCAATATCAGCAAGAAGAACATTCTAGAACATCTGATCCAACAGCGCTTCCAGAGCTGCTCAATGGAAGTTGGAGGTTAAAACTTGGGTAGTGTCCAAGTGAGCAGAACCTCTGCCAGATGTTTACCTCTAAGGCCTTTGCTCTGAACAACTGTGTCATCATCAGCTCCTGCTGATGTCTCCTTTTAGTATCTGTGAAAACCGACCCCCAGAGACTAGCCAGTCAAGCGTGTACAACTCACAGGCAGTGTAGTTCATCTTCCCGTGAGTTCTTCACGCCCTCCAGCTCCTGGAGATAGAACACAGGATAGGAAGAAATAAAAAAAAAAGCAGGTGACAGTGGAAAATTTAAATGGCTCTGAAATAAACAAAACCAGAGAACAGACCCGTGTTCAAAATAGCTGGTTTTGTAGTCTGTTCCTTTTGTTACCTGCCTCCTGGGATACACACACTGAGAGACTGTAATTCTGCTCTGAATCTCGGTGAGAAAAACCTGTGCTTCTCCTGGCAGTTGGTCAGACCCTAACCCAGGCCAAAAATGAAACTTGCGCTGTTCAGAGGAAAGTATGGCACAGATAAAGGCACAGGTGGTACTCGCTATCACCAAGTGTCCTGGTGTCTGCTTCTGCTGCAGGGTGATTCTTCAGTAATCAAAGTTTCCACTGTTGCTTTTTTTTTTTCTTCTGCATCCTGCTACCGTGATAACAGTTGGGATAATCCACCCTGGGTTTCAGAAAGGAAGGGCTAGTACTGAGGTACCATCTGTTTCCATCTTGAAAACTGGGACTAAATTCGGCAAACATCAAGAGAGTGTTCATCGTTTGAATTACATGGAAGATTGGAACAAACACACAAACTACAGAATGTTCCTGTCTGTGAGTTTGTGAACTCGGCAGATAGGACGTATAGCTAGCCATTCACAGTCAGTCATACTATAGTGTGTGTTAATAATGATATTGTAGGGGAAACTTCTAACGTATTCAAGTGGACTTATGAAAATAAGGCTTTATAAAATAAAGCTAGACTCTCTACCGAAATACGACAGCGTTTGCCATGCTAGTGTCTTTCTCAGTCTCTGTAGTAGGGCTGTACTGCAGTGTTTGCCCAAATTATTCCACTCATGAAACCAGTTTTAGAGCTTTTAGCACAGAAAATTTGGAGTTTAACAAACGTGCTTCATGAAGTATAGAGTTTATAAGGGAGGCAAGGAGCTTTAAGAGAAATGCAGACTGTGTTTGTTTTATTTTACTCTTCAGAAAGCTGAAGATATTAGTAAGCTCAGGAGACAGTTCAGTGAGTGTGGATTCTAGGGAAACAACTTTGGTTTTAGGTCATCTATTTTGATAGTGCTCCCCTGTGAAATGCTCTAATTCTTCAGAACTATTAAATTCCATTAGCGGGGTTTTAGTAGTTTCCAGCTTTCTTACCTCCCTCACTCGGATTGGATTTCCATCAGTGATCTGATGTGGCTGAGGAGCAGTGTGGGAATAAGCCGGGTGAAAGCCGTGTGGATTCAATGATGCTTGGAGACCATATCTTCCTGTTGTCTGCAAGCATCTGAAGTGGCAGCAGGAGAGCATGAAGCCAAGAGTGGTTGGATACAGTCAGCTACGGAATTTGTCATCGTTGCTATTTGCCCTTGGTTGGGACACGTGTTTCACCGCATCTACCTTTGCATATCAACTAAGAATATGTACAAGGGGCATGGAGAGGTGGCTCAGTGGTTAAGGGTTTGTACTGCTCTCTCGGTGCAATGGTTTGGTTCCCACAACCCAAGTTGGTGGGCTTATACCCACCTGTAAGTACAACTTCAAGGAAAGCAACTCTCTCTTCTGAACTCTGAGTGCACATACCCCACCCCTGCATATAGTTGTGAGGATAAACACACACATAATTAAAAATACAATAGAGCTTTAAAAAAGATTATGTATTAGTCACTTTACATGAGAATGAATCCCTTTATCTCTACAGAAAGCAGGTGATTTTCTCTTCCTTTGTTTTTGAGATGGCGTTTCTTTCTGTAGCCCAGGCTGGTCTGAACTCATGAAAATACTTCTATCTCAGCCTGTGATTATAGTTAGAAGGCAGAAAAATGACACCAGCAAGGTTTTGAGATGGTGGTTGCCTTATAGCTATGTTTCTCTTACTTTGACAAAAGCAGCATATGAAAGGTAGGTTTAAAAAATTCACTTATTATTTTTTCATTATGTATAGATATGTGTGTGCATGTGTGTACATGCAAGTGTGTGTGTGTGTGTGTGTGTGTGTGCATGCCCCCGGACAGGTGTCAGGTCCTGAATTTGTGACCTCTGGAAGAACAGTAGTTACTCTTAATCACTGAGCCATTCATCATGGCTCACAGCTCAAGTGTACATGCCATGGGTGAGAGGCAGGCTGACAGGGTGGCAAGAGCTTGAGACAGATGGTTACAAGCGTCTACCGGTCCCTTTCTTCCTTTATTCAGGACTCGGGCCCATCGAATTGGATGGCCTACATTTAGGACCAGTCTTCTCGCCTCATTTAACCCAGCCTGAAAGTCCCTTACAGACATACCTGGACGTTCGTTTCCATGGCGATTCTGCATCTCATTGTATCAGCAGTCAGCATTAACCAGCGCAGTGACAACGCAAGCAGATGTTTGCTCAGTGACTCGCAGAAGTGCAGGTGTTTATTGAGAGAACGAAAATAGAACCGTGAGCAAACTGACCTTACAGGGATGGAACCAGTAGGTGAGGGGTTTTGAATGCTGGTGTGTAACCAAGCCTGGGACATGGAATCAGATACTCCTCTTAGTTACACAGACTCAGCATTGTTCAGAGGAGGTTCAGCACCACAGATTTAATAGATAATAGGGAGAAAGCTGAGGCTAGTCTAGACTAGCAGTCCTGAGAAAATCCTACTAAAACTATGCCACCACCCCACCCCGCTTCTCACAGTTAAATTGCTCCTTACGACTTTGTCTTTCCTGACTTGCCTTTATTGATTTAAAAGGCCTCTCCCATACTCTTAGAGCATCTGATCCATGATGAAATCTTATCACTTACTACAAACAGGTTAAGACATGAGATTTCATTTTATTGGGGGACACAAAATGATGATGCAACTTCTGTAGCTTAATAGTATACTATAAGAAGTTTAGTCTTATAATATTTTAAGATTATTTTAAGCTTTGAACTCTCTTCACCCCAATTGGTTTGCTTTTGGAATCAGCTATATCAACATCTAGTTTTTATCTCTGTTCTTATTGCCCTTCTGTGCTGAGTTGGGGCTGCCTGTTGGATAGCCAAACTGAAAAATCTATTTACTTAAGTGACTCACTGGGGTGTTTTTATTTTCACTGGTGTGAGGTGATCTTTTAAAGAGAGAGTGTGACTCATTCATTATTTTATTCGTAGAGTTTGTCAATAAATACTTGTTGAATTGGACTTCCCTGTACTTGGTAGAAACTTGAAAAGTCAGTTGCACCAAGCTTAGGTTTGTAAGTCCAAAGGACTAAAGGGAACTTCCACTCTCTGTGCCTAGGACATATTCTAATTATCATGAAGGACACTGGGGATCAGAGGAGCTGGGTAGATGCAAGGGAAAGAAGCCAGATCAGTCTTTCCTACAGATACAAGAGAACAGGACAGACAGTAAAACACAAATCTGTCATTCAACACCAGAACTTAGAAAACTGACAATGTCGTTAAGGCTGTATCACAAAATATCAGAGCATCACTCACCCCAACTTAAGTTACAAATTATTCTAGAAATCAAGATGCCAGCTGCTGGTGGCTTATTGGCTCATTGATATTTCCCCATTGCTGGTCCTTTCACACGAACAATGACTGCCCGCTGCCAGTGAGGTGCTAAGATGTTGGGCATGAAAGATGAACACGATGACACCTTCCTGCATTACAGGAACAGCCTGGCCTTACCACAATGGGGCCACAACCAGAAGTTATTTAATGTTTGACTAGTACCTGAGCTGTTACTTGTCATTTTTCACACCGTTCTTATCATAATTAGTCACAATGTAATTAAAATGCCCGCTTCCATTTCATGAGAGTCAGTCTAATGAGGTGCAATGAATATGACAGACAGGGCAGAGATGAGGATGGGTCTCTGTATTAGCCCAGGTGAGGGAGGAAATGGAGGTCTGGATTTGCTCTGTACCAGTAAAGATGAAGTGAGGTGGGTACATCTCAGAATTACTGAGGTGATTATAGATGCAACTATGTAGTTGGTAGGCTGTGGGAGGTATTTCTGGCTTGGATCATTTCCTAAATGTGAATCTATTCACTAGTGATGAAGAAGGAATAGCTGCTCCGGGTCTAGCAAGATTGCCCAGCTGTAGGGTGAGTTGGGTGGCAAAGTGCTTTTTGGAGGAGGGTACTAGGTCCATCGACGATGGTTCTTGAGTGCAGTTTCAGAGGCATTGGCTGGTGGGCACCTGGACCTCTACACACGCCTCATAGAAATGAACATATTCACCCATTCCATGAAGCAAGTCACTTCTAGCATTGTGATCTAATTAAGCCTGTGGGAGAAATTGACAAGAGAATGTTGTGTGTTGGGAAGAGACCCATAGAATAGGAATTCCCAGCAAGGTACTCTAATGTTAGCTCCCCATCCCCGGGTGCAGACTCCATTTTGGAGTCTTCAAACAATGAGTAATCTATGCATTCCCATTGAACTGCTCTCAAGTGAATTATTATTTTGCTCCATTACATAAAGTCTGAAGCTTATGAGAAGTATCTCTGCTTTTCTGTATCTCTGGTATAGATTTGAAAATCCTTAGCATGTGAATGGCAGGACAAATCCAGGAAGAGAAAAAAAGACTTCAGAAGACAGAGTGAAAGGTGAGAAGGAAGGACCTGTGACAGGCCTTAGACTTGTGTATGTATAAGCTGTAAGTGTGGTTCTAAAACCAGCCAGAAGCACAGCATGCGGACAGAAGGCAGAGCAGAGCTATACCATCCCATTTAAGGGAACTTGGGGTTTCAGGAGGCAGTAGTCATCAGTAACATGTTCCCACGGGTGCAAGGAGCTGCTGTGAGAAATACCGTGAAGGTTGTGGTTGACTTTGGCAAAGAACAGGGTGTTCTTTGGGGGAATTGGTGTTAACGGGGGAGAAGACCAGGTTGCAATGGACTGAGGAGGGAATCAAAGGTAGAGTTGCACAGACACCAGTGGTAACTTCCAGAGGAATATTCTGTGCTCGAATCACAGACATTCATCCATTTGTCTAAGAACTGTCGTGTGAGTCCATTTCAACTGCTGACCACTTTAAAGTAGACACCAAATATCCGCTGCTGCACTAAGCAAATTGCTCCTGATTAACCTAACAGCCACACAGCCTTCCACTCTACACAGTTGCCAATCTGCAGGGACAATGGGATGAATAGGCTAACACGAGATGCAAGAATTCTCGACTTGTCAGCTGGCCTCTGGGAATGGAAACACAGACCAGCAATGGGAATGTAGATCCTCCACTCAGAATAATCTTGAGTTTAAATCATCTCTACCATGTAGCGTCTGCTCTCTCTGCTTCAGTGTCCTCAATATGTAAGGTGAAGGAGATGACATCACCAACTTCCCAGGAGATTTATTTGAGGATGAACTGAGGATGAACATGATTAATTTATAATAATGTTTGTGTTATAATAAGTTCCAGTAAATAGTAGATTAAACTTTAAGCTGGCCTTATGAGTATACTGAGGCAATTCAAGTGACTTACACAAATATTTTTGTTAGTAAATGTAAGAGCCAAACTCAGGACACTAATTGACATCTACTCCTATAATTCTTTCTGTGCTGTTTGTCTTGAGATGAGGATGCATTATGCATCCCTGGCTGTCATGGAACTGTCTATGTAGACCAGAATGATTCTGAACTCAAAAAAATCATCTGCCTCTTCTCCTGACTGCAGGAACTAAAGACCTGTATTTCAAGGCCTGAAATCAGTGTTTTTGTCTGTCTGTTTTCTTTTGTTTTTACAAAAAATTCCACACCCCATCTATTTTAAATACAAACTCAGACCAGGTGACATATACATAGTACAGGTAATAAATATTCAAGTTGGATAATTCTCTACAGCTTAAAAAAATAATGTCTATAATGATGCTAATGAAATCAGCAATACAGAAAACAAACCATTGCCTTGGAACTGAATTATATATATATAATTATATATATATATATACATATATATATATATATATATATCATGGTCATTTTAGTCAGACATGAAGTGTATATTGCATGAGCTAAGAGAACAATGAGGAGGAAGGAGCAGCATTGTCTGTTTTCTGAAAAGATAAAGTACTCACAGGTGAGAAAAGCAGTGGAATCTGGCAGGTCAGCCTGTCCTAGATTTAGACAAAGGGTTTTATGTATGAATGTGTTTGTGCAATTTTAATTATGCTTGCCCTAAAAGGAGCCACTGCTTATTAAGGGCTATTTAATAATAACTATTTATTCCTTCTCCATAAAGAAAGGAGATGCCAGATCCCATAATTAGCAGCTTAATGTGCTGAAATGAATGGCCCCTTAGACCAACACAAAGCCAAAGGGAGGAACATTGGATACTGATCCAGTTCTTATAAATGGGGGCTGGGATGCCAGGAGCTGCCACAGATGGTCCCAACTACACTTCCACAGAGATGTGTTTCTTCAATGCCCATTATTTCTTCAACAAATACTTTTTGATAATCTGCCTGTGAAGTACTAAAACCTGATAAATGTGGCCCGTCTATTTATGTAGGCTTATAGTCTAATAGAGAGGAGCAGGAATGAGGATACCAGTGAATATGTAAATATGTGAATGAATAAGATGAAATGGGTCCAGTGTACAGAAGAAGCTTAACCAGCATGTTGGCTGAGCAGAGGGAAAGTCTCCAGAATGAAGGTAACTGTTAGAAGATTATAGACAAATTGAGATATAAATGAAAGATCTATCCATATAAAGAATCTCAGTATGCTTTCTCGGTAGTGGAAATAGGACCGTGAATATTCTCTAGTGGGGACAAAATTGCTCAATTGAAGTCTGGAATAAACATAAAACACAGCCTAGTAAGCAAGGAATGGATTTGTATGAGGGAAAATTATTGGCTAGATTATTTTTTATAAACCCTAATTCATATTGAGAGACACATTTTGCATTTCAAATAGATATAGATACCTTAAATATAACGTTATTGTGTGTGTCCACACATCTTGTTTTCTGGCATGTAGTTTCCAAACCACTTGGAATCTCTAATGTGGGATTTTTTCCTACAGTGATGAGATAGCTGATGACCACAGGGCTGGTGCCACAGGAAGCAATGGGGGCTGGGCAGCTGGGATTGCATGGCTGGAAGTTCCACCCTTGTCCTTTATCTGTAAGGAGCAGAAACTAAATGAATATTGACCAGTGATGTAATCATTCATGGCTACCTACCACAGCTGTTATGAGAACTCAGAGAGGCAAGACTCAGACAACTGGAGATAGGAACACTTGGAGGTTTCTGGAGGGTGGACCATCAGGACAGGCTATGAGCATAGTAGCCTTCCTACGTGCCTTGTCCTGTACACTTCCGCTATTAGGTAGTCTCTCTGCATCCGTTATAATAATACCTTTTAAGGAGTACACCTTACCAGCACATTTTCCTGAGATATATGAGAAGCTCTAGAAAATTAACCAACACCAAGGACAGAACCTCAGAAATCTTGATTGGTAACTAGAGGGTCCGAATCATGGATCAACTTGGGATTGCGGTTGGCATTTAAGGATGGGCAGTGGCTATTGTGGACTGTGCCCTTTTCCTACAAGATCTGATATCTTCAGGCAAAGAGTACTGGAACTCAATTCTAGATCATTTCTAGGTTTTCCTACATGTTATATTTATAACGTTATACAAAATGAAAAATCATCACAAAATAATATGAAACCACATTTACTTATGATGTCCTGTGGATTTTGGTTGTTCTTTATTTGGTTATTTGTTATTTTGAGACAAGGTCTTCTTCTATAACCTAGACTGTTAGTTTAAATACAATAAATTAGTTTAAATACAATAATATTTAATTTGTCAAATTAAACTCATGACCATTCTAGCCTCGGCCTCCTGGGTGCTGGTGTTACAGGTGTTCATGGACAGGTCTGCTTGCATGGTGACATTTGTTGTCAATCTATTTTTATTTTTAAAGTGGGTCACAATGTACTAAAGAGATATTATGAGGAATGGTTTGTGATTTATCATAACCTTGCAGAGTGTAGTAAGGAAGTTTATATTTTATTTCATTAGTTAATGAAGCCATTGGAGTGCTTTAGACAATTGTTGAAGGGATGCTGCTTGCTAGGGAGTAGGTATATAGGAGCGGGAGTGGGGAACACAGTGAAGATACTGTGCCTTTCTTCATCAAAATGGAGATGGTGGCCTGGGCTGGGGTGAGGCGAGAAAGGGGAAATGTGATTGAATCTGCTGATAAATTGAATGTGGGGGATATATATATATATATATATATAAACAAAGAAAAGAAAAATAATCATGGGTTGGTGTCAGCAGTTGGGTAAACATCTTTTAATGTCCTATATAGTAGTTGATAAAAGAATTGGATTTAAACATTGGAATTGGGGGATGCTGAACATTTGCATTATCCGTCAGACATGGGAGCAGAGCTGGCAGCAAAATGAGTCTTCCTATCAGATTCATGCAGAGAAGGCGATTGACAGGTGATATCAATTAGAACTGTTTGCAAGGACATTGTCAGAATAGAAGATGACTGGGAAAATAACTGGGAGAAGTGAGAACCAAGTCTTAGATCATTCCAGCACCGAGAGGATGCTGCCTAGATGTAAAATGTTTGCCATGCTTAAGAACCCGAAGTTTTTCAAGAAACAAAAAATCCCCATATGGTTGGAGATGAAGACAGGAGAGGCTCTAGGCCTCACTGGTCAGACAGTTTAACCAAATTAGCAAGTTCCACATTGATGGAGAGACTTTATCTCAAAAAATCAACACAGACAGCATCTAAGAAGAAATAATACTTGGCCATCCAGAGGCCTCCACGCACATGGACACTAGCACAGACAGGAACACACACACAAATACACACACACACACACACACACACACACACACACACACACACAGGGAAGTGGCTGCAAATGACTCTGGCTGCTTTCAGTGTGACAAGACTCATTTTGGACAGTCACCCTCAGGGAAACCCTGTGACTCATCAGTCTACTGTGGCTGCCTCACAAGCCACACCCTCTGCTGAACTGTTGCCGGTCAGCACTCCTTTACACTGCTGATTGAGTCTTGCTCTACAGATTTTCTTCCTAACTTTGCCACAAACTGACTGCAATCCAGGCTTCGGTTTGCCTTCTTTTCTGTCTGTCTTGTCATCACCTCACTGATTATTTATTGAGTATAACAACCACGAGTCACCAAACACAAATCTGAACAAAAGTAAATGTAGAAACTCAGTATAAACGTTTGCATTAACACTGACATAACAGTGATAGCGAATACTTTGCTGCTATGGAGCATCCTCTTAAATAAAATGATATAATACAGTCATCCCTTTGTACCCATGGGTGAAAAGGTTTTAGGATCAGGATGTTAAAATCTTAAAATGTAACCCTCAATGGAAAGTGACTCCATATTTACATATACTTTATCGTCTCTAGTTACTTATAATGATGAGTTTTAAAAATTATATTCTTTGGGGACCAATGAGACAAACAAGTTTGTAATAACACAGTGGGGACATGTCCTTCCACCAAACATTTTAAAAATAACTCCTTCCCTTTTATTCTCCTCCACTGTCATCTTCTGTCTTCATCCTCTTCCTCCCCCTCTCCCTTCCCCTCTGACTCCCCCTCCTGTTCCTTTCCTCATTTCTCTCCTTCTCCTTTGTGTGTGTGTGTCGGTTAGTGTGTGTGTGTGTGAGAGAGAGAGAGAGAGAGAGAGAGAGAGAGAGAGAGAGAGAATGTTATGTGTTGTTGGGGGTGCCACAGCACACTTGCACAGGTCAGAGAACAGCTTTATGGGCTTGGTCTCTCCTCTCATCTTGGTGTGGGTTCTGGAGATGAAACTTGGGTCCTCAGACTCATGTGGCAAACACTTTACCTACCCCATCATCTTGCTAGCCCTACAAGTATTACGGATGCCAGAAAGGTCAACTATGGATCTGGAATCCATTGTGTGGGGAACAATCTAGAATTAATAAGGGGACAACATGCAATGTAATATCGTTGGGGTTTTCCATATTCTCCGTTGAGTACAATTGAGTAGAAATTTTATTTTTAAATTGTCAAGTCTATTTTTTAACCCTGAGAAAATACCCCCAACCTTTGCCAGTAAAGAAAGCGTGTGTCTATGAGGCCACATTAAATAGCATCCACCATCCTGTAAGCAGAGGCTCGATGTTCTACAGGAAAACTGTCTGTCCAGAATAATTTACCATCAATATTCAAGACATTATTTGAGCATTGTGTGTGCACAGTCAAGGAATAAGAAGAGAGATACAAGGACATGAAAGGCTGGAAAGAGAGGCTTTAGCTGTTCATGTGTGTGATTTTAGCCCTCAGGATAGGAGCAGCAGGAGCACTGCAGGTTTCAGATGATTGTGGACACAGTGAGCGACCCTGTCACAGACCAGCAAACAAATAAACAAAACAACATACTTAAATAAATATTTTGTTTGTGTTTGTTTGAGATAGAATCTAACTCTATAAGCGATGCTGGCCTGGAACTCACTATGTAACCCAAAGTGGCCTCAAATTCAGAGAAATCCTCCTGGCTTGATCTTCTCCTCCTTGATTTTTTATTATAATTTGTATCTGACCTCCAAGTTTCACCATAAAACTAATACACAAGTTGTTGTTGTTACTTTTTTTTAACTGCTGAGAGTCCAATACTCTCTGTCTTATGTTAAAGGATGCCTTTCTCTGAATTCATCATCCTTAAGAGGAAGCTCTATATGATGTTGAAACCCAAGGGATTTAATGAAACCTAGGATGGCATCTTTTAAATCAAGCAGAGATGGGTAAGACTTGGGGTGAAAGTGTGATCATACTAAGGCAGATATGACATGATTAGGTTGCATCCAAGCTCAGTTAGACAATTGTGTTATGCTCATATTCACAGACACATTAGGTAAAGAGAAACAGAAGGAGTGGAAGCTTGAGGTGTAGCGGGTACACGCGAGGCCCCAAGTTCAATCTTGGGGCCTCCAAACACTCATAAACAAATAACTTAATAGATAAATAAAACCAAGCTGTGCAGTAAAATTCAAGGTCTAAAGCGCTGGCTTTAAGTTTTGAGCTTTTCGGATCATTTCCCCTGAGAAAATTGCTTTGCCTCGAGGAATAGGTATTAGCTTTGTACATTTTCTTGGAAATTGTTAAGAATTAGATTAAGTTTATTGGAGGATCCCCAAGGCAGAGTTGACTCAGCAAATTCTGAACTAGATGGTTTTCAGCCTTGGCATAGGATATCAGAAGGGAGAATAACTTCACTGTTTATGTAAATCAAGACTTTCAAGTTGGAATGTGTCAACAATCAGAGAAGGGATTATGTGTGGCAAACACATGACTCTATGAGTGGACAGTGCCTTCCCCAAGGCTGGACTGGGTTTTGTGGTTAACTATGAATGGAAATACTTTCCTTGCTGTCTTCATCTGGCCAATCTGTTTTCATGTGTTTAGATTCTATCTGCCCACTCTTTTTTTTTTTCCTTCTCTATAATAGTGATAGTTGAATGAGCTCCTCAACCTGAATGAAAAGGGGAATGCCTTATATAATCTGTTAGAGATGGTTTTTCCATTTAAATAGTTTTTAAGAATTTTATGGACAAAGGTGTTTCTTCTGCATTTGTCTGTGTACTTTGCATGTGCCTAATGCCTACGGAGGCCAGTAGAGGTTGTAGAAGCCCCTAGAACTGGAGTAATAGTCAGTTGTGAGCTTCAATGTGAGTACTGGGGATCAAGCCCAGGCCCTCTGGAAAAGCAGCCAGTGCTCTTAACCACTGAGCAATCGCTCCAGGCCCTCATTTAATATTTTGTTAGCTAATTATTTTTTGAGTCTTGTTACATGTCCCTGGCTATCCTGGATGTTACTAGATATATCATCCCTGTTTTCATTGGCTATATTAATGTTTATTTTTCCATTTGTCCTATGAAATTAAGATTTTTCAAGCATGTGGACAATGTTGTTAGCATTTTTACATAGCTAACATCTAATACAGATCTGATACATATGAGACTCTAGGGAAATGTTTAGGATCAATGAAGAAGCTACTCCATGGATGCTGCAGTTATGTGTATGGGAAGTGTTTTCATGTCTGGGAGAGCTGAGTAAGGAATCTCTGAGAAGGTCAAGGTTGTGGTTGTGAACTCAGTGTGGGACATTGGTGACTGGGTTTGGGGACCATCTCTTTCACCTCATATTTATGTCATAGATACATCATCATTTCTTCTTTCCAAGCTCTGGTTTTTTTTTCCAGTCTCTGAAATGGGCTATTAATAATGTCAGTATACACTAAAGAATACAATTACAAGGACAGAATGCAGTAACATACACAAAGTGCCTGGTACTGCAGTGTAATTAATGAGCATTAATCAGCATCTGTTATGCATTTATCTTGCTCTGTGTGTGTTTGTTTGCATGTGTAAGAGAGAGAGACTTATAAAGTATTTTTAGTTCTTCCTGCCTATAGCAGCTATTTAAACAGCATGAACTAGTTGTCAATTTAAATAAGAGAGGGAGAAAGGAGAGGGGGGAGATTATGGTGAAAGAGACACAGAAGGAAATAGGGAAAGACGTTAATGGACAGGAAGAAAGGCAAAAGACAAAAGCAGCAAAGGTGTGAAGTCTTGGCTTTATTTCTATCTGATGGCTTCTTGATCATCCTCTTTCTGTGGAGTTGCCTTTAGTCTAAGTATAGGGTATATTTTATTCCTCACCTGGTGATATATCTAATGGGGTATCCACAATCCACAGCTAAATTATGAGTGACCACAGCCTGTAGCAAGCAGAAGAAAGGCAAGGAAAATGGCAATTTTCTATCCCCAAGTACCGGGAATTACATGGCCAAGGGAGGTTACCTAACTTAACTGCCCATGGATTTCCTCCTGAATCTGTGTCTTTTCCATTCTTTCCACATCCATCCTAGATCTCCAAGTGCTGTCTTCCTTTCTATTGGTCTCTGGAGATAAACTCTTACAGAGGGGGACCCAGGCATACCTGTAACATTTGCAGAATGGAATTATAAATAGATATGCTTCTACATTACAGTAAAGCTCAGAAAACATCCAGTAGTGATGTTCTATTCTCTCCCAGCTTATCTCACCTCCATCGGGATGAGGAAAGCTAGATTCAAATGTGACATTTTGTGATGATGGAATATGGTAGCCCGGGGAGGTTGGGCCTCCAGTTCATGGTCCTAGCCCTCAGCTAACTCTGGCATCTCTTCTCAGACATGACTTTTCTTTTATGCCAAGCAGGAAGGTGAACATGGGTGTGGATGGTCCAGCCTCTATGTCACACATCTGTCTCCACAACTTTCACTACTATCCACACCTCGCCCACCTCTCAAGTGTGGGCTGACCACACTTCTTGAGTTGATAAACATGGAAAAATTAAAACCTTTTGTCTGCAGATGAGATACAGAGTAGACACACATGAAGAGCTTTAGTCTACACATGTGTTACAGACCCTTCAAACTACCCCAGGGAGAATCAATCTGTTCTCAAAGCACTGGGACTCCAAGAGTATAAAGCTCGGTGTCCTTCCCACAAGTCTCATGACAAGTAGCTTTAAGTCATGTGATCAGTCCTGAGATGGACTTCAAAGTTGTTGGCACAGCTCAGGAAACCAGGGAAAATATAGAGGAAGTGGGTTTTCAGCTTTATCTTCAAGGAGATCACAATTTATTGACTGTTTTTACTGTATTTCTATTACTAGTTCAGCCAATCAATTGCAATGTCTGGAAAATATTTTTATGAAACCCAACCCCCCTTTAAAGCCAAAGCTCCTCAGACATCTTCCTGCAATGGGTTTTAAACATTCGCTTGGGAGCTCTCTGCTGGCTGTACCTTTCCTGCCCTGGAATGAGTGAGTGCTGTTAAATGAATACACTGAGAATGGTGAGGGGGCCAGCAAGAAGCTAAGAACCTATTAGTAAAAAGGAAACATTTTACAAGGGGTCTGGGGCTCTTTATAAACCTTCTGCATGATTTGTGGGGATGAAAAAGATGGTAAGTCAACATACTATCCTCTTCAAAACACTAATGACCAGTAAGAGTGAAAGAAAATGTAGCATGACAGAGATGCACCAATGATCGACAGACACTCTTTCAAAAGCAGTCTTGTGAGCATGATGGATACTGTATATTTTTTCATGCTGGTATTATTAGTAGCATTTGATTTTTTTTAGGACAGTTTACAGAATGATGATGTAAGGTAGCTTAAAATATCCCATTAGAAAGACTAGGGGATATAACTTGGTGAGTTGTAAGAATCCAAAGGCCTGATCCTGAGCCTGGGCTGATGCTAAGCTTTCTGATGGGGGTTCTTAGAAGTTGTGTGGCAGGTTCTGGGAGAATTCTCAAGAACTGTTGCAATAAATGAAATTAAACTGTAGACCTGGGGATTTTATTCTATAGGCACCAAACTGATAAAGAAAAAGAAAAGGTTTATTAGTGTGTCCTCTGGAGTTCAGATGAAAAGCTTCAGGGGAAGAATGATGGTACCTCCATGAAGTTATGGTGATTAAAGTGTCCAAAGACATCTAGACTTTAATATTTTCTTAGGCATCATTCTTCAAAATGTTGTCAAAGAGCCTATGAAAGGAACTTACATGGGGAAGGGTGGTCTAAGAATATGTTTTGGAAGTATCACTCCTTAACATTAGGAGAAAGCTATTAGAAAATTGGCAAATTGGGGGTAAAGAGAGCTAGCTATACATTGGGAAGACACAGTAACTAGTGTTGCATAAATGAAGAACCCCAGAAACTCCAAGGGAAGAATTATGTGGCAGAACTGTCAATGTCTTTGTTATCGTTCTATTGCTTTGAAAAGACACCATGACCAAGGCAACCCTTAAAGAAGCAAGCATTTAATTGGGGCTTGTTTTTTCAGTTTAAGAGGGTTGGTCCATCATCGCCAGGGCAGGAAGCAGACATGCATGGTGTGGGGTCAGTGACTACGAGCTTTACATCTTGATCTGGAGCCAGGAGGCAGGAGGTGGGGAGAGGATGCCTGGTGTGGGCTTTTGAAACTTCAAAGCCCATCCCCAGGGCCACATTTCCTCCAACAAGGTCATTCTTCTCAATCCTCTAATTTTTCTCAGTTTCCCTTTCTTGTGACTAAGCATTCAAATATATGAGCCCATGGGAGCTGTTCTCATTCAGACCACCACAGTCCATGATTCGGAAAGGACAACTGAGAGAATCAGCCAGAAATGAGAGGTAAAGAGAGATGTAAAAAGACTCCTTACAGTAATAGTTAGCATCCAAGCACTTGATGCATGTAGCAAAATACTGTCATTTCTTTACATGAATTAACTTTCCAGAGAGAAGATGATAAAGTTGGAGTCAACAAATGAAAGTCAAGCACATGGATTATGTTTGCCAAACTGGAAGATCATTATCAGTACAAAGTAACAAATATGTTAAAATATACATGAATCCAAAGTTGAAAATACAGGAGTTCAGTTATTCCAAGTACTTGTATTACAAAGAGCCACATACATGCCAAGACTGAATAATGACTAAAACAGAATGCTCTGTAAATATCCTTACAGGTATACATGCAAAAGAATAATGTAAAGGTTCCATTCTTTTCCCTCGGCAGTCTATATTCCGTACAAAATGTAGCTACATTTACAAAATTAGAGGCAAGCTGAATCTGGTGGTACAAGCTACTGGGGAGGCTGAGACCAAAGGATCATGAGTTCAAGGCCAGCTTAGGAAATTGAAATGAATTCTTACCTCAAAATTAAAAGTTAAAAAAAAAAAAGTATCTGGGCCTATGTCTCAGTGATAGAATGCTTTTTCTAGCATATATGAGGGTCTCTTTTCAATCACCAGCAACCCTACCCCAAATTAATTAATTAATTATTTTCTAAAAGGAGGCAAGTAAATCATACATCCAATTTTTTAGTGCTGTCATTGCATCTTTCGAGGTTTCTGGCCGGTTAGCATCAAGGTGAGAAGGTCAAGAACTTGGGGTGCCCTCTGAAGAAGACTTTCCTGCTCTCACCTAGAGAACAGAATATGTTATCTCACTAATGTACAAGGCTTGGAATTCAGTCATTTCATGCAACTAACCTCAAAGCCTTTTGAGAAATCTTGTCCCACTGCATACCAAGGAAAACGAAGAAGTGAGTCTTGTGATCAACTAACTATTCTTTTTCACAGTCTACTTTCTGATTCCCAAACATCTGCTCCCTTTCCCTTCTTACATGTAGAACACACTTGTACCCCATCCACATGCCAAAGATAACCCCAAACCTCATTCTGCTACTGTATCTAAATCAATGAGTGGGGTCTCTCCAGTGATATACAGCCATCTGTCAGAGCTAGATAAGGCTCCTCGTGGGCTGTCTGTGAACAGAAAGAAAAGTTTCTCCCTCCTCATAAACCTTCTACCTCTTCTCCACTGTTCAGTCTCACAGTAGAAAAAAGACATGCACATTGCTGTGCTCCACTAGGAGAGGTACAGAGGTTGATGATGGCATTGTCTGGGCCATGGGAACTGGATTCTTACTGAACATGTATTGTGCATGTAGAGCCAGCTGGTTGATTAGATTGTAACCTATGGATATATTCCCTTGCCTATTAATTCTCTCCCATATCAGAAGTTCACATTGTGGCACTCTCCCTCCTTGAAGGACTGCTTGCCTTTCATTCCTCACTCCTTCCTGCTTTATATTTTGAAGTTCTGAATATTTTCTTGGAGGTCAACCTGGCAATCGACTTTAAATTTTAGGTTTTGCCAAGCATGATAGAAAGTGCTTGTATGCTGAATTTTTTAGTGACTGACACAGGAGGATCATTTGAGCCCAAGGAGTATTAGGCTGTTCTGAAAAACAGAATAAGCCCTTATCTCTTAAAAATTAAAATTGGGATCAAGAGTGAAGGTAATGATAATGATGGTGGTGGCAGTGGTAGAGGTGGAGATGGTGATAAGTGTGGTGGTGGTGGTGGTGATGGTGATGATGCTGGGAGTGCTGATGATGATGAGGGTAGAGGTGGTGGATAATGATGATGCTCTGGTAGTGATAGGGATGGTGGTAGTGATTATGGTGGTATTGGTGATTATATGAGTCAATTTGTGGCATGAATATTTGTTGTTTTTGTTTTCCAAGACAGGGTTTCCCTGTGTAGCCTTTGCCATTCTGGACTTACTTTGTAGACCAAGCTAGCCTCAAACTCATTGAGATCTGCCTGCCTCTACCTCCTCTCAGTGCTGGGATTAAAGGCATATGCCACCAGGCCCAACAGCATAAATATTTTAATATGGCCTTCTCAGTCACCAAGAAATGTCAAGAAAAAAAATCAGACCACACAATTATGTAGAGCATATTTTAAGATATAAATCCCAAGTTCTGAAAGTTATCATTAAGTATCTCAATGAGAAATCTTCTGTTTTCTGTGGCTGAAGAAATGACTTGTTTAAAGTGATTGTTGTGCAAGCAAGAGGACAAGAGTTTGATCAAGTGAACCTGTTATACCCAGTTTGCAAACCCCCAAAAGATCTCCAGGAATCGACTCCGTTGCAAAACACATGAGGGTCTTTTTATTGTTAATTACAAGCTGTAGCTCAGGCCTACACAGCCCCACCACCAAAGCGGTGGGAGCTGAGCGCGCTGCGCCCAGGTTAGTGGGGTGATTTATAGATTCTGGTCCATCCCAGCATGTCCAAGGCAGTGGCAATTCCTGCCTGGCAGGCATCTATTGGTCAAGGTGTTACATTTTGAATCGATTGGCTATAGGAAGGTTCTCAGACTATTAATGACCAGGTGTCCCTCCCTAGGGGGAGGGTCCAGTTTCCCTAGCAACTGTATCTCTAGTGGGTGGGGAAAGAATGCAGCGAGGTAGCTCTCCCCTCAGGGAACTTACTAACTGCTATACTGCGCCTACTCTACATAGTCTTACCGATAGCTGCTTATCTTTTGGTCTCTCAAACCCACATAAATGCCAGGTCCTGCTTGAGGTTCTAGCCTCAGATGGTAGTGATGGTGGGGATAAGGGTGTCAATGAGGGTAGAGATGGTGATAATGTAGTGTCTCAAAAACCAGTGCCAGAGATCCAATTTTACCTGCCTTCCCTTAGGAGGCATTTTTGTATGTTTGTAGGTAAGCAGACACATGTGTAAATAGGCATGAGATTGAGGTTGGGATACTTGCTCAGTTTCTCTTCTGCCTTATCTTTTGAGGCTGAGTTTCTCATTCATAAGCAGAGTTCAATGACATGGCTACTAGTCAGATTGTTAAGGCATCTCCAACCTCTGCTCTTTGAAGCTGACAATACACACTGGTTGTTGATGTGTTCAGGATTTAAGCGGGTACTGAGGATCCAAGCTCAAATCCTCTTGCTTAGATAGCAACTGCTCCAAGTGCTGATTCAACTCCCCAGCCCATCTTTCACATTTTAATGGACCATCTAGGCTGAAAATTCAGGAGTGAACTCAAACATTTCCTCTGAACCACTTTTCCTTGCTCACAGTGTGAATGCAGTTTCACTTCCTGCAACCCTGTATCCAGCAACCTAACTGGGATATTAACTTTCTGATGGCAGTCATTCACTAGAAACAGATGATTCTTTCCCCAGTGTGTCCTGAGTCCCAGGCCCTGTCATACCTTGCCTCTACAGAATGGGCAACTCCTACACTTCCACCTTGGTGATACTTTCTCTCTTGAAGGAAAGTCCACTCTGCAGTAATTCCCCATTAAGTATAGGCTCAAGAAGAACTTGTGGATTAAAAGAAAGGATGATGAAGATTGATGCCCTAAGATCTTAATGAGTGTCATTTCTGCTTGCTTAACCATTTCCTATCAGTAACACGAGCCTAGCCAAGGCTGCACTAGGCCTACTTGTTTATTTGGTCTATTAAGCGTCAGCACATTGGCTGCCTTGTTTCATATTGGCTTCAGTCAATATGGAGAATCTGAGGACATCAGAACCTCTTTAGGCCCTCCTGAATGCCACAATATCAGATGTCTGTAAACAAGTGCTAATTATAAAACTACTCCTCATCTGTTATGTAAACAACATAGTTTTACAATTAAAAAAAAGCATTATCTTATTTGGCATTTTAAAAATATCTGTGTTTCCCTTGGAAGGGATGTATGAAACCATCTCTTGACTCTGTCATCAGGTAGATCTTGTCATCTCTAATTAACAGGTGGAACAATGACTTCGGAGCTCTTTTCATCCCCCTATTATTCTTGGTTTATTCAACTTTGCTGATCTGTGGAGAGATTTGTCTGCCTTTCCTGCTCCATGATGTTTGATAGTTTCTTTGGCAACAGTAATAGAAGTTCAGAAAAGGTCTAGAGATGCCTTTTCCACATTCAGACAGCAGCTTGTCATTTCAAAGTCATCTGGAAAAAGGGGGTGAAGAGTATTTTTCAGAAATGTGAAAGAATATTTCAAAAATACTAAGGTTGTAGTTCAAGGCAATAATACCAATGTCTCTACCTTAATTTTTTTTCTTGTATCCCTTGGCTTTCTCCTTTCTAAAGTGTGTAATGGTATTTCTGTTTGCCCATAAACACTGGATATATGGTGAGGTAGATCATGAGCATGTCTGTGGATGTCTTGGAATAAAGTTCTGAAGTGCTTGTTCATGAAGAGACTTTCCTGGTCAAATCACTGTGGATATGCTCTATGCTGTGTTTCTGTTGGGAGCACAGTGTACATTATCATTTTTAATCTTAATAAGTCCTGTGGTGGCAGTGGACATTTGCAGTCTGAGGATTTGGAAGCCGAGAAGGATTGCAAGTCTTAAGCCAGCTTCTCTTACACAGTGAAGCTTTGTCTCAAAAATAAAAATAAATTACATACGTTAAGAAAAATATTTAAGCTAGTGATTCTGAGTATATTTGACAATAAACTTCTCTCATTTCTCTCATAGGTAATCCCCCTCATACTTAGAAAGCACTTTGAAACTCTGCATTCTAAACTGAAATATCTCAAGAGTTTGGATATGAACAAATAAGCTGATGTAATAAGAGATGTCTGAAGCTATATACATCTGTTGACCTTATTTTGACAAAGACACTTAAAAATGTAGAGTCTGCTATCATCATAATCTATTAAAATAAAGTACAAATTACCACCAAACAACAATAAATTCAAAGGGCAGTAAGTTAGCATTCGTGTTATTCTTACTTCATTTTGAAACAATAAGAAACCCATCATGAACATGTACACATCCTTTCTTTTGCTTCTGGAATTTTCCTTACCTTCATATCAAAACCCTTGTTTTTTTCTATGGAGAATTCATCTAGTTTGGTCATGGGACGGAATTATGGGGAACAGGTGCTCCCTGCATTTCTTGGTCAAGGAATGTGATGTTGTACAAGCTTCCCAGTTGAGACCTCCATTCCATGATCATAACTTCAGACTGTCACTCTCATCTTTACTACCACAGATAGGAGTTTCTTAAAGAGTGATATGTTGAGTGGTTGCTTGGATGATGTGTGGAAAATGTCTCTAGGAAGAATGGGATCCAGGGGACTCACAGGCTTCTAGAGACCCGCAGGATAATCCAGGAAAAAGGAGACTGTGGTCAGAGTTGGGCGTTTGAGAAGGGGGATGAGAAAGAATCAAGTTTTCAAGTCCTTTTAGAAACAGTCATTTGTGGGCAGTGAAGAAAAGACTGAATAAGGACACTCAGTGTGGGGTTGAGCTGTGGATGGGTGGTGAAGCTATCTACATAGTTGGGCACATCAGAGTGGGTATATTTATATGTGTGTTTGTTGCATGCTCATGCATGCATGTATGTGGGTTCTCCTTGATATCCATGGACATTGATACCAGAATTCCCCAGGGATATTTTAGTGATGCTCCATTTCCTTATACAAAGAAGTATATCATTTGTATATACTTGTAACCATCTTCTTGTGTATGGTAACATAGCTCTAAATTACTTGCAATGCTTAACACAGAGTAAGTGCAATATGAATGGCTATGACATTATGACACTTTATCATTTTAGACAATAATAGGAAAAGTCTACATATTTAGAACAGAACCAATTCCTTCCTGGATATTTTCTGTTTTCAGATAGACTCAAACAAGACTCAGAGGTATAGAAGGCTGAATGTGTACACCTGTTTATCTTTCCTTCTCTTTGTTTGTATACCTCTCCATTATCCATCCATCCATCCATCATCTGTCTGTCGCAGCCTCTGCCTCAGTCTATCCTGTGTCTACCTGTTGCTTCTCAGCAAACCATGGTTCATTTAAAAGTAACAAGGAAAATCTTTCAGTCTCACAGTCAATAATCTCATCACTGTCTTAAAACAAGCATTATTCGTACCTGGGTTATTCCTTTAAATAACCTACTAAATATTGGTGAGGAAGTAGTCACCAAAAAAAGCACTCTCCATCCTTTGTCTAACAGTGGACTTAAATAATCTTGGACAAAAATAAAAGCTGGAAAGCTGTACCATGTGACATTTGAGAAATCTTCCAGGAGAAATCTGCCCAACTGCTATTACTGTAATGGAAATGTGTGTGTTTGTGTCTGTCTATTTCACATATTGTCAGACAGATTACATTTAAAAGGGGAAGTATCACTAAAAAGAAAATAATAAGCAGAGAGATGAAATATGTTGAAACTAATGCAGTCTTTTTTTTTTTTTTTTTTGGGTATTTCTTCCAAAAGCTGATGCACGAATTTCTGCATCAATGCTGTGAAAACCCAGAGTTTAAGGACAAACTGTCAGTTAAGAGTATGCTATCCCCTTAAGGGGGCATTATTTAATTTGCCAGGAAACAGATGAGCATGCTGGGAAAGTTGACAGCAAATAAGACCCTGGGAAGTAAGGTAATTGAATAATCATGACATTTATCCTTGTTCAGATGTTGTAACATTCATCTTAGAAGCTTAAGATATTAAATTTGTGATTTTTCTGTATGTCATTGCTCTCAGAATATTCAGCTCACATGGTAACTGCGGGCTCCTCGGCGGATGTGTGTTAATTTACTTCCACCACGTTTGACCTGCCACCAAAGTCATCTTCCACTGTGATCCCACCTCCAGCTCAAGTTTTTCTTTAAACTAAGAAAAGCTAGAATGTTTGGGTTATTTTTTTTTAAAATAGATGAATATAATTATACAAGACCTTTTTTTTTTTTAATTCACAGAAGAGCGAGGAACATAAATACTGGTTTCTGTGCCTGAAGCTAAAAGAAAATTGGGAACAGTATATTTTGCTGAATTGTCACTTTTCTCCGAACAGTATTTCTGTGTCCGAAAATAGTTTGATTTGTTCTGCCTAGTAGAATGTCTTCCTTCAGTCTGTTTGTCTGTCCCTTTTTCTCTCTTTCTGTCTTTCCCTCCCCCTTTCTCCATCTCCACCTCCTTTCACCTCCCCCTCTTTAAATTTTAACATTTAACCTACAGCCCTCAGAAGGTCAGTCTCTATAACCCTCCGTGCCCTTTAACTCTTCTCGCTTCCGTGTTTTTCTTCATTCCCTCTTCCTTGGTAGAATCTCTTACCAAGAACAGATTGCCTGATTTATTTGCTTGCCCCCTTTGTTTAACCCTTTTTCTGGAATGTGCATTCACTTTCTTACCATTCAACTTCTTCCTACAGAAACTGTATCTGCCAGGCAGCCTTGCATGGCCTCAGTCTGTCTTTCTTTTCAGTGCTGTGTAGTGCTTCTCATGTTGGTTTTATGAACTGTCTCATATTCCTATGCTCTGCCTCACTAGTGTAGATGGGATGAATATCCAAGAGTAAGAAGAGAGCCTATGAGTGGCTTACATCTTTTGTCTCGTGTTTTGCTGTTTCGACCTGTCTTAAATATTTCTGTTTCCTTAGTTTAGGTTTGACAGCAAGAGCTTTTACCTGCTGAACTAGCTCACTGGCCCCAAAGGAATATTTTAAAACCTGCAAATTAAATGTTGTTTTCTTACATAATATTACTCACTGACTTCCTACTTCAATCAAGATAAAATGACTCTCTTTTTGTGGTCTAAATTGGAGGGTTCCTACTCAGCCCTTAGTATTTTCTCTGTTCCCCTACTACACTCCTCCATATAGACTTCCTTTTCGTTCTTCAAACCAAGTTCATTTTTATTGGGATTTGCTGATTATTTTTTAAGCCCACAGATCCTTTCTGTTGGACCATTCATGAACATTTTATGATCATGCCTAGACAGAACTTCCAAACCTATCCTACATAGCCCTGGATATTTTCATCCCTACTCACCCAGTTATCTCTTTCAGAAGACCCTCACTGTTCTTCCCACTCTTTGACATCATCTCCTATTGATTTTATATATGTATAGATTAGAAGTGTCTGTCTCTGTCTTTAACATAAGTGCTAGCAGAACATGACCTTGCCTGTTTGCTTTATGTTAGCATTCCAGTGTCCAGAATAGTACCCTACAGACAGAAGGCACTTGATAGAAACGCATTCAAGTTAGCACTTTTATGATGGATAGAGAAATGTTTTGCATTTCTAATGTCAATACATATTTCTAAGTACTGTCATCATGTCATATTCTTTTGGAAACCAAGCAGGCAAAATATGGAGACTGTGTTCCATGGTGCTCATTCAGAACTGTATTCAACTTCTTAGAACACACGCTAAATAAGTAATTGTTTATTTAACCATTCACAGATTATACTGAACATCATGGAGAGTTGCATGGTGTATAAATAGCAGAGACATCCCAGCAATGTTTATTTAGAATTTCTATGCTTAGAGTGGCTGTGCTACTATGTAATACTTATGTGAGAGATGTAAATAATTTAGAATTCAATTCATGTGAGGGATGTGTCATCTAGTATAATTTAGTTTGAACATCAGTCTGCCCTCTGTTTCAGAAAATTTAGTGTACTATCAATCATATTTATAATACTGATTTTGTGAATTAGCTGTTTGTCCTTTGAACAGTTAGAGTCTAGGCTCCCCTCTGGTGCCTCCGACAGGTAAATGAATTCTTTGGGAATGACTCTAGCAATAGATTCTTTTCCTTCAACCTCTTTACTACTGAAATTCTTGGCATCGATTCCAGTCACTCACACATGCTAAGCAAGAGCTGTCTATCTTTGACTCTTACACCTAGTCCTGATAGCTTTGTGTACCTTATCAATGACAATATCTTCCATTAAATTCTATCCTTAATAGAATTATCCACTTTTGTGCATGATTCCTCTCTTTCCGTCTCTGGTCAGAGACAGAGGGAAAGGAACTCACACTTGAGCCACACCCTCAGGCCCAATAGGTATGTTCTTATTACAAACCACAGTGTTATTCATTCCATAAAAGAATTCGCTTTTTCTGTGCATACTAGATTGAAATTTACTGACTTTCAGAGCCATGAAGATAGAAAGCTTGGCAGGCATGGTGTCGAAAACCCATAATCCCAATCCTAGGTATGATGAAGCAGGAAGATTATCAGTCTGAAGGCAGCCTGATTAGGATCCTACAGAATAGGATTAACATGAACATGGCTCAGCTTATAGTTTCATATCTCAGCACTCTTGACAATCAAGGGAACTTTCTGATTTTTTTCTTTGACCTTGATCTGAAGATAATGATAGCGTCTAAAGGATTACTGTGATGATTGAAATGCTGATGACATGCTAAGACCCTCAGATGAGTCTGAAGCTCATGGTAACACACAATTATGCTTGGGTAGCAATGGACCGTTCCTGTCACTATCTCTGCTGTTACTCCTACCCATCAGCCTCTCTTCTTCAATGCCTTGTACTTTCTTAAATGCTACTGTTATTGGAAGCTATGCATGGGTGACTGTCCCCCGAAAGCCTATCTGATGAAGGCTTAATTTGCCATGTCATAGTACTACTGGGATGCAGTGGACCCTTTATGAGTTGGGGCCTGAGCATGAAGCCTGCACATTGTGGTTACAAACTTAAATCTGATAAACAGAACACTTGGTCCCTTCTTGCGTCTGGTTGCTTTTCACAGAATGAGCAGCTTCCTCCATCACGTGCCCCAACTTGGTATACTGACTGCACACCACGGGCCCAAAAGCAATTGGACCAATTGGCTAAGCCCTGAAACATCCCAAGCTATGAGTCACAGTAAACTGTTTCTCTTTTTCAAGTTGTTTATCTCCAGCATATTGTTGTAGTCACTGAAATTAGACTAACACAAATATTCTCAATTATGTGTTTACATGTGATTGCACATTATGGATTTAAAATGCTTCACTTTCTAAAAGTGGAAGTTTGCTTTCCCTGCCAGGGGTGCCATTTACTCGTTCTGATGGTATTTTAAGATTTCCTCCTAACAGAGGCTGAAACCAATTGACCCCAGAGCAGACTCCCAGGAATCTAATACCAGGAAAGCTACTTCAGCACTTGAAAGTTACTCAAATCAGTAGCTCTCAATAGGAACTTACAAAAAATTAAGACGGATGGAAATTTACATTCTAATTTGCAATCAGCCATCTCTTTGACTTATTCTAGCTCTTGATCAAGAGGTAAGACTATCACATTTGCCTTTCTAATACAGTAAAAATACAAAACAGGCCTAAATTATCTGTTTAAAACTTACACATAAGAATTTCAAATCAGTGAACTGCAAGATCTTCCTGAGCATCCATGCACAACCCTCTCCCATTGCTTTTCTTCTCTCCATACACAGGAGAGTGTCCATGATTAACCTTAGCTTTCTGCCCTCCAATTTTGCCATCTAATGCCATTTAATGATATTTAAAGTTGATTTGTTTGCCTTCAAAATGGACAATTCTTATTTATATCCTGGCCAAAATAATAACAGAACAAGGAAGAGAATATAATAGATTATTATTCAGAAATGTCACAGTCATACTAATCCATTGTTCTTCCAGTATGTTTGAGCTATCTGCTGAGTACATGGGAGTGAGTGTAAAGTCATGTGAGCCTTGTGCAAGCCTTGTGCTTCTATTCAGCCCCGGGAAAACAGTAAGTGCTAACCTCTCTGTGTCTGTGACTAGTCAAGGCAGCAGGATTACTAAGAGGCACTGATTAACTCCAACCAGGTCTGCTTGCCATATGCCATGTTAGTGTTCTCCACATTCACAGCTTTGGAGAACTTGTTGCTATGACTTGAAGATTATGAGTTTCATGTACCTTCCCTCACACCTATGGATATACTGTTTCCTACCACAATGAAGGGGAACTACAGAGATGGCAGGTGGTTAAAACCTCTACTGCTTTTTACAGAGGACAAGAGTTAAGTTCTTAGCGGATATGTCGGGTGTCTCACAATAAACAGTAAGTCCGACTCCCTGGGAATCCTGCACCTCTAGCCTCACCTCCAAATCTGTACTCACATGGTCATACCTCCAACATACACACACATATCCACATCATTTAAAAGAGCATAAATCTTTAAAAATGCAGATAGGACCTCTAAACCAGATGACTGGGTCCTATTCCTGGCTCTACCATTCATGTGACCTTGAGAAAATTATTTCTCTTCTGGAACTTTCATTTTCTCTCCTTTAAGATGGCTACTTTCAAATCAAATCACTATCGAAGCAAATCGTGCTGAAGTGAAGTAAGGAAGATGCTATCCAAGGCTGTGGCAGTAGTAAAGAGAAACCCAAATGGCAGTGAGTCGAGAGCTCAAACAGCAGGGGTGGGGACATTTCCTGTCCAGCTGTGCTCGCATATTAGCTGTACCTGAAAGGAAGAGAAATTTCCTTCTGTCTTTGTCCATAGGCAGTGGTTTTGAACCTTGAAGCATGATGTATGTGCATATCATTGCTTAGGGACCAAGAGGTAGTAGTTCCTCATTTTTTTTTCCATAATGATGGATGCGCCCTAGAGAAAGACCATTGTGAGTTGCAAAATTGGTTAAGAGACTTTTGAAGAGACAACTAAGAGGAATAGTGGCAGATGTTATAGTAAGAAGGTTTCTAAAGACATTGGAGGGTCAGAGGCTACAGTCTGGAAGTGGGTCTTAGGTAACAGTTAGTCATCTATGGGCACTGCTAATTTGGTACCCAGGAATCTCTTGCAAGGAAGATTTCAGACAGGACAGGGAAGTGATGGTTGGTTGAAGAGAGAATGGCCTCCTGGGAGGGAAATGTGTGATTGACAGTGGGGGGTCCCTGACAGAAAACAGCAGGGATGTGGGACAGGAAATGAAAGCATAAACTGCTTAAGAGTCAAATAGTGATCCTCAGGGTCCAGGACATGGAGTAACAGCTACTGATGGAAGACAAAGAAGGCAAAAGTCCAACTCTGATACAGAACTGAGAGAAAAAGAACAAAACCACAGACTGCTAGCTCAGACAAAAGCTCCCATAGAGAGGAGGAGAGGCACCCTAAGAGCTGGAGTCTTGCTCAAACTTTTCCTAGGCTTTGATGGACCTTCCCTCCAGATAGTCTGTCCTTCATGATTGATCCTCCCTTAAAGAGGTTTTTCTCCCTGGCAGCCATTAGCAGTTTTGTAACAGTTGTAATGACAACCCCAGGAGCAAGGAGCTTCCCTTTTAAAACCCTTTCCAAGGTTGACCCAAGTTCTGGTAACCCCTTTCCCCTTCAGAGGAATCATATTTAAAGTTGGATCTGTGTGAGGAAAATGTTTAGGCCCACTTATAACATCTGTCTAACACAGATAAAGCTATGATAATCACTTAGAACTATCAGCAGTTACTCAAGAAGTTTTAGTTATTAATGATTGGTAGCATGGCCAGGGTCAAAGGTCAAATCTCTCTGAAATAAGTTTTTTTGAGTCATAAGAGAAGCTATCCTGAACAGGGCCATGTCCTGGGACAGGCTGTACATACAACCACCAACAGTAAGTCTAGAAGGCCGCAGAAACTATGTCTGTTGGAACTAAGAGCATTTCTGAAAACAGGAAGCAGGTTGGGTGTTTTGGACCTTGAGTAAGGAGAAGTGCTTGCTCATCTCCTGGGTTAGTACCAATGATGTGGGAATTTACCCTATCAGGAGCTGGTGGCTCTTGGGGGTTGACAATATTATTATGTCATCGTTGCTGCTCACTTTCAGGAATGTGCAGGTCTCTTGGTTACAGCCAGTAGCCTATTCCTCCCTTCTGCGACCTTGCCTATGTAAGCACACAGAAAAACTCGGAAGTTTTCTTTTATTATAAACATAGGGCTTATATTCAAGCAGACAGCCTGACAAATTCTTACTTGGCGAGACCAGTGACTTTACCTAATCTTTTAAGTTTCTCCTTCGACATAACTAATATGAGATTAAGAGCCCCTCCCTAATAGGCTCTAATTTGGATTAGTGACATCTTGGATAGTAAAAGCCACATGGATAGTTGTCAATCAGCAGTAGCTAATATTGCTACCCTTTTCAACCTGCTGCCTAACCAGCCCAACAGTACATGTTAAGTAACCAAAGAAAATACAAGGAGCATGAGGCTACTCTTACTCTCATTGACTTTCATCCAGTCCACAGGAAGGTGCCAACTGCTTAGTGGTGAGCCCTCCCACCACCCCTCTCAGGCTACCTCTGCACTGGGAGTAAACTTGGGCTCTCAACTGGGCACTGTGTGATTAATGTTTACCTCATCATGAAAACTCATTAAGTTGGTTTCCTAAGTGAAAGAAATGAAATATTATGATGGTCATTAGAAAATGCTTTCACTAGAAAAATTTAATAGTTAATTAAAAAATCTTAGTTCCCAGATACTTCTCCACTCTCCTAATGAGCTTTTTTACCCTTAGTGATTTGAAAGTTGTACTTAAGGAACTGGTAGTGTCAACCTGGTATGTGACATTTGAAGGAACAGGAGAAATCTGCTCACCCCCGAGAGAACACTGAAGACTGCACAGAGAAATGATTCCACCCACGTTGAGCTTGGTGAATCAATGAATTTATTGGGCTCACTTACGGATTATGAGTGAGGATTTTCCTATAGGAGCATGGAACTCTCAAAACAGCTACATCAACACAAGGGTCATCCCATGGGGAATGAGTCAAGAATGCAGCATCTCTAGAGCTCCTTTGCACGATCTTCAGGCAGCTCAGCCAGTGGTAGTCCTCTGTCTCCAGCAATTGTTTACTGTTACATAACCTTGGGGACCCAGCTGTGTGAATCTTGTAAGTTTTAGCTTTCTAAGGCTTGTAAGCTTGGCTTACTTTCTAAATCTTATCAGCGTCCCTTCTTCATGGAATATGTCTCAGTCCCCAGGGAATTCCTACATACCATTACTACCAATATTACCACTACCTTTACCACCACCACCACCACTCTCCCCCCCCACCATCATTACCACCACCACCACCATCATCACCACCATCACCACCACCATCATCACCACCATCACCACCACCATCATTACCAATACCACTGCCACCATCATCCTCATTATCACCACGACTATCACCAAAACCACCACCACCACCGTTACCATCATTACCATTACTATGTATTCATGAGTCAGTGGATACCAAGTTTTTATCATGAAACTCAATAAGCCTTCTGGGCAAAGCCATCCCTCTGCTAATGCTGTGCAGAATGCCAGGGTTGTTCCCCACTTAGGAACACAATTGCTGGATGAACACTCCGTATGTGTATGCAGAGGCAAGGCATGGTCCAAGAAAGTCTCCAAACATTTTGAACAATAGACCTTGGAAAGGAAAACAGTAAGGGAATTTTTAAATCAACTTTTTTTGTTGTTGTTGTTTGCTTATTTAAAAATGAATGATTGTCTTTTTGCTTCCGTCTCTCCAGTCCCTCACATACCCAGCATGTGTACTGAACATGATGATAAAACAGCAAGCCTGTGTATCACTGGAGAATGAGGGCTTGCAAGCAGCTGCTGTCCTGTTACAGAGGACAGTGAAGAGCAAATTGCTCATTGTTAGTGATATACGCAAAAAACCAACCAAACAAACAACAACAACAACAACAACAAAAACGGCTTCTTTGGTTCTACATACTGAAGTGAAGAAAGGCAACAGGAAAGCAGGCAGCTTTGCTGCCAGAGGTAGTGGGGTGCTCTACCAGTATGGCCAGTCAGTCAGCATTTCTAATTAGGCTGTAAATGTTAGCTCCATTGCCTTCATTCATTGCCATTGTCTTCATTCCTTATTTGCAACATAACAACCACCTTGCTTGTTTCCTCTCAACTCACAGAAATGATTCAAAATTGCCTCTGCAGATAAAACATTGTAATCCATTTGAGGGAAAAACAGTGTTTGTATAATTCAGATAATATTTTTTCAAATATATAACCTAGACTTACAGTGTACAAATGAGTAAAAAAAATACTCCTCTTTTTTCTTCAAGGCAATCTAGAATGTTATTCTTTTAATCCTTTTTTTTATATTTATGTTTTGTCCAAAATGAAAAACTGAGTCAGTCTAACAACAGATTTAGCTATGATGAACCTATGGGGTTGACTAGTATTGCAGGTCCAAGGGGGTGTTTATCCACACCTTATTCCACAGAACTGATGAGTGCACTCTTATTTGGGAAAGGGGGCTTTACAGATAGAATGAAATTAAAGGCTTGAGTTAAATCCTCCTGGGTAATATGAGTGGGCCCTACATCTGGTGGGAAGAAATGCGTTCATAGGAGATTAACAATGGAGAATGAATAGAAGGCTGTGTGAAGACCAAGGCTGACTTGAATTCTGCTGCCCATGAAGAATGCTGGCAATTGGTAAAACCTGGAAGAGGCAAGAATAAGGAGTACACATGCTACTGCCAAACCCTTTCTTTCAGACTTGCGGGCTTCAGAACTGTGGGGAAATATACCCAACCTTCTTCATGCCACTACCTTTTCCCTCGGAAATGATTATATACATGTTGTGTTAACTAGAGCACAGCCTTGGAAACAGCAATCATCAGCTTAACCTGTGAAGCAGCTAGCTGATACATTAGGAAATAAAACACATTTAACTATAGACAAAACTAAACAGATAAATCAATTTTTTGGGGGGTGGAGAGGAGTGGTGGCAGGGTTGGTTTTTTGAGACAGGGTTTCTCTATGGGTAGCCCTGGCTGTACTGCAACTCACTTTGTAGACCAGGCTTGGCCTTGAACTCACAGAGATCTGCCTGCCTCTGCCTCTCAAGCGCTAGGATTAAAGGTGAATGCTACCACACCAGGCAATTAATTTGTTCAACTGAGTCAGACTTCAGGTTTCTTATTTCTAAACCAAACTTTACTTTCTTTTAAATGTCTTTCTGCCACCTTCACCACAAATCTGACTAAAAGCAGTTAACAGTAATCATACCAAAACTGCTCTCAAAAGTTCCTCCAACGGATAACTTAGTCCATCACTTCTGAATTCAGGTTCTCATCTTTTCAGGGCATGGACAGATTAGAGGTTAGCTTTCTGACAGAATATACACAATTCCAAGTGAAGTTCTCCGTTCTCCTACAAAATGCCATGTGGAACTTCCACTCTGCATTCTCCTAGGATTCTACGTCAATTATTCCAAATCCAGTTATATACATTTTCTAGAGCTCCTTTCCTTATTCTTTTGTTGTTGCTGCTGCTGTTGCTGTTATAAGGGTTGTGTGTGCATGTGTGTGCACATGCTCATGTATGTTTGTGTGAAATTTTGGCTGGGAAATTTAAACCTAATTAGGTATGATATAAGCTCTCTCTTCATTACTTTTCATGTCTCACATTACCTTACTATTCCTTGTATGCTACAGGCATTTTCTGCAATAGTCTTTTGAGGTATGTTTGCCAAATTCTAAATTAATAGTGTTTTGGTGAACGCCTTTCTTATAACTTGTAAGTTAAACAGTAATTACAACTAGTGAAGGTTTGAGAAGGGGACTTGAGTAAATGACATCCTTGGTCTTCTCATGTTGTCCTGCATTCCTATGAAAGTTATCTGAAGAGACATGTACAAAACAGAGAAGCAGAATGTGTCGTGTCCTGATTCTTATGAGAGATGTTTAAACACTGCCTACTAGAAATCAGGGAGGATTGACCTGTCTAAGTGAAATTATTTCAAGAATATGATTGCTATTTCTTCAATGAAATTAACCATCATAAATTTACTTGCTAATGGCATGATACGTATGACAAAATATTAATAAAATTAACATAAAAATGCAGTTAACATTTAGTGTCATTGATCAGTATGAAATAATCATTTATTCTAAAATGCACATACAAAACCTTAAGCCTCATAGTGCACAAATTTGGCTCAAAGTGTTTGATATGGTATAAAAGCCTATGAAATTAGACTCTGTTGGTCAATGGGTTAGAAGTTTATTATAGGAGATGTTTAATAATTTAAGTTACAGTTACAGGAATTGAATACATTTTACTTCTTCAGCATTTAAGAAAAGTGTTGACAGCTCTAACAAGACTGTTAAGTCTGGGCCATTTTCAACATTCCTGTTTCCCTAATGCTCCTATCACAATTCTGCCTTTGAGTTTGGGGAATTGTAATTCTTACCATGGACTCTTTTGCCCGACACATTCACATAATTTATTCAAGTCTCAGACTTTACCAGTAACATGTGACTTTCTTCTCAGCAGTCATGATGATCTTGACATGCTTAATTGCTTATTGTCTTTCTATCCCCCAACAAAATATAATAAAGACTTTGCTTACCGACATTTCTTCAGTTCTTAGGAAACAATTATCATATGAAGTTGAGTCAATGAAAAGTTGGAATCTATGTGTTAATCTCACACAAAGTATATATATATATGTATATGTATATATTACTATGAGAAAATGCATAAGTAATTAAGAGGGTTATTGAATTATTATAAATTGTTCATTCCTCCAAGGAGACAAATGTTAACTTACACAGCCTAGAGGAGAGCACTATCACACACAAGAAGAAACAGAGTTCCATCCTCAGTACCTACTGCTTGCTTTCCTATCAGCTGTGTTTCACCTGCTGCCTTTCCTGAAGACATCCCCTACCTGCAATGGTCCATATTTATTCTTCTGGCTGTGAAAAAGTTAAAAGTTAAAAGTTGACCAGGATCCAAATATGAGAGAGAAGTTACAGAGTTTCCCCCTGGGTCTGGTTTATTTCATTCAGTATAATTTTTTTCCAGTTCCATTTATTTACTTGAACATTTTATAATTTCATTTCTCTACATTTTTAAGTGTTATAGACCAAGATTGAAAATAGATTTGCTATCTACTAAGACAATCATATTTCTTTGATTATTTTGTGTCAACTGATTTTTTTTATCTCATTCATATTAATTGTAAGCAATAGGCAAAATTGGCTTTACCTTCTAAGTTACTTCCAATTTCAAAGTGTAGTGAGATGCTAACTTTTAATGCAATGAACGGTAAATTCTCTTTAAGTATATCCGGTGTATAACATTCCAGGAAAAAAAAAATCCTCAGATGTTCTTTTAGAGAATATTTTTCCTTTTGTAGATGTATATGGATGTGATCTGTGTGATGTGTCTGAGTCTGTGTGCCTGTGGGCATTCTTTTCAGAGAACAGGGGAAAACCTCACGCGTCCTCTTCTGTCACTCTTTGTATTATTCCCTTGAGACAGGTCTCTTAGTTGAACCGAGGACAGAGTTGCCTGGTTGCTGGCAAGCTTTTCTTCTTCACCCTCCAGAGCATTGGGTTACAAGTGTATGTAACAGTCATGACCAGCTTTTTATGTGGGTACTGGGATTTGATCCCATGACTCCAATGCTTGCGCAAGACATCTATTACCCACTGAGCCACCTACCCAGTCCTAGAAAGTAAATTCTTTACATAAAAAAAATGCAATTGAGAAATTCACATACAATGTACTACATGGTTTCTTTAAATAGTTATTTTTAGTGTGCATAAAATGTTACTTTCTTCAACTGCCAAAAAAAAAAACCTCATACACGGCTCTTCAGAAATATAGTAATCCTACAAAGCAAAGTCCATTTGTATCCATGAGGCAGAAATGCATATTCATTTTATTCAAAAATATGACTCCAAGCTCCACCTCCTTTTTCTTTCTCATGGAAATTAACAGAGGAAGCTGAAAGGGATCTATAGTAATTACCCCTTGGTTTGTCTGTTAAGATCTATTCTTCTTAGAATGTGTTTCAATCAACCTATACAGCAAAACTTATGCTCTATGATCTCAACTTTCTCCCCCCTCCTTTGATTAAAGAAGAATAGGAACCTCAAGCTGAGAATCAGAAACTGTAGAGGCACAGTTTCATCCTCAAACAGCTGGCTGGCTTCAGTTCCAGAGATGTGAAACTAGGAGTTATGAGCCTGCAGTCCACTTTGTTCTCAAGGCAAAAGGCAAGGGCCAGTGAGCCCCTTGTCAGTCTTTGACTGCTTGTTGATAGATTGATAGGGCTGGTCTTGTGTGAGCCTAATGCAGGTAGCCTCAGCTTTTGGTTGTTAATGATTACAATAATTGTCTCATATCTAAACAATGGCGTCCCTTCACCATTTACCTTATCTTATGGCTCTTATGTGATTTCTATTCCTTCTCCTGCAATGTTCCATGAGCCTTAAGGGCATAAGTGACATATTTGGGGCTGGTCCCACATCTGTCACCTGTTTTCTGCATCTTGATCAGCCATGAGTGCATCCACCACCCTTCACTGGAAGGAGTGGCTTCTCTGATTAAGACTGATAGATCCTTTTTTCTTAAGTTTTTCTCTATTTGGCATGACATTATCTGTGAACTGATGCATGCTACCATTGTTAAATTGAGATATGCCCCATATATCCTTACATCCTCCAGGATTTTTATCATGTAGAGATGTTGGATTTGGTCAAAGGCCCTCTTTGCATTTAATGAGATGGTCATGTAGTTTCTGTCTTAGTTGGTTTCTGTGGTAGATAACATTTAATTATTTACAGATGTTCGAATATCCCTGCATTTGAGATGAAACTGACTTGATCATGGTGGATGGTGTCTTTAATATAATCTTGAATTCAGTTTGAAAATAGTTGAGAAAATCTGTGTCTATATTCACCAGATTTGCGTCTAAGTTCTCTCTCTCTCTCATTGGTTCTTTATATAATTTTAGTATCAGAGCGATACTGGCTTAGTAAGAAGAATTTGGAAGTGTCCTTTTTTTATTTTTCAGAATAATGAGGAGTATTGGTGTTAGTTTGTTTTGGAGATCTGGTATAATTCTCTGCTGAATGTGTCTATACCTAGGCTTTGAAGAGGACACATTTCCAAGGTAGAGCATGAACCAGAGCAGTGGGAAGTTTTAGTATCTGAGGTGACAGATGGTATACAAGAGATGGTTTTTTATGTTACATTTTGTGGGCTCATATGTAGTATGTATGTAGCACATTTGTATGAACATGTATGTGAATGAGGACTTGCCTGTATATGCATGTGTGAAGGACATGGGTTGATACCAGTTATCTTCTGTTATCACTCTTTCTGTTATTGTTTGTGAGACAAAGTCATCAAGCCTAAAACTCACCATTTCAATTAGACTGGTTAGGCAATAACCCCCTGGGACCACCTGTCTCCATCTCCTGTTGCTATTTTACATAATGTGGACTTTGCCAATCACATCTATCTGTCACATGTAGTTCCACATACAACTTTCGTCATCTCTAGTCTCATGAGCATCTTAAATCTCTAGGTATGGGTTTTAGTGCTGTAATAATGAGGCATAGGTTACCTTGAGGGACTGTGGAGCCACTGGCTCCAGCTGGTTCTTTAAGGACGTGATCAGACAGCTGTGAGGTGGTGTGGTCTAGACTCTGATAAAAAATCCCAAGCTTTTCAGGGAAGGTCTGAGGTGGCTGCCATGTCTGAGAAGACAGAATTGAGGGGCTCTAGAAAATAAGGACACCACATGCAATTCAGAAAGAAAAGCACTATGAAGTCACAGGAAGCTAAAGCCTCTGGATATACTAAAGACTCAGACATTCTTGACCTCACTTGATGTAACTACAAGGACAAGATAAGGCCAATCAGAAATGAGGAGGTAGTTTCCTGGAAAGTCATACTCATGCCATGATAAGATTTGTGCCTGAAATATGGCATTCAATAAACTTACTGACTGAAGCTTTTAAATAAATGAAGGCATAATCAATGTATATATACAATAAATTATGTTTAATAATTTGTTATTTTGTACATTGGCTCATTAGAGAAATGTATTCACATTGTTGTTTTTGGTGCTCTATCTGTGGATGACCCTTCAGAGTCTATTGAAATGATTAGAAGAGTTTACTGATATGAGAACCCAGAGTAGAAAGTTCTTAACATTAAATGTGTAAACAAAAGTTTCACATCTATTTGTGTTTTTCTTTTTCTAGGGTCAGACATTGTTCAGTGGTTAATAAAGAACTTAACAATAGAAGATCCAGGTAAATAAACCATTTTCCCATTGCTAGACATGTTCTCTTTGTGGTTTTGATAAATATGTTTTTTCAAGGCTATTTAAAATAATAATCAAGCAAATCTCATTATAATGAACATGATTAAACTTGAACTATATGTTTAGCATTTACAGACTAATTACAGACTAATGTTTATTGACTAATATACATTCAACTAAAATAATCCATTTTATGTTATTTAAATTATGGTTATTTGTGATTTTTAAAATAGGCTATATATCTATATATCCATAAACAATTGTATATGTAATTTATAACAAGCGATTGTGAAATCATGAAATATCTCCTTAGGATATTTTAAAGTATATTATTAGTTTATCATTTGCCTTAGTTCTATTTTTTTGAATGACATTTGAAAATCATTTTTTTGTAATTCTAATTTTTGGTCATGCGTATATATGTTTAAAACTGTGACTAAAATCCTGAACTCATTTAATCTGGTAGGCAGGGTAAGTTCTGCAACAGAGCACTAAATTCCCAAGTCTTAAGTAACTTTTGCAAGCTTGCATTTTGTATTTCCCAGAAGAAATTCCTACACATATGAGGCCGACAGTGGCTTTTGAAAATGGGACGTGAAAGCCTTTATGTGTGGCCAACTGCTTATGTCACTGACATGCAAATAAGCTCTGCTTCTTAGGGGAGATGCTGAGAATCTAATAGCGTCTAAGGAACTGAGATTCTAGCAGCAAGGAAAGATGGAGATGGTGGAGGACAGAGTGGGCAGCATACTGACATGCACAGCGCTTCATCTACTGCTTGGCAAGGACATTTATGTCTTTTTTCCCCCACTTCACTGAGCAGCACGTTAGAATTATTTAAACTTGGTAATACGTGAAGAGAAAAGGCTTTTGCCTTAACTTTGTGATAGTTTAATGAAACTATGTCATCAGAAAATGCAGCTTGAATTATAAACACACACACACACACATGTCCAGTTGATACATGAGCTTTGAGAGTGCTTCTCTTGTAGATTGGGAGGGAGTAAAGCATTAACGAAAGGATGAAGCAGCTATTGTGTAGAACGGCACTGTCACTAGGGAGAGAGGGAGTACTGCTGAAGAAAGGAAGCCACACATTTAGCAAGGTCAGTTTTATGCCATTGGAATCCCTGATTTGCATGACTATGCATCTCAGAAAAGGATCCCGAATGAGCTACTGATGTGCACCCAACCATAATAATCATAGAGATCAAAGGGTTAAATAAATTCAGAAGAGTATTTCTCAATCAATAACAATTTAATAGTTTTTTTTTAAATTTTTGGTGGAATCTATCCTGTAGTTTATGCTGACCTGAAACTTGCCATCAAGTTCAAGCTTTTACATTATGACCAAATTTAAAGGATAGTTTTTAACTTGTTGGGTTTTTAAAAATGAACAAGTTTGTTAGCCCAAGTGCTAGGTTTTGAGGGGTGTAAAGAGCATGGGTGATGTTCCCCATGTGTGGTACAGTCTACCTGGTAACCTCTCTGCTCTCAACTAAACGTGGTTGATGACTAGTTGACATATTAAGAAAGTTACAGTGTGTGGAGCTGTTTAGAAGGGAGACAATACTGTCATTATAATGTCTGTGCTAATTTGGAACTCACCAATGTCCTGAACCGCCTTAAAGATGGAAATGAATCTGTTGACTGTTTCCTGCCTTTCCAGTGCTCTGTCCAGCAGCAGAATGTTGCATGATGAGGTTAATGGACAACTTGAAATTCTAAATGTCAACAGTTTGTTGAAATAAGGTTTTGTGAAAACCAGCTGAAAAATAAGACCAACTGTGAATCCAGTGGCTCGCCTGAAGCAACATGAGTCTCATGATCTCTAGGGCATGTCCATGACCAAGAAGCTCACAGTGCTGGCACCTTAGTAGACAACAATTTTGTTAGACAAAGCCTGAGACCCTTCCATTGCCATTCAAGCAATTTAGTATCATTAGACACTGAGGCAAAATATACTATTTCTTAAAAATATAAAAATAAAGCTCCATAATTCTTTATGTAGAATTTAGGATTATTCTTAGTTATATTGACATGTATGTTGACCTGTACATTTTGTATGTGTATATAATACAAGCTGTCTTAGTTACTTTTGTATTTCTATGAAGGGACACCATGACCCAGACAACTTATAAACGTAAATATTTATTTGGGGGACTTGTTTACAGTTTCAGAGGTTGAGCCTACAACTGTCATGGTAGAAAACATGGCAGCACACAGGCAGGCTCTGGAGCAGTAGCTAAGAACTTATATCTTATCTGCAAGTTGGAGAGTGAACAAGAATATTTTTACTGGAGCTGGCATGGGTTTTTTTCAACCCCGAAGCCCACCCCCAGTCCCACACCTTCTTCAAGAAGGCCACACTTCCTTATTCTTTCCAAAACAATGCCATGAACTAGGGACCAATCATTCAAATATATGAGCTCTTAGGTAGAAAGCATTCTCATTAAAACCATCACACACACATATAAAATCTGTCTAATGTGTTGTGTTTCTTCTGTACTTCAGTCTTTGTAGGAAATATATGAGAATATTATAAGAAGACCTGTTTCTTTGTTGACTTATCCACACTTTGATTTGTTTAACAAATATTTTTGAATTCTCGCTGCAGGCTTTTGGAAAACTTTTTCTCCCTTGAATGGGAGATTGATTAGATTGATTCAAAAAATCCCAGTCTTTCCTCTTTATTTTTCACTGGTTTTGTTCTCAGTCTCTTGCAATGCCTTTTGACTCTATAGCCAAGCTATAATGAACTGTGCCAATTGCTATGGTAGTTCCTATATCTTCTTATCCAACAACATAGACTGTTGCTAAGTAACATAAGCCCAAGAATTCCCTTACACATACATCTATGGCAATCCTACTGGCCTCTCCATGGCTAATGCTCTGTACTTCTATTCAAAGCCATTTGGGTCTTTTTGCTGAAGGGGAGGGGATACCTCAACACAACTCAACACAGAGCCCAAACTTACAATTGCTCCTGTCTGCCATGTTCCCCTCTTCAGCCTTAGTTAAGTCTCTGCTGTTGTATGTGTGCATGGGATCTTCTGTTCAATGACTAGTCTGGGAAAAGAGAACAAAACAAGTGAATACAAACAGCCACAATAAAACAAAAGTTAATAAAACTGCCTATCATAGCACCCCCTGAAATTGTCAGTGACTGTTACTGGGGTGTCTAGTTGGTGCTTAGACATCTACCCCTTCCTTATCGTTACTTCTCCATACTTTCCTATGTACCGACAACTGTATTGTAACAGGATCTGTAGGGGAGCATAGCACTAGGCATGCTTGACACAAGAAATGTAGGCTAAGCTCCCTAAAATCAACCATATTTCCTTTTCTATTTCCTGTTTTCTCTTCAGTTGAAAGAAGGTACTCTACTTTCTTACCATGTCAAAATCCAGGGTTCTCTGAAGCTCTCCATCCAGACAGCCCACATGTTCTTACATTATTAGTCTTCTGGATCACCAGGTATCTCACAGAAAACAGAGCAGATTTTTCTCTTCTCTCGTATATAATAATTTTTGTTTATTTACCTAAATGCTTAAAATTATTAATGTTCATTAGGATTTCTATGTATTTTTACAGTTTATTCATTTTATATCCCTATTGTAGCCCCTTCCCTCATCTCCTTCCCATCCCACTCTCTCTCCCTCTTCCCTCCATCTTCTTCCCCTAGTCCAGTGAAAGGGAAAGTCCTCCACCCTTACCATCTGACCCTAGCTTATCAAGTCTCATCAGGACTGCCTGGATCCTTTTCTGTGGCCTGGCAAGGCTGTATCACCGGGGGAAATGATCAAAGAGCAAGCAACTGAATTCATGTCAGAGACAACTGCCGATTGGCTACATCTGAGCAGGGGGTCTAGGTCCTCTCCATGCATGGTCCTTGGTTTGTGTATCAGTCTCTGCAGGCCCACCAAAAAAAAACCGTTAGATTTCTTTCTTTTTTTTTGCCCCTCTGTTGTAAACCATCTCAATCAACACTTCAGAGCAAGTGCACATTTCATTTAGCTCATGATTCTGTGAAATTTTTTTTGGTTGCCTGAGTTGGCTTCATTGTTTTCTATTTTGCTCTTTGAAACACTAGCCAGCTGCTAGCGACATGATCTCAGATTTTTGGCATGTAGGAATTTGCTAGGCTACCAGCTAGGTAGCTCTTATTCTCTCATTCTGCAGTCTGCCAGCCCTGCTTTCTCATCATGTTCTTTTTTGTATATTTGCATTTTTTGTTTTATTTTGTTTTGTTCTTCTAAAATTTAACTTTACTTTTTATAATTTATTCACCTTATGTCCCAGTTGTAGGCCCCTCTTTCATCTCCTCCTAGTACCACCCTCCCTCCCTCTTTCCCTCTATTCCCCTTTCATATTTCTCAAAAAGGGGGAGCCATCCTCCCCTACCATCTGACTCCAGCCTGTCAATTTTCTCATTAAGACTGCTTGCATCCTCTTCCTCCGTGGCCTACCAATGTTCCCCTCCCCCATCAGAGGAAAGTGATCAAAGAGCAGGCAACAGAGTTCGTGTCAGAGACAGCCCCTGCTCCCCTTACTAGGGTACCCACATGAAGACTGATCTGCCTATTGGCTACATCTAAGCAGGGGGTCTAGGTCCTCTTCGTGCATAGACCTTGGTTGATACATCAGTCTCTGCAGGTCCCCATTTGCCAGATTTGCTGGCTCTGTTGGTCTTCTTATGGAAGTCCTGTTTGCTCTGGGTCCTTCAATTCCCCTATGCTTTCCTACAACTTCCTCCACTCTGTCCAAAGTTTGGCTGTGAGTTTCAGCCTCTTCTTTGATGCCATATTGGATAGACTCTTTCAGAGGACATTTATGGTAGGCTTCCATCTGGTTCTCTCTCTTCAACCACTTCTGGTATCTATTCTATTTGCCCTTCTGAATGAGAATTAAGCATCGTCCCTAGGGTTCTCCTAGTTATTTAGCTTCTTTAGATCTGTGGATTGTAACATGGTTATCTGGTATTTTATGGCTAATATCCACTTATAAGTGACTATATTCCACTTGTAAGTGAGTATATTTCTGGTTCTGGGCTACTTCACTCAGGGTGTTCATTACAGCATTATTCATAATAGCAAGAATCTGGAAACAACCTAGATGTCCCTCAACTAAAGAACAGATACAGAAATTGTGGTACATTTACACAATGGAATACACTCAGCTATTAAAAACAAGGAAATCATGACATTTTGCAGACAAATGGATAGAACTAGAAAACATCATGCTCCTAGAATCCAACGTGCTGTGAGTTCTTGCTTGTGTTACCTTCACTATCATCTCATTCACGACAGCAAACCTTATGAATGCAGAGACCTACATCTGTCCTCCTTGTCCCTCTCAAATCCTCCCTCTGTGGTAAACATTACAGTATTTTTGGTTAGGTTTGCAAGATCTATTTCTCATAACCTATCGCAAGCTTGTTGCAGGACACCAATGATTCACTGGGGTCATTCTTCTCCTTTGGGATCTTTGTCTCCCCCCACTGGAGGCTTATGAAGCCACACTGTCCCCAATGAAGAGTCTGAACAGCTAGGATCTGAAATGGGCTTTCCTATACCTGTAACAGCAAGGCAATACTCAATATTCCTTGAGTGGCACCTAACTCCATCTTCTAGCTCTGCATCGTCCATCCCACATTTTATTTATTTATTTTTTTGAGAGTCTCATATTCTTTGTGAAACCTCTAATGTAGAACATGTTCCTGGATTCTGCACATAGGGAGTAATGGTTCACATACTACCTGAGCAGTGGCCTTAGTTAATGTCTCTGATTCCCTCCTATGTTAAAAATGCTTTAGTACTGAGCTTTGTGAAGCTTAAATGAGTCAGTGTAGAAGTGGCCCTGAATCTTGATTTTATTTTTAAATTGCATTGGTTCTTTTTAACTTTCTGCAAAGAACTGATTTTTTTTTAATACATGCCTTTTTATATGCCTTTTGCCTTTAAACATAATCAGTGCCAGGGAGTTTTCAGTTCCCACTGGCTTTTTTTTTTTTTCCTTCTGGCCTTGAACTTTGGAAATACTGCCAGATGACACTACTGTTTGTTGATTGCTTGGGTTAAATTTCTCTTTTATTTTATTTCACATGTGTTTCTCTTATCACTTCACTTGAATAAACATTATGGTGGAAGACATACATTTTCTCTAATGGTTAAATTGTGTTAGACTTGATTGGCTTTCAGCAATCAACTGATTCTTTAAACAACAGGAGCTGGCTTGAGTATTATCAAGTATATTTCTAACTGCATTGCACCAATGACTGAGGCCTTGCTCTCCTAAATAAAACAGGAAAAGAGGGAATTAAGAAACACTAAGCTCATTAGCTAACTAAACCTGGTGCTTTTATACAAAGCTTGAAGTGAAGACAGAAAATAAAATTAGGTATGAATATAAAATTATCTAAAATAAAAACTTAAAATAGCCACCAAACATCTCAGGGATGCTAAGTGGCTCAGTGGATAAAGCCTCTTGCTGTCAAGCCTGATAATATGAATTTGATCCCCAGGCCCCACACAGAGGAAAAAGAGAACTAACTTCTGCTAGTTGTCCTCTGATCTCCAGAGGTGCACTGTGGAATGCCCCCCAAACACAAATAAATAAACAAATGTAATAAAAATGTTTTTAGAAGAATTATCTTTTTTGAAACTACAATGAAAAAAAAATTAAGACTTAAAAGTCAACCAGAAATAGAAATTGTGCATTAGCAGCTGGTTTCATAGCCAGAGTGTCACTGAATGAATTAAATCAACTCATCACATCCACCATTACCGAGTGGACCATCTTAGTTGCAAAGGCCGCTGCAGTCTTCTGAAGAAAGCATACTAAAGACTGTTAGTTCATTTCATGCAAGTCCATTGTCAATAAATGGCCTCTGGGTTTTGCACACTAAACAGATCTAGTTAGATGGCTCCTGCAATTTCAGCCCTTGAAGCCTGGGCTCATGAGAGCCTGGGGAAAAGGTAGCACCTCTGTTTTCCTTGATGGTATTTGGATTTTCCAGGTATCGTATGCCTTTTTGAACCATTTAAGTAAGTTATTTCTTTGGATTATTACATCAATATCATGAAGTAGCAGACACAACTTCTATGGTTTTACTGTAGAAAACCAGGTAGAAGGGGAGGAGGACCTCCCCTATTGGGGAGGGCCACAGGGGGAGAAAAGAGAAGGAGGGTGGGACTAGGATAAAACGAGACACAGGGCTAGAGCCAGAATACAAAGTAAATAAATTGTAATAAATAATAGCAAATAAATAAATAAATACAAAAGAAAAAGAAAAAAAAAACTGGAAAACCAACAGAGGAAATTCATAGCTCAAATTTGCATAAGAGCCTGAAGTAGAACTTTAAGATCTCAGTCCCTCTACTCTGTATCTCCACCTCATTGAACCTTGTTTCTAATCTGGATTTTATTTTTTCATAAGTGCTGGTTACCATGATAGAGACATAGACCCACCTGGTGGGTCATTTATGACACAGTAGTTTTGTGAAATATTAACTTGGTCTTTTTGAACTTGACATAATATACTTAATAAGTACATTCTGGGCACGTTCTGTTATTAGAGCCATTTTCTACACATCATTTCTCCTCTGTTTTACAGTAAATAAAAAAAATAAATCTTTACTGCATACATTCAGGTTGTTTAAAATGATAATCTTGTTTAGTAGAAGCATTTAAAACACTTTGCAAATGGTAGCCATTACGGACACCACCAACTCTCATGAGCTCATAAAAATATTTCTTATTGTTCATTCTGCAAGCTATTATGCCAATCTGTAATAAAGTAAAGTGACTCCTTTATTATTGTTCTAGACCTGGGAAACTTTACATACAAACATTCTGGATTAGTAGAGCATCATTTAACACTGATGTAAGATGTCCTAGGTTAGAGAATTCACGTAAATAAACTTCTAGCAACATTGGACTACCTCCCTCTTTGCTGGAAAAAGTGACCTAAATTTTTACCAACTCACCTAATTATCCTTGTTCTAAACACCTAAAAATCAAAACCCACTGTCTCATGTCATAAAGATAACAAGACAGGGAGCCAATTTTTAAAACAAGAGACATTTAATTTAGAAATATGAACAGTTGGTGCAGGGGAGATGGCTCAGTGTTAAAGTGTTTGCTGTGCGTGCATGAGGACCTGAGTTTGGATTCCCAGAAGGGTAGAGCCCCAGAACTGGTGTGTGGAGACTGGTAGATCCAGTGGGCTTGCTCCCGAGCTGCTCTAACAGATACATCTAGCTTTCTCTCCACCAGAGTCCATGTCTCAGTAGGTAAATAATAATATGGACAAACAATTGAGGAAGACATCCTGATGTGCAGCAGGAATCCAGCCCATTGGTAGTGAGGACAACAGAGTCTTCTTGTTTGTGCCTGAACAGGTACCCAGGTCTCCTGCAAGAATTCCTGTTTTGGTTTGTACTGCCCATGTCTTCATCACTGTTCTGTTGTTGTAAAGAGGTACTATGACCAAGGCAACTCTTACAAGAGAAAGCATTTAATTGGAGCTTGCTTATGGTTTCAGAAGTTTAGTCTATTGTCATCATGGCAGAAAGCATAGTGTGACATAGACAAGCATGTTGTTAGACAGGTAGTTGAGAATTACATCCTAATCTGCAGGCAAAGAGAAAGAGAGGAGGGGCGGGGAGAGAGAGAGAGACAGACAGACAGACAGAGGCAGAGACAGACAGACAGAAAGGGAGAGAGAGACAGATAGATGATTAGATGATAGAAATGTTTTTAGAAGAATTATCTTTTTTGAAACTACAATGAAAAAAAAAATCAAGACTTAAAAGTCAACCAGAAATAGAAATTGTGCATTAGCAGCTGGTTTCATAGCCAGAGTGAGACAGAGAGAAACAGAGCGACAGAGGGAAACAGAGAGGCAGAGAGACTGGATCTGGCAGAAGATTTTGAAATCTTTTCAAAGCCCATGGTTAGTAACATGCTTCCTCAATCGAAACCACACCAAGTCCAGTAAGGTCACACCTTTAAATCTATTTTAAATAATGCTACTCCATGGTGATTAAGCATTTAAATATATGAGCCTATGGGGGCTATTTTGGCTTTTCTTTTTTTTTAATTTTATTTTTTTCTTATCAGTTACATTTTATTAACTCTGTATCCCAGCCATGTCCCAATCCCTCATTCCCTCCCAGTCCCTCCCTCCCTCCCTCATCTCCTTTTCAAGAGAGGGTTTTTCTGTGTAGCTTTGGCTGTCCTGGACTTGCTTTGTAGACCAGGCTGGCCTCGAACTCAGTGATCCATCTGCCTGTGTCTCCCTGAATGCTGAGATTTAAACAGCCACAGTGGATTATCCCAAATGCCTAGCCCAGAATTTTGTGCTTTTCCCTGTATTTATCTGATAGGTTTATGTATGTGATGCTTATTGGATTTGGTAGCCATTACGGACACCACCAAGGGTATGGGAAACCTAATTAGATCTGTCATTTCTGTTGTAGAACTTTCAGAGCTGTACTCTGTTTAAAGAACTGTTGAGCAGCAGTCTGACTCCATTTAGAAATACTTTCTGTTGAAGTGAAGATTGATAGTTTTTCACTGTCTACTAGAGAACCTGACAATTATGAGTCAGGTCAGTTAGAAAAATGTAAAACTATCTGATTATACTGTCTTGTTCCCTGGTCACTAGTTGGCATCTTTGCTTTCTTCTTAACTTTCGGTGTAGTAAACATTTTGGAACATTCGTGTTCGTTTAATATAACCATTTCAACTTTAATTTACAGAAAAAATGTAAAACATAAACAATTTTAGCGCTGTTAGTTTTTCCACTGTTTTTGAGGTAGAATTAACAAAATTGTATACATTTAAGGTTACAAATTGATGCTTTGAGATGTGTTGTGAAATGATTGCTGTAATCAAGCTTATTAACATATCCACAGCTTTCCTGGGTTACATTCTTTTTCCTTTAATGTTGAGGGCATATCTAGGATTCAGTCCCCTAACAAATTTCAAGTATGTCTCAGTATCACATCAGGGCTGTGGACTAATGACTCCACTGGAGTCTCGAAGTCTCTGTCTCTCCACGCAAAAGACTCATACCTATGATTATATCCTGAAAGTGCAGTATCCCCTTTGTGTGAACATGGTAGCTAGGTGCAGAGCTCCTGGCAGAGGGTGGAAGATGGTATGTGTTAAGAGACACGTGCTGAAACGTCCCAGTTGGCCCCCAGCTCTCCAGGAGCCCCCTGTTGATAAGCTAAACCCACAGTCACACAGGTCTCAATTGGCTGTTTGTGCTTGCCTCGCATAAACAATTTTAAAGGGAAAGAGACTACAGGGAAAGCAAGGGGAAACAAGGCAAATGGGATTTGACAAAACTAATAAGACCTGGATCACGGGGCATCATCTGAAGATACACTTATTCATCAGCCGCGTCAATCAGAAAATGGCAGGGAAATTAAGTGATTCTATCTCTTATGTGGAAGGGCCCAGGAACAGTTGTGTAAGAGCTGGCTGGAAGCAGAGCTCTTTATCGTTTATTAAAGAGAGCTCTGTCTTTTTCTTTCTCCCCCTGAGGGATGAATCGGGGTTTCTTCCCTCAGTGTTTGAACTGAGATCCATGCTATTTGGTCTATCTCTCTGCCATATTTCTTATCTCTTCTTTTTCTTCCAACTTTGAAGGGTGTGAAATGCTACCTACTCAAGTATATAAAGCAAGTAAGAGCACTGCTGGGCTCCTGTAATCTAAATACAAATCTTTCTGTGACACCATGTCCCCTACTCTTTACCGTCACCTGACCTCACTCACACATGCACACTCATTTTGGGAGTAACGTGACCATCCCTTGTGTAACAAATCTAAAAAATGTCATTGCCACATAGAATATGAGTTTGAGTTTTAAATTTGCCAATCCCCTTTTAAGCAAGGGGGTCTTCAGGTATAATAAGACTAAAATGTTCTTTAAATGTGGGAAGTTATCTTCTAATTCTGTTGATTGAAGCATCTGAATTATTCAGATTTCCTGGTTCCTGCTGTGCTCAGTAACACCTGTGCTATGAGACCCATGAAGAGTTCTGATGAACTCATTTTGCAGGAGGCAATGCTCAGACTGTGGTTCACGTATTTTCTATCAATCGTTGCTCTCTTGATTGAAACCAATTTTTGGAAGATTTGTATATATATCATTGATTGTACTGAGTTCCCCAAGGACAGTTTTCAACAAACCTGACCTTTGATTCTCGCCTTGCTGAGAGTCCTAGACTTCTGTATGAGAAGGGGATCTACCATTCTTCATGCATCTTCCGGCAACTTTACCAGTGAACCATGGGTGTCACTGGTAAGAGAACACCAGGAGTCTTTGGGATATTTCATCATATTCTCTTGATAATTGCTTGGTAGTGGTTAAGCATCCCATGCTTAGAGAGAGACATCAGATGTCACAGGTGGTAACTTATAATATACATTTTTAAAAGTAGTCTGATTCTTAAAGAGCAATAGGCATCCACTCTAGATAACTTGGGAAATGCATAAAAATTAAAAGTAAATAAATGAATAATCAGGTAGAACTCTGGGAACCCAAGGAAGGTCATGTTGAGACTCACCAAAGAATTCTTCACTTAGACATTAATCTCTAGGTTTAAAATTATATTATCTCAATGTAAGTGATGGCAGTAGGCCATGCTTTGATTTTACCCCAGTGGCTTTTCTTTTTTGAAAAGGAAAAAAAAAAAAGTTAAAGTCCTTGGAAAGTATCCTGGATTCCTGCAGATACATATTCTGTCTTCTTAAATGTTATTTAGTGGATCATGGTCAGATTCTTACCCTTAGCTTAAAAAGTGTGATGCTTTTGAATATATCGTTTTTATTATTATTATTGTTGTTCGTAGAAAAGGGGGTCACAGCACTCCTTGAATGACTGGCTCCTGCTGGAGAGAGTGGGAAGTAGATGAGGGTCTGGGTGGTTGAGGCATTCAGAGCCCCCAGCATTTCCCCTGAAGTCTGCTGCCCACCCTAGCAGGTAGTTCTGTCCTAGAGCGGGAGAACATCTTGTCCCGCCGCAGTAGGCAAATTTCCACTGCTTTGTCTCTTCACGAACATTAGCTCTTTGTTTTATTAGTGCCTTCCTGCTCCCAGCTGGTCCCCCAAATTTGACAAATGGGCCTGATTTACAAAGAGATATCCAATGGCAGCCTAATAAATTTTTGGTCACTGGTGTGGTACTGTAAACAGAAACAAATTGCTGGAAATATAGAAGACTTTTAATCTTATGCTTAGTTTGCCAAGGTTAGAGCCAAGACAAGCTAAAATGTCCTTAAGTGGAAAGCACGACATTGCACCCTGCTGTGCCATGGAGCCCTTTAGAAGAGAAATGAGAGCAGACAGTGAAGCAAGAAGTGCCTGGCAGCAAGAGCCTTACCCTTTTACCACATTGCCCTCCCCACTTTTCCCTCCTCACCTCACCCCTACTGCTGGGAAGTAGAGCTTATGGCAGCTACTCCTAATGCTGATGCTCCTTTCCACTTGAATCTCATGCTTGTTTTATTGGTGCTCATTTTTGGTATCCACTTAATCTAAGGAGATCTTAGGAGCACAGCATCCAGAGAACATCGCCAAAGATTAATTAATGTTTGGTGATGGAGGACAAACATCCCCTGTATCTGGAAACAAGCAGTTTGCCAAATTACTTACTTCGGGTAGGGGTAGAAGTCTGAGGAATAGATTCGAGTAAGTTGGCAGTAAGAGGCAATATTTCAAAATGAAGATGGTTGTATGTATATATGAATACATATGTTCATATCAATGATTGCTATTGCTTAGGCTATCTTATACAACTCAGAAAGTCTCCTTGAACCTTAATCCAATGATTTTGTGGAATATTGACAGCTATGAATAACGAGGGTAGGAGAGACCTGGTAGAATGTTGGTTAATGTTGATGAATATTGTCATCCTTAAAGGGTTAAGAGACAAACATAGGACCGTAACAGGAAAAGAGCTGAAAGCATTGTCTCAGGTCATGTAAGCATAAGGAGGTAATTCAATGCCAGATTATTTTCTGCTTTGAACACTTTTATCTGATGATGATCTAGAAGTCTGAGCAGAGGATGAGGCTCTGGGTTAGCCCATACCCAGCCAAGACATCAGAGGAAGTCTCAGGAGGTAAAAGTGCTTCAAGTTAACAGGATGATGAGAAGACAAACGGGTGTTCTTTTCTGGGTTCTTCAGAAATAAATTTGCTATAATGTCTTTTTAATGATCAAAATATTATAACTCACGTTAGCATAGAAAAAGCTCTTTGGTCGGTTGTAAACTAAATAATGTGAAATCTCTCCCTGGCCTGTAACCAGAGAGAAAATGTTTGCAAGTGGGGCTTGTCATATGTTCAGCCAGTTAAGGGTGTACGCACATAACTTTCCCTGTCTGCATGTGTCAGAAGTACAGTGGTGATTAAAATACTTAAGGCGCTGGGGATATCAACACACCAACAGCAAAACATTTAGATGGTTCTGCTCATAAAGGCTCACAATGTCCTCCCATATTGCTATCCCAAAGCTTCCACTAAGAGGAACTGTAATACAGGGTCACCTTGTCTACCGTGCCCTGACTACTGAAATTGTGCACAGTGGTTCTGAATGATTACATGGTGTTAGGGATCACTGCTCCTGAAGTCTGATGGTTTCCAACCCATCAGGGCTTTATGGCATCTTGGCATGGTGTTTTCCTGGTAGATGTTATTTCTTAGTCAGTAGAATGATAATTTAAAGTATTACCTATTTCCTTTAGTCCCACTATCTTATGATAGTCTCTTGTTGTGGTCAATACAGGATTGTAACCTTTTGGAGGAAATAGAAGGCAAGGAATTTTTTTTTCTCTAATAACAGAATGCCTGCAACAAAAGGACACTCTGCCCCTGTCTACACTCACCTTGCCCATTTTCCATCACCACTGAGCTTGTCTGTGCTCATCTTCTCCTTTGACACCACTATCCCTTATATTTTACTTTTAATAAACAGTCCTAACCTGTGATCTGCTTATTGACTTCTCACTATATTTCTTCGCCCCTGTAAAACAGTCCCAGGTAATTCCATGCTATTTTCTTGCTATTGCCCCATTCTCTCCTGATTTCACAAACTCAATTTGCATCCAGTATGCGTAATCCCTCTCTAATGTGTATCCTAGTTCATTGGAATATTGTTTGTATCCCTCTCTCATAGGGTGAACCTTTATTTGCTATGGTCACTAATGTCTTATTGTTAAAAAAAAAAAAACAGCCATCTTGTCTCTGTTCTCCATAGGAGCCACTTGCTACATTTTTTGTTTTCTTTTCTCTCATTGCCCTATTGCCCACTGCTCTGTAGTTTGATTCTCTGACACATTGTTCTCCTTCATAGCTACTGTCTCTTAGATTCCTTGGGTCTTAGAATGACTAGGAGATAAAATTCTTTATGTATCAGGTCTTCACACCTGTACCTCTTCAGTTTGCTCATAATGAGTATGAGTCCTGCTACAAATGTACATGCACACTCCCTTTATAACTTCTAACATACAGGCCCAACAGTCCTCTGCAGATCTCAACTTGAATGTGTCACAGAGATCTTATATGCAACATCCTAAAATGTTATTCTCAAATCAGTGCAGACACTGCCTTCTAAACGTTTCCCCACTCTGACCTCTAGTCTCTGCGTCACCTCTCACATCTCTATGAGAACTGCTATAAATTTCCAGCTTATACCCAGTCAGCACACATACTCAAGGTTCTATATCCGTGGATGAATGTATAAAATTATGGATAAAAACTATTATAAAAATCACATTTGTAATGAACATTTATAGACATTTAATTTGTCAACATTCCTTTTTTTTCTTCTTCTTGGATTGTTTGAGACAGGGATTCTCTGTGTAGTTCTTGCTGTCCTAGGACTTGCTCTGTAGACCAGGCTGGCCTCAAACTCAGAGATCCACCTGCCTTTGCTTCCCAAATACTGGGACCAAAGGCGTGCATCACCACCACCTAGTGTCATTATTTCTTTAAAGTGAGAATATAACAAGTGTTCATATTTGCATTTTGTTGGGTATTTGAGTAATTTAGAGGAATTTACCGAGGAAGATTGCACAGATTACATGAAAATATTATTCTGTTTTATCTGAGACTTAGAGATCCTTATAATTTTGTATCCTCAGGGGTTCCTACAACCACGCTCCTAATTGATACCAAGTGACAGTGGTACCTTCATCTTTTGTTCCATATCTGAAGTAATAATAATAATCATGGTGATAATAATAAAAAATAATCTTTCATAAAACCGAAATGTAATTACACCTCTTCCAAAGCTCTGACTTAATTGGTCTCCCATTGTCTTAGGGGAATGTAGTGGCAAAATCATCAAGTGAATGAGAACTTAGCCACAAAAATCTAGAAATTTCAACAGGATAAGTGTTTCATGTTCTGGAAACACATTGCTTATATTTAAAACACATAAAGTCTTGTACAATGGGGCCATATTTATCTTCCTATCCCCCGAATTCACTGAGATCACCAATAGTTGCATATTGCTGCTATTCTGTTTGAAAACACTGTTTACTTTATAATTCTTGTTCTCCTTTTGTTGTTATTGTTGTTTTACAGGACTTGAATTAAACATTAGATGGGACTATTTAATTCAACTGTGTTTCTAGAACCCATGGAATTTATCATTGTTGAAATTCTTCTTAGATCTTGTGGTTAACTATCTACTCATTTGTTGGTTTCATCGATTAAATAAATTGTAAAGGCTGAACCTTTGTTCTGTCTTTCTCCCATGAACTGAATGTATGATGATTGAGCTATACATCTGGTAACAAAGCATTGAAAATTATGTGCACTTATCAAAAAAAAAAAAAGCAGTAAGGAAAGAGGCAAAGAAACAGGCCATAACGGAGACACCTAAGAGAAATGTGGAGGATCCAGTGGGAAATAACACAGAGTAGAAAGTGCTGTGGGAAAATCTGAGCAGCCAAGAGGAGGAGTCCACTAGTAGCTTAGGAAAAAGGATTACAGATGAACATAGATAGGACCTTTCTTCTAGGAAGTCCTTGGTAACCTTTGAGGCAAAAAGATTTGGTCGACTTTGGGGGACAGAATGAGATTATAACATAATGAGTTGAAGAAAGTAATGAGTATCCAAAGTAATGAAAACAGACACATAAAAGCACACTTTCCCATGAATAATGAAATCAGAGTGAAGGAAGGGGATGACTGCAATAGGGACAAGTTCTTAGAAAGTTTGCAAAATCAAGAAAATATCTTTGTGTGTTTGTCTCTGTTTGTTTCTGTCTCTCTGCTTCCGTTTGTGTGTCCTTCTGTTTGTCTCTTTCTGTGTCTCTGTCTGTCTGTCCCCCTCTCTGTTTCTCTCCTTTCTCCCTCTCTTCATGTTCATGGAGAAAGAGTTTAATGTTTATTGGAACACATGACATTGTTCTCCTTAAATCCCATATAGAATTCCCTTGGGAATAACAACAAATGTTTCTTCTTGTGCTTCTTGTAAAAGAAGAAGCAGTGAGGGTCACTCAGAAGTTGGTTGAAGAAAGACTGACTCTTAGGGTTGAAAGTCAAATGTGTTCTTGTTTTGTTTTGTTTTATTTTTCAGTAGAGAATTACATGAAGACAGGCAGGTTTGCAAGGATAAGCATAGATATCTGACCATTAGTAAAACAAACATTTTGGACAATATATTTATCAATTAAAGATAGAATATAGGACCTGAGACAAAAAAAAAAAAAAGCCTTTGAATTTGTATGACTAGAGCTTTCAGGGTACAAACCTGGACAGTATTATTCTAACAAGTTAGGCTTGCCCACATATTCTGAAAGTCTAATTAAAGTGATAAATAATGACAAAAAGCTGAGAAAGATTCATTCAATGTGGCAACATTGGGATAAGAAACAAAGAGGTGCAGAGACTTCTCAAGTGCATCTTTGACACACTAGCATGAGATTTAGGTTTAACAGAAGATAGGAAGTATGCCTAACTAGGCTTGATTCTGGTTCTGCCTATCACTGACCCAATGAGATGTCTGGACTCCAGTTTCTTCTTCAAAGTGATCTGAAGGTTTTCAAAAACTACATAATATCTACTTCTGAAAGACAAGTTCCTTTCCTCCTCTGACTGACCCCTGACTTCATCCTTCTGTTTTCCAGCATGGGGTTGTTGGAGAAATTCAAACTCCTTTGGCCCCTTTGTTTCAATAGTCTGTCAATCAAAGAGAATGTCTATCTTGACCTCTCTTCCTTCTAGAGACTGTGATGCTCTGAATGAAGCTAGGTTGGTGCCAAATGCCATTTGGATGGTTAGTTGTATCCCACTATTATCATTACAAATGCCACAAGGGGCATGACAGATCCAGAGAAAGGATAGAACAGTGAGTAGCATATTACCAAATAAATCCATACGATCTTTCTGGCATATTAGGTACTCAACAGTTTGACAGCAGTTTTTTCTTTGTGTAGTAAGTGATCATAAGCATGTGGGTAGTGAGAGTAAGTTTGTCAACCCACTACTTAAAGATTAAGCAAACTTCTGATTTGTAGCAGATTATTTTTGTTGTAAGGCAGACGTGTGCTAAGATACAAGCTTGCCTGCTGCAGCCACATACTCTTGTACCGTCTGACAGAAAATGGCAGTGGAGGAGATTAAAAGAGAAGTAAAACAATGGTGTGAGATGCTCCCTCCTCTGCTACAATTTGTTTCCCTGCTGTTCCTTGCTATTTCTCTGAAATAAAGGTCAGTGCTTTAATTTTCAGTGTGGTTTTTCCCGCATTCACTGGGCTTTCATTTTGCTCAAGCTTTCTGTATTTATACGCACTGTTTTACCGATTGCTTTTTTTTTCTTACTTTCACCATTTGAATCAACAAATACTAGATTATTAATTATTAGTTTTATTATATGAATACAAATTTCTGTGATTAATCATTGCTTATTTATAGATTTTGTCTTTTTTTTTAATCCCATTCCACAAGAAGGGCAACAGAACCAAAGAATCTGGGCACAGGGGTCTTTTCTGAGACTGATACTCCAACCAAGGTCCATTTGTGGAGATAACCTAGAACCCCTGCACAGATGTAGCCCATGGCAGCTCAGTGTCCAAGTGGGTTCCCTAGTAATGTGAGCAGGAACTGTCTCTGACATGAACTCAGTGGCTGGCTCTTTGATCATCTTCCCCTGAGGGGGGAGCAGCCTTACCAGGTCACAGAAGAAGACAATGAAGCCAGTCCTGAAGAGATATGATAGGCTAGAGTTAGAGGGAAGGGGAGGAGAACCTCCCCTATCAGTGGGCTTGGGGAGGGGCATAGGAGGAGATGAGAGAGGGAGGGTGGGATTGGCATATACAGCTGGGATACAAAGTGAATAAACTGTAATTAATAAAAATATAAATAAATTTAAAAACATCTCCATATTCAAATTCAGACTCTGACAAGTGGTAGGGTATAATAGATTGTGCCATCCACCCCACCTTTGTTCATAATTAGCCTCAGGCTACCATTCCTGTGTTTTTGTAGTTAGACTGAAGGCCATTAATAACATTTTATATAAGAAATATAAATCCTTGTGTTTCCCCAACATAATTGGGTCTCAAGCTGTGCTGCTTTCTAAGTTCTGGTCATCTCACTTTGGAGATTTATTTCAGTTACTTTTTTCTAAAGTGTGATTCCAGGTCTTGGGTAAGAAAGATGGCACTGTTTCCCACGACAGAAGAAGGCAGCACAGGTTAAGCTAGTCATCTGACGAGGGGTGGGCAGGCCTCAAGCTCCCAGTTTTCTCAGATGTCCTCACCTCCTGCAGTTTTTATTTTACTTCGGTGGGGACTCAAGCCAGGGCCTCCTACTTTAGACAAGTGCCCTACCGTGTCCCCACATCCCCAGCCTTAGGAGTTTTGAGACAGACTTTCACTGTGTAGCTTAGACTGAGCTTCAGCCTATAAAATGCTGGGAAGACAGGTGTTCATCAACATAACTGAAAGTCTACAGAGAGTTCAAAAGTTGGGTTGGAAGACGTCTGGATAAAAAAATAAATAGGTGTTTTATCTCTTTTCCATTTTCAGTGCATCTAAGTTTGTGTTTGCAGTTTAAAATATAGACCGAGAGGTTGAGATAGTTTTTTATGTCCAATGCTAATAACATGCAGATGATGTAACTTAGCATAGCAATTATGGAAAAGAATTCTTCAAAACATTAAAAAATGGAACTGTTCTATGATCAAGATATTCATGTTCCACTACTGAGTATATAATCAAAAGAAGTCCAATTGTTCTGTTTGTGTGCTAACTGCCCATCCATGGTCATCACGCAGTTATTCCCAATAGTTAAAACTCATCCTACATTTAACTCATCCTGCTAATAACATGGAGAACACATATGTACATGCATATTCACAAGTTCTATTCCTCCTCAAAAATAAGAGAGGACAAAAACATAGATGTAATTTCAAAACTTACAAACATACAAAAATATGATCTAATCATTGATTTTAAAGAAGTGTGTTACACTAACGGATACTAACATGTTGAATTATCTTGTCCACCTGATATCAATCCATTCGCATAATTAGTATGTGTGCATGAGCACGCGTGTGTGTGCCAGAGGGTAAGCCAAGGGGGAGTTTCCTTGGCTGCTGTCTACTTCTTGTTTGTTTGTTTGTTTGTGGTAGAAAGAGTTACTTGTTGACCTGGGACTCTCCGAATTGGTAGATAGCCCTTGTGATCTGCTGGTCTCTACACCTCCAGAAGAAGAATTGTAGGAATTCTCTGCACTTAACTTTTAAACCTGCGTGTTCTGGGTTATTGCTCTCAGGCCTTCATACTTTGAGCACTTTAGTGACTGAGTTATTACCCTAGGCCCATACTAATTCTTTTTAGGTGTTGAATTTTACTTCATAGTAGTTTTTTGAAGATTTCTGTTTCTCTTACAATGAGAAAAATAAACGATTAGGTATTTTTGCTTTTCCTAAGGTCTTAATCTAGTCTTAACATTAGCTTTATATAAATAGGCCATATTCCTTTTACAACTATTTTGAAAAAGAAATTATGGAGTAATTGGAATTTTGACCATCAGACCATTTGCATTCAAGGTGATTACGGATATAAGTAAGTTAATATCTGCCAAGTTTGCTCTTGTGTCTCTTCCTTCTTTTTTCTTGCCATTGTCATTTCAATTCAGTCATTTAAATAACTGTATTTTATTTCCTGCCCGTCAGTTACACTTGCCCTTTAGACATTGATAACTTACCTTCGGGTTTGTACTATAGATCTTAACTAATCCAATTCTGTCTTCAAATGACATTATCTAGTCACACCATTCAGATTCTCAAGTCTTTTAGGTATCTTATGCCAGGGTACTCCCAAATTAATCTCTTCCATTTTATTTATTGATATTTTCTAATATTCCAGCACAGTGGTTCTCACCTTTCCTAATGCTATGATTCTTAAATATAGTTCCTCATATTTTGTTGATCCCCAAACATACAATTATTATTGTTGCTAATTCATAAATGTAATTTTGCTACTGTTAGAAATTATAATGCAAATATCTGTGTTTTCCAATGGTCTTAGGTGACTCCTGTGAAAAGGTTATTTGACCTCCAAAGGGGTAAAATCAAAGGTTGAGAACCACTACTCTGACACAATATTTTTCATTGTTGTAACTTTCAATAGTTATATTTTGGATAAATTAAGAATAACAAAAAAAAAACCCTTATTTTCACCTTTACTTTTTTTCCCTGACATTTTCCATTTCTTTAAATATTCATGTTTTTTTATCTATAATTCTTATGTTTCTTCCTGAGGGACTGCTTTTAATATTTCTGGGAAGGTAAACTGTCTCAGTTCATTTTATGTAAGTATGTCACCAAAGGCCAGGAACGGGACAATTTATAACAAATTAAAAGTTTAATGGTTTAAGATTTAGAGACTGGCTTGGGCTAGAAACTATTTGCTACATTGCCCCATGGAAGAAGGACTAATGACTTCAGTTCATTCACACATGTGGAACCCTGTGAACTAAACTCCTTTTAAAGATCCAGCCATTGAAGACATTTTGGAAGAACAGAATTCATAGCAAGGGCTCCAGCAGTGTGTTCCCTCCATTGTTCGTTGGAAGATGAATTCTTTCATCCTCCACTGCTGAATATTGTCATTGAACATTGAATGCCACTTAACTCGGGATATTCTGTAAGTTTCACTGACCTGTGCTTTGGTCTGCCACGTGTATTTTATGGAGTTCTTGGCTATTTTTATGTTTCTTTCCCCAAACTGCCATTTCAGTCTTTTTGATAATTAAGCCAGGTATGCTACAACTTTTGATGTTACCATTGTAGTTTTTTTTCTTATTTATTTATTTATTTATTTATTTTTTGAATTTTATTTTTTTTCTTATCAGTTACATTTTATTTACTCTGTATCCCAGCCGTGTCCCAATCCCTCATTCCCTCCCAGTCCCTCCCTCCCTCCCTCATTTCCACCGTGCCCCTTTCCAAGTCCACTGATGGGGGGGGACCTCCTCCCCATTCATCTGATCCTGTTTTATCAGGTGTCTTCAGGACTGGCTGCAAAGCCCTCCTCTGTGGCCTAACAGGACTGCTCCTCCCTTGGGGGGTGGGGAGGCCAAAGAGCCAGTCATTGAGTTCCTGTTAGAAATAGTCCTTGTTCTGGATGCCCCATTTCATTTTTTCTCTCTCTTTCATTATTTTTGCTCCTTGGCTTCTGGTATGGAAAGTCTCTGATGACTTTTCTTCAGGCTCCTAAACTCCCTACTGCTTGTATCATCTACTAATGAGCCCAGGGAGATGCTTGTCGTTTTTGTTGCGGTGATTTTTATCTGCGACATTTCTTTTTTGATTCTTTCTTAGAGTATGTTTTACAGAGCTTTCTGCTTACATTATTCATCTACTTGTACCTATTTCCCTATTCTCATTAGAGATTCTAATTAAAGCTTACATTCCTTTCGAATATTTCACTTAAAATTGCCCATCCCGTATCCGGCCTTAGGAAGTGAGAACTTCGGGGCAGAGTGCTTCATAGTTGGTCTGATTCAGTGCTTGTTTAATAAGATGGCAGAGTTGTCTAAGTCCTTTGATTTTTCTATGTTCCTTTGACTTTGGACTTCTCTGAGTACTCCACCTCCAACAGTCTGCCTTACAGAGTTCTAATCAATAGTCCATTGTGACCACAGAAGAGGCAGAGCCAGCGGTGTCCATGTTAAATCGTCTTGTCCTGGACCTGCCTCTCGAGGCAGCAATGATCTTGTTATCCCAGAAGCATATATGCATTGTCTCTCCACCCAACCCTCCCTGTCTTGACTGTATGTCACTAAACCATCTTTGCTCTTTGTTTTCCTTTCCTCACTTCCTGAGATAACGCATTCATTGGAGCTTGTAGATATCATGTCTTTCTACTCATTGGCTAACAAAGATCACAGTATTTTCTCCTCCACTCTAGTAGGCCTCATTGTGAGGAAGACACTGAATACATTTTACAGTGATAATAATCTTCAAAGAAAAAAAATATTTCAGCAAGGCATGGTGGCACCTGCCTTTAATCCCAGCACTTGAGAGGCAGAGTCAGGCAAATTTCAGTGAGTCTGAAACCAGCCTGTTCTACATAGAGAGTTCCAGGACATCAAATGCAACATAGTGAGATCTTGTCTCAAACAAACACACAAAACGAAAACAAATGACCAAACATTTCTCTTTTCTTTGGAGTTTTGATTGTCTAGGATTTTCTAGGATCTGTCGAGAGTCCTAAAAGCACACCCCATGAAGGTGTGACCACCACCCAGAATATGAGTTCTCTAGTCTCACGCTAGGCCATCCTCAGTCTCATGCTCTTTAGATGACGACTTCATTAGTGTTCCTGCTGTCACTTGCACGAGGCCACCTACTATGATCTCCAGGTTCTTGTGTCTCAGACAAGAAATTGGAAATAATAGTAGTGATAGAAACAGGAACAATTTATTCAGAAATAGAAACGTATGCCTAAGATAAGAATGGGCCAGTTCAGAACATTTTTAAGCTCAAAAGCCCTGGAGCACAGGAGTCTTGATCCTTTCTATGTCATTTGCACAGCCCCCACATTCTCCAGCATTTGAAAATCCTGTTTTCATATTCCTCTGGACATTGTTGTAGTCGTTGTTTTCCCCATATGTCAATAATGATGCCTTTGGAACCTGCCTCCTCCCTGTGCTCTCCTACATCCCTCCCAGGTTACAGACCTGCTCCAAATAACTGGATCCTGGTAGTGTCTCTGATGAAGCCTTCTGTGTCTGTTGGGGAGAGTTGGTTCCATAACCTTAATTTTCTGGCCCACACAAAGGAATTGATTTTCAGCTTGAGTGGGTTTTTCTGTTTGCAAGGAAGTGACTGACTGCTCTGAAACTCTCTAATGTCTCAGGCGGAGTAAGAAGTCACTGTTTGCTTTTTTGAAACAAATTGTGTTTAACTGTGCTACAAATCTCTTACAGAAAGAGGCAGAGAATCTGCCATTATCACTTTTGTCATGAGTCTTCCTAAAGTCAAGAACCGAAAGCTGACAGACAGTGGGTTATTATTTGATAGATGCAGCAAATGGATGCATGGACAGATGAATAAATGGAGAGTCATCAATTAGTAAAGCCCGGATGAATCACTACTGAAGCAAATAAAGGAAAAATCCAGTGGTGTGGTGCTGAGTGCTTGTCCAGCATGTCCCAGGTTCGGTGCCATCCCTAGCACCACCGAAAACAAAGAATACTGAAGAAACAAGAAGGGCATCATTTTATCGAGTTCAGCCTGGAAAACCAATCACAAAGAGTTAGAATAAGAAAGAGAAAAGAAATATTTTAGGGTATAGTTTCTTAAAATGTAGGTCATTACCACTTGTGGGATCATATCACTGAATGGGAGGGGTAGTCACGAAAAGTATGTCAAGAACAAAAGTTTTCTGCATGCACAGTGACCGAGGCCCGGAGACTGGATGTCTATGGCTGGTGTCACACAGCTCCTAAACAGAAACCTAGACTTGAATTCAGGGAGTATACTGCACAACTTCCATACTCCACAGTTTTGAGGAAAGGTATTTACATGTATTAAAACACTTGGTGCCTTTCTTGGTGCCGACTGAATTTCTGATTCTGTTTTTGTTTCTCCCAAGCATAAGCCATTTTGAAAAAGCACATGTAGTATTTCTACTGCTGAGAAAATAGACCTTCTTTCGAAAGTCCTAATTCAGTAATAGTCCGGTTTTATTTGGCCTTGTTGGAGAATAAAGTGTTCTGTATGTATAATTTCCCCAAATGTCTGACCTTACTTTTTCAAAACCAATTCTAATTGATCTAGAAAATCATGCTTCAAAGGACTTCTGAATTGACTACATCTTCCTCCAAGCAAACATTTCTTTTCAGACTCAGAATCATCCTGAGAAGCATCTATTATTTTACTATTAGGCAACTTACCTTTGTAAACATTTTAGTGTTTCCATTTCCTTGCTAACCATTGTACTTTTTCTTTAAAATTCTAAGATGTACCTGGATACATCATAAGTACATTTAAATAATATGCAGGGAACGGTACAGGTTTATTTGTTTTTTTTTTTTTGTAACTTTATTTTATTTTAGCTGTGTATGTATGCACATGAAGATATATACAGATGTATTTTTTTCTTTACTCTTCCTTCAAACCCCTCCCTCTTCAAGTTGATAGTCTCTTTTTCTTGGACTATTGTTGTTAAATAGAGCTAGCTGTATTTCATAAAATACATTCATAAAAAACTTAAGTAAATGATTTTGACTAATATGTATAGAACCCAGTGAGAATGTTCAAAATTATTGTTTTCTTGGCCCCAACACTTTTCTCTCTTTGTGAAATTACTTGCTGTCTTTGAGAAACTTCAGTGTTGAGTCTCTGAATAAGACTTGATTTTGAAATTGGGCTATAAAAATACAGCTCTTCACACAGAAGAGCTCAACCCTCTTTTATAATATGTTATTCATCCTTTTGACATTTGAAGTACTGTGGCAAAAACAAATTAGTCTGTAGAACTCTCTTCTTTTAAAGATGTTGCTAATCTTCACCTCTGGGTTTGAGGTGAGGGAGGGATGAATGCCTGAGTTTGGCACAGCTCCTGCAGCTGTTCACATGGTGACAGTTTAAGGATGGCTTTCTCAGTGCACACATCATTGAGATATCCAAATGAGAAAAGAAACTAAGATGTTTTGGTTGGTGAGTTGTTGAACTTCAGCTGTGTGGGTGGGGAAAATATCACTCATACATGAAGATTAATTACTGATTAGTTTGCCAAGAAACATGATGCTGCTGAGCCATCTGCTGTGCCATTGTTAAGAAGGGCAGTCTTGACCAAGTACTCGTTAAATTCTTCTAATAGTCCACTTGCACATTGCCAGTAGTCATCTGGGGTCTTATAAGTTGAGGTGATGCTGGGATTTTATGAGCAGTTGGATCATGTGCTTTAAAACTTAGATCTCTTACTAGCATTTAGATCTGTAGTATTAGCTTTTCTCACTACACAGTAGCTCATATCAAATTCTTATAGAAGCATTCTGAAAAGACAATGTGAACATTAATATTGACTTAGAAAAACTAAACAAACATCTCATAATCACAACATAACACACTTTGGCCCTTTCCTGTAGTAGTATTTCTCCTATTTGGAATGAGCCATGTATTTTAATTCTTGTTTATCTATCACATAGTATTGGTTATACAGCTTGATTTCCTCATAATCCCATCAAACACAAAATTTACCCTAGATTTTCACATATTTATTATTTAATAGCTTCATGGTAGAAATTATGTCAATCTCAGACTTTCTTACTAATGGCCAAAGACCTGGAAGTCATGGTATAGTCTGTTGGAATGCCAGTCATCTTAATAATTAAGGCAAATGGTTTGACTTTACCTTAACCTAGGAAGTACATACCACTGAGGAAGAAACTAATTTATAATTTTACATAAGGGAATAGAACTCTAGTGACTTAAAGGCATGATAAAGAATAAGAATGGTTAGGAACAAGTTTTTCTGAACCAAGAATGTCTAGAGAATTCTTCAACAGGGAGTGAAATGAGACCATATATAGTCAAATCAAATAAAAATATATTATTGTTCCTCCAGGGAACTGATACCTTTCTTAGCAGAAAGCACTTACTAATGTCTATATCTGATAGTACTACATGAATAAGATCCTTCTAATGCTAAGGTTTGGCCAGCAATGATCCTGGAAGCAATTTACTCTCTTTCTATACCACCCTGTTTTATTTTCTTGTGTCTATAACTGTGAAGTCATCCTCATGTGCTGTAACTTAATTTCTTTGGTGGCAAGTGTGCCATTACTATTTCCCAGCACATAGAGACTGAAGACTAGAAATGATTGTAAGAAGGTAAGTGGGCCACCTGAAATTTCACAGCTCAGGGCTTGTTGCCAAAGGCATGCAAGGGCTCTGAAATTGACCAAAGCTGAAGGATCATGGTCATTGTTATGGCCCAGCTGTCCTCAAAAATCTTCTTTCAATTTAATTTGATGGCCAACTCAAAAGTAATGAGGGGAGTATAGAAAGGATTGCTGGCATTTAGCAGAGTCAACCTTCCTCAGTCAGCCTTGTCAGAAGGAAATGCAAATGGAAAGAAGTGGAGAACCAGGGAAGTACCTTGAAATGCTGAAAAACTCATTCATCATAAGCCATAAAGTATAATGATCCCATATATCCTGTAGCTACTTTGCACGGGCACCGGTCTAACTCCACTGCATCTATTTGTATGTAATTTTCACAGGAACCACAAGGTGTGTTTATTATCTTTTCCAACAGATGTGAGAAATAATAAGAGTTTATGTGCCATGATATAATATGGGTATCTAAAGTTTTGTTTTTTCCTATGTCCCCATGAGCGCTAAAATTTTAAGCAGAATGTGTAGATATTATGTAGGAAGGTCTAGGTTTTAAATGGGAAGTTATGTGCACACACACACAAACAGACACACACACAACCACAGACACACGCATAAACTCCTTTGTTCAGAATGACCATTCTATACAAAAAGGTCTTGATTGGAAAGATACTAAAAATGTGATAAAGGAATGTGCCCAAAGAGAACCAGACAAATGTTACTCTTTTGTGGTCAACATCAAGAACAAATTCCAGTAAATGTGGAGGGATTTCATGTGCTGTTTTCATTTTGCTTTGGTTTCCTGGAATAGTGGAAGCTCTCCATTTGGGAACACTGATGGCTGCCCATGGCTACTTCTTCCCCATCTCAGATCACGTCCTCACACTCAAGGATGATGGTACCTTCTACCGGTTTCAAGTAAGTCAAAACGGAGATGTTCTTTCATAGTAAATCAGAAAGCCTGAACTTTTTTTCCCGTGTGTTTACAGAACTTTTGGAAACTATTACACTATTTCCTTAGCCACTTAGGCAGTAGTTAGTGTTCACATGGAAGCGTCAGAAGCAGTCATGAGACACCATTGAAAAACTGTGGAAGCTGAACTGTGTAAAGACTGAGGTTACAGTTTAATATAAAGAAAGCATAAGGAAAATTCAGCAGGTGACTTCCTGGAATCAGGATAAATAGGATAGACGTCAGCTCTAAATGCCATCTAGAAAGCAGGTCGTTGAGAGACGTAACTAAAGCGATACTTCCACCTGTGATCTGTAACCAACTTCAGTCCTGGCAAGCTCCTGTAATACCTAAGAAGTATTCATGATTGGCAAGTCAGTTGTCTATATGTGTCTACTTCTTCTTGTTTTTAAGGGAAAGTCTTTACTATTGAAAGATTACATTTTTTATACACTCCTAATTTTCAGAAAATTTTTCATCTAGAAGCCACAAGTAAATTTTAAGACTAACAAATTCTCACCTGGAGGGAATAGGAACCTCACAGGAAGAACAACAGAGACAACTAACCCAGTCTCATGGGACCTTACTGAGACTGAGACATCAACTAAGGAGCATGCATGGTCTGGATCTAGGTCCCCTGCACATATGTGGCTGATGGGTAGCTTGGTCTTCATATGGATTGCCTGTCGAGTGGATTGAGGGATGTTTCTTATATGACTCAATTGCCTGCTTTTGGCTCACTTTCCCCTGGCAGCACTGCCTTGCTTGGCCTCAGGGGATGATGATTTGGTCAGTCCTAATATGACTTGATGTGCTGGGGAGGGTTGGTATGGGGGGAAAGAAGGGAAAGGCAGGAGCACACCCTTGGGATGTAAAGTAAATAGACTGAAATAAAAAAAAAAAGAGACTAACAAAGTCTTACAAATTCTAAAGGAATGATTGCTTTATGCTTACACAAATTTTTAAAAGTCCATTTTTATAATCAACATAATAAATGAAAACTCCAGTAAACAAAAACAAAATACTTATTTAGAATGAAAATGCTGAATATGGCTGACTGCCCTCTTGAGAATTATCTAATTTAATTTTTTTTTCCGTGAAACAAAAGAGTTCAGACATGGCCCTAGGTTAATGATAATGTATTGAATTAGCCAGAATATTAAACCCTTTTCTCTGTTCTTGACCTTCCCAGAAAGACATTTTTTAGGCAGACAAGGTTTGAATGTTTTATTCATGCTTATAAGTCATGAGTGAAAGTTGCAGTGCACCACATCCAGAGGAGGGAAGAGAATGTTAAAGAGTTTTAGGACAAAGTTAGGAAATGAGAGCAAATGGCATATTAGTTACATGTGTACAAAATTTAGGCAGAGCATATCAAGCTCAATGTGCTGTTAGAGAGATCTCATGCAAGTCCATTAAAATTATTAATATTCATTATTAAGCGTTCCATTCTTAACAACACATCTGCCTTTGCAGTAACATCTAAATGTGAAAAATTAATGAATCCTATAGCAAGGTGAAAAGAACCAAAAACAGAGTCTGGGTGAACTAAACATCTGCCTGTAAAGTCTAGCAAAGTATTGGTCAGTCTCTGTTTGAACAGTGCTATTAGCAGAAAACACGGGAAGGTTCACAGTGCTTTTTTCCATTTTCATGTAGTTCCAAGCATCAGAAAGGTTTTTAATTGAGTTGACATTCACTTCCTTTGAAGGAATTTTAGATGTTTTCAATGCTTCCAGTGAATCATGTAGACTTCAAACATCATTAAGAATATTAAGAAGATACAGGGCATACGTTTGAGATAAACAAAAGAGCAACTTAATTTCATTGATGTGACACAATAGCTGTGTCTAATATTTCTACATTTTGGAAATGTGACTTTCAGATTTATGGTAAACTTCATATTACCTAGTCATTTTCTCTTGGCTAACTTTAACTAAGACCTGCCATGATTCTCCAAATAGATTTCACATCTCTCTCATGGGGTTAGTACATATACTATTCAACTAAAGGCTGGACTGATTATTGTGAGTTCTGTAGAAGAAAAGGTAGCTAGCTCTGAAAAAAAAGCCACACATGCATTAAAATGTTCTAAAGTCTAGAATAATCGCAGAAGTAGGTAATAAATAACAAGTCTAAAGCTGGTTAATCCTAGGAACTTGTTATTCTCTTATCCTGCCTATTATTATAAGTCAAAATTATTTTTCTGAGAAAAATCTTCAAATATTAGTGGAAAATGTTGGTTTTATGGCATTTCCCTGTAATATTCCAAGATAAAATTACATGTTTATAGTTATAAGATGATGTTTTTATTAATTAATTATTTTTTTATTCACTTTACATCCTGATTGTAGCCCCATTCCCTCCTCTCCTCCCAGGCCCACCCTTCTTCCCTCCCCCCTCCTTCCTTGCCTCTTCCTCAGAAAAGCAGAGCTCCCTTTACTATCCACCCTAGCTCATGAAGTTGCATCAGGACTGAGCATGTCCTTTTCCCCTGTAGCCTGGTAAGGCAGTCTAGCAAGGAGGAAGTAATAAAAAAGCTGACAAGTGAATCTGTGTCCAGTACAGTCCTCACTTCCCTTACTAGAATATCCACATGAAGCATAAGCTGTCCATCTGGCCTAGGTCCAGTTCATTCATGGTCCTTGGTTGATGCTTCAGTCTCAGCAAGCCCTTCTGGACCCTGGTTAGTTGGCCCTGTTTGGTCTTCTTGTGGTGCTTCTGTCACTTCCAGGGCCTTTTCTCTTTCCTCACACTTTTTCAAAAGACTCTCTAAGCATTGCCCAATGTTTGTGAGTCTCAGCATCTGTGCTGCTGGGGGAGTCTCTCATAGGACAACTCTGTCAAGTTCTTGTCTGCAAGCTTAGCAGAGTATCTTTCATAGTGTCAGGGATTGGCACTCTCCTATAGGGTAGGTCTAGGCATGGACCCAACGAAGATAAATAACAAGGAGGATTCAAGGGAGGATGCATAAATCTCACTTGGACTGGGAGATTGAATAGACAGAGGTAGTGGCTGAAGAGAGGGAACAAGGTAGGAGAGCGGTCACAGAGAGTTACGAGGGTAGAGATCAGATCTGGGAAGAGCTAGGGTGAGAGGACATGAGGCCTGTAGAGAAAAGAGAAATGAAGGGTGTGGAAATTATCTCTGTAACAAGCTGGAGACCTAAGGCAGGGTAGGCCCCAGGGAGAACATGAGGGGGATTAAAGCAGTGACTCCTAGTGGCAGAAGCCATAGAGACTGAAGAGGACACCTTCTAACCAGACAAGCCTCCTCGTACAGAGAGGGGAACTCTAACCCACCCACAAAAACTCCAACTCCAAATTTACCCTGCCTACAAGATTTGCAGGGGTAAAGACAGAGTAGACAGGGCAGAGATTGAGGAGAATGCCCAACCAATGCCTGGCCCAACCATAGACATAAGATTCTTACTGACAACATGGTTAAAAAAACATAAAGAGGAATCTTAAAAGTAGAGATGAGAGCAAGAAATTTCTATCTACCTATATGTCTAAAATAATACAGTCTAAAGCTGGTTAATCAATATGCTTATAAATGAATGCATGTGCCCACACACGCATCAATACTGAAGCAGCACCAAGTAATCAGTGCTTCCTCTGAGAAGCCTCGCGAAAGCAGAGCTCTGCATGAAAGCAGGCTTAAGCTATTTCATTCCCTCATGGCTTTACTGGAATCCTAGTCCAATTTAATTTCTAAGAAATCGCATCTTCAAAGTTCTGTTTCCCACAGAGTTAAGTGTGATTGGAGAGGATGAGAGTCTTCCATATATGTCTTCCTATCCATCTTAATCTAGTGTTTCAATCTCTTTTCTTCCAAATTCCTACTGTGATTTTGTTCATATGTGCACAGAACTACTATTAGTAGCCTTCTTTATTATACTGAAGTAATTTCAAAGGAGTAGAGGGTAAGTTAGGATCCTTGGGTGGTCTCAGACCATGTGGAAGAGCCCTGTCCTAACGATTCAATCAGTTCCCCACAGCATCCCTTTCTATGTCTTTGAGAGTAAATCTGCTAGAGAGTAAAATTATCTGACAATCAGATACTGCCAAAAATATACCCATTTATAAATGATCAGTACAATCAGTTAATGCATATAATCAGCCCACGGCACGTGCATCTGCGGGCATGTCCATCTGAGTTCTTGCCTCATTCCTATTTAGGGGAATAGAGTTGCCTATGCAGATCTGTGTTCACATGAGTCTTTAGTCCAGCTAGTAGGCTTTGAAAAATCCTTGAAAACATACAATCTTAATTATCATAATAAGGTATTTATTCCAGATCAAACTTCCCTTTGTATTTCAGTCAACGTATTTTGAGAACTTTACAGAGTCAGAATTCCGGCTATTGTTAATCGCATCAAAGGTATTATTAGTGTTAAAAAAGATCTCTGGTTCATACCATTTAAAAGTTTACAGCAATAAATGTCCTTATGAAAGATTTTTTTTAAAATAAGGAAAAGTCAAAGGTTGCTGTCGTCTAGTTGAATAATGTTGAAAACTACATTAACATAATTAACAGATCCCAGCAAATAATTTGAAAATCCCAGGAAATAATTCTGTCAGCTACACTTTTTGAATCTATGAAAAGCTGTGTGGAGATGTAATGCAAAGAAAGAAGTCACTATATTTAAACATGGTTCATCACAATTCTTGTTGAACATAATATTCTGCTTTCAGCCCTCTCTGAGGCTGAAACTGAACCTTCTGCTTGGATAACACAGCCATATCCCTTCAGCCTTATATCTGTTGATGCGAGATGATTGAAACTGAGCATCACTTTACAGCCCTGATGGTATTCAGCAAATCTGAAGGCTGAAAATGGGTCAGTGCATGTAGGTGAGAACCTTGTAATGTCTCTCTGGGAACTTTCTCTGGGCTTAAAATATGTATTATCAGTAGACTAGTCTAGATAGCCACTGAAGATAAACACAGAGTATAAATGAAAAGGTCTACGAAATATTTACATGTCTAACCAAGACTTCCCTTTTTTTGTTTTTCTCCTATAGACACCCTATTTTTGGCCGTCAAATTGTTGGGAGCCAGAAAACACAGACTATGGTCAGTGCTTTGTCTTGTCCTTAATTTGTCTTGTCCTTAACCACTTATGTGTATGTTTAATGAGCCCACGAATGAATTCTGTTGCTCTTATTCATGAGAGGAAACCACAGACCTAGGTATGGATCACCCAGATGATGCATAGCTTCATTTAGCTGGATGGCAGCTTCTTCCACAGTACAATGCTCTCTGTGTCTGTCAATGAAAAGCTCCTACTGAGAGTAAAGTGCTATAAACAAGCCCCAAACGGCCACGGTTGTTTTTCCACAGCATCCTGTGTGCCTAGAAAGAGTGACAAATGGTTTCCGGAGCCAGAGTCCTGGTTCTCCTGCAACTCTTCCAATATGCTGTGAAGTTTAAAAAAAAAAAAAAAAAAAAAAAAAAAAAAACTGATTCCCCAAACCCATACCTTGCTTACTGTTAGTGAGCTCTCCTCTGGTTCTACACCAGAAGGTTCTGTTAAACATAGAAAGGCCACTGGCAGGACAAACCAAATGAACAATAACAAAGTTAATCCTAATAAATCAAATTTAGTGACCATAGGTTAACCCAAGCTCAACAATGAAGGTTTAATTAAGCTCCAAAAGAAAAAAAAATTATCCCAAGAAAGTATTCCTCTCCATGCATTTTCCCATAGGTAACACTTTCCTGAAATAATATTGTACAAGTTTTAAGCAGAGTGTCTGCAAACGTTCATTGAAATTCATTCCTGTGCCTTATTCTAGAAGATTCCGGGCATCCATTGTGTGTGTGAGTTAATCTGCAGTATTCAGTAGTTCATAGGCTAGACAAGAAAGCAGAATCCCACAAAAAGAGCTTTGGTAAATTGCCATGTTAATATGCCATCAATATGTGCAAAACAATATGGAAGTTCGAAAGAATAAAAGGTTAACTTCGGTGTTGGTGTCCCGGGATGATTTCACAAAAGAACTGGTGACATCCAAAACACATTTAAAAGTATGAAAAAGAGATTATGTGATGTCTTAGATACTGTTATATTGCTATTGACCAATACCACTTATAAAGGGAGGCATTTAAGTGGGAACTTGCTTATGCTTTTAGAGTTAGTTTGTGATCTTCATGGCAGGGAGCATAGCACCTACCAAGAGCATGGTGCTGGAGCAGTATCCAAGAACTTAGTCCCTGATCCATAGGTAGCAGGCAGTGAGAGAGAAGGACTGGCCCTGGTGTAGACTTCTGAAACCTCAAAAGCCATCTCCAATGGTACACCTTTTCCAGCAAGGCCACACCTCCTACTGCTTTCCAAACAATTCTACTAACAGGGGAACAAGCTTTCAACTATATGATCCTATGGGGGAATATTGTCATTCAAACCACTACATGTGGTGAGGAGACAGGAAATCACTTAAGGAAATGTCTAACTTAGGATTTCTACTACTGCGATGGAACAGCATGGTCAAAAGCAACTTGGCTCACAAAGGATTTTCTCTATTTATACTTCTGGGTCTCACCTTATCATTGGTAAAGGCTTTAGCAGGAGCTCAAAGAGGGCTGGAGGGCCTAGAAACAGGAGCTGAAATGGAGGCCTTAAAGGAGTGCTGCTCACTGATTTGCTCTGGATGGCTTTGTCAGGCTGCTTTCCTGTATCACCCAACACCACCATCTGGGAGGTTGCAGCACCCACAATGGCCCTGGCCATCCCACATCATTCACTAATTAAGAAGATGCCCTACAAACTTACCTGTATCCCAGTCTTATAGAAATATTTTCTCAACCAAGATTCCCTCCTCTCAAATGACTCTAGCCTGGGACAAATCAGCATTAAACCAGGCATCACAGTAAGAGAGAATAATGTAATATGCAAAAGCAGTGATAGCCTTCACAGTAGCTTGGCTTTCTTTGAGGCTTCCCCTGAAGAGACATCCTCAGAAGGACATTGTAAGAAAATCCACAGCAAACAGTTGCAATTATTTTTCCTAGCAGTCATTGTAGAAACAGGACTATATGAAGTTACTCCTGAGTGATCAGGTGCTACAGAAAGTATTCAAATATACAAACAGGAAAAATATTTTACATAATACTGTCAGATTAACACAGACGCTAGATCATTCTGTCACCTGAGTGGAAACACCTATTTCTCCATCTGCTGCTCAACGTTTTCAAAATTGAAACCTCTACAGGAAGTTGAGAAACAACTGCTGCTGTGTTGGCCAGTGCTGGAGCTTTCTGTCAATTGTGGAAATATGCCCAGGGGCCTACCCACAGGGTATATGCCAGCCCAGTAGAGGCAACACCTCCAAGAGAAAGATCTGACTCCAATGGCTATTATGACCAACGGCCAAGTGTATGCCTCTGAAAGAACTGGGACACACTTTTGAGTCTCAGGTAGCTACTTCTCAAATGGAGACAGTGATCTTGACTTTGTGAAGTGATTGAAATAGTTTGTACTGTTAAGGAGACTGGCGTTGTTCCTGTTCTGGTCTCACTAAACATAAATGAGTGATTTTTCCTCCTCACATTGTTTCCCATCACACACAATGTCTCTGCTCCCTGTTGTAAAGAGAATTAGTCCTCTTGGTGTTTCTCTTTGCTGATCTTTGTCTTTTTCATATGGCCATTAGAGTGATCACAATTGCTGCACATGTCTGATGACTTGAGAGTAGATTTATGTTTCCATGATGTGCCTGAGGAAAAGCCATCATCTCCACAGTGAATCACTTACAGAGCATGCTTCATAGCTGTCATCCATCATGTCTAATATCATTCAGCTTAACATTGACTCTTCCTGGTGTCCACATCAAAGGAGAATGAATGTATTCTGAACTTGGACAGCCTATTTGTAAACTAACTATAAGAATGTTATTAAATTATCCCATTTGCTTTTCCCCAATTAAGCATATTCTAGTTTATTTTGTAGCTGGCTTACTTGGATTACCATAAGGATGTTCAGTTATCCATGGCTTATATTCTTAGGTGCAAAAAAACTATATCACCAATTTGAATTATTTAGTCTCTTATTTTTAGCTGATATTTGTTAAAATATAAGGCCTATTTATCAACAAGAAGTGTTCTCAATGACTTGTGCCTCAGTACATACTTAGTGAAGTCCTCCCATTGCTCTAGGAGGCTGTGGAGACCTTCATACCTACACAAGAGATTATACTTGAGGATGCAAGCAACTATCCAAGTAACTTCTACTTGCCCAAACCATGCTAAATGGACATAAGACATAAGGAGGAGCTAAGACATTTTTTCTTAGATAGCAATAAGGCACCAGCCAAAATGAAGTATTCTTTTTGGCACATCATAGCAACAATACTTTGCATTAAGCAGTAATTTATCCTCTAAGGAATAGGTTTAAAATGAATTAGTTACCATTGCTAGAAACCAATAGTCCAAACATTTGTGTCTGGAAACTTACAGACTAAAAAAAAAAAAAAAAAAAAAAAAAAAAAAAACACAAAAATCTTCAAAGCAGGCAGATAAACAAAATAAAACTGATAATCTATAATGTTTCAAAACTGTTGATCAAACCTTGAATAGCTGACAACAATGCCTGAAATACACTAATATATTAATAATTCCATTATTTATAGTATTGAGATGTCAAGAGCTCAAGATGCCGGGTAAAGGAAAAAATTCTATTTTTTAAAACTTGGGAATTATTTATTCTTGATTCATCCTATTGTAATTTTTTAAATAGATCTATCCAATTACCAAAAATAATAGTTTTCCAGTAAGACACTAACTGATATGTATTATATAACAATTCTCATTTTAGAAATGCCCTGAGAGCACCCACCACTCTGTTTTACACTCCTCTTTCTCAGTCCATGGCCATTTGTTTTTAATATCCATCAATGCTTTCTGTGCTTAGAAGACCACATGGTACTGGTTCCCACAACTATATTCTAGTAAGCAAATTTTTAAAAAAAATTAATAGACTTCAGTCACTACTGATCCAATGGGTTTTAAAAGGATAAAAGCAGAGTATTATCCTTTTACTTATAAAGACACAGCTAGATTAAAAGTAAAGTAATGGGTAAATATATGCCATGTTACAGTAATTGCAATAAATCTGCAGTGGATATCTTAGTCACCATCCTATTGCTGTGAAGAGACACCAATGGCCAAGGGAACTCTTAAGAAATATTTAATTGGGAACTTTCTTACAGTTTCAGAGGGTTAGTCCATTATTGTCATGGTGTATAGTATTGCAACAGTCATGGTGCTGGATTTGTAGCTGAGAGTAATACCCTTATCCACAGGCCAGGAGAGAGAAATGGGCCTAGCATGGATTTTTGAAACATCAAAGCCCACCCTAGTGCTCCATTTCCTCCAACAGGGCCACATGTCCTAATCCTTCTCAATAACACCATTCCATGATGACTAAGCATGCAAATATATTAGCCTATAGGGGCCATTTTTTTTAATCAAACCACTACGGAAGTCAAATTAATTTCAGAAAAAGTGGAAGAATAGGCAAACCATAGGAGATTTTTAGAGCAAAACTGTTCTTTGAAAGATTTTGCATGAGAAATAAATGTGATTTGTACATTTGTGAAAATTCACAAAATGTTCAACCCAAAGAATGAACCATTGTGTGAACTATAGAGTTATAAATTATTAATAATGTATAGACAGTGTCTCTAACATAACCAATGTACCTTACTAATGTAAGATGTTATTTACATGGGCAGATGGGAATGGCCTTACATAATACAAAACTCTGCAAATTCTACTCAACTCTTCATAAACCTTTAGAGAACTCTAAAACTGGTTTTCTGGAATTAGAATCTGTCTAAGTATAGAGTTTTGAACAGACACATATGTTTGTCCTCTTTGGTATTCTCCGTGTTTCCCGGTTTATGGCTTGCTGTGTTAGTTTCGAGGATGGTCATAAGAATACATCACAACCTGTGTAGCTTGAGAAACAGAAACTGGTTCTCATAAATAAGTGGCAGGCATCCTTCCCAGAGAGCTTAAAAACCAAGCTCCTGCAAGGTTGGGCTTCTTCTGAGTCTCTGGTTTTCAGAAATATGACTTCTTCCTGTGTCTCATAGGGCTGTCTCTCTGAAGAGGTTCATCTCTGGCATCTCTACTCTTCCTATAAATGCACCAGTCATCTGGGATCGGGGTCTCACCTGTAGGACCCCACTTAATCTTAATTTTTTTCCGTAGTGACCTGATCTCCCAATAAAGTTGTACTGTGAAATTACTGCATGGTAGAGGCTCAGTACGTGGATCTGGGAGAGAGGCTCTAATTCAGCTAAGACAGGGTCTATCATTGATTTGGAAAAATGTTTATTCTTTGCTTAAACATACATTTGTTTGTTTTTCTCTTATCTTTATGTCACTGCATACATTTAGATTGTTGATAAGTTTAGTCTGTTGACTTTGTTTCAACTTTATGGAAGTCTCAATTATTATTTTAAAGCTCACTGATTTATCATTCCTGTCTAGACTACTGATAAACTCATTAAAATTTTTTAAAAATTTAAAATTTATATTTGCTTTTTTACTCATTATGTTTTTGATCATTGTATATACATTATTCTTGTTCCTCCCCTCTCTACCAACTTTTCCTGTGTCTCACTTCTGAATTGATAATCTCTTCCTTAATTAATAATAATTATTATTATATGCAGACACACTGACTCTTCCTTCCCTTTCTTTCTTTCTTTCTTTCTTTCTTTCTTTCTTTCTTTCTTTCTTTCTTTCTTCATTTCTTGTTTGATTGATTTATGCCGAGGGCAAAGAGGACTTTTCCCCATCCCTACTGGCATATCAAGTGATATGCTGATCTCAAATTTCTTGATTTTTTAAATTTTTTCCTAGAATTTTCAACTCTTTGTTTGCATGTCTCACCTATTCTTGCAATCTACTTGCTTTTTGTGAAAATATTTGTATTTTAATCATAGTTGCTTTTTAGTTTTGTGTCTTAAGAGTATCAACTTTTTTGTATTTGAATCACGTCTACATACAGTCATGCATTTTGTCCTTCAGAATGCCTTGGAATTTTCTGTTGAAAATAGAACACACCATACTGGTTAGCAGAAATGAAGAATCTACACATATTCATTGTGAAAGATTATACTTTTGGACTCTGCGATTTTTTTTTTTATTCTGTTTTCTGAAACTCGAGGTTTTGCAGACTAGATCCTTGGTCCTTGTTTTAACTCTTTCTTCCTTTGCTTTTTTGCAGTTCTTTCTTCTTAAACAAGGTCTGACATATGTCTTTCTTTCAGTCACGCTCCCCTGTTATTACATAAAGAGGCCTATTGTTACTTGGTAAGGTTCAGGGTTTGAAGCTACCCCATGTAATCTTACAATGAGGACTCAAACTTATACTGATGTTTGCAAATAACCTTCACAACTGTGATTTGGGCTTTTTGAAATGTTTTTACACTTACGTGAACTATGACAACTAGACTGGGGCAGGGTTTGGTGTCTTCTCTATATGCCTCAGGCATTTAATTCAGACATTTTTAAAGGCATAATGCTCTGGGTATATTTCAGAATGCTGGATTTTCCCCCCTCCCATTGTTAGTATGAGGAATTTTTCTTCCATCCTCTACATAAAACATGTTAAAATTCTTGGGAGCAAATTTTAGAAAGGTACTGTAGCCCTCTGACCTCAAAAGAGAGAGTGACTCTCTCATTTATCCACAAGGGGCTTCCAGCTATTAGAGTTACAACTCGAATATTTCTGTCTGAGTTAGCATCCTTCGGCTGCTATTTTAAGTCTCAATTCTTTGGACAATCTTGTCTTTCTCTCCAGAATTAGGGTTGATGATCTCTCTTCTGACACCAGTCTTTGGGTGAGATAAAAGTTGGTTAGCCTTTTGTTCATCCTTTTGCACTATGAGCGCAGATGGCAGTGATGACTTCCGAGTTCCCCACCTGCCATACTTGATGCTAGATCACAGAATTTTATAGAGAAAAGAATAAAGTATGACTAGCATTCTGTGCTTTGTTTTGTTTTTGCCTTTTTTCCATCTGTCTTATTGTTTAACCAAGGGGTTGTTTGCTAATATTTGAGAGCAAAGACTGTTGGTCATTTCTTGTCTCTGTATTTTCCTTTCTAATGAGGTTAGAATTGTTCTGAAATTCAATCATTACTATCAAGAAGATTGTCATTGCTGCTTAAACCTTGTGTAGAAGTGCATCTTTTGGGAAAAATGTGAATAAAATAATTTCCAAGGGACAAATGTTGAAGAGGAAAACTAAAGCTTTATTTACTGACCAAAGTGATTAACCAGCTTCTCAGCTCTGGAAGTTGAGGGGATATAGCTATAACCCAGAAGCAATGGGAGTGGGTGGCAGCTTACTAAAACAGAAAAATATCTGAGCCTTTTCTGAAACTAAGAAGAGATCTTCCAGGGATTTCATTTTGCTCCTTCAATGGTCTGCTATTCCCATGCATAGTGGTTGGCAAAAGTCCTAAGCTTAGCAGAAAGTCTAAGCTAGTCTAGTTTACAACTAACCCTAGTTTACAACTCTAGTACATTCCTCAGTGAGCAAAGCGTTCATAGTCAATGCTGATTAGAATCTTGCTCAAAGGCTAAGACAGCTACTAAGAAAGACAATAGGCAGACAGAGGAGCCACATCTTCTCATTCCATTCCAGCTATCACAACTCAAATGCAGAGTCAGTGTTTGTAATAAAAGTTGCTTTAAAGTAACCTCGGTAACTTAAAAAAAAAAAATCTCCGTTTTGAAGAAATTGTAGTAGGGTAAACTAATTTGTGGAAAGAGTGGGCTATCATATATCTCTCCTCATTTGAAATAAACATTTTAATTATTGCATTGTTTTGCTTTTGCTTATTATAAAAGGTAATATTAGCATTACAATAAATTTTGTAATATAAATATTCATCATGAGCTAATAAACTATGTTCAAGTATAAAAATATAACAAGCTTCCTCCTTAAAACATGCAGCCTATTTTTATAACATAATAGTAGAAGTTTACTCATTTTCAAGATTATTTATTAAAAGGAACTAAAATATTTATGCCATCTGAAGAATGTACATTATTCTTGCAAAGTCTTCTTAACAGGAACCTTTGGCTTTTGACATTTCACAAAATATTTTGATGAAATTTTCAGTTGCAAAATAGTGTGTCTGGCTTTTAGGGTTTTCTTTTCCAAATATTTCAGTACTTGATTCACCTTATTCAAATACAGACATGTAAGAATATCTACATATAAGAATATTATAGAAGCACATAAATGTATTGGCTATAGACCTTGCATCATTCCAGAGTACACAGTTATCCAAATAGAAAGTGAGTTATTCTCAAGTGTGATATCAATAAAATAAACATTTAAATCCCAGCAGTGTTTAGAGTGTGCCCTCAGTTAATAATCTGATCTCTAGAGACGCATTTAGTTATATCACAAATGTCAAAGCACCTAGCTGTTTGTTGCTCTGTGTAAGAAACCAGCCTACTGACTTGAGCATAATACTGCCTAATGACCTGTCTTATTGGGCTTCTTCTTTACTTTCTTCATGAGTGGGCCTTTTTACCTCAAATTATCAGCAAAAGAGAAAGATATAAAATTTATTTTATGGTAATATACATTCAGTTTTTAAATAACTGACTAGTATCTATATTACTTTTGTCTTTTTAGCTTTATTTACTTATATATTAAGAAGATGGGAGTGATTTTTAAGTATAAACTCTTGATGTTTTCCCAACCAATTAAGTTTAGGAGTCTAATTTAGGCTACTAGTAAACAGTATAAATAAACTCTTTTCCAGCTGTGCATTGAAGTTTGAAAGCCAGTGACTATTTGGATTTATGGAGATAAATTAGCTTAATTTTCTATTCCTCCTGGTTTTCCATTTTGTCTGATTTTGAATGGTTATTTCTAATTGTCTAACTACATTTTAACTAATAGCATTGCATGAGTTTGAATCCCTAAGTAACTTTCATTGGACATTTGCAAATATTATGTTTATCTCTCACAGAAAAATCTTTAAAGTGTTACTAGCTATATCTGATAGATGCAAAAGATGTGTAGATCTATCCCACTGATATTAATCAAAAGGACAGGTCTAGGTTTTCAACCCAGGGTTATGTCATTCCATCAGACATGCCTTTTCCTCATGTTTCACTGGGTCAAAGTGTTTCTCAGCTAGATTTCACACCCATGTAGAGTGGACTAAAAATTTAGGGTGAGGGAATTTTGAGGAGTTGTGAGAAAAAGACAATGATAAAGATGGCATTAAGTTCCATAGGAAAGAACGCTGAACATTCAGTAGAAAAGCTTCAATGAATGTCGAGACCTGCAGAGAGCAACATAATATGATTCTTGGCCAGGAGAAGGGGGAAGAAATGAGCAAAAAGATTCCTAATGGGCAGTCTGTGCAGATGATATTTTTCTATCCATAATTTAGTTCAGAACTGAGTTTCAAACTCTTCTGAATATGATATGTTTGTGTCAACCAAAATACTATAGTTCTTGGCCTTGGCCATTAAGGTTTAGATAGAAAAGGAAATGACCATAACAATCAGGTGGCAGTATACAGAAACATACACAAGAAGAGGCGAATCTGCTTCACAAAGGGGAACGTGGGGACTCACATTTAAACCTTATGTAATATGACCTTGTTCACCTGTGAACTTACTAGAAGAAGTCTGCAGTTCAGCAATGTCATTTATTTAGACACACTTCATTATATCCCATTAGATTGATCAATTAATTTACAACAAACTTAATCGACACGAAGTGAACATCGCTTTTCAATTCAGAGACGCAAACATTATTCTCTGAAAATCATGACCAAGTCAGGATGACACTTCTCAGCAAGCATGAAATATCCTCTGGGAAGATTGGTCAAACCCCATCAGCCACTTTGTGGTGTTGCCAAATGGTGGGAAGTAGAGGCCTCAGTTAGTTTTAACAGCCAGATAGTTTCACTTTGTGCATTCCATTTGTAGTATGACCAATTTGCTTACCATTGTTTCATGTAAGCTGAAAAATTTCTTTGCAATATGAGGACATTTTATAGTCCAGAGCACTGACTTCTCTGTAGATCTTGCATTGAGAATCATACATTCCAGGTTTGTATGGATTTCCCCAAGCTAAGTTCCTTGCATGAGCCAATATACCCACATTTTCTTATTAATTATTGAACCAAAATACCATGACCCATTTCAAGCATCAATACAATGATCATAATTCTGATTAATTCATAGTGAGGGTCCTAGTTTGAATGAAAATATTTTAGTATGGGTAGAGATTTTTCCTAACAAAGAAGAAATGGAAAAGACATAGAAGACTTAGAAAATTATTTATGTACAAGCAAAATTTTCCATTATATTACTATAGGCTCTTAAGGAATGAAAAAGAGCAGAGTCAATCTGTTACTCGTTTACTTTCACAAGCTGATAACTCAAGGCAGCATTCTGATCTCTGTTAAAGATTTACTAAAGGAAAATTACTATTCACTGTGGCCATAGTAAAAACAAAGAGTTCTGATTTATTAGCGAGACAATTGAACACCACATTTTTGTTCAAGTGATTTGGCAGAAAAGCTAGTTTTTAATTAAAAGGCCACTCACAGGTCAACATTCATTCAACTTTTGCTTGAGCAAACTGAGGGTGGAGAAAAGGCAGTATTTTGTTTCTACCTTGTTTTGAATGAAAGGAAACTTACACGAACAAGGCAAACCAATGTGAGGTCCCCGGTAAGGTTATGAGTTAGAAGCTCCTGCAGCCCCTGTAACCTTCTTTATTTTAATGTTTGAAAAGGATTAAGAGGTATGGCCTTGTTGGAGGAGGGGTATCACTGGGGCATGCTTTCAGATTTTCCTGTCATCCCCAGTGTCATCCTCTTTTTCTCTCTCTGCCTTTGCTTGTGGACTAGATTTAAAATCTCAGCTACTGCTCTAGTGCCATGCCTGCATTTCTTCCAATGTCTGTGTCAGTGAGAGAATTTGCCTTCCTCTAGCCGTAAAAGTCAGAGCTGCGGAACACCTGAAAAGTCATCCCATCTGACCATCTCATGAGGCAGATGAGATTCAGAGAGATATAGGGAAGGCCAAGGGGCCAAGGCCACCCCTCTCAATGGACACATTAAGAAGACACTGAAAAATGAAGCGCTTAGAAACCTGTGTTTTGCAGGACACACAAAGATTTTTAAAAAACTTACTAAATAATTACAATTGTTCTCAGAATATTAAGTGTCCCATGAATGTTAAACACCATTGTATTTATATCATTTGTTGTTACTGAATGCTCTCTGTTAAACTGCAGGCTATGTAGGTGGCCCAGGTTATGTTTTCTTGTTAAATTTGTGGTTTCAAATTCTTGTCAAAGAGCTTTCGCTTTGAACTGAGAGATATTTTTTCTAAGGTATTCCAGCATTCTGCTGCTGCTCTCTACTTTCTTTGTGAAGCTTTGGGCAGCTCAGAGCTGTTATAATACAAGAAACTGATAATGCACTGCTCCTCAGGGTCTCTGTGCTCTTCTCCAAGTTATGGCACTGTAATTCCAGCTAGATTCCCTAGAGCGTGGCATAAGGGTAAGGCTGGCAAAGGCTTGCAAGGCATGCCTCTGATTTAGGTGTATTTTCCAGCTGACAAAGAACAGTGTCTGTGCTTTTGTTACAAGGAAGACCTGGGGTCCTCACCAGCTGTCATGTTCAATCCTCAGATCAGACTTTAGGTGGAATACATACATTTTCTAAAATGAAGATCATTGTTCTTTAATCCTTTTGGGCAATTTGAAAGAAAGGAAGATTTTTTTTAAAAAGAGAGAATAAGTGTCTTTTTGTAAGACTAGAGATAGCATCATTGATTTCAACAAAAATGCTCAAAATTATGACTGTACATAGATTGACTTCAAAATTGTACAAAGAATTAAATTGTCTCAATCTTTACTCCTTATACTGCATATGTGCACGTGTATATGTTTGTGTGTGTGTGTGTGTGTGTGTGTGTATGCTTGTCTGTGTGCATGTTACATAGTGGCTATATTCATAGGTAAAACAGAAAAAGCTACAATAACACATGCTTGAAGAAATATCAGGGCTGGGATTCAAACAGCAGCTCTATAGAAAAGGTAAAGGCATGGGGATTAGAAATTCAAGGTTATCCTTAACTACTTAGGGAATTCAAGACCAGCTCTGGGATATAAATACTATGTTATTAAAATTTTTCCTTCCTATTACATATGCAAAGAAATATAGTAATGCATAGCCTGGAAAAGATAAGAGATAAAAATAGTAATCAGACAGAATACATTTTCTAGTTTAAATTAAGAATTTTTTTTAATTTAGCAAGCCATCAAAATGAAATTAGATTGTTATAGCAAAGTGTCTATAACATGTAGCTACACTTAACAGGATGGATTGGCCCATATTTCAAATTTTCTATAGTTTAAACAAAACCATTTTCCCACCATTCATCAGCAATGCTAGACTTTACCTCTTCAGGTAAAACAACAATAAACCATGGTTTTAACACAGTTTTAATTTGAAATTATTATTTTTTTTGTTAGAGACCTGCTTTGCAAAATTGGAGCCAATGCTCTGAAAGAAATCATCCTTTTAATAAGCAAGATCTACAGTGCAAATTGTTCTGGTGGTGTCTCTGGTCCACAATGCATGACTTTTCAGAGCTGAAATAAATGTCATCTTTCCTCAGACAAAGAAATGGAGCTTAAAACACAGTAAAAAACACATGGCTTAGAGAAAATGCATCACTCTATATCAGAAATAATGAACTAAAATGAAAAGCACTTAATCTGAAAAGTCTATAGAGGTCCGGAAAAAAACTGGATTAAATGTTGGGAAAAGCTAGAGTTATTATGGGGTCGGTGCCCCGAGAGTGACAGGATACATATCTTGGGACCACAGTTGATGAGGAGCCTCACTGAGACTCCAGAGAACACGAGGCTTCAACATAATATCATTGTAACTTCCCCAACCTGCTCAAGGACAAAGTAAGGAAGCTGGGAGAAAAGCAAAATGGTGTTTCAGAAGTATAAGACCATGCACCTGAGAATCCTGAGCAGGAAGTCATTGATCACCAAGCCACTAAACCAGCAGAACATCTAAATTCTGACTAATGGCTTTTCTTTGGAATACTAGGAAACAGAAAATACTGAAAATGCTACAGAACATTGTTTTGTAGGCAAAACAATGTTTACATAGAGCACCATAAAAGAGCCTGATGTGCTAAATAGACAAGCTAAAAGCGAAAGATGAGATACCACCCAAAGAAACATGAAGCTATGGGGAAGATGGAAACATCAGAAAATGAAGTAGAACACTGGAATGTTTCTAGAAAGATTTGAAAAGTGATCTTGTGGCTCTTGAACATGTCAGCCTCAAGAGCAAGTTGAATTAAAGTGGTTATGATGACTTGGTAAATTGAAAGACTGATCCATAATGTTGAACAGTTGATGTGGACATGGGAAAACCTGGAAAGTAGGTTCAGAGATAGAGGACATAGGAGGATGCTCAGCAGAGCTTGGGAACCAGCAGTGATCACTGAAGGAAGAGTTGAGGTCATGTTATAGGGTGATTGCTGTGAAGAGACACCATGACCATGGCAAAGCTTTATAAGAAAAAAAAAAAAACCAAAATATTTAATTGAAACTGATTTACAGGTTCAGGGCCTTTAGGCCATTATCGTCACGGTGGGAAGCAAGGGAGTGTGCAGACAGACAGGGCTCTGGAGATGCCGAGAGTTTTACATCTGTGTCGGCAGGCAGCAGGAAGCGACAGTGCCACTGGGCCTGACTTGGGCTTCTAAAACTCACTCCCAGTCACACAAGTCCTCTGAAAGGCCACACCTACTCCAACAAGGTCACACCTCCCAATAGTGCCACCTACTCTGATGAGCCCGTGGGGGTCATTTTCATTCAAAGCACCACGGTTGTTTTAGGATTTGAGGGAAAAGAAAAGGCATTAATCATTACATTTGAAAGTACTAGGAATGCTAGTTAAAATTTATGAAATTTAAATTTTTTGTTTTAAAATTCACATGGTGTGTGTGTGTGTGTGTGTGTGTGTGTGTGTGTGTGTGCGAATGTTATGCCACATGGGGAGACAAGAGGACAACTTGCAAGAGCTGGTTTTCTCCTTTCTTCATGTAGATCCCAGGAATGGAACTCAGATAGTCAGTGCTGCCAGCCATCACCTTTACCCACCGATCCATCCCACCAGCCCAAACACTTATGAAGGGTTTAATATATCATTAAACAATAGGTCAAGAGAAGCAAGAGGGAAAAGAGAGGCCATTGAAATGAAATGGAAAAGAATTCATTGTTCTTTCATTAGCTTTGATTTCTTAAATGGAAACTGTCTCACAATATCTCTGAGACAGGTCTCAGACTCACAGTCATGTAGTATTGATTTTTGTGGGTCAGTATTTGTGTGTGTATGTGTGTGCTGTAGTGCAAGGTGCACACATATTAGTGTTCTGGCATATGTGCCTTAGGTGTGCATGTGGAGGCCAGAATGCACACCTAAGTCGGTGCCTTCCTCTGTACCAGTACGCCTCATCGTCTTGAGACAGGATTCTCAGTGAACCACCAATTTGCAGTTTGTTTAAGCTGCTGGCCATTGAGGCCCTGGTATCTTATCTCCACCCACAGAACTGGCGTTCTGAGTACATAAAGACACTTCCAGGTTTTACGAGATAGCTGGGGCCAGATCTGCGTGGTTGAACACACACTTATACCCAGTGATCCATCTCCACATCTCCAGGGAAATTCTGATTTTGAAAAATGGAGCTATGTCATCCTTTACAATTAAATTAATAATAATTTCAGTATATATACTTAGAACACCCAAATTGCCAAGATTTCACCTTCATGTCCATTAAGCATACACTGTATTTGAGTCTCAAAGGAAATGTAAAAAGCTATGAGAGACTGACATACCATACTTTCAGGCAGTTTTTCAAAATCATGCCTTTCTTTCCCTGCATAGACTAAAAAGAATGAAGGCGAAGCTGGCCGTGAGTAGATGGAAACAAAGAAAGGAGTAGAAAGCACAGACAGTGCAGGGCACCACACGCTTGACTGGAATCAATGGAACTTAGAGGTAGAAAAAACTCTATGGATATAACTAAAGTTCCTTTTCTCAAGAAAATTGGCAGCTTTAGAGCACTGGCTCCAGTCCAGGTAACTGCATTAATGATTCCCTGTTCATACAAGTGGGCTTAGAAATACAAGTGAGTTCTGAGAGGGCAGAGAAATCCTGCTTGCCATTCAAGGATCATTTTCCTTCAGTGTGCTACTGCAGCAAAAGGTCTCATCCCTAATCTGACTTTGATTCTCTAGGAATCATGGGCCTCCTCTTGTTCAGCAGCAAACCTAGCAGCTAGAGGAAGAATCACCCAAGCTGTTGAAAGATGTGCTTGAGGGATCAACAGGCAGAAAGCCTGGGGCTCAGCCTTGTATTCCCCAGTTCCCTGTTACCTGTGCGGTCGCCTCATCCAGACAAGTGGGCTAACAGCAAGAGAAACCAGAAAGGATGTGGGAATCCTAAATAGCAATGGGCCTGAGCTCGGACACATGAAACAAATTTACCCTTAGAAGGGAAAGCTGTTTAAGTTCCCAAAGACAACACGGCTTTCTCCACCTCCCTTCTAAGATCAAAAATAACTGGATCAAAATGTTTTTTTAAACAAAGCATGAGCACTGCAATCCATTCTGAAATGCTAGTTAACATTACAAAATAAATGTTAAGTTCACTAAAATATTAGAAGACTGTAAAGAGTGAGGATAAACTTTATTTTCATCATAGATGGCAGATTGTATTAGTCAACATTTAATTTCTGAGGTCATAGTTTAAGACAGCAAATGCTTGAATGATTAACAAAGTTCTATAACTTATCAAATACTAATATAGGAATTAAAGAAAACTCATACATGATAAACATGCCTGCTTCCACACCTGACCATCACACATACACACACACACACACACACACACACACACACACACACATAACACCATGACACATGTACTTGCAAGCACATACACACACATGCAAATATAAAGTGTGGCAAAACGTATTTCCAGTTAAAGTTATCTACTGCTTTTTGCCTTTTGTTTTGGGAATAAAATTCAAATTATATACCAGGGAGAATTTGTTCTGCCTTTTCTTCCTTCTCTTTCTTTCTTATTCTACATACCCAGAAGAATTTAAGCAGTGGTTCTCAACCTCACTACTTCCATGATCCTTTAATACAGTTCCTCATGCTGTGGTAACCCCAACCATAACATTATTTTGTTGCTATTTGTTTTTCTTTTTTGGTTGTTCAAGACAGGATTTCCCTATGTAGCCTTGGCTGTTCTGGACTGGCTTTGTAGACCAGGCTGGCCTCAAACTTACAGAGCCTGCCTCTGTCTCCCTGAGTGTTGGGTTAAGGTCGTGTGCCACCAAACCTGGCTTGTTGCTATTTTATAAGTGTAGTTCTGCTACTGTCATGAATCATGTAAACACCTGATACATGACCTCCGAAGGGTTTGCGACCCACAGGTTGAGAACGTGCTGGACTGGAGACTCTGTCAATGGTTATTGATGTCAAAGAGGAGGGTCAGCTAGAGATTCATTTCATCAATACACTCCTTTTATGCAAAAGCTGCAGTCATGAAGAGGACATCAACTTTAAGGCAAACTTGGAGGCTTGCTTGGCGTTTGTAACTGGAGATGGAAATTGTCAATGACTTGCTACTCCCTGGGCTACCCAAGCTTGAGAAGCAAGACTTTAGGAACTATCTGATTCTTTTTGTAATTCAATAATAGGAGAAAAGTTAGTCCAGAAGATAAACAGAGCTGCCTCATGATCATATATTTCACTTGCGTTATTTGTTCTTGTGTGTAGTACATTTTCCAAGCAGACATTTGGCCTTTGCACCTCTAGTCCTTATGAAAGTAAACATTCTTGTCTTCATCCTTAGCTAGAAGGGTCACAGCAATTGATACTCCTGCCCTCTGTGGGGTATGACTCTGAATGTTTTTGATGCAGACATCAATGTTTGTGTAAGACATGCTCCACCTTAGAGAGAATTCCGGAATTAAAAGAACAAATCTCTGTTGGCGTTTCCTTTCTACCTAGTCCTCACTCAGAAGCCTGATTCAGAAACTTGGCCTTCTCAACCCATATTGTCAAGTTGCATTTGGACCAAATTCTATCCCTCATTATTCAGCTACCACTTGAGTGGCAGAGCCTCTTGTCAACTGCTTGTGGGTTTTATGCCACAAGCCATCAAAATTGTCTCACATGATTTTCAGGGAGGTTACTTCAGAAAACTATAGTTCAGTTTGAGTGCTGCGATGAAGCTCACTATATCTCAGTTGTAGAACGCTTGCCTAGCACACACATGGCCCTTGGGTTCAATCCTCAATAACACACAAGCAGGCATGCAGGCATGCGTGCTTTTTCCAAGTAAAATTTAGCCTTTGCATTTCTAGTCCCCATGAACTACACATTCTTGTGTTTATTATCCTTAGCTAGTGAGGTTATATTGATGGATAGCAGATGTATTTCCTTATCCCAAACCAAGGCAAATATAGCTGAATGCAAACATCAGATTTATAAGACATCGCCACAGGGACAGCCTTATGAAAAGGAATATTTAATGAGCCTCATCTAGTGATTTCATTCAGCATGTAGACTGATGTAATTAATCAGCCTTGGGCTTCATGAGAGCCAAGTTTCACCCTTAATGAAAAAAAATATGACAGAAGGTGTTCTGGGAAATAGGACTCTACCTGCGCATCTTGCTGTCTTGTCCTGTTCAGGAGAGCCATCGGGATAATTTCAAAGGTTTGAAGATTTGCACAACTGCTACTCCTCTCCTCTCCTCTCATGGTTCTGAGGCTATGACCAACTTACATGGTGGCCAAGCAGACTGAGGAAAATGGCACTTTTATATAAGTGGCTCTGATCCCCCAGCACACATCGACTGACCAATGAGTGACTGTTGTGAAATAAAGCCAGGAAGATGCCAAAAACCTTGAGTTTATAGGATATAACCCCTTGCAGTTGACAGAACAATCTAGAAAGTATTCAGAAATACCCAGGTCAGGTACCTTTTCATGACACTGCCTTTTATGAAGATCTTTATCTGTCTAGATTTTAAACTAATTTAATCTCTTTGAAAATATTTTACTTTTCCTTACTATTTGTTGATAATAACATTATGACAATCACTTAATACTAATAAATGATTGCCATCTCTTAGCATTCTATTTGTGGCTTCATAGTGCAATACTTGAATCATAACCTCGTGTTTTTAATCATTATTTATTTCTGTCTAAAAAAATGATAACAATGGAAGATTAAACTTGAGAGAAAGTAACAAGTATCTTAGCATGTAGTACTATTTCTGTATTTAGTGTTCTGGTGTTAATGAACAGCCAAGAAATGATGTTATTTTTTTCTTTCAGCTGTTTACCTCTGCAAGAGAACAATGCAAAACAAGGCAAGGCTAGAACTAGCAGATTACGAAGCCGTAAGTACCAAGGAGGCTCACCACGTGCTATAAAATGAGCAGAAATCAGGCCCTTGCTATGTGTGGGTGCTCCCTTTCTTTCTGCATCTATGAGTCATAAGGACCGGATGTCTGCTTCCTTGGAGCAGACAGCCCATTGGTTTAGTGAACACCTCTTTGTCTGCTTCCTCTTTTTTTCCCCACACTAAGGAGACTAGACTTCTAAACATACAAACTCAATGTATAAAGAAAAGCACATCTTCCTCTTTTAGACTAATTTAACTGTTAAGGTTTTAGATAAGTAGTAAATTGATAATGTCTAAACTTTGAGGATTGAAAACCATTTACCCTAGGGACCAATTTAGTAGAACCTTCAGATTGGCCACCACCATCAGATACGGGCAATCTAGTGTGATTTGTTCAGATGATTGCTGTGTTGTGATAACTAGTTTGGAATACTGTGCAGCAGCAGATAGTGGGCTGCCAGGGACTGAGAGCTATTTTCAGGACCCAAACAAACTGATTGGGTCAGTGGTAAGAAGGCATTGCTTTCCTGTCACTCCTTAAAGTGGCCACGGAAAGCTCCAGTGAGTTTGTCTCCAGTACTTTTCTCAAACAAAGTAATATTCAGTGCTCTACTTTGTGTTTTCTGTGAGATGAGTGATGTTGGTCAATGCCCAGGACTGTAGCTCAGTTGGTAGAGCGTTTGCCTCACATACACAGAGCTCTGTTTTCTAGCGCCAGCACTATATAAACTAGGTATGCCTAGAGCTATTAATACTCCCCTCACAGAGACAAGAGGATGAGAAGTTCAAAGTCATCGTCAGCTACTTAGTGAGTGAGAGGCTAACCTAGGCTCATGAGGCCCATGATTAGTTGAATTCAGAAAGCACAGCTGATTCAGCTTCTGAGCATATATAAGACTTTAGGAATTCTGAACGAAACACTAGAATATCCTCAGCTGTCCCATGTCTTTCAGGAGAGCCTGGCCAGGCTGCAGAGAGCATTTGCCCGGAAATGGGAGTTCATTTTTATGCAAGCAGAAGCACAAGCTAAGTGAGTCCTTGTGAGTCTTTGGCAAGATTCGTTCAAGTGTTGTGGTCTTCTGTGCAGAGTTAGTAGGTACGCTTGCCTCTGCTAACTCTTCATTGTTACCATTCTGACAGAGTGGACAAGAAGAGAGACAAAATTGAGAGGAAAATCCTCGATAGTCAAGAGAGAGCTTTCTGGGATGTCCACAGGCCCGTGGTGAGTAAGCTTACAGCATGTTTCCGTGAATTCATGTCTCAGGTTGGGAAGACAGGAGTGCCCTAGAAAACACCATGGTCCCCTCATAGTCTGTTCCAGTGTCTGGGTGAATTAATTAAGGAAAGATTGCCACCTCCATATAAGATGAGACTTAGTGTGATGTATATTTGTAAAAAGATGCTTTTTCCCTTGTGTGGCTAGCCAGCTCACTCTGGACACCTGAGCTGCCTGATTCTGCCATCAGCACCTGATGGGGAAAAGCACACTGCAAATATCACAGCATTTTTTATGTTTACTGTCTCAGTTTTTGGCTTTTTTAATAGAGAACATTAGAACAAAAATGTTATTGCTTGCTTTTATTTTCTTCGTTAGAACTTATTTATGCCTATTGTGTCTTTTGAAGTTAACATAACGTTGAATTTAAATCAGTTAATGCTTCCTAATCTTTTTATTTTTTACGTTTGCTTATTTATTTTGTGTTTGAGGGATGGGGCACTTATGGAGGTCAGAGATGACCTTATGGGAGTCCATTCTCTCTATATGGACTCCTGGGATTGAACTCATATGCCAAGCTCAGTGCTAAAAGTATTTATATTCTGAGCTATTTCACCAGTATTTCATCAATTCATACTTTTATTTTGTCTTTTTTTTTTTTCCAGAGCTGAGGACTGAACCCAGGGCCTTGCGCTTGCTAGGCAAGCGCTCTACCACTGAGCTAAATCCCCAACCCCAATTCATACTTTTAATGATGCAGTTTTGAATCTATATAAGAACATAGTTCTTCTTCTCTTTGTCAAAATGTGTGCCTCAGTGTAACAAGTACTGAGTGCTCTTAATACCAGAAAACTTTGTGGAAGGTATTTAATCGTGGTCATTAGCCTCCACATGATAGCATATCTGCTGTGCATGATACCATAAGCATGTAACATTAGCACTCAGGAGGCTGAGGCAAGAGGATTGAGTTCAACGCCAGCCTCACAAACCACAGCAAGCCCTTGTCTCTAAAGAAATGGGGTAGAAAAATGGCTCACTGGTTATGAGCCTGTACTGCTCTTATTCAGAGGACCTGGGTTCAGTGACCCCTGCTGGGGGACGCACCGCTGCCCACAACTCCAGCCCAGGGAATCCAATGCCCTCTTCTAGCCTCTGCAGAATCTGTGCACAAATGTAAATACTTGCTTGTGTAGTTTTGTGTGTGTGTGTGTGACCTGCACACACACTTAAAACAATAATTAACAAAACAAAAAGATCACATGTCCAATCTCATTTTTGTTTTGAAAATATATCTCTCTCTTCTGTGGATTTCTTTAAATATAGACAGGCCACCAGAGAACATTTATACAGACTTTTCTAGAATAAATAAGTTTGCAACAAGAGAAAGAGATCACAACAAATGGCTTATAGTACCTTAAACTTTTCCTCTCAACTACCTTCTGAGTCAGACCAAAATAGCAGGACTCTAGAGACATATTTACATATGCATGTATTTCAATTCAGACAGTAATTCACTTGTTAAGTTTTATTTTGAATTTGTTGTCACTTGAATTCTCAAAAGAATAGGGCTTTTTTTTTTTTGGTTTTCTATTCAAAATACAGTTGGAGTTTTATTGCTTGTGGTGAAGAAAGAATTGTGAGATCACACTCATAAGCATCGTGAGGATACAAAACAGAATATCCGTTTTCTTAAAGCAGCCTCCAGAAACTACAGATACCTTGCTGTATTATCTGTTTCAAATTACAGTGTTCACCTTTGCATGGAGCAGATAATGAGGAAACATTAATGGTTTCAAAGGACTCAGTCCATCCGAGTGAAAAAGCCAGGGGACAAGAACTCTAGTCATTTCATGTTGGGACAGAAAACATAGACCCAGAAGCAAGTGGCCAGGGATGATAAACTCCTTTCAGGATCTTCTCTTGCTCACCTATTTCCTCCAGGGGACTCCACCTCCTGCAGTTTCCACAGCTTCCTAAAACAGTGCCACCTGCTGGGAACAAAGCCTTGAAATCCTGAGCCTGTCTGCACAATTGAACATAATTATGCTCTCCTATTCACCCGTTTTATGCCACCCTGAAGCCATAGTCTCCATGCCCCAAACAGAGATGGCAGGCAAATCTCTTCTGTCTGTTTTCTAAAGAAAAATAGACATGGGTTGTTTTTGTGCTTTGGAGAGCGGTATTCACCTAAGTCAACTCTACCTTCTGTTATTTACTGTTCCCATGTTATAGCTATACACATAACCTGTACATATGTGCAACCTTTATACATGACAATACCATAATCATGTCAATCTACAAAGTTCATGGCTGGGGACCACATTATCACCTTCCAATTTAAGTTAGGTTCTGATTTTGTTGTTGTATATGATTTTGTGGTTAACCAGACTCATAGCCTTCTTTAGCTGTGTGTGCCTAAGGGTTGGCCACGCCTGCATGAGAGGTAATATGTGTTAGCGTTAAAAGTTTTCAAATGTTTTTGAATTGTCCCAAACTTATGTAATGGTAATCTCTGTCTGACAGTCATGCCTGCCACTGAGAAGGCAGATTTCTGAGTCCTTACTGAGGGATAGATAACTCAGAGAGATGTTGAAAGGGCACCCTGGCATCAAGGATGGTCCCCTCAGCCAGCATGAACTGTGTTTCTAGTAACTGACTGCAATGCTAACTAAGCAAGGAGGGAGTTTTCGCTTCTTTGTGGTTGTTTGTTTACGTCGATTTGTTTATTTTATGTGCATGATTGTTTTGCCTGCAGGTAGGTATGTGTACCATGTGTTCGACTGGCACCCAGGGAGGTCGGAAGAGGGTGTCAGTTACCCTGGATCTGGTGTTACAGGTGAATTGAGTTACTATGTGAGTTCTGGAAATCAAAACCTAGGTCCTCTGGGATAGCAGCCTGTGCTCACAAGTGCTGAGCCATCTCTCCATGCCCTGAAGAGGACTTTCTAAGATAATCATCCCTGTAAATAAAATAGCACAGAGCATAGAAAGGAGTCCTGGAATGAATAAACAAATTGTTGGGGCTGGACAGAAAGAAGAGGAGAAGTAGGGAGAGAATTGTCCTACGAATTATTCTGGTTGGGGTTTCTAAGAAAAACAAGAGAGCTATGATCCTTGATGATTACATTCTACTGGGTAGATAGATGCTGATAAAACCACTGCTGTGTAGCTGCTACAACCACATAAATACTATGGGATATTTGTGTCCTTTTACTGTCTGTTTTCCTGAACTACTATCTGAATCACTTCATAGTGGAAACCTGACAGTTGTTGCTGTCCACATACCAAATGAAATGCAAGCTGCCCCTACGTGTCAAATATCATTAATTGTTCACCTCAACACAGCATTCTATAAATGAGGCAAGGCAGGTCTTCAGCCAAGGGATGTCTAGCAAATAGATTATTTGTCTCCAAAGTATTCCAGTTCTGCTGCTTGTGAGGCCATCAAGAGGCAGCTTGGTTGTTGGGATACCTGCTTGGCATCAACCCTTGGATATGGAATTCTGTCTCAACATACTACCTTAGGGTTGATTACAACAGATTGACACTCATTTCTAGGGATGGACATAGAGGTTTAGCCCTTCCTGAAAGTTTATTTAGAGGAACGGCTGTGTGTTCTCATAATTACAAAGAGAATCAGAAAAGAATGTTGAAAACAGTGAATAAATTACACAACAGGATACTTTTAGACTTCTATCATCTGGAATCTTGAAGTCTATCTATGCATGTCTCCTTCTGAAAGGATGCATACACATAGCTAGGATATCCTGGTACTCTTTATATAGACCAGGTTGGCCTCAAACTCACAGAGATCCATTTATCTACCTCTGCCTTCAGACTGCTGGGATTAAAGTTGTATGCCACCTTGCCCAGCCTCACTTTAGCTTTTTATGAAGCTGACTGAAAAGCCATGACACAGGCTATAAACTTAGCTCTCTCTGCAGAGTGCTTGCTTCATGTGCAAGAAGCCCTGGGTTGTATCCTAGAACTGAAAAAACCATGCCTGGCAGCACATGCCTGTAACCTCAGAATTAGAAAGGCGAAAATAAAAAACTCAAAAGCTTTCACAGTAAGCTCCAGAAGTCAGCCTGGGCTACATGAGATTCTGTTTCAGAAATAAAAATTAAAAAGCAAAGAGAGGGAGAAAGAAAAAGAAGCAAAGAAAAAAAAAACCCATGATACAGTCGCGGGTCTTAAAAAGCATGCAGGTACTAGATATTACTTTTATAGTAACTGGCCCATATTCATCATTGTCACAGTAGTAAGACACAATCTGAATCAATAACTTTAAAGCTATGTCATTATATTTTCCTGGAATTATTTACATTTGTAAATATGCAAAATGCTTTTATTTTTAATAACCAGGAATTGTGTGATCTTAACAATGATGTCTGCTGCTGTTTTAATTAAAATATACACCTAGTATCAGCCCTTAGAAATTTGCTCTTTTTTCTAGCCGAGGGGATTTGGTGCTTTGGCTGTGCCTGTCTGATCTTGTTTTGATCTGGTTCCATTTATTTAATCAAGAATACAATGAGCAAATGGCACCGCAGCAGCTCAGCATCTCCACAGGCTCAACGCCAGCTTAATGTGATGTTATGATACAGTGTGTGAATCAAAACCTAGCGGTGTAGGAAATAGATCTAATAGGATTTTAATATGATTTTCTTAAAACTATGATGTCATCTCTAAGTCAGATTAGAAAACATAATCCGTCTCCTATACTTAATACCTGTATGAAATAAAGTTAGCTTCTCTAAGTGTGTCAGTGTTTGCTCTGGGAAAAACTAAACTGGACCCTTTACTTGCCAAGGACTCCAGATACAGTTCCCAGAAACAGTTTAAGAACAGAGAGGAAGAAACAGACTAGACTTTGCTTATTCAAGGTAATATGGGATTTGGCTTTTTTTCCTGTGTAGTTTATGTTACAGGAGCTTTATTTATTTTATTCTTGCAATTCTGAGGCTTAATCCTAGGGTGTTGCCATGCTCGCCAAGCTTCTTATCACTGAGTCCATCCAAGCACTCATATGTTGAAAAGCACTATTGTTAAGTTAGCATCTGGTTAAGTCAAAGCTTAAAAAGTTTTTGTTAAAATGCCGAAGGAAATCTACTTGGGAGTTTACTGCAAAGTTCTGGACACCATGCTTTGAAAATGGTGTGGGTATGGTAAGTGGATGCATGAGGTGGCAATAAAACAAACAAGTACACACACACACACACACACACACACACACACATGAACACAAGAACACACTTGGGAGCACAAGGCACACACACAAGATCACACAAGCACACACATACTCATGGGCACAAACACACTCACAAAGGGGCACACATCCCCAATCCCAGCCAGGATCTTGCTGTTGGGATTCAGGTTTATTCTTTTTCTTCAAGGTAGATTCCATACAATCCGTGTGGAAACTACCAGAGAATAATACTCTCCCAGTACTCAGAACTCTAAGAAGTGGGAAAGATATATTAGAAATACTGGGTCAGGGATGCAGAAAGCGCTTAACCTAGTTATCTGTTGATCTCTATGTCCCTTGATGATAGTTTAAAGCTGAATACATGCTAGTCAACAAAGATTCCATGAGAGTACTAAGAATTAGAGACATATTTCAGACAGATAACCAAAATAAAGACAACATGCCTCGAGTGCTTCCTGAGTTCCAGTCAAGCATCCTAACTACCAAGCACTGTGCTGTCCTACACTTTCCATGTCTAATGCTTGTTAAATCACGCACGATTTTGAAGATGGCTTCATTGACATTCTGCACGGCACTTACTTTAAAACTTTTTTAGACTAAATTCATCATTTGTAGGACCAAGTTAGGGGAAATTTTGAGTCTGAGCAACTAAGAAAAATGATAGATATATGGGATCGGCAAAGGGCTTTGACAAGGGCTGGAAAGTGAGCTCACTTTGGATGTGACGGGATATACAGCCCTGGCAATATGATGGAAAGACCAGAGACTTTGTCAATAGTTGTAGCAGTGAGGCCTGAGTTGGAAACCTGTTGGGGATGCAGAATTAATTTTGAAACCCATTACAGTAAAGGTGGAAAATCTTTGGGGATCTCTAGGAAAACTTGAGGGTCAGTGAGAATGCTTTCCATTTGGGAGATCGTGGAGCTTTCTTCTTCCTTTCCTACAACCCCCAAACTCTAGAAGAGAGCACTGAAATTCCCTCTATATCATTTTCCTCTTCATATTGATTTAGGGTTTAGATGTGTTTATTTGGAGTGATATCAGGTTATATCTGCATTATTATCAGCAACAATAACAGCTGTTTTACTATAAAATATGACAATACTGGCTTTTGGACTGCCCCTGCATGACAGAGAAAAGTTTTGTGCAATCAGCCAGGTGGGAAGTACACACCTATGATCTCAGTACTAAGTACTGAGTCTCAGAACTTGGGTGGCTGAAGAAGTCTGTGCCTCAGAGTGAGGCTCTCTCTCAAACCTCTCTTCCAAAATGAAGGAAAACGAGGTTGGAGAAATTGGAGAAAGAAGAGACGGAGTATAGAAAGGGGGGAGGACTGAGAAAGGGAATAAAGGAGGGAGGGAAAAAAATTTCAAACAGAATTTACTTTATTTCCTTAATATAGAGATGCACATATAGAGAAAGGGGGAGGAGAGAGCAACATTTTCTCGTGAGCTAAATGCTTAAGTCATGTATTGCAGAAAAATTCTCACTTCTGCTCCCACCCCTCCTACAAGTCAAGCATTAAACATGCTGTCTCCCCCTCTTTCTACCTTCCCTGTCTCAGACACTGAAACTTGGAGTACCGCCGTGGCTGTTTTATGTAGGACACTGCTCAGTACTTGCAACTATCGCTAAAAAGGTTTGGCTTGATTACCAGTTCCCTTCCTTGGTGAAATTTTGCTGAAAGCTTCCACATTTCAGACTCACCATTTGATATGTAGATGGTAACAGCTGCCTCCTATGACACTGAGAACATATAGCAGTGACTGTTTGATATTTACCTGGCATGTAGTCATTGTGCTGATGGTGGTAGCTGATGTTGCGATATCGGCAATTTTTTTATGTATTTAATCTTTCATTCACTCATTCATTCATGTGTGTGTGTAAGAGAGAGAGGGCGATGTATGTATGCATACCTGTGTGTTCCCGTATGCTCTCCCATGCACACCTGTGTGAAGGTCAGAGGTCAACATTGGATGCTTTCGTCTATTGCCCTCTACCTTGTGTTTTCTGAGACAGGGTTTCTCAGGAAACCTGCTGCTTGCTTCTTTGGATATACAAAACATCCAGTGAGCCTGTGGGATCTGCCTGTCTCTACCCCAACACTGGGTTACAGGCATGTGCCGCCATACACAGCTTTTATGTGGGTTGTAGGGATCCGAACTCAGGGCCTCATGCTTGTGCTGCAAGCACCTTACCCACTCTGGTGATTATTGTTGGTTTTAAACTTGCCAGGACATCACGCAGGAGACATGCCTGCAGGCACACCTGTGAGAGATCAATTAGATTAGGTTGACGTCAGAGAATGACTGTGAGGGATTATCTTTTTTTTTTTTAATTTTGGAATTGTTTTATTATTCTTTTCTTTTTGCCAAAAATTTATCTTATTTTATTTTTCTTTATTAATTACACTTTACTCAATTTGTATGCCCCACCCCATGGTTCCTTCCCACCTCCCATCCCAATCCCTCCCTTCCTCCACCCTCTACATGCATGCCCCTCCCCAAGTCCACTGATAGGGGAGGACTTCTTTTCCTTCCTTCTGATCCTAGTCAATTAAGTCTCATCAAGAGTGGCTGCCTTGTCCTCTTCTGTGGCCTGGTAATGCTGCTTCCCCCCTCAGGGGGAGGTAATTAAAGAGCAGGCCAATCAGTTCATGTCAGAGACAGTTCCTGTTCCTATCACAATGGAACCCACTTGGATACTGAACTGCCATGGGCTACATCTGTGCAGGGGTCTTAGGTTATCTCCATGCATAGTCCTTGGTTGGAATAGCAGTCTCAGGAAAGACCCCTGTACTCAGATTTTTTGGTTCTGTTGCTCTCCTTATAGAGTTCCTGTCCTCTCCAGATTTTACTATTTCCCACTTCTTTCCTAAGATTCCCTGCACTCTGTCCAAAGGTTGCCCATAAGTCTCAGTATCTACATTGATAGTATGCAGGGCAGAGCTTTTCAGAGGTCCTCTGTGTTAGGCTCCTGACTTGTTCCCTCTTTTCTCCTTCTTCTGATGTCCAGCCTCTTTGCTTTTCTGGATAGGAATTGAGCATTTTAGCAAGAGTTCTCCCTCTTGATTAGTTTCTTTAGGTGTACAGATTTTAGTAGGTTTATCCTATATTATATGTCTATATGAATGAGTATATACCGTGTGCATCCCTCTGCTGCTGGGATAGCTCACTCAGGATGATCTTTTCCAGATCCCTGCAAATTTACCTGCAAATTTCATGATTTCCTTGTTTTTTATTGCTGAGTAATATTCCAATTTGTGCATCCATTCCTCCACTGAGGGGCATCTGGGCTGTTTCCAGCTTCTGGCTATATAAAGAACTAAAGAAGTTAAACAGCAAAAAAATCAAGTAATCCAATTAAAAAATGGAGTACAGAGCTAAACAGAGAACTCTCTGCAGAGAAATATCGAATGGCAGAGAAACACTTAAAGAAATGCTCAACCTCATTAGCCATCAGGGAAATGCAAATCAAAACAACCCTGAGATTTCACCTTACACCCATCAGAATGGCTAAGATAAAAAACTCAAGAGACAACACATGCTGGAGAGGTTGTGGAGAAAGGGTAACCCTCCTCCTCTGCTGGTGGGAATGTAAACTTGTACAACCACTATGGAAAGCAATCTGGCACTTTCTCAGACAACTAGGAATAGCACTTCCTCAAGATCCAGCTATACCACTCCTAGGCATATATCCAAAAGATTCTCAAGTACACAATAAGGACATTTGATCAACCATGTTTGTAGCAGCCTTATTTGTGAGGGATTATCTTGATTAACTTAACTGGTATAGGAAGAGCTCCTGAAAATGTGAAAGGCCCCACTTCAGGAGAGTGGAGTGGAATAGCCCATCACTTTCCTTCTCCTAAATGCCAAGTTTCCACTCACATGGCTTCCTCCCTGTGAAGGACTGTACTCACTGTCTGTGAAGCAATATAAATGCTTCCTTCTTCAAGCTGCATTGATTAAGTCTTTTATCACAGCAACAGGAAAAAGTCACCAAGATACACACTGAGCCACCTCCCCTGTCAGAAATAATGCTTTTGAGAAATGACGAGAAAATAAGGGGTTGGGTAGTTCTCAGATATAGATGGCATGGTGTCTTCAGGGAAGATTTTGGGCAATCGGAAGAGCTTGAGTTAATGCTCAGAGCTTGAGAATCCATCCATTGCTGCATTAAAAGCCACACATGGCAGCACTTGGGAGGCAGAAGCAGAGGCAGTCAGATATCTGTGAGTTCAAGGCCAGCCCAGGACAGTCAGGGTTCTGTTACACAGATAAACCTGGTCTCAAAGCAGGAGTTCAGAAGTGGTTTCTTAGATTGATCTGGTTCAAGATCTCTTACGACCCTTGACTCTTCAGTCAAATCACCTGAAGTGACACAGTCACCTGGAATGATAGTCTTGAATGGATGGTGATGGCAAGAAGATGACCACAGTGGCCTCTTCACACAAGAAGGCCTCAGACAGTTTCACCATATTATCCCCAAACTAGAAACCCCGTATGTGAAACCTCCTTGACTACAGCTAATCTCAGAGATGGCATGCTAAAATGTCTTCCATGGTCTCCGGATGATGTTGACTAACCCAGGTACAATGTGGGTGCCAGCAGGATGGACCAAAACTGCTCCCAGGAAAATTTAGATAATTTTGGATAATTGGGATAAAATTTGAATTCTTTTCTTTCTTGCTTTCTTTCTTTTTTTTTTTTTCCTTGCTGTGCTGGGAGCTAAGCCAGGGCCTTACACACGTTATGCAAGTGCTGTGCCACTAAACTACCTCAGGCAGAGAATTTGAAAATTCAGTAGAGAAAGAAAATTCCAGTTCTCCATGAACAAACAGAATCTTCTTCACCTCTTGTGATCCATGCAAATGCCAGTGGAAGAGTCCCCTTCCTCAGCAGGAGGAGAAGGAAAGTTGGTGGAGGGGGAAGGGGAGGGAGAGAGGGAGTTGTCTAGTTGTCCCAGCTGTGCAAGGTTATTTCTCAGCAAATCCTCTGAAGAATGCAGAAGAGTTCTAAAAACAAAAACTGCTACCCACTACCCACTGTACCATTGAGACGGCTGTTAGCATCTTCTAAATTTTAATCCTAACAAGTTTAAAGCAGAGCTAACATTTCCCCCTCATAAAATGGAGGAAAATCAAACTCACTAGGTGACCACGAGGGCACGTGATATGAGTGATCTTTACTTGGGCCACTGAGATGATGAACATACAGTAGTGGCTGGTCCTGCATTCAGGCCCTGATCACTGCTAGCACGCTCTCAGCACATATTCTGAGTTGATGAGTGAATTAATCATATGTTCTCTCTTCATTCTGGCAAGCATCAGTTTGGATGACACTAAAACATGCATGCAGTTTTCAAAGAATACACAGTGGCTGGTAAGATGGCTCGGTGGGTAATGGTATGGGCTACCAAGCCTGATGACGTGAGTTCAAGCCCCAATACTTGCATGGAAGTAGAAAGAGAGAAGTGAGTCTCACAAATTTTCCCCTGATCTCCACGCATTGCATACCTGTGTCCCCCCATACAAATGAGTAAATATAAATAAATACATGTTGTGAAAAGCACATACCTATTTTTGTCACAAGCTCTGGTTTTTGAACCAACCCAAATATCAGTGGCCAGGTCAGAGTCAACAAGCTCTCCTAAAAGTGGTTGATTTCAGGCATGATCTCAGCTGGTCTGAATATTCCTCAGTCCACTGCATCTTATTCAACCGAACCATGTGTAAGATGCATGCATGCCTTCTAGATTTTGCCTCTGCAAAATCCGTAAGACCAACCGTGCATGTGGATGCCTAACCATATCTATAATACTCATCAGTTCCCACCAGCACTTTCTAGCAACAACAGCTTTTTGAAACCATTGAGTTACCCATTCTTTGCTGTGACTCTGTAGGGCGACAGTTAGTTTACCAACAAGAGAAAGCAAGATTCTTGAGTTGGCTGTCTTAGAACTGAGAGCAAATCATCATCATGAGTAAAACACCTGACCTTTGTTTCCAAATGCGTACAACCTCCATGGAGAAGCTTCAGTCTCTCACCAGGCCTGCCTTTATGCACATCTACTCCTGGTCTCGAAATGACGAACACAATACTCTGTAAATCTCAAGGCCTTTTGATCCTACGTGTGAGGTGAGGTGCAACTTAAACACACCATGTCAAGTGCTCATTAGAAACTTACTAAAACAGCTTTAGTGTCTTCCATAACATTTTTTTTTCTGCAACATTCCCATTATAACCTTTGCTTTATCAGTTTTGCAGCATCCATGGGAGACAATTCAGGTTGAAGATGACAGAAATGATGAGGTCTTTCATCCTTCATGGCCAAATTGGCCCAGGGGGCTTCTCTATCAGTGGTCCATGCTCTTATTCTTGGTATCTTCGGCTGTTAGAGAAAAACCTAAAGATGTGTTAACTCAAACTTTAATCTTTCCTTTGTGCTGTGGAAAAAGAAACACCCATTCTGTCTATTATTCACATCTGTTCTTTTGGATTGAATAAAAAATATTTTGACAGCATGGCTCTCATGAGCCTTTATGAGTGAAAGTGTCCTTTTTTCTCTCGCTCTCTCTCCCCAGCTACATCTTTTATCTTATGTGCTCTTTCTATCCCTGAATAGATTTCAAGATACAGTGTCCTATTATTATGTAATATCTGATGCTATTTATGTGAGCCATGGGTAGAGTGAGCATAAAAACCACTTCCCTGTTATTAAGTCGTGTCTCTCTAGCCTGCAGATTGACAACTTTTCAAGATGATGTGCCCAGATTTCTAGCCTGTTTCTTCTGAAAGAGTGAGAGTGTGAATAGTGCTTGGGGCTATATTGGGAGAAGGGCCTGAGGGTTAACAGTTAACTTCCGGAAGGGGTGGTAGAGGACGACCCTGCTCCTAAGCATCACTGTTAGCCTGCAGAGCCTGGGGTCTAAGCAAGTGGGAAGGGCTTCTTCCCTACAATATTCTCTTTGGAAGCTGGGTCGTTGGGTCAGTCGTACTATATATAGCAGAAAAGGGTCCACAGATAATATTTTAAATATAGACATAAAGGGTACATAGGACAGAATCTGAACAATTCAAGAATCGGGATTAAAGAGACTCCTCTGAACTACTCTGCAACTCTTTCTGAAATCATATCAAAGATTCTGAAAAAAAAATGTGCATACACAGAAGCAAAGGAACATAGTCTCAAAGGGAAGGCCGAGTGGGCACAGTAGTTCTCTGTGCTGATGGCCTGACAGAGCCAGTGTGACTCCAATTTCATGGAGAGCAGTTAGCATTTGAGTCTGAATTCTTTTTTTTTTTCTTTCCAATTCATTTACACCACCCCTTCCATGTCCAAATTGCACGATTTTTCTTAGGAGAAAAGAAAGACAGCCTATTCTCCCTTAATCACAATAGCGGGCATCTTCAAATGTGTGCCAGTTTTCCTCAGAAAAATGAATTAAATTTTAAAGTGATATAAATAAGTAAAAGCACTCTCCCTCTAATCCAGACATCCCCAAATTTCTCCTTGGTTCTGCTTTTCCCTCTCAAGAACTCCATGGACCTACCCACAATCAAAAACTTTATCAGAAACTCCAACACACATGCCTGTGCCGTTAATTACAGTTTTTCAAAGACCCTTTTATTAGAACGGTCAGCACCTTGGGAAGTGACATGTGGAAACTGCCAGTAGGAGCAGGAAACACAAACACTGACTGTGTGGCTTGGTGACAGAGCTGCTGACTAACATGTGCAGGGACCTCTGTCCAATTTCCACCATGGCCTTGAACGTGTTCACCATCTCACACCTCATCTCTGAACTGCCATGACCAATGTTTATGTGAATTAAATGTTGCATTCTGTCTCATTTCTCTTTCCAGGTTGTTTGTTTGTTTGTTTCTAACTTGTTGACTCTTTTGACTCTTTGAACCACATAGATGGTGGAGCAGGGGGTGGGGAAAATGACTGCTAGAGTTTGGGATGGAGAAAAGGTGAAAAACTGCCACTAAGCTTCTAGTTGTCCAAAACTGTGCTGACTGTACTTCAAACACCATTTCATATAAGAAGGGTGTTGTTGTTGCCACTCCCATGCCTGAGAAGGTGCCAAAGCCTAAATAAGACACCGGCTCTTCCAAGCACTGCCACTGTTTTGTAGTCATAGTTTGTGTGTGTGTTATGATTATTGATATTGTTCTACTTTCATGTCTACTGTTGTGATAAAATATCCTGACCCAAAGATAGATGTTTGTTTCAGCTTCCAATTCCAGGTTACAGTGTATTCATGCAGGGAAGTTAAGGTGGTTAGGAGCTCAGCTGGCCACACTGTGTCTAGTCATGAGCTTAGAGAAGTGGCCGCATGCTCATTTTCTTGTTTGCTCACAGCCCTGGGTCTCTGTTCTTACACATGTCAAGACCCTCTGCCTAAGGAGTGGTGGTCCCCACTCTGGGCTGCCTAGGGTGTGGTGCTCCCCACACTGGGCCGAGCCTTCTCACTCTTCCATAGACGTTCCTGTAGGCCAGCTCAATGAAGACATTCCCCCACTGAGACATTCCCCGCCAGGTGATTCTAGACTATGTCAAGCTGACAATTAAAATTAGCCTTCACAAGCTTCTTAACAGCTTACACTGTCATTTAAAAAGAGCGACTTGTTCAAAAGTTCTCTGCATCCGTAACTCTGTGACAGATGGGGCAATTTTAAAGGAGAATGTATAGGAAGCATCTGGGTCCAGGTTAGATGAGTCTTATTATGAGGGTTATCAAAAGAAATCATAACTAAAAACTAGGTCTGACCACCTAATATCTCCCTTCAGTTGCAACATGTGAATGTTTGTTATTATGGCTCAGGGAAACTAGATTTGTAGCGGTTGACCTGTGTACCTGATAGAATGCTAATGAAAATCGAATCGGACAATGGAATGCTTGGAGGATGTCTTAGCTAGGGTTACCATGGCTGTGATGAAATACCATGACCAAAAGCAAGTTGGGGAGGAAACAATTTATTTGGCTTATACTTCCATAACACTGTTCATCATCAGGGGAAGTCAGGACGGGAGCTCAAGAAGGGCAGGAGCCTGGAGGCAGGGGCTGAGGCAGAAACCATGGAGGGCTGCTGCTTACTGGCCTGCCCCTTAAGGCTTGCTCAGCTGCCTTCTTACAGAATGCAGGACCACCAGGCCAGGGATGGCACCACCCAATGGGCTGGGCCCTCTCACAGCAATAACTAATTTAAAGAACACCTCACAGGCTTGCCTACACTCCAATTCCATGAAGGCATTTTCTTAAGCAAGGTTCCCTTCTGTCAGATGACGTCAACTTGTGTCAAGTTGACATAAAACTATCCAGCACAGAGTATCAAAATACTCCGCAACATGAGTACTGTTTATATTTATTCGTATTATTTTCTATTGAAAATGGTGCTTTTTAGCAAAAGGCATAATCTTCAATCTACAAAATGGCTAATGGGAGCGTGACACTCTGATAGAGTGATGTATGTGGGAATCAGAGGCCATGGAACCTACTGAGCCACATCTTGTGAAAGAGATAACAGCTCAAATGAGGGAAAGAACCAGAGCCTAGCAATGAGCAGGAAGGGCTCTATGGAGACTGGAGCAAGAATGGGAAGGGAGGATGTTGGAATGGAGACAGTGGGGGAAGAAGGCCTGTCTATGAGGCACAAGGTCTCTTGTTCCTCAGTACCCACACTAAGTGTAATAGTGGAAGCATTCAATGTGACGGATTTGGTTGTGGTTTTAAAAAATCACTCAGGCAACCTCCCCATGCTTCAGGGATTGAGAAAATATATATAACAAAAAACAAAACTCTCAGCTCCCAAATGATGTACTGCCTTCCATCTTGGAATCACACACACACACACACACACACACACACACACACACACACACATGTTTTTGTTTGTTTGTTTTTGAGACAGGGTTTCTCTATGTAGCCTTGGCTGTCTTTTACTTACTTTATAGACCAGACTAGCCTTGAACTCACAGAGATCCACCTGCCTCTACCTTGTGAGTGCTGGGATTATTGGTGTGCCCCACCACACCCAGCCTCCTGATACATATTTGATAATATCTAATTCATCATGTCTCTGTCCTGGCAGATCCTCTGAAAGATACCATGAAAACTTGTTCACAGGCTACTGTTGCAGTCTTTATATTTCCTACCTCATATATAGCAAATAAATTTCTGTTCAAAATTAGTGGAGAAGTAAGCTTAGAAAGCCTTGACCAAAGAAGTTGTTATGACTCTGATGTGATAAGCTAGGAACAGTGCTAAAATATGAGACCTCTGTTAACATACCTATCCAGTTTCCTGATCTGCATCAGCGGCCACCTAACAAATGGTAGAGGACAATTGGAATTGCAGGCCAGGAAGATCACAGAAGGTTACAACTGACTAGAAGACACAGGCACTAACAATGTCATAACATGAAACAACTCAGAAACATAAAAAATTAGAGCTGTCTAGCTTCATGGGCTTTGTTGCCTAGGAGACAGCAAAAATGGCTACATTACCTGGATGTGATTGAATAGGTATGCAGAGATATGTTGGGATTATTTTAGATTTAACCACTCAGGATGAAAGAAAAACTCACAATTTGGGGACTAATATTAATATTCCCCTAATAACAACAATAATAATAGTGTGTGATCTAGAAAACTTTCCTTGGTACCCTCCTTCAGACATCCCTAAGGAACATGGCACTTACCATGTCCTCTTTAGGAAATCAGCATTGATAAAAGAAGATTGGTCTTTAAAAGGTGTCAAGTTTTACAAAGATCTTTCTTGTCACAAACTCAAGTGTCCATTTCGCTCTGTACACATATACTATAAAGGAGCCTTTGCAGCCTGAACGTTTGCATGGCCCACTCTCAAAATCATCCTAACCTCTAAGGTGACTGTATTAGACGTAAGGCCATTTGGAACTGCATAGATCATGTGGGCACCGCCCGCATTAGTGGGTCCGGGAGATCTCCCTCACCTCCACTATGCTAGAGCACAGGACAAGTCACCCTCATCAGGATGTGGAGGTGTATCGACAGAGTGTGGAAGAAGCAAGAGGATCTGGAGTTTGAGGCCAAGCTGGTATACACAGGAGACCTCTTCTGTGATCCACTCTATGAAGATCAAAGCAGGTGCTTGGGCAAGTCTTGAGCTAATACTTTGTCTGTGTCTCCCCAGTCTGCAGAGTTGTGTGTAAGACACTTCTATTGTTTATAAGTCACCCAGCTTGTGACATTTTGTTATAGCAGTACAAGTAGGAAAGACAGGGCGGTCCATCTCTTTTCCCATTTGGAGGATCCTAAAATCCCCCGTGATTGAAGACTATTGATTCTAAGGCTGCTATCATAAATTAAGGTTAATTTCAATATGTGATGGTGTTCACACTTGCTAACCTTTACCTATAATGGTTATTCATTATCACAACCATTGTGAGCCTTGTGAATGGACTGAGAGTAGCCACGAGGAGTTTGTTTTTATTCAGCCTCGATGGCATACAACTAAACTGCCACCGCAAACATCAGTATCTACAAAATTAAAATTATTTTTGTCTGCTCTATAACTAATCAGTTTTCCTTCTCCATAGATCCTATATTTTATATTGTGTAAGTTTTTGTTGTCCTCCAAGAGACCATCCAGATTTTACCTTAATTTCTACCTTCACAGAATAAGATAAGAGGAAAAGCAAAAAACGTTTAGGGTATTCAATGGCCTAAAAGCCCTTGAACCAAAAATTCTAAACTGTGAGTTCTCTACTGTTTTTTGCTGCTGTTTGACAGAGGTTATTTTTAGAGGGTTTTTAAGTTTACTGCAAAATTCAAAAGAAAATATGAAGAGTTCCTATTTAGCTTCTTCCTCCACAGGTGCAGCACAGTCCTCCTTAGAACCAAGGTTACACATGTTGATAAATCATCTCCAAAAAGCCACAGTTTAAATTCAGGTTCCTCTTGTGAATGTATATTCTGCAGGCTTTGGTGAATGCATACTGACATGCATTTGCCATTTGTTATTGTGCAAAGACATTTTACTGCCCAAAGAATTCTTCGGTATTTGATTACTCATCCTTTCACCCCACTTCCCACCTTCCCAACTGGGGATCCACTCAAGCATCATTTAGAAATTTGTCTGCCCATTGTACAACAGCTCCCAGAAACGAATATGTCCATCTCTGTCTTTTGCTGTCACTCACCAACATAGCTATCCTGAGTTCACCTGAGACACCGTCTGTTACCATACCTAACAAGAATCTGCCATGTGGGCTGTGGCTCTAGCTCCATGGTGGAGTATGTGGATAGCCAGGGTGAGGCTCCACGTTCTATCCTCGGCACCTCAAAAATAAATAACTAAATAAATGTAGTATGACCTGAAAGGAACTAAGGAACTCAATGGGGTTTGAAGACTCTTAAATAAAATATCAATAATGAGAACTACTCAATTCTGAATTGAGAATTACTGCTTCCATTTTGCATCTCATGGGATACACACCCACCGCAGAGAGTGATATTTCCTGATGGTCTTCTCATTTGCAGCTTGGGGCTGAGTCCTGAAGTATTAACTTCTACCTTGTAAGAAATCCTATTGCAACAATATTACAACATAGCTGAATTATTCACTCTTGCATCATTGGGATTGATTTCGGATATTGTGCTAGGCCAATGTAAATAGCACATTCTTACTCCTTGAATCCAAAAGTGCTATGCTAAGCAAATGGTGTACGTTTGAACACTTTGATGGCGTGCCCACCTAGTAACAATAATGTTATTTTGATCATAATGGGAAAATACACATGGTTCTACAGAAAACCAATTTGTGGTTAATATATCATCTATCATATGCTGCCCATTCCTGGAACATTAAAAATAAGCTTCAAAAATTTAATGTGCAGGACCTTTTTCACTTATGTGCTTTTCTTGAGTGCATGTGTGCGGAAAAACCAAGGAGGACATCGATGTCCTGCTCTGTCATTCTCTGCCTTACTCCTTTGAGTCAGGGACTCTTCCTGGACCTGGAGTTAGGCTGGCAGCCAGGAAACCCTAATGACGCTTCTGTTTCTGCACCCCACCACACCGGAGCTACAGGCATACATGGTCAGGCTGTGATTTTTGGTTGGTGCTGGGATCCAAACTAAGGTTGTCATGTTTGCACAGCAAGTGTTGTTACCCACAGAGTCATCTCTCCAGCCTAGTAGCTTCCTTTTTAATATCAAGGACAGTGGTCTTGTTGGGATAAAAAAAAAATCGCTTAGCATCTCCCTCCCCCTCCCTCTCCCTCCCGCCCTCCCTCCCTCTTTGCCTCTGTGTGTGTGTGCGCATGTAACATAAAGTGCACAAGAATGGATGTCAGAAATATCCTGCTCTATCATGGACTATATCAACACAGGCTTTGCCCTCCTGTATTGTGATGACTCCATGTCTGTAAGGTTGTTATTGAGAAATCGTTCATGTTGCTACTTCAGGGTCTCGCCATTTTATAATCACAGTCTCACACTTGATCAGATACAGAAAAAAAAATGTCCCTGAGTAAATAAGAGAACGCAAAAAATGCTGTTCAGTGTTTCATTCACCTCGGTGCCCGACTTCTGGAAATAGTTATTCAGAGCTGACCAACACTCAGTCATGGCCTTCAGGATTTGGAAGGGTCCCAGACAACTTTGCAGGAATCACTTTCACCTTTAGCTGACTGAAAAAAAAAAAAGAGGGGGACAGTAGAAATATTAGGAGCTTGCAATAGCTCACAGAGACAGGCATCCCAGGTCTTTCTTGTCAATTTATCATATTAACTATTTAGGCCATTAATGAGAAATTCTGAGTAGGCAGATTTTATTTTCTTGAGATGGGAGCTAGGTTATAAAACACATATCCATCCCAGGATCCGGCCTCTAATAATGTTTGCTTTTACAATCAGTCCTTTCTTATAAATCCGTTAGTGTTTTAACACCATCAGCTGGAGTAGGAGTTTTAGATGTCTGTTAATGGTTCATTAATCAAACTCAAGAGATCATAATTTCTGAAACTTGAGGATGGAAATTTTAATTCTCTTTTGGACTGCCAGTCAGATCTGTGCCAGTGGGAGAAAGTGCTTTCCACTTCACGCTTTCGTTGGCTGACACAGTTTCTGAGGCCATTTGTTAATTATCCCACTTGATACAAAGTCAAATTGACTTAGAATCCTGGCTTTCAATGGAAGGATGTAGAGTTCAATTAATTCATCCTCTGCACACGTTTAAAATAAGCATTGTTTTTTTTTAATGGCTGCTCTCATCTCCCCAGAGGCCTTTTTAGTGGATGACCTTAGACATAGGGTCCTGAATGCTTGCCATATTTAACATGCAGGTGTGGCTAGCTCTGTCAGTTCGGGAGATAATCATAGTTTCTGTTTCCTCAGCTTCCTCTGCTGCTATCCAATACTGATTTTGGAGGAGAGTTTGGGCTCAGGGGTTTTACCTGTATGGTCTCACACAGGGGAATAAGGTCAAGCAGCAGAAGGACACCCTCTGGAACCTGCTTTATTTCTGCTTAGGACAGCATGTCAGGCCATACAGGGTCCAGCTTATCACCTGTCCTCACTGATGGAGTTTGTCTTCCAGACATTTGCTCTCAGTATCCAATCCATGTTTACTGTGGCCTTTGATTCACCTTCATGTTCTTGTCCACCTGCCCATCTTAGCATCTCTGTACTTTTTACCGTGAAGATCTGCAAAAAATTTGGCCTGCCTTGCCTGTTGTGTATTAGCCCAAGAAAACACTGCCTTGGACTTCTATTCCTGTTTTTGTTATGTTACTTTTAAAGATTTATTTTATTTTAATTATGTGTATATGTGGGGTGCAGGGAGGGTTTGTACATGTGAGTGCAGGTGTTGACTAGATCATCAGATCTCCCTACAGCTGGACTCGCAGGGAATTGTGCACCACCTGTCATGGGTGCTGGGATCACAGCTCCGTCTCTGTAAGATCTGTGCATGCTCTTAACCGCTTAGCCCTCTCTCCTCCCTCAGCTCCCCCTTTCTTGCAAATCCTCATGTGGTGTTAAATATTCATGTGGGATGGGTTCCTTATAAGGCCTCTGCTGGGGTTACTACAGGACAAACTTCTTTGTGGGAACTGCATTCCTTTAGATATGTCTATACTCCCTCATAGCCTTTTCAGATTGCTTTCCCACAGAAAATAAAATGAAAATCTATGGCTCTCTTTTCTTAGGCATCATATGTTGTTATTCCCAGCACATAACATTAAAAAAGTATCTATGACCTCCTTAGCAATGCTGGCTCTTGATTGATCAATATCAGTATATCAATAGGAGTTTAAAGAGTTTTTGTGCAGTCCTGCTAGGCCACAGAGGAGGACTTTGCAGCCAGTACTGAAGATACCCGATAAAACAGGGTCAGCTGAAAGGGGAGGAGGTCCTCCCCAATCAGTGGACTTGGAAAGGGGCAGGGAGGAGATGAGGGAGGGAGGGTAGAATTGGGAGGGAATGAGGGAGCAGGATACAGCTGAGATACAGAGTTAATAAAATATAACTAATAATAAGAATAAAACAAAATAAAAGAGTTTTTGTGCTTCTTCTCTAATGGCTCGGCTTAGGGATGGACCACCACAAGGTATGAGAAATGGAATGGGAAATGAAGACATGATGCTTTAATATTTTTAGAGCATATTGTTTACAAGTAGATCAATGGTTATAAAACTCTGCCTAATGTTAAAAATATTAAAATTCGCTGGCCATTTTCTTTTTAAGAGGTTAATGTTTATACACCACAGGAAAAATAAATAAATAAAATACTCGATACTGGTCAGCCTGGTGCTGGGAATAGTTAAAGCAAATTTCTGTGTCCACAAATTAGTCTTACATAGCCAATGTTCATTCTTCTTCCTTTACCATTGCTTGAGGAGTGTGTGTATGTACGTATGCATGTGACGTGCACATGCACAATCGAATACCCATGCCACTGCATACATTTGGAGGTCAGAGGGCAATTTGCTAGAAATCAGATCTCTTTTTCCAACATGTTACAAGGAATTGGACTTGGGTCATCAGGCTTGCCGGCATGCCTCTTTACCATTGAGTTACCTTGTTCCCTGGCCCCTAATAATTTTTTTATTTTTATTTTATGTGAATTGGTGTTTTGCTTGCATATTTATCTGTGTGAGGGTGTCAGGTCCCCTGGAATTGGAGTTACGGACAGTTGTGAGCTGCCCTGTGGGTGCTAGGAATTGAACCTGAGTCCTCTGGAAGAGCAGCCAGTGAGTGCTCTTAACCACTGAGCCATCTCTCTAGCCCTCCCCCAAAAGTTTTCATTTTAATTCTAAAGTAAACAACCTGACAGAAAACATGTACTTCATTCAGTATCCATAGTGTTGTATGTGGATATGCTTGTGTTTAGTTTAATGTAAGCTTTCTGAAAAAAAAAAATAAGGAAATATTTTCTTTGTTAACTCCCTTACGCAATCCTGGATTGTGTGGGTTCTGTTGCAATGTGTGAGCTGCAGGGTGAGGACTCCCTGAGAGTGGCTAATGTCCCTTATTACTCAGGGTTAGTGCTTGCTGCTCAGCAGGAATAATGGACAATACAATCCTTTCTGCCCACCCCATCCCAACTCCAAACTCACGGCCCTTGTGGGAGCACTTTCACAGACATTTAAAGCTTGTGATGGGATTAAAAAAAAAACCTGAAAGTTTGGCAGAGATGTACAACTTGATTTATTTTTTTAATAATAGCAGATCTCCCTAAAAACTGTACCTTGAACTTTGAGAATGGAAATGCAACCCACATAATCAAGCAACTTCTTGCTCAGGTCTAAAATTCTCTGCACTTCTAAAACTCCTTTCTTCTCTGGTCCCAGCTCCCCCATCTATGCCTGAGACTGCCCAGGTTGTTTTGGGAGAGCATTCCTGATTCATATTCTGTCTTGCTCCTCTTTCTTCTCTCTCTTCTTTCCTCCCACTTCCCCTTTGATCCTCCAAATACAAAAGAAGTTCACGTGTATTTGTTTCTGAGCAACTGAACAGTAGATCTGGCAAAATGACGCTTCAGATTGCCAAAAGGCCAGCAGCAGGCAGCCCACACTCCTTTCAACTTCCTGTTTTGAAGGGATTTCCATACCTGAGGGAAAGGGAAAAGAAAGGCAGAAATTTGTAGGAAAAGAACAGTATGTGAACTTCCTGTTTCTGGCTTTACCTTTTCTATGGGGACCATGATCTCTGTGCACCTTCTGTCTATGGAAAGCACATATTCCCAGGTACCAGATTTTGTAATAAAAAAAAAAAAAAGTGATTCAGCCTGGGATTTTCGCAGGCTCAACTGAATACCATGTTAGTTGTGTATCTTGGCGGAAAGTGATACCCACTTAAAAGCAGCATAAGGAAGGTTTGTATGCCCGGTGGGATGACGCGTGCGGACATCAGTGTCACACCACTCTTCCTGTTTGAACTGTTCAGTTTGAGCCATTATGGATACCTGTCTCCCACACCAAGCGTGAATCCTTTTTTTCTTGGTTATCTCTGGAAGTTGTTTAAGGCTCTGGAGGTGTGCTGGAAGGAGAAGGCTGCAGTGTGCTTCCTTTCTGGTCACTGCTAGAAGTAGCCACGGTCATCTCAGAGGCGCTCCAGGTGACCTGACTGTGGTGGCATTTACTTGAGCTCTGCAGAACAAGTCATTAATGATTATCCTACTAGAATGGGCACCCTTAAAACCCCATTTGTCCTATCTTTTTCCAGCCTGGATGTGTAAATACTACGGAAGTGGACATTAAGAAGTCATCACGGATGAGAAACCCCCACAAAACACGAAAGGTAAATGGACGTCTGTCTGTGGTCCTTGCTGAAGCGTCTGCTTTCAGAACATCCATCTCTGGTGTCACAAACATACTCACCCTAGGTTTCTGTCCTGAGAATTCTTTCTGTGGGATGAGGTAAGCAACATCTACCTCTCTATAAGATCCCAAGGACAAGCCAAAGTGCATTCCTCCATTGTTTGCCCTGGAAAGCCAATAATACTTTTGGGCTTCTTTACAGAACATGGGTGAGAAGTTACTTTTAGCAGTATAAGGGACCCCAAAAGTAGCTGCACTGGAAAGTCCTCCAACACAGTGTGGAGGTCAACTTTCCCGTGGCCATATAGATGGAGTTCCCTCTCAGTGAACTTTCCCAGCCTACATATTTTAGCATCTTCCAAGACCCTGAATCCAAGTGCAGTTAGGGTAGAATTGTTTACAAATGGTTGAGTCATGCAGGAGGGAATTTCACATGAGGATCCAGTGACCTTCCTTACCCCTTCTTTCTCTGAGGCAACTCAATAGTCAACAGGTTTCTTGACAGCAGCCTTCACTGAGCTGATATAAATAGTTATTGTTTTTCTCGGAGAACCTTTTTCTATAATACACTTAGAGATTAAAGGGTGATGTCATGGGGCTGTGACAGGAAGTAGAAAGGGAGCTGGGAGACTTCAATCCATTTACAGGACATATGTCTTCTTGGAGTGCTGAAGACAGGAGCAAGAATGGGGATATCTAGGGAAAGCTGATATCAATGAGAAAATCAGTGTTTATAAGGAAAGGGTCTGAGAGGAAGGAGGATCTAAAATATGATTAATTACACAGAGTAGGAGGACCTTTGCTTAACATCAGTGTCTTTGTAACACAACTAAAAGTATAGGCAGAATTTCTTTGTCTGCTGCAAGAGAATGCCTGCTTCTCTCCCTCCCTCCTTCCCTCCCTTCTTCCTCTCTTTTTTATTTATTTTTGTAAACCATAGGCCATTTTGAAAGAAGTTGTATTTTTTAAATTTTAATTGTTTGAGGATTTCTTTCTTCTTTATTTGAGACAAGAGTTTCTCTGTATAGCCTTGGCGGTTTGTAGATCAGGCTGGTCTTGAACTCATAGCAATTTGCCTGTCTCTGTGTCCCAAGTGCTGGGATTAAAGGCATAATCCAACATCGCCTGGCATTTGAAGATTTCTTGGATGCATATATGTGCATATCGTGTTTAGATACAATATCCACACCTAATCTTTCCTCTTCAACGCCTTTCAGAGATAGGGATTGATACAGAGAGAGACTCTCTCCTGATCAAGGTATCAAGGTATAGACAGTGAGAGATTGGAGAGTGCACAGCCCTCAATGGGATGTCTGTTTAATGCCTACTGCCCCCAAGGCTCAAGAATCATTTTGGAAGAGGGGACAGAAAGACTGTGAGAGCCAGAGGTTATGAATGACTGCTGGGAAATGGTTTTCCTGCCGGGAGAGGAACACTGCACACAAGACTCACAGTGGCTGTGACAGCATGCAGAGGACCCACAGAAGATCAAGCAGCCACAATCCCAGCATGGATGGGGAGAGGGCTCATAGAGTCATGCCTAGGGGAAGGCCTGTGGGCAACAGAGAGCTGCCAAGGGAATAAATGTCTGTGTCTGTTGTTATTCGGCAGGATCTCATGTGTCCCACAGTGACCTTGAATGTACTATGTATCAGAGCATGACCCTGAACTTCTGATCCTTCTTCCGCTACTTTCCGAGTGCTAAGATCACAGAGGTGTGCCACCCATACCTGAGTTTATGAAGTCCTGCAGATGTTAGGCAGGCACTCCACCCCTGAACAACAGACTCCAAAGACCTTGCTTGGTGTGGTTTCAACCTCATGCAACTCCAGCATTCTTCTAAAGTGAATTTTCTTACATGAAGATGAACTAAAGCTAAGATGTTTAGGAGTTAAGGAACCTTATTTTATATTGTGTTTTTTTTTTTTGCAAGATTCCAATATGCCCTATCTTCTCTCTCTCTCTCTCTCTCTCTCTCTCTCTCTCTCTCTCTCTCTCTCTCTTTCTGTCTCTCTCTCCCTGTGTGCATGTGTGTGTATGTTTAGAAAGTTTTGCTTTATGTTATGATGAGAAAGCCACAGAGAGTTACAAAGTCAGCCGGGTGCAGTGGCTCATGTCTGTAATCCCAGCACTTGCACTCAGAGGGGTGGGGGTGTGCAGAGGTAAGGAGATCTCTAGATAGCCAAGGCTATTGAGAGAAACCCTTTTTCGAAAAACCAAAATAATAATAATGATGATGATAATAATAATAATAAATAAAAATTGAGAGTTACAAGGTCCATTTGGATGCAATGAGCAACATTTTGCCACTAAGAATTCTCTGAGACAAAGAGCAAGGCGGCCATGGCAAGCCCAGTTTTCTAGATGCTCCCTCGTTCCTTTCATCTGCTCCCACGTACCCTTAGCTCGCTCACCAGTGGAGCCGAACAGGATTCAATAGTCAGTCATCTCTCCAAAAGGTGCAGTGTGCCCCTTTTCCAACCTAAGTAATTCAAAATCCCTTCCTGTGGCTGACTGAGATGTGCTCTAACTGGGAGAAGACAGCAGATGAGTAAACAAAATGGAACTCAGGTGTGCTGAAGTGATCTCTAATGTTCTTTGTAGCACTAGACTCCAGGCTGATATCTGAGCTGGGCCTTCCTCCCTGAAGAGAGCATTTGTTAACAGGAGAGTTCTTCACACTCCACCAGTAGTGGCAGAGCTCTGAGCTGGCAATGAAGTGCTGTAAAAGAAACAATCAATGTGTGCCAGCTTGGTTTGCCTAGGACACAATTGAAGGATGCAGATATTATTACTCCAAGTTGTACAACTTGACTCTGTGTGTATGTGTGTATTTGTGTGTGTGCCGGGTATAGCATGTGTGTTTATGGTGTCTATGAGGTGTGTGGTGTGTATGTATGTGTGTGTTTGTGTGTGGGGGGTGATACATAATTTCAGGTACCTATAAAGTTATGAATCTACATATTTTCAAGCATCCTTGGTGATAATTTATTCCTCCTCCCTCTTCTTCTATATTGCCTTCCTACCCTTTAGATTTGGGTAAGAAACACCATCAAATAAGCTTTGAGATTGTTTATAGTACAAATGATAGCATTTGCTCCTTAGAAGGCCTATGGCTATGAGCTGTGTTTCGTCCTGACACTTTTCTTACTTTATTACAGTCGGTCTATGGTTTACAAAATGACATCCGAAGTCACAGTCCCACCCATACACCTACACCAGAAACCAAGCCTCCCACAGAAGACGAGCTGCACCAACAGGTGGGTCTACCTGTGAAATGGCCAGCTGAGGATGTGTAGGCAACACCTGTGCAGAGGAGAGAACGAGCATTCCTGCTGGGTGGTTTGGGAAGGCTATTTGTATGGTCAACTGCTTCATTGAGATTTACAGTGAAAGGGCAATGAAAGCCAGGGATGGTGACACACACCTGTCATTCCAGTTCTCACAGGCTGAGAGCAGGATGATCAAAGATTCCAGAAGAATTGGGTTTGAGCACAGACTCTGTCTCAAAAACAGAAAAAAAAAAAAAACCTTTATGCAAAGGGATAGAAGTATAGCTCAGTTGGTAGTGTGTTTGCTTGTCTTGTCTATGACCTTGGGGGTCAATCCCAGCAATACTGCATGTTTCATATGTGTGCATGCGTGTGCTTGTGTGCATAGGTGTGCCCTAGCCTGATTCTAAGATATGACACTTGAAACATAGAATATTTGGAAATGCTTTTCAAAGCTCTTCACTGATTTATTACTTTTTTGCCTTGAGACAATTTTTGGAAACTGTGCTCCTGACATAGAGGTGTCTTGGTCACAGAAAATTGTTTCCTATGCCAACTCTCTGTCTTAGTACCTGTGAGCGGGGAGCAGGGTGAATCCAGTCTTATTTCCCACCAATGAAGTGACATGATCAATACAGAAATGTGGGCACTCTTGTTTCTGCAGCATTGATTTGTCTAACCTTTTGAAGTTTGTCATTATCAATACCGGTGTGTCATCATGATCTGTATGGCTCTTTTTAAAAGTCAGTTTGTCTCCAAAAATTTTTCAGAGCAAATGCCAAAGTGTCATGTCAAGTCACATTTGCATCTTTTGGTTGGCTTAATCAGAGGGATGCCCCCCAATCCTGACTCATTTTCACTTATATTTCACTACACCATGATTTACCAGTAAGCTAATGTTCACTTCCATACTTTATAATTTTCTCATAGTTTATAAAGAAAAAGTAGTTCAGGGGCTTGCTTTCTAGATTAGTCTCATTGTATATTTATATAGGCATGTGTCATGAGTTGATAGATTACTTTCAAAATATATAACCTTAATCCTTTCTTGGTATAGCACAAAGATGAAAAATTTACTTTAAAAGTATAGTAACTAGTAAAAATGCATTAGTTTTATGAGTTAACTATTTGGGGAGTGATGAGATTCTGAATCTAGTTATTCATCAAGAATGTTTAAAGTCTCCATATCAGTTTTCAAATAAACTTACGTTTTTTGAAGTAGGCGTTATATTCAGATGCATTACTGTTCTAAATTTATACTAGTTTTGTTCACAATCAAATAGATGATACTTTTTAAAGCTTTTCAGAGCTCTCTGCTCTGATTTTTTTCTAGATTTACCTTTTTTCCTCAAATGTACTCAGCAAGCCTCGAGATTTAGAGTAGAGAAGTGGAATGGGATTGTTTATGTAACTATGTCTTCAACTCTCTTTTTCAGATAAAATACTGGCAAATACAGTTAGATAGACATCGGTTAAAAATGTCAAAAGTTGCTGATAGGTAAGGAATTCAATATATCAATATGAATTTTTTATTTTTTAAATGTGTATTTATTTTATTTTATGTGAATTGGTGTTTTGTCTGCATGTATGTCTACCCATGTGTGCTTGGTTCCCATGGAGGCCTGAAGAGGGCCTTTGACCCTGGTCCTCTCTAAGGGCATCCAGTGTTCTTAACCACTAAGCCATCTCTCCAGCCCCACGCTATAAATTTTAAATGTTGAATGACAACTTTGTTAAAGACGGTAAGCAGGTGGTTGGAGGAGAAAGGAAATGGTTGAAACATTTGTTGGAGTATGTTATCTTATTTTTGCCCCTGAAAAACTTCTGTAGAAGTCTTTTGTCATGATTTAAAGACAACAGAATGATGATTATCTTATGTTCCACAAGTATAATCCTTGTAGAACCAAGAATTAATTTCATGGAAGTGGCATCTTCTTACTCTTTGTAGAAGAAAGAAATATTTCTAAAATTTATTTATTTATTTTTATTAATTGCAGTTTATTTACTTTATATCCCAGCTGTAAATCCCTCCCTCCTAATCCCACCCTCCCACCCTCTTGTCCTCCCCCAGTCCTTCCCTCTAACCCTAGCCTACCAGGTCTCATCAGGACTGGCTGCATTGTCTTCCTCTGTGGGCTGGTAAGGCTGCTCCCCCTCATGGGGAGGTGATCAAAGAGCAGGCCACTGAGTGGAAGAAAGGAGTCTTTTAACTTACTGGCTCCTATTTGGCAACCTAGTGCATCTGTAAATTCATTTTTGACATTCATAATTTACTCCTTTTGTGAATGTTAAAAATTTGAACACAGATTTTAGATTTATATTTTCCTCAATTAAAAAAATATTTTCTAGATCCCACCATTTGCCTGCAAATTTCATGATTTCCTCTTTTTTGATTGCTGAGTAGTATTCCATTGTGTAAAAATACCACAATTTCTGTACTCATTCCTCTGTTGATGGACATCTGGGTTGTTTCCAGGTTCTGGCTATTACAAATAAAGCTGCTACAAACATGGTTGAGCAAATGTCCTTATTGTGTACTTGAGCAAATTTTGGGTATATGCCTAGCAGTGGTATAGCTGGGTCTTGAGGACCAAACATATCTGGGCACAGGGTCTTTTCTGAGATGGATACTCAACCAAAGACCATGAGAGGATAAAACCTAGAACCTCTGCTCAGATGTGACCCGTGATAGCTCAGTAATCAATTGGTTTCCCATAGTAAGGGGAACAAGGACTATTGCTAACAGGAACTCAATGACTGGCTCTTTGACCTCCCCACCTCCCAAGAGCAGTCCTGTTAGGCCACAGAGGAGGACTTTGCAGCCAGTCCTGAAAATACCTGACAAAAGGGAGTCATATGAAAAGGGAGGACCCCTATCAGTGGACTTGGAAAGGGGCAGGGAGGAGATGAGGGAGGGAGGGTGGGATTGGGGAGGGAATGAAGGATACAGCTGGGATACAGAATTAACAAAATGTAACTAATGAGAAAAAAAAATCTACATTCGTGAAAATAAAGCAACATCAAATTTTCTGAGCATTTTAAAACTTCCAATGGCTTGTGTCTTTCAGTGTGGATTCCGCTAACAAATTAAGCAAAACATGGATATGATGAACATCCTTAGGTTCCCTACCTGTCCACAGAGGAAGTGACATAGAAAAGAAAAGTCTCTTCTTAATGAAATGTGTTTTGATTGCTTTAAGGAGTCTGCCAAGTTCTCCTTCTCCAACTTTACCCTCCTCTTTCTTCCTTTTGTTTTTGATATCATTAAAAAAATTTTTTTTCACCAATGATTTATATCTATAGTTGAGGCAAAAATTGTCTCCCAATCTTTTCTCCAATTTGGCCACAATCTGTTCTGCTATGGATATTCTGGCTAGCCAGGACTGGCATGACCCTGTGTACCCATGGCTTAGGCCTAGCTGGCCATGCAGTCTCTAAAGGGGCTTACTGGCTTCTGTGCTCAGGCTGGGAGGTAGAATCCACAACGTCTGCCTGTCATCACCGTGGTTACTTATTACATGTAGGCTGTGGAAACACAGAAATTGCCATTGGGTTTCTTTCTGTAAGCTGATGTGGATTCCCTAGCCAGCCATTTTCATTTTGTTTCCCTTAGTTTGAATCAGGCATAACTTCCAGATTAATAAAAAATGAAGCTGGGTATGTCCTGATTTTGTCTTTTTCCCCCCTCTTTTTTTCTCCCTAGTCTACTAGGTTATACGGAACAGTATGTAGAGTATGACCCGTTTCTTGTGCCACCTGACCCTTCCAACCCGTGGCTCTCAGATGATACTACTTTCTGGGAACTTGAAGCAAGGTAAGGACATGGTCTCTTCCCTCCAAGTATGTCAGTTATTTAAGAATGTGTGTGAAATAGCAGAATCGGGAGCTGAGTCCTTGTGGAGATGATTTTGCTTTTGCTCTGTGTTGTCCATTATTTAGCATTGCTGGTCAAAAAGATATTGTAGCTGTAGGCTTCTACACAGAGGTTTGCCCTGCTGCTAGAGTGCTGTTCTGCCATCAGAAAGGATGGAATCCAGTTATTCCCAGCAACGTGGATGGAACAGTAAAGCACTAGGTTCCATGAAATAAGTGGAAGACAGAATGAAGAGAACCACATGAACTTACAAAATGTAAAAATGCAAAATGCTGTGAGTAAATAGTGGTTCACAGAAGCTCGGAAGAGTAGGGGAGAGACACACATAAAGAGAGGTTGATCAGTTGGAGCTAGGAGTTCTGGTGTGCTGTTGGACAGTAGGGTGACTGCTGATATCTATGTGTTGTGTATTTGAAAACTTTAGACAAAATGATCCTGGCTCTTTTACCTTAGAGCCATGCTGCTTGAGAAGATGTATTTATCCTGATTTCAACCCTACACAATGTGCTTGTTTCAGAATATCATATAGTATTCCATATATACATATATGAATATACGTATTCAAATCCAAATATATATATATATATGGATTTTTATAGATTTCAACACATAAATTTAATTTTAAAAACAAATGTATGTTGCTGAAATAACTGGCTCAAAACTATGGGTAACATTTTAAGTAGGGGTTAGTCAGAATTCAGATATTCAGATTTTAAAATTCATCTCTGTGCTGTTAAATCATTTAAAAAACCATATAGTCAGACAGGCTTTTGTGTTCAGGTAAAAATGGATGCCAAATCCACACTTGCTTAAACCCAATGCAAACATGACTATGTAAAAATCTGTTTTAAAATTAAATGAACTCACCATAAACACAGAGAAGCTGATATGTAAAAACCCAAGCTCCAGGTAGAACTCTTGGTTTCTTTGGGGAGCTTTGTGGGATATTGTGGCATCAGCTTTAAAGCTCATTCAAGAGTGACTGCATGCCACTTTTCAAAGACAGGATTGTGTTTCACAGCGCTTCTGTTTTGTTTTGCTCTATGCAGAGTCTCCTGAGGTCCCGTGTGGGCCTTCAGCTCATCATATAGCTAAGGATGACCTCTTTATCTTTCTACCTCCACCTCTGAGACACTGAAATTACAGACTTGGGATGCCACATGGATCCAAGTAATATTTGTAGAACATTTCTCTTACATCCAGCCATGGACTTTAAACATTTACTAATTCACAAGTCTTTAGTCACAAGTTTTATACACACACACACACACACACACATACGTACACATATTTGCATGAATGATATATATATATATATATATATACATATAAACATACCCACATATATAATATGTGTATACATATATGCATATATATATCTAGGAAACTAGAGCCCCCAATCCATGACTAAATATATTTCATATTTAATTGCAATAGAATCATGTAGTAATGAGGCCTGCTGGATACCAATGCATTACTCCAGGGATTTCCTACACCACAGACTATACTGTATAGTGTCTGAAATTGGGCTCTGCATAACAGTGGTTTGAGTTTTACCCCTTACTTTTTGTATGGCAGGATCAAGTTATAACTCTCTGTACACCAATGTCTTCCTCTATGAAATCAGAGAAGGAATACCAGTCTTCTAAAGTTGCCAAGAACCCATCCAGACTCTTAGGGGCAGATGGCCCTCAGTGTTAGATGGTGTTATTAATCTAACGTATACCTCACTGTGTTTCATGAAGAATAATCAATCAGTGATGTATTGCTGTTCCAGGGGATAAGACAGGCACTCTTCTAAGGCATACATGATAAAGAAAATAGAAAACAGCTCATGCATGTTGGCACAAATCTTTAATCCCAGCATTTAGGAGATAGAAGCATGGATCTTTGTGAATTCAAGGCCATCCTGGTCTACACAGTGAGTTCCAAGCAAGCCAGGATACATAGTGAAAGCCTGCCACCCCACCCCACCCAAACGGGAATGCTAGTAAAAAGAATGCATTTAGCTTTCTTTTCTTTCCCACAGCAAAGAACCAAGTCAACAAAGGGTAAAGCGATGGGGTTTTGGCATGGATGAGGCACTGAAAGACCCTGTTGGGAGAGAGCAGTTCCTTAAGTTTCTAGAATCAGAATTCAGCTCAGAGAACTTAAGGTAAGACACATTTTGTTACTATGAGCAAAGGAGGCACTGCTGTGCCTAGTTATTTTGCATGTAATGTACCTGTTGCTCTTGTAGTATCACAATGACGTACATGAATTTCATCTCTGCCACCTAAAGATGGAAGGAAGAATATCAAAAGTTATCCAGCATTATTAATTCCTTTCCATGGCTTATTTTTATGCTGCCTCTGGATTTGTCAGCTATATATATTTAGAGCTTTTAAAATTGATTCCATAAAGAAAACTCCCAGACATATGTGTTTGCCAAAATGAAACATCTATATTAGTCAGTATTCATGCCATAATGCCCAACAGAAACAAAGGAGAAAAGATTTAGTTTGGCTCAGAGTTTCAGGGAATTTTAGTCCTTCGTGGCACAAAAGCAGGACAGAGCAACTCAGGTCATAGCTGTAGGAGTGTGTGGCTGAGCTTGTTCACATCAGGCTGAGAACATGCATACACAGATATTAGATATGTCACACACACAAACACACACATACACACGTATTTGTCTTGAGCTGTCTAATATGCCTATTATGCTTCTTTATAAAATGATAAAGCTCTCAATCTTCTAAAATAGTACCATCAACTGGGGCCATGCAATCAAGTCATGAGCCATTGGGGAACATTTCAGAATTGAATCATAGCAATTGCCAGTAATGCATATATTTTAAAACCTCAGTGTGTACTTACCAATATTAACTTCCAATATCACTTCTCTAGTAAGAAAGAGAGTTAAGGACCTTGGAACAAAAGTCAGCCTTACCAGGCCACAAAAGACAATGCAGCCACTACTGATGAGACCTGATAGACTAGCATCAGAGGGAAGGGGAAAAGGACCTCCCTTTTCAGTGGACTGGGAGAGGGACATGGGTGGGGAAGAGGGAGGGTGGGATTGGGAAAGGAGGGGGGAGGTACAGGGCGGATACAAAGTGAATAAACTGTAATTAATAAAATTTTTTAAAAAAAGAACCAAAAAAAAGTCTAAGGGTAGCTTTTTCATTGTTTGCCTTTAAATGCAGTTGAGCTGTTGATCATTTCTCAGCCTTTTAGCTAAAATAAAGTATAACAAAGCTGTTGAGACTGGTGATGCATGGAGCAGAGAAAGAGGCCAAGACATTTGTTTTGCCCATCTGTCCTAAATCTCACTCTGATCTGTTATAATATTTTCTAACTCAAGAGACACCTAGGAAAAACTTTTCAAAATATGAGGCATTAGAGTAGATGTCCGCTTAAGATGATTGATACAATGTTTTCACTACACGGAACTTTATTTATTTATTTATTACTGTGAGGTTCTCCGTGCATTGTTTTTTGTTGTTGTTGTTGTTGTTGTTGTTGTTTTAAACCTGATATCCTGTTTTTATTTATCATGTCATTTATGGAAAGATATTTTGGCATTTATTTTCTTTCATGGGAACTAAGCTAGACAAAGGACTGCTGCATTCTCTTCAGGAGATAATCAGAAACGTGCATAAAGGTAGCAGATGTCTCAGAATTGAGGCATGATGGGCCACAGTCAGAGCTGGAATCCTTTCATTTTCTCTGTATGTCTGTCATAGATTCTCGTATATGTTTTAGGAGGTTGGAGAATCCTAGGGATTTTTGTTGGTTTCAGTAATTAAAATTTTCTTAAGTGAACCCACATTATCAATGATGAAATACAAGAATTCAGTATGAATAACTCAAAGGAAAATGATATTTTGAGCATTTCAGTCGATGAGTGTGTTGCAGAGTAGGAATTTCTTTATCTTTTCTTTTTTTATTTCTTTTTCTCCTTTCTTTCTTTTTTGCCTTTTTTTTTTTTTTTTGCTTTTTTAAAGAAGAGTAATAAGATTTTCCAGTATCATCTACCCAAATAAACATGCTCCTTCCTCATAATTATAGTTCAGTGGCAGGTGAAGATAATATAGCAGCGGAGTGGTGTGTGAATAGTGCTTCAGGGAGAAACCAGGTCACTGGCAAGTCTTTAATTACACCTTTGCTGTTTCTTATGTTTAATCCTATGCTGTACTAATTTCCCTGAAGAGAGAGTACACGCCTGAACTGTCAGAGCTGAGGCTGTGGCTCAGTCAGTAAAATGTTTGTTTTGCAAGCATGAGAATCAGAGTCTGATCTCCAGAACCCATGTTTGTTTGTTTTGTTTTGTTTTAAATCTGAATGTAATGGTGTGTATTTCAGTCACATGGCTGGAACTGGAGTTCTGTGGTGAAACTCTTGTGTAATGTGTGTAAGACCCTAGGTCCAGTTCCTGGTGCTTGGACTGGATTGTTGATATAATTCAAAAAGCAGAAACACTTTCCTTATGCCTGATGATCACAGTTTAATTCCTGAGATGGGCCTTTTCATGCCACTATAGAAGATGCAGGGATGTCATGGCTCTCTCAGAATCCAGCTGCTAGTAAGTAAAGAGTGGGATTGAAACCGGTACCCTCCCCATTTTACTGAGCTAAGCCAACTATGCCAATAATAGCGATGAAAATACAGAGGTGGTGCTGTTCTTAGGGAAACAGTGTGATGGAATGATTTCGAGAATGCCACCTGCTCCAGATCTCCCGTGGCCAGCCTTCAATACATCATTTAATCCTCACATCTTCACTTCCCTATCCTCTAAAGCAGGGAGTATTGTGAGGATTGCACACACTTAGTTAGGATGTAATACCTGCAACCTACATATCGGTATACTGTGTGCTCACATGAGCATCTCAGCACTCAGCTCCTGTACACTTATTTCCAGGCCCATTTCATTTCTGATGTCAATGTGGGTAGAATAGCTTCCCTGGGCCCTACTTTTTCCGTCTGCAAACCTGCCTCTGTATCAGGACTCCTTCCGGCTCAGCATTCTCAGAATGCCTAGCATGTTCTACCTACAGAGACTCCAGGGTACTTCACAACACTACAGCTTTTCCAGTGTGGATGTACTCTATTTGATCCCCTCTTCTGTTGCTTCAGTGAAACTGAGACTCTATAGGATTACGGCTCTGCCTCATGTGGTTTTAATAAAAGGCAGTGAATATCAGTGATATTTCAATCTTTCCTTCTAAAGGGATTTTTAAATACTGGGGAGGGAAAAGCATGAAAATCAAGAATTCAAGATCATCTCTCACAACACAAGAAATTCAAGACCAGCTTTGGGTACAGGAAACCCTATCTTAAAAAAAATAATAGAAGTGAAAAAGAAGTATTATGCTTTTGAATATGACTCTTGATAAATCTAGTCGGGGCATGATAGTGGATTCTCCAAGAAAGTAAGCTTGCTAGAGTAGTGAGTGAATGTTACAAGACCTTCCAGGTGCACCTTTGGAGCACAGAGGTGCTGTGGTGTTTTACAGGTTTTGGCTGGCAGTGGAGGACCTAAAGAAAAGGCCTATTCGAGAAGTGCCCTCTCGAGTGCAGGAAATATGGCAAGAATTTCTAGCACCAGGGGCCCCCAGTGCCATCAACTTGGATTCTAAGAGTTATGACAAGACCACACAAAATGTGAAGGAACCAGGACGATACACATTCGAAGACGCCCAGGTCAGTACAGGGTCTAAACATCTCAGAGCCGTGAGGCCAACAGCTCTCTACCGTGTTTAAAGTTCAGGTCACTGGACATAGAATAAGTTTCATTGACTGAAGAGAGAACAAAGACATTTCAAAGTAAGTCATCTTTTAAACCCCTGGGAAAGTTTTTAATGTAAATTTACTGTTTACATGTGAGAATTTCAAGGACCATCCAGGTTACTCTCCCATCATGCATCATGTACAACTAACTGACTTGAAAGACAAGGGAACATGTAAGTTCCACCTGAGCTGCCAGTGCAGAGCGTTCCGGATTAGATCAAGTCCGTGTTAAATGAAAAATAGTTTTTTTTGCTTAACTTCTCAGTCAGCATCCATCAGTAAAACACAAGGGTATAGCTCGTCAGTAGGGGGGTTATCTAAAGGTATAAGGCTTGTTCCTCAGTCCAAAGGGTAAGGAAGAGTGAGAACTCTGCAGATGTTTTAGGAAGAGATGATAAACATGAAGGACACCAAAGAAGCAAAATAAAAGGCACAGGGATTTGGGGATTTGTCCCTTCACTAATCTAATAGCTGATATCAGAGTTGAGTTCTGAGCTAAATTAGGTGTGGAAGATAATTTATCACAGAATTTGTCCCAAGGGCAAGATCTACCCAGATGCCTGACTCTCCCAAAACATGTGGGTGCCTAGAGACTCCGAGATGACTGTACAACCATGATGTCATATTATTCACTTTGGGCTTAGAGTCATTTTTCAAGAGAGCAGATTTACTTCTATTCTCAAATGTTCTGCATAAATTATCACACTGATTTGAAATTATTTCAAATGCCCCTCCCACCTTGACTAAATTCCATTTTTAAAATGACATTGGTTTTCCTCCTGAGTAGTTCCCAGCCCAGTGTGCATTGCTCTGGGAAAAAAAAAAATGACGGACTGAAAGACCCAAACTCCTGTAGACATAAGGCGTTCTCATCAGCATCACAGTTGTTACTTTTAGCTCCTCCTGCATTTGTTCTTTAGCCACCGGAGTGTTCTCATCATAGTGTTTCCTTCTTCCATTAAACTCATACAGGAACCCCTCACCCCTTCTCTCTTCTCAGGAGCACATTTACAAGCTGATGAAGAGCGACTCATATCCCCGTTTTATAAGATCTAGTGCCTACCAGGAACTTCTACAGGCAAAGAGAAAGGTACTGGTTCTTTGTGACCTCACTTGACCTATTAGTTTCTAGTTATGATTAATCAGAGTAAATACCACTGCTGGGCCGGGGTTCCTGCCAAACGGTAAGTATCCATTTTCTAAGACCTTTTCCCAAGCCCATCCTTTTCCAAGGGCCATTTAATTTGGTTTTGGTTTTGGTTTTGTTTGTTGATTGCTCTGTGTATTATTTTTCAGTTGTTTTTGCTGCTTGTTCATGCTTTCCAAAGGCAATTAAAAGCTGTTTTCATGTTTCAATGTTAATCTTGAGTATTCCTAGTTAAAAGAAATGAAAAACTCCAGTAAAAAGGAGTTTGGTGGTGAAACTTGACAATTTCATTCACTTATGAAGCTAGCATATATGTTTATAATTAAACATAAATCACATTTTTAAAAAATAGCTGATAAAGTACAATAGTGTTGTCGGATAAGTATTTTTATTTTATTTTACTTATGTCCCAGTTTACTTAGTGTCTTGATAACCTTTTTTATCAAACAACGTTTTTTAAACAAGCACATTTGGGAAGATTTGTAGTAGACTTCATCAATTAATCAGTGTTTGTAATCAAAGTCTTACTGTCCACAAATCCCTTATATAATCAATGTAACATTAAATAGAAAATCTGTAGGAAAAAAAATCAACATCATTATTTTTTATATTTTATTTATTAATTATTAATATAGTATCCTGCATGCATGTGCACCTGCATGCCATAAGAGGGTGCCAGCTCTCATTATAGATGGTTATGAGCCACCATGTGGTTGCTGGGAATTGAACGTGGGACCTTTAGAAGTATACCCAGTTCTCTTAACCTCTGAGCCATCATTCCAGCCCATCATTAATTTTAATGTTAAAGAAACCCCACAAATGCTTACAATTATTAGATTAAGCTATAGTTCTTTTAATTCATCATTTAGGGCAATGAGTTTTTTTTTTTTTCCATAGCCCATTGCCTTTAGAGATAAAAATAGTTGCAAGAGGCTATATACTGACTAATGTGACAAATACTGATATTTAAAATTAAGTTTAATTAATTAAAACTAAACAATTTTTAGACAAATTTGAAGTGCTCAGTCACGACAGCGTCTTTAATAAGAATCAGAATCGAGTGGAATTTCCATCCTCAGAGCAAGGTCCAGCCTACAGCAACCCTTTATCCAATTACTGTCGACAGAAATTCAACCTTCATAGACTATTTGGAGTCAGTTCTAAAGAAATTGCCCCTAGGTTTTCAGATATTTAGGCTTTGCAAAGGTCATCATAGAAGCTTGCCCTATCTGCCACATTTCTGGTTAACTTGATTCTGCTTTAAAGCACGCCGTTTTGTTTGCTAGAGTATAGTTTCTGTTTTTTGTTTTGTTTTGTTTTGTTTTGTTTTTTTTTAATTTTATGAAATCATGCACAATCAAAGAGCCTGGATCCAGTGATGAGAAGCGTCTCCTGGCAACCCCTTGCAGTGTTCATGACCTTCATACGTGCGTGGGCTTACCATCCTGTCTTCTTCTGTTCTGTTTATCTTACCTCTATTTATTTATTCTTTTAATATTCCTTTATCCTACTCCCTTCACCCCTCACCACACATTTAAGTCTGGAAACTCAATGGATCGCAGAACATCTTTTGAAAAATTTGCACAGAATGTGGTAAGTTTTACTTTTTGAGGAATTACGAGTCATTACTGTCAATGAAATTTTTCCCATTTTTTAGTCCAATTGCCCATCTTGCATTCTTGGACACCAAAAATATTGTCTCTATTTAAACCCATAATCCTGCTTCCTACTTATCTTTCTCCCCAACCCTTTATAGAGTAGAATAAAAGCTGTCATGCAGGAACAACCACATGGGCTGAACTAAGGTTTGGAAAGAAGTGTACAGCATGATGTATACAATGAAGGATTAAGTTACTCTCTGTGTCTGTGTTTCATGTATCTTTTTCCTTATTAACAATAGTTGCATGCATTTCTTTGTTCTTATCCTCAGCTCTTCATTATGTTTAAAAGATTAAGACAATGAAAGTTATGTGCTTTCAACCTTTAAAAGGAGAAAATTATCAAATGAGCAGTTTAAAGCCAAGTGGCTATTGGTAGCAAACTGCTCTCCCACCCTAAAGAAGATCCACCAGTTTACCATTCATATTCTTTATTTTCCTCAAAGGTGTTGAGAATTGTTGCATTAATCTAAGAAACCAGTAGCTTTCTTCCAAGAATGCTCTTAGCTTCCTGCCATGTGTTATGGTGATATATATTTGTTTGTTGGATTCTCTTGTTTTTTTTATTTTCTTTTATTTTGTCTATTTTTATTTTTTTGTTCTGTGCCAGCGCCTTTGGAACTTTCTGACATTGTGTAAGCTTAAACTAAAGACTTCAACACATTTATTTTTATAGGGCAGAAACATCCCTATTTTCCCATGCCATAAAAACTGTACACCAACACTGAGGGCCAGCACTAACCTGTTATGAAAAGAGGTAGAACAATCTTGGTTTCTACTCAAGTTTGTCTGCATCATCTGTGGAGTCATGTGGTTAGCTACGTGCTGCTCTTTGTGTGTGTATGTGTGTGTGCTGTGGCTTTTGCTGTGATGGTCAACTTAAGTGGAGTTATGTGTGCTGAGATATAAGCAACCTGAATTCAACCATCCTAACATTTGTTTTCAGTTTCCGCCAAGGATTCACCATACAGTGGGAAATACTTATTCTCTTTACCTGTGTTACAACTGCACAGGGTATTTGAAAGCCTTTAAACAATCAATGTGATTGCATCAATTAAAATGGTAGAGAATGAAAGAGTCCAGGAATTTATGACACTACAAATGTCACAGAGTTTTGGCTAGCTCTATTGGAATCTCTGTCCTTTAACACAGAGCTTCCTTTTAAAATAGCTCATAAATCACAATGGAGAAAGACAATGCCAAAATATCTCCCTAAGATTTTTTTGGGAAAAGAAGCCACAATATATCATAAGGTGCTCTATGTATGGCTAAAGAGTTATTTCAAATTAATCCTTTTCTTTTGTAATCTGGAAAGAATATTGTGGGGTTTTTTTTTTTTAATTGCAGTGGAAGTTTCTGTGTCAGAATTAAAATAGTAGCATGACTTGGAGCAGATGGAAAGGAGAAAGATGTAAAATGTCTTTTCTTGAACTATAATCTATATCTGACCCACTTCTACACTTCTGAAGACATACTGCATGGTCCACACTTAGCACCTTAAGAAAAAAAAGAAAGAAAACAATAAAAAAAAAAACAAAAACAAGGGGACACTAGGTTGGATCCACTCTCCCTTCCACCAAAATGTATACAGTTACCAGCTGAGTTGCAAACACAGGGCTTCTTGGGACCCTGTAGAAGGAGTAGAATTTGTCTCAATGGTGCCTAGTGGTACAAACAAAATGTCAGTAGGTAAGAGAAAGCTGGACTCCTTCTATTCGGTGCTAAGGAGAATGAAGGAACTTTGCTTAGTTGAGAGCTATCAGAACGAATGACATTTAAGCATTTAGCTGGATGAATAGGACTTCACTAATCTAGAAGTGTAAGATCTCTTTAAAAGGGAAGAAGAGGGAGGCCAAAAAGGCTAAAAAAAAAAAGTTAAATTCTCTCTCTTTTACATACACACATTCCCCTATATATAAGCCATACTAATTACTTTTAGATAACCCTCATATAGCATTCATACTTTTCCATCTGAGAAAATAAAACAGCATTTTATTGAATATTCTGTTTTGGTGTTACTGTGAAGAAATTATTAAGGGAATTGGAGAAGCTCTCAGAATGCACCCAGAATAAGTTCAGGCTCAGCAGCTATATTAGGAATCATAATTGTTGCCATACTAAGTTTTATAAGAGACCATTATATGATCGATTAAATACTTTCAACACACATAAAAGAAAGAGATATGAGTTTAAGATAAAGATGTATTAGGAGAAAGGTTGAGTTTGCATAAGCATTTCGATGGATCCCTAGGTGCAAGTGGACCTGGTAGACACAGGGAGCTATACGGCAGTATCCAAGGCAGAAGTAGAATAGATAATGCACCATCAGCAGGCCTCCCTGTGAAACTGAGGCAAATAAGATGACAAGATCTTATGGACGATCTGCCAGGCACCAGGCTCTATACCAGACACAATGTCTTATGTAAAGTCATCTGACCCTGCAAGGTGGGAGTTGTTGTTCACATTCCTTCACCCCTCTTATAGGTGAAAAAAAATAATTAAGAGGTGCATCTTCAAGGAATATAATTTCCCCACAACCACACAGTGAAGGATCTTGCTATGATCAAAACCTGATTTTCTATTTGACACCCAGTCGCAGGCTTCTTTCCAACTCAGGTCCACTTTGGGTCAATGCTGATCTTAGGGAGTTTAGTTTACTTAGTTTAGTATTTCCACAGAGCACATTTGCAAGGAGGATTATAAGAACAGCTTCAGTATTTTTTTCCTCAATCCAGAGTCGATGTTTCTATAGCTAGCATTTATTTCCCAAAGCCAAGGGAACATTCATTAGTTATCTGACCTACCACCGTGCACCCCAAGCATAAGAGGGGGCCATCTTTATGGCAGCAGCTAGATGTGCACAGCAGTTTCAGTGTCTCCAGGACATCCCTTTCCCCTCATATGTTTGTTGTATGTGCAACAATCCCAGGCTACCTCGAGGCAGGTGTTACCTTGCTTTTCCAGTAAGACCACTTTCCCAGCTTCACTCCTTGCTGAGTATTGTAGCGAGGATTGGAAGCAGAATTTGCTTACTTTAAACCTATTACTGTCAACAGACTGCCTTTGCTCTTTCCACTATGCCCTAAACAAGTGAATGAGTATAACTCACATTTGTACAAGGTCTTTACACTGGCTTTTTGTCCCAGTGTAGCAGGGAGGACTAATTTCCTGTGACATGCTCTTTTGTTTCTCTATTATTCTTGCTATTAGAGAGATATCTTAATGTCCATCTTTCAAAGGTCACTGTGTCCTTTCATGCCCTCAGTGTCGCTCATACTAAGTTGGATTTATTCTCTTTTCCAATGGAGCACGTGTTTTACTGAATGTGAAAATTGTTTCCTTCCTCCATCACCATCCAGTCCATCACTGTTTCTCCATCTGTTAAACTGCCATATAGCCTGTTTACCAAAGGAGCCTCACCGAAGAATAGATAGGACACAAGGTGAAAAGAGAGCATGAGGATTGATCAGCTACGCCATCTGTCAAGGTTCATAAATCAAGTAGTGGTGACTCATCTCTCCTTCACTTGTGTGGAGAGGAAATTGAATCAACTTGGCTTTGAGTTAGAAAAGTAGGAACTGTAGAAATGAGTACTAGTGATGTGTTAGTGATGCGTTCCCAGGAACTCACTAAGCTAACCTCCTTTTGAAGAATGGTTTTGTTCTGTTCCAGTGAAGAGAGTAATCTTCAGAGCCTTTCAAAGAAGCAGTAGAAAAGTTGTAAAAGTCTTCTGAGCCACTCTGTCCCCTCTGATCTGAACTACTTGAGCTAAGTTGAAGCACGAAGCTTTGTCATTCCTTCTGGACACTGTAATGCATTGTCAGGAATAGTGATGGATTTTGCAGTTCGGGTGTCAGGGAGCCAACCCTGGGCCTCACACAAACTGGCTAATGCTGTACCACCAAGATAACCACCCCAGTTCCCACTTTATGAGACAATTTTCACAGAAAGCTAGATTGACCTGGAAAGGAGATGATCTTTCTGAATTAAATCTGCATTATCGGCATGGCTCAACAGTCTAAATATTGGCAGGATAAAATATAAATGTGGGACATTGAACAGTGAGAAAAATTCAAACGTTTGTTACTCTTCAAAGTCCTTTTTCACTAAGCCTAGTAAATTTATCTTCTTTGTCAGTTTTGAGACAGGGTCTCCCTACATAGCTCAGGCTTACCTTGAACTCTCTACTTTCCTGTCTTTATCTCCTAAGTGACAGGGTTCAGGGTTTTACCACCACGCTCAGTTGAGGACAAAATTATTCATCTAGTTTTACACAGAATCTGTGTTAGTGGTAAAATGTTCTTCAGCCTTGTAATTCACCATGCTTATTTATACTCCAGCATAAAGTCCAGTTCTGTGTCATACACTGTGAGGTTAAGAAATCATTTCAGCTGCTAGATAAGCTCCTCCATCTGAATATCTCACTACCTTGAATCAGGTATTTTGTTCATAGGTATTAAAAACCAAAATATGATAGGGATTCTTCAAGTTAAAATGGGTTTTCTTCTCTTAATATAGCCATTAAAATGGAACTTATTGTTAAGGAATATAATAAATATATTATATGTAATATAATAGCTATAAGGAAACATTCCTCACTCAGTCTCATTCTTTATCGCATTTTTTCCCTAACACAGGATCTCACATCAATGATAAAAATGATCCATTATGGATGGCGGGAATAGACTTCTTATTTTCCTGTTTTTCAAAGCCACTCGTGCTATGCTTTAATGATGCCAACTGGTTGCCCAATTGCTGAAAATTGTAGACAGTTTCAGTTGGCCTTGTCTTGTTTTCTAAGACACTAGTCTTTGAACAAATGACTTTTAACCTGGCATTTAGTAAGTGTAAAAATTATATTGTATAATCCCTGCAAGACTGCAAACTTTGGGGAAGCTTGGTACTGTTATGCCAGGGAGTCGGGCCCTCAGTAGAGCTGTGAGCTTCAGATGTACAGTCCCATTTTCTGCCCGTCCCTGGCTGTCCTCTGTTTAAGGTAGAGCCAGAGCACTCCAGGATGAGACTTGGCCGAATGGGCTTCCCATCCTCACAAGGTGGGTGAGCTGTGGGAAGTCTTCCGAAGTGCCTAGAAAAAAAAACCACATAGTGTCAACCCTACAAATAACAGACCAGAAAGCTGGCCTGGGAAGCCAGCATCCACTTCTGTGTTACTCTCATGTTGTTGTATAGACCAATACACTAGTCTTTAGACCATGCATCAACATACATTAAGTCTCTGTTGTGTGGTGGATTATATGCTACTCTGTAAGCTTCTTTAAAGATAGCCAGTTGGGCTGGATTGTTAGTTTGTAAGAGGGCTTTAGTTTGTCATAAGTGAGGTTCATATGTTCCATACTCAGCACCACAAAAACAGTTCTTAAGTATAGACTAGCTTATTTATCCTTGTTCTGCTTTGTCATGGTATCATTTTTTTTTTTTACCACAATGAGGAAGGGAGAAAGCAGAGAGTGTTTCCAAAGGTTATTGTATAGACTGTGGTTCTAGCAAGAAAGTTGCAGAAACACACTTGATCTACATAAACATCTACCCTGATAAAGCAGACTGCCACACATGAGAACCCACCATAGTGTGTAAAGGGACTAGGAACTGTGGGACAAGAGCTTTGGTTTTTGCGTTTGTGCCCTGCTTTTGAATTCCCCTTAGGAAAGGTTCTGTGTGCTCTCTCTCTCTTTTTTTTTTTCTGCTAAAGTACTATGGCTTTTATTGCTTAGGACTGCAGGTACGTTAACGTGGAAAAACTGTGATAGATAGAAATCCCTATGACACTTAGGGTGAAAAACTCTTATGTACTGGTCATTGGACCGGTTTTCTGCAAACAGAAAGCAAACCTGATCAAGAATGAACTATTGTCTCCTCTTTCCTCCTTTATGGATCTTAAACTGATCTCTTTCATCATTTTGCTGGCAGATATGGCTATCCATCTTCTTTTAGTGAAACTGGTTGTGGTAATAACTTGCCTGAGAAAATAATTTCAGTTTCCCTGCAGCATGATATAAATCCATCGGTGAAACGTTTTTGAACCATGTAGCCTCATTTAGTTTGGACAGGGTAACTTTGTTCTTCCCTGACAGCATCATTAGTTCAGAAATTGTCACTCAAGTTACACAAGCTATGAATGGTATGGTGCTACGGAGTATCCACTGTACTACCAGGAGCGCCAAGGGAACAAAGATGTGACTGCCGAGCTATGTCCAAATTTTTGCCACATGTACCAGAGGCAGGATCTCCACTAGAATTTCCTAAGTTTTAGTCTACTGCATGTAAAGTCCTGGACTTGTGCTCCTGGCTGGCAGGCCTCTGGGAAGACCATCTTAGAGGCATCTAAGATACATTTATGGCTCAGGAGTAGCATATGTTCATTACCACTGGGCTCTTTTCTCTAAAAAATAGTTGATATTGAGTCCTCTACTCTGGGTAAGTACTGTGTTCTCTGAATGAAAATGTTTAGGTAATAAGACATAGTACCTACTCTAAGCAAACTCATAATGTGTAAGAAGACAGAGGTGACTCAGATTACTATCTTGGGATGCTGATAGCATGAATATCTAAACTGATTCTCCCTTCCTATGGAAACTGACTGGTGAACAAAATGGGGCTCCCACCAGCTTCCTCAATGAGTCACCATGGGTTTTCTGGGTGCTCAGAGAAAACAGAAAAGAAGAAAAAGTGAAGGCCCAAGTAAGAGACCTGCAAGATCAAAACTAGAAAGAGGCTTAAGGTCTCAACAGACTCAGGCCAGGACTAGTGTGGCGGTCTCTAGCGGAAGCAGAAGAGAAGGCAATCAAGGAACCAGACTGTGTTTTGGATTTGCTTAGTGGACACAAATGCCTCTTGTGTTGCAGATATTTGCAGTGGGGAAGCTTAGAGAGCCTGCAGAAAGCGTAGTCCTTCTACAGGATCAGTAGCCACTATTCTAACACACACATTAGGTGGTTACAACTAGAACATGGCCGCTCAAGAAAAAGAAGTAAAAAAGAAAGAAAATCTGTAATACCAACATATTTATTGCAGTATTTTAAAGCCATACTTATTGAAAAATAAGATTAAACTTTGAACTGTCTATCTCAGTATTCATAACTGTGATAAAGCAACCAACATATTTCATTGTCACTGATTTTATTTGAAGATTCTTGATCTTGAATTATGATTCCGGTCTGCTTGAGTCTCATATAATCTCATAGTCATGTGCTAAATTGTCACTAAATGAAGCAGAAAAACCCAGGAATGTTCTCGTGTACATAAGTACTTAACTTCCTAACCCCTTGGCAACATACTTGATAGGCAGTCAACTCAGCCTCAGTCTATATTACCAGAGGATGGATGGGAAACCTCACCAGTGTTCTAAGGACTAAGGTGTGCATAGTCTTTTCTACATGTGTTTCATGTAGCTTGGAAAGTGTGAATGGAGCTTAGATAAAGATAGGCTCATTGTTACATCAAATTTAATTGCTACTAACAGTAGAGTCAGATTTCAATTATATCTCCTTGTGAGACCACTTACTTGGCAGTTCTATCTCTTGGCCATATTGCCTATTTCTCATTTTCTTTCATGTACTCTGAAACCACATATGGGGTCATGTATGTTCCCTGTGAGACATTTTTCAGAAAAGAGAAAGTCACTTTGATGCTGATGGAATTCTGTGGGGTAATTTTTTTGCTCTTCTATCATTTGTGCTTGTTCTTGGAGACCATTTAAAATATCAAGATAATAGTCCTCTTTGTAGTAGTTGCAAGCCTTCATGAGTTTGGAAGTCTTATAGACATTCTTTGTGGTTTCCACATGCCCTGGCAGACCACACAGCAAGCCTGGATTGGGCAAGATCTGCTGAGTGCATACAGCAGCACATCCTCACTGCTGGGCCATTCTCGTTTGCTGGTAGTCAGGGTTGCAGAGTGACATGAACAAATACCGGACAATCCCACATCCATTCCATATTCCTGTGACTTTAACCAGTGAGAGACCAACAACAAAACAGGCTGTGGCAATTGTTGAACCTTTAAAGTACAATCTACCTACTGCTCTACTGTCTCTAGAAAAAGGAAAAACAGTTCTCATATGTCATTGAGGTTGTTTCTCCAAATCAAACAGATGAGTTTGGCATTAAGGATTTTCTTTTACTTTTATCTAGCTCATGAACAACACACACACACACACACACACACACTCATAAATATGCACAAACATGCATGCATGCACACACATTCGCACAACACACATTGCTCTGTTACCACAAATGGGAACAATAACCAACTGTTGACCAAAGTGTTTATTTAAAATACACATATTACTGTTTAGCAAGAATATATTACTAATACCAGAAGTAAAACAAAACGTAGTGAAAAATCTTTCTCTTTTCTAGTTTTAAATTGTAAATCTACAGGTGTTTAGAGAAGATACTGAAAAAAAGAGAGGCACTATGGGACTCTGAGAATGGCAAATGAATTTAGGAGAATTTGTTCACTCAGAGCCAATCCCTAGCATCTTGTTCCATGGGCTCATTGTTTTTTGCTGGCCCCTTAGAAAAATGGTAGGTTTAGGTGGCAGAGGCATCAAATTCATCTTTAAGAGATGTCACCCTTGCTTCCCAGAGTATCTATCTTTCTCTGATCTCTAGGATTCATATCTATTTCTGCTTCCTATAACTGAGCAGAATGATGCAAATCCCTTCTCCAGATGACCGCTGGGCAAGCACTTGAAGTTGTGACATGTGTCAGCTCTCTCCAAGTTTTCTTGTTGTTTCCCTTGGTTAAAAATTTTAATGTACTACCTTTCTAAGGGATTCCAACTTTCCACACACCCAAATTACCATCATCCTTTAAAATGCAGACAGTGGGAGCTCTTCCCCCTGTAAGCAGAGTTAGAATCATTCTCTGTGTGTCTCTGTCTCTTCTGCAGTGGTTACAGGCATCTTGGGACAGTATGGTGTAAGGATTGTCACCTTATCAGTGCTCACATTCAAGTGCTTCTGACCAAATTAACAATACTTCTGTTAGCTGAACTAGCCCTTCTCACTTGAACTACTTCACAGCCCTTGCAAGGCTTCTTATATCAGGGCTGGATAGACAGCCCTCTCTCCCCAGTGGAGATGTGGTTCCACTTGTTTGTATTCTATTGAGTTCCAAGCCTCTTTTAACTGATACTTGTGATAACTGCGCTACTGGCATGAAGACCGTGATTCCTTAGCCTCTGCCTTGCACAAAACAGCTCTCCCCACTCTCTTCACCAACCAGTGCCAGGCACAAAAGCAATGTCACAGCTGACAGGCTGCTCTCCAGCCACATGCGCCCAGTTCCACAGACTGAGTTGGAATTGTCTGGCCTGGATTAGTTGTGCTTCTTTTTTTATGATCATCATGGACTCCTTGAATTTATACAAACTTATTAACATATAAAGTATGAAATGTGAAAACTGAGCTGACTTTTAAAAGATGCAGTAAGGGAAAGATGCCTCAAAAGTTGTCCTCACACGAAACCTGAGTTGACCTTGCACCAGGATGGGGTTCTCGCCTGCCTTCTCCTTTATACACTTTGTATTTTTCAACCACCTTAACAGCTCATCTATATTTGCTCTAGTCCATCAAAAGCCTTCCTTGATCATAGCCATGCACAACACTAGCTGTGACCCAACAAGAGAATAAATAGCATCTCCCTGGCTTTGCTTCCTGAATGTATTTGACAATCTAACTGGAAAACTGTATTCGCTTTCCAGCACAACAAAGTTGAATCATTTAGTGCTTTAACTAAAATGTTTTGAGACATTTTAGTGTCAAAAAATTTTTTTTTTGCTTTTTTCCTTATGAGCTGTACTTATGTTTTCTACTCTTGTCTTTTGTTTCTGGGCTTTTTGTTTGTTGCTTATTCAGTTCATCTCTGTACTTGCTGTCCATGTTTGGAGTATCTTGGTTAGTCTTCTGAAGACCATGATCAAGTTTACATCATGCATGCATTCTCTCAACATGTTGTTCAGACTAACGATGGAAACGCCCTAAAGTACTGGGAAGATGGCAGAAGCTGCTACTCTAGGGAACAGCACACCTTGGAGGTGGTTGTTTGCCTAGTTATGAACTGCATCTTTCTCTGTCTCGTCCACAGAGATGCCATGAAAGGCTGCTCCACGCCGTACTTAGCCCAAGAGCCTTTGTTTAAAGCAAGTTCCTGTCCTCAGATCTGGTAAACACTTTCTAACAACTGTCAATGCGCATGTCCAGACAGATACACAGCTAATGCAGTCAATGTACAGGAAGTTCTTGGTAAATCATGACCAGAAGAGCAATCTGACATTAGGAGAATTAGTGAATTACTTAGACAGTTTTGATGATAAATGCAAATAGTCAATAAATACCTGAGAAAACTGAGAGCCTACTGTTATTAATAGCCACATACAAACCAGAAAGCAAAATGACAAAGTGATGCGAAGGGGCTACTTTTCTTTCTAAATGATATCTAATGCTAAAAAAGGTATGTGAAAATAGATACAGGGTATGTTTGTAAACACATGGGTAACCCTGGCGTGGTTATGACAGGGGGATCATAAATTCAAGGACAGTCTAGACCACTTGGTGAAACCCTGTCTCCAAATACTGTGAATGAAGGCTGCAACTCTACAACGCTTGTACAGCATGCCTAAGGCCATGGATTAGAAAGATCGGGGAGGAAGGAAGGAAGGAAAGAAAGAAGGAAAGAAGAAAAGAAGAAAAATAGGGATTAAAAACTGGAAAATATCATAGACTGTTCCTACAAGTATAAAATGCTGTCCTTTTCTGGAATGAACTTGATAAAATATCCTAAAGGCTTCCAAGTTCTTGCTCTCTAAATCAATAATTCAATTTAAAGTTACTCAGTCCTAAGAAGACCCAGATGTTCTGATATACACAAAAGCATTCATTGCATCCTGTAGTTGCTAACTAAAGAACATGCTCTGGATGTCTAGAAATTGAGACTTTCTTAATCCACCAAAGTCTCCATGTTGCAATGTTGCACACATATTAACATCAGATTTAGAGCAGAAGCTTTTATGTCTTTTAGTATCACCCACATTTCAGATACTTTGTAAGACATTTTATGTATGTGTAGACTATATATAAACATGTACATATGAACATTAGTATATGTTTGCATTTTATAATTGTAACATTTTACAAGAAGTAAATTTCTCTACCGAATGTAATCCTTTGTGATATTTTTCTGATCTATTTTATCATATTTAATTTGTTTCCTAAATACAGCTGTACCTACCTAAATAGATTTTTTTTTGTCACATATCAGCTAGAAAGTAGTTATTTTACCAGAAACACATGTAACATGGCAATTGATGAACATATAATATTTTAAATGTACCAAATACTTAAGTCAGTGTCTATTGTATAATTTATATGCTTTTGTTAAAAAAGGCTTTAAGTATAATTTTGAATGAAAGAGTTTAAAGGTGTATTAGTATGTAAATAATCATGCTACAATTTATATTGTTTGTTCTTTCCATTCATCTGTATTTTTGTCTAGTGAATGTTTACTGCCTTCTTCATAATTTTAACTAAGGAAATGGAATTATTTGACTTGTGATCTTTCTTAACCCATATGGAGAGCTAGTTTTCAGTGGCTAAGTGTTAAATTGTTCATAGTTATATCTTCTTAGTTAAAAAGTCAATATTTGACAGAATTTTCTTCCTTTCATTTTATTCGAAGAACTTTTATGCAACTTCCTATGCTAGATTATAAGAAGTTATATAAGTATGTAATCTAACATTCTAGAAATTTATATTCATTCACAGTTTCACTAGAACTATCTAACTTGCTTTAATAATTTAAGTTTTAAAGTTTACCTGGAAAAATTGTTTTTTCATCAAGCAGGGAAGAACCTTAAGGACAGTTTTTTCTTAACCATCTACTCAATTGAAAAGACCAGATTCTGTTAGTGGATTGGTTAATACGTTGAATGAGCTCAGTGTCCCTCCATCACCCAAACCTTATCCCTTCATCCTCACCCTATCAATCCTCTCTTACCTTGAATTAAAAGTAGCTTAATCCTAAGACACTGAAATCTTTCTTTCTTCATGTGTGAAAACTTATCTTGAAATATTTCCAGTGAGTAAGTTCAGTTCATGGAAGGAACCGTGAATTTATTTGGGGGATTCTATAAGCCTGATGTTGTTTACCAGCTATCAATAGCTTCCTCAGGGTGAGTGACTTACAAAATAATACTCAGAGGCATATAAGTACAGAAATGCAGATTCATGAGCAGGAAGAACAAATGGTGGGATGGCAACAAAGGACAGAGGAACAGAGATGTGGACAGAAAGCTTATTATTGAAGGCTGAGTAAGGGGGTCCTGACTGAGAGAGCAGCTCGTGCAACCATATATAGAATGACAGTAAGCAGACTAGAGGGACAGAGAATCCAGATAAGAATTATTTTGAAATCTAGCCAAATAATGAGATGAGAGCATTTTTCAATATAGTTAAAGAGATTATGTCTTTCAATCATTTTCGAATAGGAAATGGTCATGAAATTCAATGAAATCCAAATGGTCATCTTTGTTGATTTCATACCTAGAGACTAGGCATTCGCCAAACCACATAAACCAAGGGACAGGTAATACTAACACTGGGACATTATTCTAGAATGTGTCTTTAGGTCTACAGAAACATGTAGAAGCCAAGTGGGTATTTCCAGGACAGCAAATAGGAACTATACTGAAATAGCAAGAGTTATGAGGCTGAGTTAACAAGAAAGGTGAAAATGAAAATGCTAAGGTTGGTGGCCATCCCTGTGACTTTGCTCATTTATCATGCTCCAGTCTACTTGCTGGGCTGTGTACTTTTGTGACAATCATGAAACTTACAGAGTTGACTACTCAGGGCAATATAGCTTCTCGTGCTTGCATACATGTCAAAGTATGCAGAAGAGGAAAATGGAAGGCTGTTTCTGTGTCCCTGTTGTCCCAACCTCCATGCTGTGGCTAAGAGCCTGGCCTTCCTGTCCATTCTCAGACTCCACACTTCTGTCTCATCCCTCTGCTTTAGCACCAAGAATGTGGTTTTTAATCAGTTAAAATCCGTAACTGTGAGTAAGTAGTTCACTTGGAAATTCAGATCACACAAACTAGACTCAATGATGCAGGTCTGTAATCTCAGCAACTTGGAAGCTGAGGGGGAAAGATCACAAATTCAAGGCCTTCCTGAGCTATGGAATGAGTTCAAGGCCAGCCTGGGAAACTTGGTGAGAGTGTATCTCAAAATAAAAAAATTATTAAGGGGGCTGGAGGTACATCTCTGTGGTAGAGTACTAAACCATGTGTGTGCCCAGGGTTCAGAACCTAGACCATAAAATAAGTACCTTACAAGTTGTTTGGGACCTTGCTGGCTTTTCCTCTGAATTATAGCAAGAGCTCTTGAATCCTGTCAGATAGAAAGGGTGTGGTCTGATGAAGGTGAAATTTGTCTGACTCTTGTATTTCAGTTTAAGGTGATGCTCCATCGTAACATTTTGCCAGGCTTGATTTGTTCTGGGACTGATCATGTGCTCATTTTTCAAGCATACTGTCCATCAGCGACACATGACAAGGGCTGATAGTATCTTAAGTTTTGGGGTTGGTCTAACAGTCTGTGTTTGTCTTTCCCGTAGATTTGGTTTTGCTGTAATCTCTATCCCTGAGACTGACAAGGAGGGCTGACAGAATGACAGCTTACATTCACGTAGTGTTAAGGCAGTTTCTCTTCATGTGGAATTATTAAATTATAATAAGCAAGCAATCCTGTAGTTGAATACTCCTGGCAATGGTTTTGTTAGCCCTTTTAATTGCTAGAGTTGAGAGTTTAGGATTTAGCTATGAAAGTCTTTCTAGTCCTTCAACTTTCTTACCCATACATAATGGTCAGGCACTGATTCTACTGGCTTTGAGGACACTACTTGCAAATGGCTGTTGCAAATGACTCGCATACAATTTAAATGAAGAATGTGCACATAGAGGGAGGGAGCAGTGTTCTTAGCCCTTTAGTACTTTCTTACAGAGTGAGCAACAGAGAATGTCCTCACACCAGTACGGACACTAAAACAAGCACTTGTGTATTTTTTTTTCTACAAAGAAGCAAAACAGGCTGCACACAGGGTCTATATCTTTAAATCTAGGTGAGTCACTGGACACTCATGTCGCTTGCTGTCACCCAAGACTCTTAAGATCTTTTCACTATTACTTATACCCACTATCTCTTTGTAATTGACATAATACACAAAAAACAATATTCTCATTGCATACTTGCTAAGTCCATACAAGGCATATGCACACACTTCCTCATTTCTGATCACTGTTTTTATTATTATTATTATTATTATTATTATTATTATTATTATCTCCAATCCCTAGGTTGACAGTGACACTGTTTCCCTGTGGGCTTGAATCTATAATATACCAGATGTTAGCAGTCTTCAGGATTTTCAGGAATTTAAAAACAAATAAAAAATGCAGGAAGAGAAACATGTTTCCTTTTAAACCAAATGTATGAAGAAAAAGTGATATGGTTTGGTTCTGTTTAAATAGAAAGCAACTATCTGAGTTTCAAATGACATCTTATCGAAGTGTGGATACTTTATTCTCCTTTTCTGAAATTTTAACCCAAATCATGTTAATCTATAGTTTTAAGAGAAATAGTTCTATATCAGCCTATCCTTCTACTTTCCTCTGAACCCACAGATGACATTAGAAATAATAAGCCCCTTTTAAGATAAGTTGTTTCATCTCAGAATAAATGCTCACACACATATGTGTTTACATTAATAAACTGACTCCAGCAATAATACAATAAAGGCTATCATCTTTTAAGCATAAAAAAAATTTTTAAAATTCTAACATCAACTAAATACATTATTGTCTGTGTTTTGGATGGAGAAAGTACAATCTAGAGTTTTCAGTTCCTTAATGATTTCTCTGCTCTTCACAGAGTCAGCCTAGTGATTTGGGACCTGGGCTTCCTAAGAGGTCAGACTTCTTTTCTTGAAATATAGTATCAGGAACATTTACAACAATAAGGTCACAGCCAAAACAAAGTGACTCCATAAAATGTTTTAAGAACAATTTTCAAACATTTGCCTGCATCTGTTTTCCCAGAAATATTTTAAAGCAGATGCCATTGCTATCTCCATTTATCGGTGAGGAAACAGATACAGGATTGGATCTAGTGGTCTTTGTCTATTCAGGCTGCTATATCAAAATATCCCAAACTGAGCAGCTGATGCAACACAGACATTTCTCACAGTATCAGAGGCTGGAAATCCAAGATCATGATGGCAGTGAATTCCATGGCTGGTGAGGAACCATTTTCTGGTTCACAATTGGCAATCTCCTCTGTGTACTCATATGGAGGCCCAGAATCTCACTTGGATATGATATGTGAAACTATCCTGGGCAGGAAGGGTGTGCTGATTACAAACTGCATTTTGTTGCTTTTTTTTTTTTTTCCAAAGAGAAAGAGCCAAGCATAGCCTGGTATGAGACAGTTTCCTTAAACGTGAAACGCTGCTATTGCCAGCTGCTGAAAGCTAAGCCGGAAGCCTTTTTCCAACCAAGAGAGAATTTTTTGTTTTCTCATGGCTGCCTTGTTGTCATCCAAAGACCATACAACGTATAAAGAAAGCTTATCAATGATAAATTATGGGGTCACTAACCTTTACTAGTGCTTATAGAATTATTAATCCGTTCTTAGAAACATCATTCTTTGCCTAAAATATGGCAACTTAAGCCTGAACTTTTGTGATTCTCAGAGAAGAAAAAAATATAACACTTTAAATTCTACAATCTTAACCAGTTATGATGGCACCCACCTGTAATCCCAGCACTCTGGGAGGCAAAGGGAGGAAGATCACTGTGAGTTCAAGGCCAGCCTGGTCTACAAAGCAAGTCCAAGACAGCCAAGACTACAGAGAGAAACCCTGTTTCAAAAACCCAAACAGACCAGATTGGGTGCGTTCAGGGTGGTATGGCCATACACAAAAACCCTAAAGAGTTAGCGTTATAAAATCGGATATGGGGGTGTAATTAGATCCTATGGAGGAGGACTGATGAATGGAGTTATGAAAATGGCCCCCAGGAGCTTGACCTTTTCTCCCATTTGAGGACTACAGAATGCACCATTTGTGGACCAGAAGAAAGGCCTCTCCAAGAAACCCACACTCAGGCTCTCAACAACATGGCAACAAATGTCTCCCATTTATAAACACTTTCTACATTCTCACTTCTGCAACAGGCTGAGACAGGGGCTGTAAGTTCTCATCCCTCCCTTGATCAAACTCAACTACATTAGATACCAAGTCAAGGATACAGCTGCAACACAAGTTATTTCTCAGATACTATAACTTCTCAAAACAATAATCTCTTTCTTCATCCCTTCAAAAGAAAAAAAAAATCATGGGAATTGCTTTTTATATTATAACCTGGATAATGAGAGATGAAACAATTCACTAATCAATAAACTATATGCTCACAAAAATATCTATTTCCTTATCACTGTAGAATACAAGCAATTAATAGAGACAAGATGGTAGTCAAGATTTCAAAAATGAAAGGAGCAAAGGGAAAAATTATGTTCTACCTATATAGTATATTAGCAAACTCTGTGTAATTATATTAAATTAAACTAAATAAATTATATATATATATGTTTTATATATATAAATTATATAATATATAAACACATATGTAATTTCCTGTTTTGGAAGAAACCAAGTTGGGGATGACAAAAAGGTATCGACAGTTTTAAAAGGGACTGAATAGATTTTTATCCCGAGAATTAAAATTGGCTTCTTTTTCTCCGTTAACTATACATGGAAAGGGATAAATTCAAGTCCGAGTTCCTACCAATCCCAGCCTCAAAAGTGCATGTTATGTAGTTCAATTCCACCCCGACGCATCTTAATATTTGCAAATGTAGGACCTCCTAGACAGAATGCATTCACATTGTTGTCACACTGTTGTCCTTCAGAGCACCTGACTCAGATTCCTGTTATGATATATATTTCAGGTTGGGAACCTGGGTGTTGCCTCATAGCTCAGCCTCCATGGAACGTTTATTGGACATGTTTATAATTTGCTAATGTGTGCTGTGACCCCATCAGTCTGTTTGCAGTGGGAGAAGGCTGGGAGGAGAGGGACTGTTTGGGGAGGGAGAGTCATTTGTTTGATGTATTCATGGTGGGAGAGGGAGGGAGGGAGGGAGGAAGTTCGCCATCATGTTTGAATTCGGGCTAACTTAAGGGGTTCAATTTAGGGGCCTGGGAAGGCAGAACTCAGTGCTAGAGCACAGGCTTATTAGCATGTGTGAGATCTAGGGTTTGATCCCTAAGACCACACACTAAAAGATAAGGGTCCAGTTTTGACCCTCACAAATAAAGTTTTGCTGTAGTAACTGGATTGTACTATGGACCACTTTTTAGTGATCATGAATTATCTTCTTTCTTTCTTTCTTCATTTCATTTTTTTTTCCTCAGGGGAAATCTCTCACATCCAAGAGGTTAACGAGCCTTGTTCAGTCTTACTAGAAGGACCATTTTTGTGACATGAAAGCTGAATGGAGCCATCGCCCATACCTTGTAGCCCATTGCTATTACCTGGAGCTGAGGATGTTAGACCAAGATGCTGCATGAATGAAGGATCTGAATTGTTCTTTTCTGTGTGCACATAAAGGCATCGCCATCTCCAAGGGACTCTGCCATCTCATTGCCTCTATATCCACCTGTCATCTGCTTCCCTTTCTCCTCTTAAGCTGGATCTGTGTCTTTTTCTTTTTTAACGAGTTCAAGTGAAGTAAAACTTTATTTTTTTCCCTTCCTCTCTTTTTCTAGAAGCTTCTGCTAGATATACAGTTCACTGAAAATTCAGTCAGTCACAAACTGGAAGAATTGTAAAAGAAAAACGTATATATCAATAAGTATACACATGGCTTCACATTTATTAACTAATAAATTAGCACAGAAGGTGTCACTGCACCAGAGTAGCGACACTCTGAAACAAACGCCCATCTCTGTCTGTTCTCTGGACATTGTCTGTTCATGTTTCTTGCGTTTATTTTTATACCATATTTAAATGAGAAAACACCTTTTACTCCAAATGTATCAAAGTTGACCTCTGTAAATTTGTGTATGTTTATATTGTTGTTTTATCTTTCATTAAAAGATGCAGAATCTCGTTGCTTTGGGAACTTTTGTTGCTAGTGCTATATCAGTAAAAGAAAGCAAGAAGAGAGCATTCACAGCCTGCTGGCTGAGACATAAGCTGCCATCCCTCAGTTTCTCTCAGGTTTGGTGGTGCAGAGGCAGGAGCAGAGCACTGAGAGTGTCTCCATGGTGGGCTGACCTGGGGCAGCGAGATGGTTTGCCTTCTATGAAAAACATCGCATATCAGACTTCCACGTTTTCAGACCTATCTGAAGAGGACTGTCTGGCTTCTGATCAAGCCTATGCTTGACGAAAGCTAATGAATATTTTACTTAGAATGAAGATGGTGATTTTTTTTAGAGCATATTTCTGAATGTAGCCAAGATGAATGTTTGTTTACTTTCCAGGGGTGTCAGGCTCCTTTTAAAGAATCACATGTAATTACCAGTATCTAGTGAAAACTTATTGTTTACCACAGCCTTATGGGCTGATTTAGATACTATTAGCAGTTTTGAGAGTAGGGGTTCATTAAGGCTCACAGTGTATCCTTGAGGGGAAGGTATGGCAGTAGGAGTAGAACATGGGCAGGATTGGTCATCATTATGTCCATTATCAGTAAGCAAAGAGTAGACAGGAAGTGGGATGGGGCTATTAAATACCAAGTCTCACTCCCCTGTGCCAAAAGTGTTTCACTTCCTCTTCCAAGACTTCACAACCTAATGATTCCACAAAATATCAAAACAGGACCACTACTAGCTGGGTACCAGGTATCAAAGACAGGACTCTATGAGAGATAATTCATGTTCAAAGCACTGAAGAAAAGAGAGGTTCAGCAAATCGTTTGAGGTCCAACAACGGTAAATTGAAATTGGAGGAGAGGAATCTCCTCCTGACCTCTTAGTTCTTGGCTGGATCTCACACGCTAGACAGGTGAAGAGCAACAACAAAAATCTCACATTTTCTTATCAGAAGCTTTATGTGACAGGCAGCTTCGTATGAAAGTACACATTTAAACAAACAGCTCCACCTGAATGTTTCCTCAACTGATTTGACATAGGGTGGAGGGCTGTGAAAAGGTTTCATGGGAGCAGGAATGTGAGTCAGAGAAGTCATTTGGACAAAAGCTCCTGGGTGCGCTAATTCCTCTTAGCATCTTCCCAACTTCAGAGCTATGAATATTTGCCTCTTTCCTGTAGGGAGGCCATCACTCACATGAAGACCTTATGATCCAATTTCTGGAAACTTCAGAGAGTCCTCCCTATTTCAGCCATTTCTTAAATCTTTCAGCTTAAAATACCATGTCAGGGCCATTAGATGGCTCAGTAGGCAAACCCAACCACCTGAGTTCACTCCCCAGAACCCACAACGGGAAGGTGAAAACAGCCTCCCACAGGCTGTTGTCTGACCTCCATACACAAGCCCCTCACTTCCCAGACAGATAAAATTAATAAACGTAAAATCACTTCTTTTTTTTATATCGTGGACTGGAGAGATGGCTCAGTGGTTATGGGCACTTGTTGCTTTCCCAGAGAACCTGGGTTCAATTCCCAGCACCTACATGGGGGTTCACAACCATCTATAACTCCATTTTCAGAGGAAATGATGTCTTTTTCTGACCTCTGAGGGCACCGAGCACACACCAGGTGCATAGACATACAGTCAGGCATGACACTCACACATTAAAAAAATAAATTAATACGTCTACTTTAATAGATATTCAACAGGCATGCTATGATGTTTTGGTGTGGTGTTACATACTACCACCAGACTAAAATTCCAGGCAGTCTGACTTGAAGACTCATTATATCAGACCACCCTATAACTCATCCCATTTTTGGTAAAAAGCCACGGGAGAGGAGGAGGACCTCCCTTATCAGTGGACTAGGGAAGAGACATGGGAGGAGAAGAGGACTTGGGAGAATACCCTGTGGAGCCTCAAGCTCCCTGACTCCCAAGGAACATTTGCCTTTGACCTTGTTGTTTCCACAATCTTTTTTTTTTAATCCTGGAAAAGCCCTAAAAAGGACGGGGAGGAGATCCAGGCATTTCTGGTTAATGCCGGCTCCCCTAGGGCTAAGCTTGCTTCTAAATTGGTCCTTCACCAGGCAGGAGACATAAAAGAGCTCAGTCAAGTAGTCAAGGAGGATGGCATCCTTGCCACTTGGACTAAATCCGTCCTCCAAAGTCAAGTCACCACTTTAAACACACCCCAGGATTGGGGAGATCTCTGCCATTCCTCCCTAACTGGCCTGCTCTCTCTACAATGGGAGGCTCTCTGCAGAGACAAATGCCTCCAGCAGGTCAGGTGAAATCAGGCCTGTAATGATATCAAGTGGGTCTATGAGGCACTTCTCAGCCAGGGAACTTCCTCCGTGGGAGCCCAGCAGGCAGCCCAGGCAGCAGGCTATTGCAGCCAGGTGTCTTCTGTGAACTTCAAGCCTGGGACAGAATCACCCTGCCCTCTGACTCCAAGACCCTGCCACTCCCCCTGCATTTCCTCCACCAAAAACCGGAAGAGACTCTTTTCCACTTTAATTTTAGAACTAAAATGAGCTTTAGAAAAAAAATCCATCATCCTGGACCCAGAGAACTCCTTCTTAAAAACACCATTTGGGAGGGTATGACTTCTGAGTGCAGGCTTGCCTGGCAATGCCTCAAAGGTAAACACTGTGATAGAAGATGATATATGGATTGTGGCCATCTGGGACAGGTTCACATCAGGCTGCTTCCACTGCCCAGGCCTTTACAACAGTTATGAAAACAGAAGGGGCTAGCTTTAAGCATGGCAAAAAGAAACACTGAAAAGCTGAGTGCCCTAAGGGGGCCTCCTCTACCAGAAATGTCACCACCACCAAGACAGTCTGTCCCCAATGCTGTAGGGGCTTCCGCTGGAGGAGAGATTGCTGCTCCTGTTATGACAAAGATGGCAAGTCATTGGAACTTTTACGCTTAAAACAGGGTAGCCCACAGCCTTGACAATAACAGGGAAAACTGCTCCAATAGAGACATTAAGGGTTTCCAGCATCTCAGAAGGCTCACACCCAAAGATAACCATGAAAAGAGGTGACAAACCATTCAAATACCCCATTGATATCAGAGCAGATAAAAACAACTTTAAGATAACAAGAGGTACCACAAAACTGGGAACTAATTCCTGGGCCTCAATTTCTAGATGCAGGAGGTTGTTCTCACCAAAGAAGCTTATAAATGGGAGGACCCTGACAGGGCTACCGCTGTGATACTCCATCCTGTGGCCAAGATAACATCAACACCAATCTTCTAGAAAAAGACATCTTGGAGGCTCTCTAACTTATTCTCATTGGTTGGCCAAAATAACATTACAGTAGGGTAAACGATTATACTCATAGTAATGATTATATTATACTTATAGAACTCTAAAAACCCTGCCTCTGGGTTACCTCTGATTCTAAGGACCTCTTTTAAATATAACACTCCCTCCCTCAACTGGCTCTCCAGTGAGCTTATCTGGGTTGAACAATGGCCTCTATCAAGGGAGAAACTTGAAGTGCTCAGACAGTTAGTTAAAAAACAACTCCAGTTTCACCATATTCACCCTTCCTGCAGTGCATGAACACAGCTGTGTTCACTGGAGGGGCTAGGAGCCCCAAAAGGAGACCAACAGAACCATAAAAACAGCCCTGGAGGCCCTGAAGAAATTGATACCCCAACCAAGGACCATGCATGGAGAGGACCTAAAACCCCAGCTCAGATGTAGCCCATAGACTCAGTCTCCAAGTGGGGTCCCTAGTAAGGGAGCAGAGAATTTCTCTGGCATGAACGCAGTGGCTGATCACCCCCCCCTCTGGGGGGTGGGTGCAGCCTTTACTAGACCACAGAGGAAGACAATGCAACCTGATAGGCTAGGATCAAATAGAAGGGGAAGAGGAACTCCTCTATCAATGGACTAGGGGATGGGCATAAGTGAAGGAGGGTGAGAATGGGAGGAGATGAGGGAGGGGGCCACAGCTGGGATACAAATTGAATGAATTGTAATAAATGATAATAATAATTTTTTTTTAAAGAGCTCAGGGGGATGGAGACTGCTACAAGATTTAAGGGCAGTTAAAATCATGTGAGTCTGGGGTTCTCCGCAAAGGGGCCTGCCCCAAGCCTCAGGCATCCCTGCCAATGTTCCTTTATTAGCAGTAAATATCAAAGACTGATTTTTTTTTCCTATTCCTCTCCACCTGAGGAATTGCCAGTGCTTTGTGTTCTCAAAACAAAACAGAACAAACAAAAAAAGAAAACCAACATAGTAACCAGCTCTGGACTTGCCTTTTGATATGAGTGGACAGCCCTTCCCCAAGAGATGGCAAACAGTCCCAACATCTGCTAGGAGGCTGTTGCCACAACACTGAGACCCAGTTTAGCTCTCCACATTTGTCATTATATGGATGGTATCTTGATGTCAGGAGACGCTTCCCCCTCCCTCTCACAACTTAAGGATCAATGAATGTCTTCCCTATCCTCCCTAGAATTTAAAATAGCTCCTCACAGAATCAGCTTATCCCCCCATCTCATTTTTGGGAAACAGAAATTTCCCTCGCCTCAATACACCCTCATAAATCCACCCTTTTCTTTCCTCAAACCTTAGCTCTCACCCTCCTCCAAAGCTTTTTGGGAAACCTTGATTGCCTCTACCATGGCTTTCCCTCCCCAGTACCCTACAGCTCTCTTTGATCTCCCAAAAGAGGATAAACCCCTCCTCCCCAATCTTCTGAGGCTGTTGAGGCTTTAGGTACCATTAGTGCACTCCTAAAGACATGGCACTCACTAGGTATGATCCAACAATGCCCATACAGCTTCTTATTTTTAACTTCTTCCCTACTCTTGTGAGAGCACTCTATAGATCCAGAGAGTGCTGGGATGGTTCCATACCTCATGGGCGATGCACCTAGAACCCTAACTGAGGTTCATGTACTCACTCACTGTTATGATTAGAAATGGCAGGGACAGAGTCCTGCAAACCTTAGGAAGAGAACCTGATAATCCTTGTCACCTCTTTCTCTCTCTCTCTGATGGCTGCTCAGAAATCATTCCTGCTTTGCTATTAGTGTAATTGGATTCCCAGGACACATTGATAATCATTACCCTAACAAAAGATGGGTTTCTCTCCTACCTTTCCTTGTTTTGATGTCTACATCCCCTGCCTTCCCCAACCCCTGCCGAGGCTCTTTGCAAAGAAGCCCATCATGGAGGCCCCCTCAGTATTTACTGATGGAGGAAAGAGGGAAGCCTTGGCAATAATACACTACTCCCCTGGTGATGGACTTCCATTATTTAAGAGTCAGGGAGTTCTTCTATCACTCGCCCCAATTTAAAGAACTGTATACTATTTACTTAGCCCTCAAAGATACTCAAAGCAACAGCCCAACCTCCCAGAGAGATAGACCCCAGACCCATGGAACAAACGTTGGAGGACCAGTGTAGTTGGTAAATTTTTACTTCAATCTATTTGCTCCATGCCTCACCACTGATCATTTCTCAACAACTTGTTTCATCTCCACAACCAGTCCTGACATATTGTGAACCAGAAAATCAAAGTCACCGAGGAGGTTTGAGCCACCCTTTCCTGGTTACAACAGATCCAGTACGTGGTTAACCTCCTCCTCCCAACAACTCACCCCAACCTCCTCCCAGTGCTTTTTCTGTGCCTCCTTTTCCCAGCCAGTGTTGGAAGCTTTTCCTATTAACATCTAGCTTCATGAGTCCAGTGGGTACTTGCCCACATGAAAGTTACAAAGCATTCCTCTTTTTACTCTGTTTTCCCCCTTTGCCTCATAGGGCCCTCTTCTAGTTCCCATCCTGCGTGTTACCATAACATCACTATCCCTAATATGTATTATCCGCCCCCAAATCTGCTGCCATAACCTCATTAGTTCCTGCTCTAACTCTTCCCTCCAAAGTTTTTGCACCCTGTAATGATTACACAACAAGTCTACCTGTACAAGTCTGAAGAAATTGCCTGGTAGCTAAGAGGGGACTAGAGAGAGATTTTTCGTCCTCCTGCTTGTTGGACTTGGCCTGGCTGTATCAGCAGGAGCAGCAGCGCCACTGGGGAGGCCCTGGTATAGACAAAATAAGTGGATGGTGACTTCCAGGACAAATTTGAGCAGGCCACAGTCTCTACCTAGGGTAGCTTTGAGTCCCTTCCATGAAAGATAACCTCCCGCACAGGGGTTACCTTACACAACAGAAAAGGTCTCAACCTGCTGCCAGCTGGAGCAGGGAGGGACTTGTGTTGTAGTGGGGAGGGATGCTGTTTCTGTTAGTGAATCTGGGCTTGTAGAAAAAACATACACGTACTTAAGGATCTCTAGCCAGATTTCTGAGCTTGCTATGGCCCTGGCACCTCCACACCATGGTACTCAAGCCCTCTGGTAGCTTGGCTTCTTTTCCTACTTGGCTTTGTACTCGTCGCTGAGACCTTCCTCCTCCTGGCCCCCTATTTCATTACATTTCTAAAACAGCAAGTCAGCAGCATTGCCAAAGTCACCACCAATCAGGTTCTGGTTCTGGTTCAGTACCAACGCATTCCTAATCTTGAAGCTAATGACTATGCTGATACCTCTTTTTATAAAATGAAAATACGGAGGTGCAAAGATGGAGAGCTGTGGGATGGAGGATGGGGAGGGGAATCTCATCCTGAGATCAGCAGAAGTAGAACCACTCCCTTCCTTCCTCAGGCCTGGGTGTCTTAGGACAAGTAGCCCCATGCCTGCACTATTCCTTCCTACCCCCAGGAGGTCACATAGCCTGGTAACAAGGTTAAACTTCCTGTCCTCTTATAAGGTCATGTCCAGCAGCACCTGGAATTCCTCCTCATGCAAATGAGGCATCCTCAGCACCCTGGCCCCAGCCAGGGGTATATCCTCATTCTGAAAGCTCCTACCCACCCTCCAGGGTTTAAGTAGCCTTTGTTCCCCTAAATTAAATGACTGTCTCATTGAAGCTGTCTCTTGAGAAGTACATTTCTTGTCACAGTCAGTCACTTGAGTTCTCTTTCACCCCTGGCCATTCCCATTTTGGTTTCCCCTCTTAGGATCCACTAGTTTGGGTTGCAGCCAATTGTACCTTAACAGGCAGGGGAGCAGAGCCTGAATGGCAACCCATGGACCCAGGTTAGGAATCTGATAAATTTCAAGGATTAGATGGTGCTAAAGTAGGCTGTCTTCTTTACTTTTCGCTTTGTCAAGGCATAGCATATTCCAGCCACTGAAAAGACATCACATTATTAGTGCCCTCTAATTAATCAATTAAACTTAAATATGAAAGAAGTTTGCCAATATTAGTAGAAAATCAGTGATGGAGTCTGCTAGCTCATTAATACCATCACAAAATGGGAATGATTTGGTGGGAGGAATGTGCACAGGTGCTACAATATAAACAGTGTAAACAATAGAAGAAGGATTTGATTCTACACTCATTTGGCTTTTAAAAAATATAAAATTCGAATTAAGTTGATAGGCTTTGTCTCTTAAAAACATTATTACTCAGAAAAGCCTTGGATATCCCATATGAAAACTAAAATGGAACTCTAGTTAATAACGTCGCTAGTGGAAGAAGCTAATACGTGAAACGTATGCTTTCACAGAGACGATGGGTTATTTCACTGGTGATCTTTCATACCCTCTCAGTGCTTAAAAGCCTAGTGTTGTTTGTGGTTCTAAGTCATAGATTCATGCAGAAAAGATAGACAAAAAAATGGCAAAAAGACATTCAAGAATTCGAGGAGGGAGATTGTCCCAGGAACTAGTGAAAAAATTACACCAGGAGCTAGGAGATGGCTCAGCTGCTAAAGGAGTTTGCCACACCTGGTAGCCTGAGTGTTATCCCAAGAGCCCAGTATGAAAACAGAAGGAAAAAAATCCCTGACAGTTCATAGTTGTCCTCTGTCCTCCATACATGCTCTGTGGCACACACACACATGTACACACACATGAACCTATGAGAGAGACTGAGACAGAGAGACAGAAGGAAGAGATACATTTGAAAAGTTTTAAAGCATTTGAAGTCACTCAAGCTTTTCTGGGAATAAGTGAAGGCTTTGACTAGCTTTCAGAAAAAGCATAAAGTAAGGCTTTTTTTCTTTTTTTTTTCTGCCTCTTCTCCTTTGGTAATCTGTAATCCGACCCCAGCCCCATACTCACTTCCAGAACGAATTAAACTATAAGGCAGATGACAAATTTTCTTGAAGCTTCCATGAAATAAAATCATTATTGAAAACTTTTTTCTACCTTCACACTGTCCTCGAATGTCCTCAGAGCTCACAGTTTTTGCCTTGCCCTGAACCTCCAGTGACTCAGAGTTTTCTGTGTTCAGATTGTAAAATCATTGACTCTTTGTTGACCCATGTCTTCCTTTGTAATGTTGCAATAATGTTTTTTACAGATCTGGAAAAAACGAAAAAATTAATCTGAATAACAGAAACATGGTCTCAAACTTATCTGTCTTACAGAAGTCAGTATAAGAAATGAAAGCAGATGCTTCACCGTATGACAAATGCCACACTTCATCTTGCTTAAGAAACACTGCTGTATCTCCCCTTGTAGCTGGGTGCTTACTTCTTATAATGTGATAATTTAGAAATAATTTTGGCATTTACTTAGGGGCAAGACTTAGTACTAGGAATTCATTCCATTCCTTTTAGTGCAAGTATCGATTGTGTCCATACACAAGTACATATTTGAAAGAACATATTGAATTTCCAATAGTATTGTTTTTTGTTACCCATGACAACTACCTTGCATGTTCTGAGAATTCTCTAAGACATTTACAGGAAACAACCAGAGGAACTAGGTCATTTCTAAAGACTTAAGAAACAGCATATTATCATGAAGTGTGTTAAGAATGAAAATGACAGAGAGTGAACTAACCCTATACCTCAACCACTAGAATCTCATAGGTATTGCTGGATGACTATGCATTTATAACTTTTTATTAAGAATTTTATTCCCACCATCTCAGTTTAATCAACTGAGAAAAGAAACCACAAAACTACATCACACATAAAATATTATTAAAATAAGACCAAAAGACAATATTCATGTTCCCTTGAATGTTTAGTGATGTTTCCTTAGGGCTTAAATGTAATGTATTTTTAACTTCATTTCCAAATGGTCATTAGTGGCTAAGTAGATGTGAACATTTCTTGATTAATAAATTGATTCATAAATCTTAATGTCTTTATTAGGTTATAAAGCCTTAATCATCTCACTCTTGTTTAGAAATCCAGTAGGTCAGTGAATGTTTAATATCTTTTAAAGGTTAATGACATCTTACTCTTATGTTGGTTAAAGGGATTAAGGTAATATATGTAAATCACCAAGCATAGCGCTTGGTGCATAACTGATAAGAAATAATATTTCTCTTACACACTCCTCTCACTTTCTCTAAGGAGACATCTTTATAAAAAGATACAGTAAGTGTCCACACACTTTCTCATAGAGTGAAGTCAGGGACTGCCAAAGCCAAATAGTTAGGATACCAGAGACCTTAAGAAAGGCCTGGCATGTAGATAGCTGTGATGGAAGTTAGGAAGCTCAGTGTCAATAAAGCTATCGAACTACAAGGGTGACCAAAGAAAAGTCCTTAGGTCAGTGAAGAGAATGGGACCCTGGAAAAGAAGATCCTGGAAGCCAGTTCTTGGGAAATAGAAACTTGCCAAAAGTCCTTCTTGGCATCACCAGTGTGTAGGCTAAAGCCCCACAGGAATTTTGCCAGTATCCGAGATGACAGTAGATGGTAGTGAGTCTAAGAGACATGAGTACTGTCTTCTGTTATTTACGCTGTCAAGAACAAAGGCCCCTTTTGGCAGGTAGATTCTTGGTCCTTGGTCATGCAGATAAATCAGTTTTAATACAGACACAGAAGGAAACCCAAAGATGGTTTATGGAATTAGAGAAAGAAACACAGCAGAGGCATCCAGGAGCTTTCAGCAGCTGCTAAAGGGGTGGGGATGGAGGAAGTGGAGAGAAAGCTGGCCTTTCTGAATTAGGAATCCAGACAATGGGCAGATTCATGAAGAAAAGCCTGTGGTCACTCTGTAGTGAGCAAGAGAGCACAGAACTATTGGGGGGTGACCTGTTGCTGTGTATTCAAATGCTAAATACTGGTCCCCAAGATCTGGTTGGTATCCAGATGAGCACATTCTGATGTATACCAAGTGATGCTGGGTAAACCTTGCCCACCAATTTAAAATTGGCTGGTTAATAAAAATAGCAAGAAGCCTGTAACTGGGCAGAAGAGAAGTAGGCAGAGCATAGGTTCCCAGGCTTAGGGTGAGATGCTAGAGAGATGGCTCAGTGGTTAAGAGCATTTATTGCCTTTCCCGAGGACACAGGTTCAATTCCTTGCACCCACATAGCAGCCCACAATCATCAGCAACTCCAGTCCCAAGATGTTCAAAGCCCTATTATTGTCACTGCAGGCAACACACATGTGATGCAGAGGCACACATGCAGGTAAAACTCCCACCCACACATACAGAATAACAAAAATAATTGTATGTAACAAGAACTCTAATGTATCCCCCCTCCCAGTGTGTGTGTGAGAAAGAGGAAGACAGGGCTAAATAACGAAATAGAAAACTTATGCAAAGTTATGCAAACAAAAAATTCACAGACTACAAAGAGCAAATAAATCTATGAAAATATGAAAAAAAATCACCACTAACCAGGAAAGTACAAATTAAGTGGCTGAAGAGATAGCTAGGCAGTTAAATGCCCTTGCTGTTCTTCCAGAGGATCCACGGTTTTGTTTACCCAGCACCCAGGTCGGGCAGCTGACAACTACAGGCTCCAGGGTATCTGAACACCCAATTATGGCCTCTACAGGCAGCTGAACATACATATGGCACACACATGCACCCACACACTCACAGATACACACAAATGCAATTTAAAAGAGAAAGTCAGAATTAAAATACTGACATACCATTCTCTTCCTCCTGACTAGTTAATATTTTAACATCTAAGAGAATGCAATCTCGGTAGAGAAGCAAATTAACTTTTAAGTATAAGGGTGAAGTGAGGTCCTACCTCATTTATAGCAAATTCCCTGGTCTTGAATACTGAATACATCAAGGTTTGGTGCTGTGCTTTGTCTATTGTACTGCTGGCTTCTTACTCTGAAAGAAGAGTGAGGAACTAATTGTAGAACTGACTGGCCTCTAACCAGCTTCACTTCATTAAAATTCAGAATAGCCTCAGGGATGCTACCTCATTGAGAGTAATCTGGGGCCCTTGGGGTGTGTGTGGGGAGGTGTTGCTTACATCCCTAATTTCTGAGCTGCTGGGTTACTGGCTGTAGAAACAGAAAGCCTCAGATCTCTGTTTAAAGATGTGTGCTCCAATGACTAGGACAACTCGGGTAGTCCAGATGTCTTCCTGGTATTTATAACATAATCTAGCTTCTGACAAAAAGGGCTGCCAACAAATAAAAGTAGGCGAAAGTAGCAGCTGGAGCATGAGAAACTCATCGTCTCCCCCAACACACGTGTGACAGATACACACATTCACACCTGTGTACACACAAGCACACACATGCACATAGAAATTCACATACATGCATATACACATGTACACACATCCATGCCCCCACACACGGAAAAGCACATATACACACACGAAGCCTTGGAAACTTACCTGTTCAAGACACTTTGCTGTGATTTCAATAAGTGTCCACTGAAAGATTGTGTGTCAAAGGCTTTGGTCCCCAGACCCTGGGGCTGCTGGGGAATATTGGTATGTTTATGAGGTGGAACCTGATGGAAAGAACTCAGGTCACTCAGTGTATGCCCTTCAAGGGATCATTGGGACAACAACTCCATCCTCTCACTTGTTTCCCTGCTCTTAGATTAGTAGTATCCTCTGCTACTGCTAATGTGCTCTTCTGGAGATTAACTGCCTTGCCACAGGCCCAAAGGCAATAGGGCCAACCCCAAGGAACTGCGTTGTTTCAAGTGTTTGTCACAGTGATGGAAGGCTGACCAACCCAGAGTTAAGGAAACCTCTGACCAATTTTTCACAGAACAGACTCGGTGTCTACACATGACAAGTCATGCCGACTTTGAAAATTAAGCGTGAATGTCATAGAAGAGATGGGGGAGAGGATGAGAAGAAGCAAGGGGTAGCACACCGTAGGAGACCACTGCTGCCGATCTGTCTCTACAGTTGTCCGACACGTTATTTTAAAAGTTCTGTTTTAATGGTTGTTATTATTATTAATATTCCAGGGCTGGAGAGATGGGTCTGTGGGTAAAGTGTTTGTGACATGGGCCTGAAGACCTGAGCTCCCCAGAGCCCATGCATAAAGCTGAGACAGCACCTGCTTGTAACTGCAGTGCTGGGGAGGTAGGGACAGAAAGACACCCAACTGTCTTCATACTTTTCCTTCGTTCTTAAGTGCTTAACAGACCCTGTTTAGTTTTGATCATTACAATAGACTAACCAGACAGTTCAGATGTTAAAAGCATGTCTTGCCGACACTCAGCTGTAGGACCTTAAACCAACCATCTGTGTTTATTTCACTAACCTAGGAAGTTTGAGCCACTTTGTCAGATATCTTTCCATTAAAAAGTTGAGATAGCAGAGGCTGGAATTGTGGGTCAATGGTAAGAGTGCTTTACTAGCTCGTGTGAGGCTTTATGTTTATTGCACACATTACAAAGTGAAGCAAAATTAAATTAAAGAATCAACAGAAGAAACCTCTGTCACCAGCAAAACAGGCAATCTTTGAGTACCAGTGTGACCTTGGGAAGATAAGTCTGCAAAACGGTTCTAAATTCTGAGGATTACTGGCACGGGTGAGGGTACTGCTATTTTAGAATGCCTAATGCTATCACCCTAGGAGAACCTCCGTTTCCCTTTGGGTCTTGAAACAAAACAAAGCAGGGAGGAATGCTGCCTTTTGTGGCTAACGACACTGGTTAGATATCAAAAGGGCAGTAAGAAGGAGGAAATGACAGGCAATTCTTCATGTGACAGCTGATTCGGGACTAACGGAATTGATTCTTTCACTAAAATAGCGGGAATGGGGAAAGAGTGAGGATTTCTATGTGGCACTTTTGATCATAATGTAGTGTCCACTAGAAGTTACCCAATTCTTGAAATTGCTTTGTGTTGCCTCCATGTGGCATCTGACCACTTAAATAACTCAGCTGTGCATTTTGTTCTCCAAAAGACATGGAAACTGTAACAGAAGCTGCCTACCTTCTTGAAACAGAACGCAGGAATCCCCCAAAGGGCTTCCTAGGATTGCTTTCTAGTGTATTAAGGACATGCATATGCAGATATGATATATGCATATTAAAATATGCAGATGCAGGAAAGATGACTAGTATGTATAATTTTCTCATCTATCCCATTTATTTATTAGCATACATACTCTTAGGCCTCAGGAGTGTATACAATTTCTCTACTAAAATTTTCTACCTTTTGTGTGTCTTAGCACATCTGCTGTGCTGTGCTGCCCTGCCCCCTCCCTCTATTCTTTCCACTCCGTTTTCCTAATTTGCTTTCTTTATGTCTTTCAAAGTTCCTGTTATGGCTAAATTCTATACACTTGCAGATAACATTTGCATGACTTTAAACACTAGGAGCTAAAGCTTTAAGCCAAGACAATTTCAGAAGCCTCCCCTGGGACTTTGATCTTTAAGTAGCCACTTTATGATCCCAAAGCCATGAATCCATGGCTTTAAAGATTTTGTATTCCAAAATGCTTGATGTCAAAGAGAGAAGGTTTCTTAACTTCTTAAACATAAGAGATGTGTCATTTTAGTTAGAGCCTCTTATTGTCAAGGTTCTAGACCACTCTTCACACTTAATCTTTTTTTTTTTTTTTGTCATTGTCTGACTCACTTAGGGATTATAGCTATCTTTAGTTTATGAATATAACGAGGATCCAGGAAAAAGTGTATCAACAATCCCTATTTCTTGGGTACAGAGAGAGCAAAATTTGTCTTTGATGTTTTAATCTTTGAGCAAGACAAAAATATAGGAGTGGGAGTCACAAACTCAGAAGCCTGATTGGTCTCCTTGTGGTCATGGTCTAAACCCTTGTCAGTGCAGTCTCTGTGGAATGTTGTCAAACTCAGTAAAGAGTTTGCTCAGGAAAGAGGTGGGATGGAGTTTCCCAGTCCTAGGGAAGTATTTGACAAGCCCGACATCTAGTGGTCAGAGGGTGTTTATAAGGTTACTGAAGAAGACAACCCCAGCAATCCGGTGCTTTCTCGGACAATTAGGAACAGGGCTACCTCAAGATCTAGCTATACCACTCCTAGGCATATATCCAAAAGATGCTCAAGTATACAACAAGGACATTTGCTCAGCCTTGTTCTTAGCAGCTTTATTCGTAATAGCCAGAAGCTGGAAACAACCCAGATGTCCCTAAACAGAAGAAAGGTTGCAGTAATTGTGGTACATTTACACAATGGAATACTACTCAGCAATTAAAAACAAGGAAATCATGAAACTTACAGGCAAATGGTGGGAACTAGAAAAGATCAACCCCATCTTAAAATCTGCTGGATCTATAACTGACAAGGTCAACATGACTGTAAACAGACCATAATGTAAACTATGAAAGTCACTCTTCTGGGTGTGACTATCTATGCCAAGAACAGAAGTCCCATTGCAGTTACTTTACAAGAAAAAGGGCTCAGAGATTAAAAAAAAAAAAAAAAAAGCAGGGAGCATGAGACAGTGTGTGCTAGCTGTGTCATATGGTCCCATCTCAGTAGCCTCCTGCTAAGTATGTCAGACACTATCTATCCAGTAGCCTTGACTCATAAGCATTAATTTCACAGAGGTAACAAAAAGGGGATAGTCTTGCTGAGTTCTCAAATACTTACAAACAAAACAGTAAAAGAGCAAATGACTAACCAATATTTTTAAAAAGGTATTTCTTTTATTTTTCAAGATTACAATTATACCATCTAAGCCTTCCCTTTCCTTTCTTCAAACATTCTTATGTATCCCTAACTTATTTTTTTTCATATTCATTGCCTCTTTTATTTTTCTTTCAGTAGAAAAGAATCCCAGTGTGTTCCTTTGTTCTGGGCTTTGTGGGTTGAGCAGACTTGCTGGGTGAGAAGGAACAGAATACATGGCAGAACCCTCAGTCCAGCCACACTGCCAGGGCTGCTGGAAAATGATGGTAGTGAGGGGAACAGAACACAGAGAGATCAGAAACAAAAGATGAAGTGGCTTCAATCACTGTTGTCTTTGCTCTTAAGAAAAGCTGGCTGCCCCCTGCACAGATGTAGCCCATGGCAGTTTAGTGTCCAAGTGGGTTACATAGTAATGAGAAGAGGGACTGTCTCTGACATAATCTGATTGGCCTGCTCTTTGATCACCTCCCCCTGAGCGGGGAGCAGCCTTACCAGGCCACAGAAGATGCAGCCATTCCTGATGAGATCTAATAGACTAAGATCAGAAGGAAGGAGAGGAGCACCTCCCCTATCAGTGGACTTGGGGAGGGGCATTCCTGAAGAAGGAAAGGGAGGGTGGGATTAGGAGGGAAGGAGGGAGGGGTTTATGGGGGGATAAAAAGTGAATAAAGTGTAATTAATAAAAGAAAAAAAAAGAATCTGAAAAAAATAAAAAGAAAAGAAAAGCTGGCTGTTACTGCTGGCATTCTTTTTAATCATGTGTGCTAAATATAGGGGTAAAATGATATCAATGGAGAATGGGTGTTATTCACATGAAATAACTTTGACCAGAATGAGAAAACATTATCTTTCTGTAATTAAATTTCCCTGAAAAATAGTTGTTTTAATGAAGTGGGAGAAAAACTTAGAGAAAATTAAATTTTCTTTTCAAGGATGCAAAGCAGCTTGGTGAAACCCAAATATTATCAAGTTCTTTCCTCTTAGAAACAGATTTAACAGTTAATCGAATTGACATTAATTCTATTTCTTTTTTTTTCTTTTTTAATTTCTTTTATAGATCTTATTTTGTACTACTCAGTTTCAGTACATGTGCATGCATGTATGAGTGTGTGAATACATGCATGTACATTGTGGGCTGCCAACTGTGAGTGCTTGGAACCAAACTCAGGTCCTTTGCAAGAGTGCTGCATGCAATGAGCCATCCTTGCAGCCCCACAAATAGTATTTGATTCTAGATAAATAGAAACTTCGAAGAACATATTAGAAAAATTTACAAGCATTCAAAAAGTTAGAACCTCATTAAATAGCAGGCAAGTGGCAGATATAGGAAGAGATGGATAACAATTGCTTCCAAGGTAGAAAAATACTTAAAAAGTTTCCTGAGAGGGGAAACATTAATTTTGAAGAAATGAGAGATAACAAGACAATGCCATATTAACACTAGGACAGAAATGCAAATTCCTTTGTAACAGATGCACCTTTCAGCCAGGTGACATGTCTATGCAAGATTTGTAAAACATGGCAACCGATGTCATTGACTCTCCAGTGAGTTGTGTTAGAAAAAAAAGAACAAAACAAAACAAAACAAGATGTGATTATCCCACACAGTATGTCAAAAGGATACTTTTCTGTCTCCTTAGCTACAATCTCAAATTTCCATCTGCCACATAAGGAGGAGCTAGAGGGATAGCTTGGTCATAAAGAGCTTATCTGGGGAAAGTGCAGATGGGTGGATTCCCAAGGCTCCCTGGTTAGTTAGTTTAGCCTACTTGGTGTGTACCAGGTTGATGAAAAGCCCTGTCTCAAAAAAAAAAAATCAAAAAACAAACCACCACCACCACCAAAACATCATGGATGGCATCTGAGGAATGACAACTGAAGTTGATATATGGCGCATGCACACACACACACACACACACACACAATCAAAATTTCCAAGGTCCATAGATATCCATGAATTTATACTATTATGACTTTGGGACATAGTATTAGTTCATCAACATATTTCAGTTGCCCTTCTTAAAAATACACCATGGTAACATCTATTAATTTAAAATTTTTTAAATTATGCTTTCCATAATCTGAGTCTATCATTGAATCCCTTTCTTGCTCTTGTATTGGGAAGATAAAAACAAATTCTAGCACAGCCTTCTTGAACTCTGCATGATCATGGGCTTTCCTCAAGCTTAACCTTCATGGAGCTCCTTATGTCAACTTTGCTCTAAATCTACAGTAGTATCACTGGCTTCCTCTGAACTAATATAATTCATTTTTTAAAACATTAAATGTAATTTGGAGTTATTACTCATTCCTTAGCATGGGCAAGGCTCTGGGTTTCATCTCTAATATCACAAAAATGATGATGATGATGATGATGTCATACTTAAGCTTTGTATGTTGAACTGAAGGTACAGAAAACCGAGCACCCTAGCATTAAATCCTCAAGGGAATCATTCATCCATAGCCAGTGTAGTGGTGGTTGAAGACAGTAACATGGGAACTCAGAAATGGTTAATCCCAAATAGACTCAGAAGCAGCACATACCTCATAATTTCACAGTATCTTTAAAACGTTTGCATGTAATTGCATGGATAGGTGTAATTAAATAGGCATGACTTACCAAAATAGCCATTTAGATGTGGGTTCAGAGGGGAAAACAATATAATTCCAATATAAAGAACCAAGGCATATATGTGTTCAAGTGATTTGCCTGTGTGTATCTCTGTCTCTAGCTCCCAAGCCTTCGTGAGGGCCAAATGACTCTAACAAAACAATATTTTGATGAGTTAAGTGTAAATGAATCATAAACATATGGATTAAATTTCTCCTAATGCACTTGGATTTAAAAATTAAGAGAAAAATGCTTGGTAAAGCCAACTTTGCCTTCTGCCAAACCCAAGCTTTGGAAAAATTACTGGAGATGTTCAATAATCCAACTGAAGGAAACATGGCCCGCTTCCTCTCTCCCTTTTATAGAATCTGTATTTGTTCACACACATGGTCCCAAGAGAAGTCCAGAGACGTTTTTGATTGGAGATGACGCCAGCTACTAAACAAGACCTTTCTCTGAAAAAGCCTTGTTTATTCACAATTTTGCCAGGCATTTATGGTGCATAATTAATTAGGAAATGTTTTGAAGATGTATCTCTTTCCCTTAGTATCCCAAAGAAAAGGACGTCCACTTGTGCTGTACGCTAATGTCCGTCTGTCTACATCATAAATATATTCCCGAGGATTCTCAATGGAAAGTATCTCCTCTTAATTTTCTCCAGATGGTGTTCTTAGTAGGGATGTTTTTTCTGACTGAGTGTCTCCTAAACCCTGCTGTGTAACTCTTGCACATGGTCATAGTTAACATAAGTGTGTGACGAATCCCAGATGTGGAAGCAATCAAAATGATCTACAGATGTAAGGCAGTCCTCTGTGGGACAAATGAGGGATATTGTGAGGTCAAAGCAATTAACGAGGGTCTCCCTGGAAGGTTTGGAAGTTGTGGGGCAGGAGAGAAAGCTAGTAGTGAGTAAGGATGGAAGAAAATGGGAATCTCTCATGTTTCAGAACTACTCCTCCTTCCTCAGGCAACAGAGGAAGTAAACTCAAGGACTATGAAAATGATCATAACTGAGTTATTGCCATATAAGTAAATACTTTTTTCTTCTGTGTGTGTTCTGAAGACAAAAGAGGCTGAACTATCAGCTCCCACTCATCAAGCTTTACTGAATGATACTATTGGATTGAATGACTACTACTGGAGAGTGTCAGAGACAAATATCACACAAAGATTCAAGATATAAAAGTTAACACAAACAAAGTGTGCCTTATATATTTGTAGACACCCAACAGGACAATCAAGAAGGTATAGGCTGGCAGAAAGGAGATTTGATCTGGGAATACTTTCAATTTAAATGCTAACAATAAATATTCTTTGCTGGAGACACAGGGAGCAATGCTTCTTTTTTTTTTTTTCCTTCTCCTTTTCCCCCTCATGCTCTCCCTCCTCATCTCCTGTGTATTGTAAATATGGGGATACCTCATATCTCAGTAGTTAGTATTACAGAGAAATCTCATTTAATATATTTTCTCGACTTCAGAGAGCAGAGTATATCTTATTTGAGGGATTCTACTGGGGAGAAAGATAGTTGTGGTTTTATTTTTAAATGGTATTCTCTTAAAAGTAATAGGATTTTTGGCCTCAGTAGTACCAGAAGCGATCACATGCTACTTCAATTATAACCATATAGCAGTATATAAAGCTAATGAACACACATAAACTTCCTCTTAGTTCTCTTTTACCTCCTGGAGAGGCAATGGCAGTGTTTTGATTTGTGGTCTTAGCCTATCCTTTCCCTTAATATCCCTAAATTTGTATCATTCCATGCTTGTATAAGTTTTGTGAAAGAGAAAACAAGATCATACAATATACGAATGTATGTGATAACTTGCTTTCCTTTCAATTAATGTAATAAGAACAAAAGGCATTTTAACTTTTTCCCAGCATTCAAGAATTATGCATTATTTATGAACACAGATGCAAACATCTGAACCCCAATGATGGTTCAATATTGTTTAATACATTACTATTTTCATCACATCAGAGAATCAAAGCAGACAGGCCACATGCCTCCTTTTGAAAGATGGCAAAAATTCTTTTGATAAAATTCAACAAGCATTTACAATTTTAAAATATTTCTCCATGAAGTATAAACAGAAGGATATTTTCTTGCCATGCCAAAAACTTATGTGCACATAAACCCAGCTAGCCCTTACTTGGAATGCCAGAATTCTGTAGGGTGAATGCTTCAATTTTTCCCCTGAGAGCCACTCATAAGAAAAATGAAAACACTCAAAAACAAAAGAAAAATTATATTACAGAACACCCCAAAGAAATCAACGAGAAATTATTTTAAGAAATAAAATATTACATCAAGCTGTCTCTCAAAAACTATGTAAAAATCTTGGTGAGTCTTTCTCAATGCTGCTATAGAGGGTACATAACTATAAGGAGTGATATGATTGGTAATAGTATGAAAAAGACAAGATTTTGGAGAATAAATTTAAGGAGACAATGTCACTTTTATTAATAAAATATTCATTAAAATAAAATACCTTTGTTAGGTGCATTTCTTAAAAAATGGCATTAATAAATGAGGAGACACATATGTACTTAGGTTAGATGGATTAATCTTGAAAACATAGTATGTCTTTTCTAGGCAATCTACAAATTCATGCAATTATCCCAGAAGTCAGAATGCCTTTTAAAAACTCCATTTCTCCCTTAAGCCCCCAGATACTAAGTGACTGAAGATGATGAATACAAGTTAGAAAATGGAAGATTGAAGTAAGTTAAAGGACATAAATAGTCCATAATCATCAAAACACTATTTTGTACAGTACTGAAGCAGTTTATAGACAATGAAATGGGGGATGAAGACACAGATCCATATGTGGGTAACATTGTGTTAGATGGTAGATACTGTTTATCTCAGGCTGTTAGAGGAAAATGCTTCACATTGGGAAAACTACAAATCACAGATATTCCTTGTTCAGAATTCTGACAGCCATGAAGTCCAAGATCAAAGCATGAGGAGAGCTGGGGCCACAAACCTCTTCCAGCCTTCCAACATGGGTCCTAGTCCATCCAAGACAACAGAGCAATGTCTCCTCTGAAAGCTCCCACTTCCTATACCATTGGGGTCAGGCTTGCACAGGAGTTATACAGGGACACGGTCATTCAGTCGACATTTTCCATGGCTAGATGGTAGGTATTATTTACCAAATTGGTTTTCTAATTACTCTTTAGAGATAAGAGGGAAGAAAGAGAGAGAGGGATAGAAAGAGAGAGAGAGAGAAGGAACAGAGAAGGAAAGGAAACAAAAAAGAAGGAAAGCAGTTTGAACATAACACTGACACAAAGCACGCTTGAAGGGAAGAGAAGAGTAATGTTGGTGACAGGAAAAATGTCCTTACTAGGAAGGAAAGAGTGAATGGATTTAGTTAAATAGAGACTCCAAGTTTCCTGTAGCTGAGAAACACATATGAATATTTGCAGAAAAAAACAAAACAAAACAATACAGCCTATGAATGTCATTGCCTTGGGGTCCTTGCATTCCACTGTCTGGTCCTAGGAAACCTACACTCTCATTCCCTCCCTGCTAGGCATCCTAGGGTGACCTCTGTCTCAACAGGAGATGTCATAGCCCCTCTCAAGGTGACATTTGTCCATAGTTTAGAAATCATTTTGTGGAAACCGGATCTGAAAGTCTTTCTTTTTAGAAGTTTATGAAGAGCAAAAGACTTTTTCTTTTTTTCCTTTCAGAACCGCACTCAGTACTGCACTGAAAGAACTTGGTGCTCAGCGGTAGAGACCTGTGGAGGTTGCTTTATCTGAACATCCATGAAACAAAGTACTAGACTGTCATTTAAAATAGAGCTCCCTGCCTGCTAACTAAGTTTTATTCTATTGTAATAAAATAGCCCAGGAATAGCTTCTTATTTGTGATGGTGTTTTTCTATAGTTGAGTTGTTGTGGCAGACCTCCTGCCTAAGTGGAGAGAAATACCCAGTGTGGTGGCCTCTGTGATAAAAAGTCCAGTTAACATTCCCCAGAGAACTAGCTGACTATAATCTGAAATACATCCGTACACCACAGCAAACATCCACCATGAGACGCTGTTATGAGAAGGTGCAATCGTCCAGCGTTCTTTTTCTTTTTTAATACTTGCTTTGCACAAACTTTATATGATTAGTATATGTTTTCAAAACATTTACATATATATCAATAAATAATATTTAAAAAGATAAGGTGTCTGAGTTACATTAGAACACATTTCATGAGTAAGAGTTTCTCTGACCTGATGAGACCTGATAAGCTAGCATCAGAGGGAAGGGGAAGAGAACCTCCTTTATCAGTGGACTTGGGGAGGGACATGGGAGGAGATGAGGGAAGGATTGGGAGGGGAAAAGGGAGGGGGATACAAAGTGAATAAACTGTAATTAATAAAAAGTAAATTAATTAAAAAAGAGTTTCTCTGAGGCATGCTTTCACTTTGGAATTAATTTAAGGCCTAGCATAATATGACTCTCCATCCCATCTAAACACACACACACACACATACACACACACACACACACACACACACACACACACACACACATACACACACACTACCCACTGGATACAGCTGGATGAACCATTGATGAACATCAAGCTTTTAAAAAGGTCTATCAAAATTTCCATTTTCTTTAGTTTTGCTCCATGTTTTTTCTACTTGAGGAAAAGAAAAGGCTTCTAATCAGGTTGTGGATTCTGCATTCATCTACTTTTTGGGAGAGCAAATTGCCACAGTGTTTTGAGGAGTATAATTTGGCAGCATAAATACAAAAGTTGACATGGGAGAGAAGATGACCATTTATGGTTGTCATGGTAACAGGCGGGCCTCTAGCTTTTAGTGGCCCTGTCTCCATATGCTCTAATTAGCTTTACCTCAGAGCTCTGAGATGGGAGCTAGCTCTGCCTGCTCACAATGATAGTGTCAGGGCTGAGGCCCAGCTTCCTGTGGATACACAGACAGGAACAAGTTAAAGAATCTACCTCATAGGTTTTACATTTTTACACAGTATGCCCTGGACTGAGCATCCAAAAATAAGCTATTTTCTCTCCGGGGTATTGAAGTATTCTGAATTTTTCAGTGTATTAATGTTTTGTGTTTACATAAAAGCCTTACATCCCCAAGTCTACATTTTTGAAACTTTTTTTCTTGTTCCCCTCCCTTCTTTGTTTTCTTTTTATTTCTGTTTTTAGAAATGCCAAGTAGAATTTGGCATATATTTAATAACATGCAGAGACAGCAAAAGAGAAGAAAAAAAAAAAAAACAAAACAATAATCCTTGCCTGGTAGCACAGCAGAACAGGGGGAGGCAGAGACTGGGAAAAGGCTGTAGTTTTCTGATTTGTAGGTTTCTTGTTTTGTTTTTCTTTTCCTCGGGAAAATAAAACCGTTGATTACCATCAGGAAGTACAGGATGTCTTAGAATTTCTGAGGTTGTCTGATGACTTTCAGGCTACCTTCATCTACACCTGATTAAAGGAGAAGAATCCAGGAGTGCTGAAAATGACAAGGACACTTCACAGTGGTTTAATACTTTATTGCAGAATGGGGAACCGATGATCAGATAGACGGCAGAGTCCCACAACACCCCCAATGGAAGGAAAGCAGTCAGCTCTAACATCAGGTCCTCTCTGCATTTACTGTAATTTAAAGCACCTTGGTGGTGGTGGTGATGGTGGTGATGGTGGTGGTGGTGATGGTGGTGGTGGTGGTGGTGGATGACAGGTCATCCTAAAGAGTTTGCTGGGGAAGCAGCAGGAACTGAGTTCAGGTCCTCCGCACCCAAGCAATTAGTCACACATGGTGGTATGTGCCCGTAGTCACGGCCTTAGAGAGGTAGAGGCAGGAGGATCACCAAAGCCTGCTGGCAGCCAGCCTAACCGAACACAAGAGCCCCAGGTTCCATTTCAAAAAGTAAGGTGGAGAGCATTTACAGAAGATGTTTGGCCTTGACCCATGAACTCCACACATAGCTACATAAAGACACACACGTACAGTAAATAAACACAAACAAAATGGCTTCTCCTCCCTTATGCCCCTGCTTGGCCGGAGTACCCAGTGCAGCCAGGCAAGGAGCATGCAGCTCTGAAGCCTTCACTTCATTTAGATCACACTGCAGCACTGAAAGGGGTATTTAGAAGCCGATTTGCCCACGAGGTAACTAAAAACCGGAGAGAGCCTGAGACCACGTCTGCCTTCGTTTGGTGCCTGTCTCCACCTTGTGTGGTCCTACACTGGCATACTAGTCGTGAAAGCGTGCCTGTCCAGCTGACCTATCTCATCCCACCTTGGAGCCCAGAGCACCAAGATAAATCATTGTCCTAAGCACACAGTCACCCTGGAGTCCCGGAAAAGTGGAGCTTTGGTGGACACTCCATCTAGATAAGGAAGCTCCTCCATGCAGGAAGGAAGGACACAGATCCCTTCCAGTGAGCAAAGGCATGATAAAGACTTCTTGGGCCCACCGTGCAGAGCCAGAGCTGAGATAGTGACCATCCACACCACATCCTGAGCCGGACTGTTTAATTATGATTAGTTAATCCTTGCCTTTCGTCCACATTCTTCCAGTTAAACTTAAACCTCGTACCAGTATCTTGAAGATGAACATAACTTGGGATCCTCGGTCACCTTCCTCTGCAAGGAATGAATCCCTAGTGGCAGATCCCAGCCTGTTAGGGCTGCTGATGGCTGAGCCCTTTCCTAAAGGATGAGACACTACCATTTCCTCATTCACATGGAAAGGAACTGAAATGCCTAGAGAAGCAGAGCTGGTTAGATAGAGCCAGGAATCCAGCACCTTTTCTCTCCAGTCTCAGATCCCAACTCACCTATTTCCCTGCAAGCAGGTCTGTCCTGCTGCCTCTCCAACTTGCCTGTGATATACTTAGTGGGATATCTGGAATACTCTTCTTTAAAGGTGATCTATTCAGGTCAGAAGATGGCCCCATGATTAAGAGCCATTACTACCAGCTATAATTCCAACTCCCACAGTTCCAGGTATCAGGATCTGACACCTGTTCTGGACTCAGTAGGCACATACTCACGTACACACACAGCACACACCATAACTGAAATAAAGAAATATCTATACAAATACCATGACTATGTATATAAATAATCATTAAAAGTCTGCCCACACACATGCTTTGGTAGTGAAATATATTTCTCACCTCTGTGACTTTTTTTTTAATCTACACATTTTGCAAAGCACATGGCAATATTTTGACTGATACCAAGGAGGTTTATTCACTCCCTCTATATATGGAATTCATGTTCTTAAAACTTCCTTCTCCTCAATGTCTGTTATATATCACCAAATTTAACTGGTGTCTCTGCTCAGCAACCTTCTTGGCTGAAAATGATGCTTTTTGCTTACTCTGCGTCTTGTCTTCCCCTCATTCTCACATGATGGCCTTAACTGAATTGGCACCAGTTTCTCCAGAGACCACATAACAGCTTGCATAACTTTCTGGTACCCAGGTCCCATCATCAATCACCAGCTTCAGTGTCTGCAGACAGGCAGAGCTAAAATCCCCCTCAAAGGTGCGGAGCGCCATGCCCACGCAGCAGGCCTCAGGCTCCCCAGGACTGGCTCTGTGCTGTGTCGTGGAATCTCGTCCTTCAGCCACAGTGGAGCCAACACCCTCCCCCCTCAGGGTCCGAGAACCTGTGTTTCCAGTTGTGTACTGCTGTCCTGCAGTCAGCCTTGTTCTGACTGCTTCCTCTCAGAAGGAGACAAGCCTGGAGCCTGCCTGCTGAGTTTGGAATTAATGGGACTGCAGCCCAAAGCCAAGAAGAGGCTTTTACAGCCAGTTTCGGAGCTGGGGAATGAATAAGACACGGGCACGGGGGGAGGGGGGGAGACAAATAGATGAAAGACACAGGCACGTTGATAGGTGGACAAAATATAAACTGCTTAGGAAAGATTTAGGGGCTATTTCTCATCAACTTGGCGCAGGGAGAATTCTGAAGGTGTCTGGTCCTTGTGGAATTCAGGCCTCCTGCTCTGCTCATTCGTCTCCTCATCTTTGCTTACCAGAGCAAAAAGGCTAAGACATTGTGAGGGCCGAGGTCTTCCATCAGTACTTTTTGGGTCACAAGAAAGCAGAGTGTTCCAAGGATCTTCACAGCATTGGCCACTGACAAGGACATTTTTTTTTTCTCTAGACAGTTGCTTCCTCCATGCTGGGAAACATACTCTGTATCTTTGCTTCAGTGCCCAATATAAGTAATTTGGCTTTAATAAGATATATCACCCCGTATACCCATCACTTTAATAATAGTTATCACCATCCAGCAATTTGCAAGACACAATGCAGTATAAAATAAAAGAAAACATGATCCAAACCAGTGGAAGTGCAGGTGAAAACACATATGAAAACAGCCAGGGCAGCATGTGACTTTTAAGACTTTCTCAGGATGGTAGAGGATCACCTGCAATGGGAATATCCGTAATCTAAGACAGAATCATCAAGAAAATGGACACAATTCCTTAGGTCCGGTGAACGCGTCCTCAAGTGGAGTAAACAGGTCCTACATTTAAATCATGTCTAACACTATATTATAAAATACAAAGGACTGACAACCTAGCCAATATGTGACATTGCATCCAAGGTGAGAGTACATGAGAACAAGCCCTCGCTTATCTTTCATAAGACTTCCTGGCAAGCTTTGGGTTCAGAAACTGTTTGGCAGAGAGAAGAACAGAATAAAAGAATGTACCTTGCACAAGGGTCCATGTAAGAGGGTTTTCTAGAGACGATATTGATTCTTCTTTAGCTAGTTGTTAAGGTCGGAGCCTTATTCTTGGCAACTCTAATGAGCTTGTCTTGGCCACCTATCCTCTACAAGTCAATTAAAGAGACCAGCAATAAAGAGCAGAGAAAGGTGAAGTGATCAATACGGCCACAGAAGAAAAAAAAGGTTCACAGAGAGAATCCTGACATGAGGTTTAGGTTTAACAAGAAGGCATATGGAATGTATTGTTACAAAGTCCCTGTTGAGGTGTGGTATTGCCTAACACTTCTTGCCTCCTGGTTCCCCGTCTACCCTGCAAGTTATCATCATCATCATCATGTGAAATCTCTTCCTAGAAGGCAAGTTGCCCCTCTGGCTGGTAAAAGCAACAAGAAGACCTCAGCCTGGGTAACCTGGAGTTATTTCGACTCCTGACAGTCCATTATAGCAATAGTCTGGTAGCCAAAGAGGCTGTGATTCAAGGAAACAATTACTTAGAGAAGGGCAGGGTGATTTGACTGTGCTCTTCCTTCCAGCCCATGCCATGTTGATGTGGCCATCATCCAAACCATTCAGAGAAAAATCTAGATACACTGCACTCTCCTTTATCAAGAATGTCTGTGAAGAAACACTGGCGTTACCATCTGCAGGTACTATGCGTTAGTTTTTTGGTTTTGTTTTCTCAATCCTATGGTAGAAAAAAAAATATCCCTTACAGATCCAATGCCTGCTTTTTGTGTAAGAAGAGTCAATGGATATAAAGTACAAGATGCTCAAAAGAGATCTACAGATCAAAGATGGACACAAGTTAGAGATCTACAGATAAAGCAGGGCTCAATGACACACGCCTATAATCCTAGCACCCAGGGGACTGCAGCAGGTGGAGTAGGAGTTTGAGGCCAGCTAGGGCTAAATAGTGACACTCTGCCTGAACACAAATAAAACAAAAAGACAAGAAATCTGTGCGTCGTGAGACTATAATAGAAGGCCGAGTGGCAAGGAGGAAGGAGGAACATGACAGGAACAGTGGAATGGGGCAGAACTACTGTAGAAGAACTCTACTCCAAGGGATCATTCCAAAGACGGGGACTGGTTGTGCACCTTAGTTTACCTTAGGGCAGAGTCCACACCCTCTTTGGTTTTCAAGTGACTGTCTTAAAGAAATTCATTTTAGTAAATGTTATGAAAAGCAAGATGAAAAAAAAATTAGTTTGCAATGTTCTACTTTGTTGCTCAGTAGTACTTTATAATCCAAAAGCTTAGAAGTACTGGATTATAAAGGTTTTGTAGTTCTCCACAGAACCAGAGCCATTCAGCCAATTAATACCACAAAGCACATTTTATAATTAGGAAAAAAATATCCTAACCACTCATTAGAGCGAAAACCCATAAGCATAAAATGAACAGAACAGAGACAAAGTGTCGGCAGGGAGTAAAATGTAGGAGAAAAGGAGACATTATAACCACAGGACAGAAAGGAGATTTGGGAAGTGCTGCTAGATGAAGATATGACTATAAAAACCTGCAATGTGGAAGTTTAGGAGAAAAGAGTGTGGGGGGGGGCATTGCTTCTCCCTTGGGGAGGATACTGGGGCTAGGACAGGAAAGCACTCAAGCTCCAGAGACCAGTGAAACTATGCAATGGTGTGTGAGTAGAGAATGAGGAATCTTGCCATCCAGGCTGGATGTTCTTCCCAGGAGGCAGCCTCTGTTTAGTGCTGATCAGTCAGATAAGAATGGAAGTGAAGAGGGCCTGAAGACACGATCCTGGAGAGGAATGCCAAGGTAATAATTCAGTCACGAGGTGATGAGAACCTGTCTCTGCAAAAGATATGTTGAAAAGACTGTTGAGAAAAGCTGCAGTTGCAGGAGATAACAGTTCACAGACTAGGATCTATTTCATGGGATGGAAATTCTAATCACATCTAAATATTATTGCTTTTAAATCTGGGATTTGGCTGTGCCTGCATTTTCATCAAGCAAAATGTTTTTTGATTGGTTGGCTGAGTTTAGAGTCTGTTATTGTTAGTTCTGTATCCAGTAATTTATTTCAAAACTGTGTAGAATTTCTGTGTTCTGCTGCTTCTGTTTAGTGGAAAAGAATGTGCTATTTAACTTTCCTCAGTACGAAGGGTGAAAAAGGGAGACAGAGAGGAGACGGATGGCTGTTTATTTTATATTCAGAAGTTCAGCAAGCTAATGCTGGTGCCTCCATGATCAATGTTTAGCCTGTCTGGAAAGCAAAGGAATGGAAACTTTGTCTTTCAGAAACCATCTCTGCCTTTGGTTTATTTCAATTCGGAATCTCATCAAATGAAGATACACGGGGTTTTTCTTAAATGTCTGTTCTGATATCGAAAAATCTTTTAAAAAATTGTATCTTCTCCTGGAAATTTCCTTCGTTGCTTTACTCATGGGGGGTGGGGCTTGGATTCTGTGGACACATGTTGTCTGAGAAGAGGAGATGGGACTCAGCCATGAGGTGTGTGATGACTTGAACTTATTGTTAGAATTTCATACAACCACTTGTTCTGTGCTGTCAGCCTGCACCAGACTCCAGTCAAAGGCAATGCCCTTGTATGGGGCTCTGGAGTCCTCAAAAGAGTGAACTTTTGTAAACAGCCCAGAGAGGAGAAGTTTTTGGGTCTTTTAGGGGTCACACACCTACTCTCAGACTCCTTGCTGTAAATTTTGACAGAGATTTCGAGGTTTAGATTAAAGTGACTTTGGATGTGTTTGAGAAGTTAGTATTTTAGTGAACTATATACATCCTGAAAAGGTGACCTTGCACAGAAAAAAAGAAGGAAAGTGATTTTCCTCAGAAGCCAACTGGCCATAGCACTAAGTTTCTTATCACCTCACTAACATTCAGGGTGCCAGGAAAGACTCAGGTTCTGAGCCTGTCTTTGTGAAGAAGGCTTCCAAGTTCAAAGTCTGTGTGTGCTGAGCATTTTCTCTGTACTTTCTGCCTGTCTCTTTCTTTATTGTTGATTCTAGCTTTATTGACTGTCCATTTGAAGTAATCCATCCCCTTGGGTGATGTACACATTTTTTATAACAAATTAAAAATTCTCCCACTGTAAACCCTATAATGATCACTTCCTCAATATGTAAATATCCAGTATAGATATTAAAGATGAAACTAAATCTCTCTGGAAACCAGGATGATCAAAGTTTCTTTAATTGTTTTTTGTTTTGTTTTCCTGACATATACTGATTAGCCATATAAAATGGAGTGAGTGTGACATTTCAAGACATATGTATTTCAAGACAGTGTATACCATATACACTGAAAAAATGAAATCTTTTAGGTGATATGAGTAGGTTTTGTGTCTCAGTGGCCACCTGCCAGGACTCTAGTTTCGTATTCTAGAACAAGCAGTTGATAGGAATGTATGGGTATTATTAGACAAAGCATAGACAATTGAAGCAAAAACACACTTCTGGGCGCGGAAGCACACTAGAACCAGGAGAAAAGATGAGAAGCTCAACAGAGTAGGAACAACTGAGACTTTTATAGGTCGTTTTCACTATGCGGGCTTTCTGGCTCATTTGCATAGTGCCGGCTTGGGCTGTTAAGCTCTGTGTGCTACATGGAATCCTTGGGATGGGGGAAGTTCCAGTCTTCTCTTTGCCAGCCGCTTCCTTTCATGTGCCAATGCATAGCCCTGGTGTAAATCTCTTGCCTCCCGTTCTACCTCACTGGCAGGGGTTGGGAGGGCAGGGGTGGAGGTTAGTCGCTAGGGTGTGAGTGTGGGATTTTCAGAGATCCTGAATGGAGAAATGCACGCTGTTTTAACCTGCTGTGATCTTACTCCAGGATGCCAGGAGAGAGTTGCTAATGCCAAAGGGAGGAGGCATTCTAAGGACACTGGAAAAGAGCCCAGGGACACAGTCGAAGGAGCTTCGTTCCATAGGCTGTGGGGGAACTGGCAGAGAGTTTTCCCCAAATACGCAGTTCTTTATTGTCAGCTGAAGTTCTGTCATCTGCCAAAGCTTTCCAGTATCATAACTGGGTGTCTGGTTTGGGTGATAACGGTATCTTTTGTTTTGTTTTTGTTTTCTTCTTTATCTGTATTCAAAGAGGCTTTATTAAATAAACTCTGGTTTTGTCCAAGTTCATTATAAATTGGTCCTTTGTATCAACTGGGAAGGTCCTTGGAATCCTTAGAGATTCTAAAAGTCCAGCTGTTTCAGTTTCCCTTGAACTTCCTCTGTGGCCCAGGCTAGCCTCAGCCTGGAACACACATTCTTTCTACCTTCACCACCCTAGTACATGATCTTAGGTTGCTCCAGTCTCCCCAGCCAGCCTCTTCTTCAGTGTTTGCTTGTGTTAGCTGGAAGGAAACATGCTAGACCTGACATTCAAACTAATTTCAGAAAGGGAGAAACCAAAAGCTTGATAATAAGATGTGCTGAGGTTGGAAGGCCAAGAAAAATGCACACAAGTATACAGTGTATATTCTGTGAGTTAAGCATCTTCCTGATCGTAGAAACAAGAGGCCTATAATTTAGATGATTCAACTGGGTAAAAAAAAAACTTCACAGTACTGCTAAGGAAATCAAGTGACTGCAAGGGTAAGAAGGGTTTCTTCCTGATTTGTAACACTGTCAAATATTCTATGCCTCTATTTACTCAATGATTTTCTAATTTATACTTTAAAACAATTGTTGTAAAGATATCATCACCTACTCAGGTAGACTTTTGGCTTTGAACAAATCATGGAACCTTTTATTTGCATCTTGTTGCATGCCAAAGAAATTCTACAATGAGAAAGTCTGTCAAAATGACATGTATTAGTAAGAAAATGGCATGTTGAAGAAGCATAAAATAGTGGTTGGTTTTAACTTAGTTGACAGAGTTCAGAAAGCTTTACTAGGTGAAGAAATAACTTACTTTATACTGGAAAAATAAGAGGGAATTAAGTGGTTTGGAATGATGACTTTGGAGACAGCTCAGCAGATGAAGGTGCTTGACAACTTGAGTCCAGTCCTTGCAGATTACACAGTGAAAGAAAAAAGGTGACTCCTATAAGTTATGAAGACTTCATTACGCACTGTGTAAACACACACACACACACACACACACACACACGCACGATAAATAAATAAGTAAATGCTAAAATTGATAAAGCATCTGGAATGAATGTCCTCTAAGAATTTATCATTAGCTACCGGATTTTCTGAAATGATATAAATAATAATGCCAAACTCTTTTTAAGTTACACTTCTAAATTAGTTTTCCTTTTTCTCTTTTAAAAATAACTTTATTTTTTAAATTTATTTTCAATTTCTATATTCACTTTACATCCTAGTTGTAGCCTCCTCCTTCCTCTCCTCCTGGTCCCACCCTCCCAACCTCTTCCTCCTATCCCCCCTCCTCTTCTCCGGAGAAAAGAGGAGCCTCCCCCCACCAATCCACCCCCAAACATCAAGTTGCATCAGGACTGAGCTCATCCTCATTCACTGAGGCCAGGCAAGGCATATCCACTATGGGAAAGTGACTGAAAGCAGACAATAGAGTCATGTCATAGTCAGCACCAGCTCAACTTTCTAGGAGATCCACATGAAGATCAAACATCCATCAGTTGGTTATATGTGCATAGGGAGCGTAGGTCCAGTCCATGCACACTCTTTGGTTGGTGCTTCTGACTCTGTAAGCCTCCACAGGCCTAACAGGTTAATTAACTCTGTTGGTCTTCTTGTGGAGTTCTTGTCCCCTCCGGGTCCTCTATCTTCTCCCTCACTCTTCCACAGGACTCCTCAAGCTCTCCTAATGCTTGGCTGTGAGTCTCAGCATCTGATTCGATCAGCTGCTGGGTGGAAATTCTCATAGGAGGACTGTGCTAGAGTCCTAGCTGTAAACGTAGCCTCTTATGGGAGGGTCTCAGGTTGGGCCAGGCATTGGTTGTACATTCCCTCACTCTCTATCTTTGTCTCTGTACATCTTGTAGGCAAGGTAAATTTTGGGTCAAAGGTTTTGTAGGCTGATTGGGGCTCTACTCTCACCAGTATAAGTCCGGATTCCTTATGACCTTTTCATAGATCCTTATTATTTTACAAAATATAATAAAATATTTCTATGTGATATTTTTGTGTAGGTGGTTAACTCTCTTGTGTCTATGACCCTTCTCGCTTAGCCTTTCCTCCCTAGTAGCCCCCACTTCTACCTTCATATCATATGTATTTTACTAACCTCTTTCCTGAAAGCATCTTTTCAACTCTAATTCCCCCTTCTAGTTCTAAGCCTGTAAAGGTACATGTTAAACATACAAATATAAAATTTCAAAACTACGATCTGTTTAAATTGAGATGCCGTGCATGGATGGTTAGTCTTTATTTAAGAAGCCATAGACTATTAAATGAAAATATCAGTGCCAGGTATGGGGTGCCTCTATATGAGTTTGTAAAAAGGAGCATTGATCTTTATCACTTATAAGAACAAGATGGACAGAATCTTATTACTTCTTACACTGTATATTTGATTTCAGAATGTCAGAAGATCAAGTTTCAGCTGAAATGAAGGTTCCACCTAGCTAACTATGTTTCACAGTGCCAGAAGATGCCATAGATTTCTGGGGGTGCAAGTCATAAAGGTCTTACCAAACTTTAAGCCCTGCACACTACAATGCCAATCTGCCAGACAAGATGAGTCCAATGATGAGATAGTGGTATAACTGTCATTGGTAATAACCAACCACTTTCTAACTGGATTTTTAGCCTTGATCCACAGGAGGAATTCATGCTTCATTCTGTAAAATGGATGAAATGCTATAGCTGGGAAGGTCATAGGCCTTAGGGAGGACTCTACTATTGTTGCTTAGTAAACGCGGTGTCAAAATGCCTTCTAAATATTTATGCTTATACCTATAGATGGATTCTAACCTCCACCTTGGTTAGAGAAGCTTATAGTAGGTTACAGTTAATGCAGAGATTAATAAGTGGCTTGAGTCTCAAGAAAAAGTGACCCTTCAGTACTCAACCCTAAATAGGACATCTTCATCACCTCTTTAAGTCTCAGAGAACACTGCAGAGGAGGTGGAGGGAAGATTGTAAAAGCTGAAGTGAGGGAAGAGGGCGGGAGCTACAGCTGGAATACAAAGTGAATAAATTGTAATAAATAAAAATTAATAAAAGTATTGTGAGCCAGGATGAAAAAATAACATGGAACAGCTGAATATATGTATTAAATACATTGTTACATCATCTTCCTACACCTCCCAAATATTTAGTTACTCCATATCCTCAACTGAGAAGTTTAACACAGCCTGTGAAGAGCTATACAACCATGATGCATGTCTACCTCGTAAGGCTACAATTAAGAAACTGAATTTGAAAACAAATATAGTCCTGCCACAATGGCCACCTCTTTTGTCTTTCCCTCTGTTCTCCTATATCCATTACTTGGACCAACCGTGACCCCCCACCCCCAACATCAGATGTTTACCAACATTTATGCTTTGCCTAGAATGCCTTGCCTATTAATATGACACATTTTTTTAACCACTAGAGTATGCACCAATAGCCTTCTTTTCTCTTCTTACTGTAGAATAAGATCCATGTTATTTTCTAAGGCAACCTCCCTATTCTATGAACTGGTGTCCTCATCGTTACTTCAAGACCCACATGCCAACAGCTATCTCCTCAACAAAACAAATGAGACAAACACACACACACACACACACATACACACACACAAAATGTTTACATTTCATAGAATTTCCCACACTGCATTTTTCTCATCACCCCACTAAAAGTACACATGCCTCACACAGGGAGCTTCATATATCCCCGAGTGTCCCATTTATCACACTGCCATATCCTCTTCATTGCATGTTTTGGAAACCAGAAGACATATTGACCATTGTGTACACTTTTATTATAAACTTTTCCTTTGAAAGAAAGCAATATCAACAGAGAAATAGATACATATCATTCTCCTGTAATCCCATCACAAAACAAAAACAAAAACAAAAAAATCGGTGTCTATTTATTCTCACAGCCAAACATCAGGTATAGTGCATGGAGCCTTATAGAAGAATAAGGGGAAGAATAGAATGATCCAGGGGAGACAAGAACTCCACAAGAAGACCAACAGAGTCAAATAACCTGGGCCCAGGGACTTTACAGAGATTGAAGCACCAACCTAGGATTATGCATGGACTGGGCCTAGGTCCCCTATACAGATGTAGCCAATGGGCAGCTTAGTCTTCATGTGGGTCCCCATTGTAAGGGGAACAGGAGCTGTCTCTGACATGGACTTTGTGGCCTGCTTTTCGATCATGACCTGCCTTGCCTAGCCTCAGTGGGCAAGGATGCGCTCGGTCCTGATGTGACTTGATGTGTTGGGATGGGTTGGGTGGGATGCTGTTTACTGAAAAGTAGGGGATGGGGGATAGATGGAAGAGGGAGCAAAGGAGGGTGAGACCAGGAGGAGAGGAATGGGGTGGCTATGATAGGATGTAAAGTGAGTAAGTAAGTAAATAAGTGAATAAATAAATAAAATTTGAAAACAACACAAAACAGTGTCTAATGCTACAAGGACACCATGAACATCTTTCCAAAAATGACTCAATAGTCTGTACTGTTTCTACTAAAACTGAATAAGTCCCCTCTGAAGGTGACCTTAAGAGATGATGTTGGGGAGCTGGATTGGAATCTCTAGGTGTTGATTGTACTTTGCTGTGACAGAGACTTCTGCGGTAGCAAGACCAACAAGCAAGAGTTGGTCCCAGTGATACTGTAATGAGAAAAAAATAGATTCCATGAGCTTGCAACCAGAAAAGAGCTAGACAAGGAGCTTGGGTCCTTGAGGCTTTCACTGAATGGGCGAAGCTTGCACAGAAGCACAGTTCATGTAGAATGTGTACACAGAGAATATTTACAATGACGAAACAGGCTTTTGGATGCTTGACTCCAAAGCTAGTGTCAGGATGCAAAGATTGACACAAGCATTTGAAACACTGAGGAGTGTCATCGTCAACCAGGTCTTAAGACAATGGCGCTTGGTATTCCCGTTAGCAGAATTCATTTCTACCAGTTATAGTAGGTGAATCACTGAACAGAAAGATCCTTTGGACTAGGAATTTGACAGGGAGAGGCTTTCCCCAAAAGATATTTTTATCCAATATTTGAATTACGTGTCAAAATATGACATTTGGAAGATGATCTTTTCAGCTCATACAAAATTACTTTTTTGGAAATAATATTTATAGAATATAAGAATATGCCATTAATTAGCTTTATTTTAAAATTAGAAAACCAAGACACATGTGTGCATTGTGCTACTTCTGCCAAACTCTAGTTTTATAATATAATTAACTTCTGTGATTGTAACTAGTCTTCATTGTTAATGACAGTTTCTGTAAAATTCTAAGTCAGGTTAAAGTTATCGTTCTTTTGTATGCTTCTAGATAGAAGCGTGCTTCTAATTATTATTTTTTATTTAAGATTTATTTTAACAAAAATATTTAGTTTAATTCAGCCATAAATTCCTAAGGAGCGACTGACTAGACATGGATGGACAAAAATGAGACAAAGAAAATATATTAAAATATTCACAAAAGAATATAGAGAGCATGAGTACTTATTGTATGGTTGCTTATTTTACTTTTTATTTCATTTTAATTTTTAAGAACTATTTTAATTTGTCGATCAGAATGAGATATGCACATGTGTATATAACACATACACCACACATTCCCTCCCAAGGCTCAAGGATCATCAGGGAAGAAGGGACTAAAAGAGTGTGAGAACAAGAAGTGTTGGATGCTGACAAGGAAACTAGGTCTCCTGGACAAAGCAGTGCAGCTGCACACGTGAACTCACAGTCGTGTGACTTATCTGTGCAAACCCAAGTCAGATCAAACCCCAGAATGGAGAAGGGAGTTGGACATGAAATCCCGTCACTAGAAAAAGGACTATCAACAACAGATAACTACTGTGACAGGGAGAAAAAGTTTTCTCAAAGAATGTAGTTTCTGGTAAGTCAGCCTTTATCTCCAAGTTGTTGTTGGTCATGCTGTTTTCATCACAGAAATAGAAACCTAGCTCATATTAGGTTTGATGACATGTGTACACTATACTCAAACATTATACTTTTTTTATATATGGGGCTTGAACATCTAAGGATTTTATTTCATGATGGGTCCTGCAAAATCAAGTTTTAGTCAGGCTGGTGAACACGACACCATTTGTGTAACTATGTTCATTCAGCTCTGCTGGTTTACTCCTCAGCCTAGGTATCTTGTGGGCATTTGTTGTGGATGGTAAAATCTCAAGAAAACTCGCTTGTAGTCATGGAAATAAAAATGAATGAAACTGACTCTCAGAATTTACAGTTTTCTAGAATGTGGTAATACCACAATCTCCTGCTTCTTTCCAGGCATTAGAGATACGCACCAATGATTATGAGTCTGCATGACAGACAGAGAGATGGGCAAGTCTCACAGATCTATGGCATTTCCCATGGGACTTGGTGACAATGTTCTGCATCACCCATGTTAAATAGAAAGACATCAAGGAAGACAGAGCTGGCTTCCTGTAAGAGTAGTCAAGGGGCAGGTCTCCTCATCCTAAGTTCTACCGACCACAGGGCACACAGAACTCTCTCACAGTGCTAGGCTCCTGCTGGAAGCCCAATGAAAGTTATTTACCTGTTCCCCCCTCTGACTTCTCATACAGACAAATTTCAGGACTTTCTACCCTTTACTGTATTGTCATGTTTGCCAACCTTTCCATTTATAGGGCAAAGACTATGTCTGAGCTGAGAGAGAAAACATTGCAGGAGACAATTATTGGGGATCCACAGTCAGACTGTATGAACCAATTCATCCTCTGAGACTTAGTAGGTTGTGATTCTGGCCAAGCATTGTGCCTCAGTTTTCTAATGTTTAGATACATGAGAGCACTTGTTAGGAATACTAAATAAACACATTTATAATACTTAGACAACTATCTGGCACATGATAAGATGTAAACTACTAATAAAGGGAAATTATTATTATTATACTATCATTTATGATTTTATATCTTTATAGGTGGCATCGAATGATAGAGTAACAAATTCTATTATTTCAATTAAATAAGCACACCAACTTAATTGGTGTTCATTTTAAATCACACTTCACATGTACATAAAGAATAAATCAAGACAGGAACTTGAAGAGCACTGTAAATATATAGCCGTTGTTTTACTTGCAACCTTAATAGGACTAACAATGAAGCAGTACATTTAACTTTGAGGAAATAATGGGTTATTTGACCCTTTTCAGCCAATGGGACTATTAGACTAGGTTGTCTTTCTGATTCAGTGATTCTAAGACAAAGGATGAAGAGGCATAATGGTATCTACCCCAGTTCTTTGTATAACTCTTGCCCATCTTTTCTCACTGTCCACATGTTCAAGTCTTTTCTGCCCATCTTGTTTGATATCAGAAGCCTGTTGATTAATTTAATCTATTCAGTGAACACTTACCAAACATTTGCTGAGTATAAGACAGAAAGACCCACTCTCTCTCACTCGTTCTCTCTCTCACTTGCTCATTCTCTCTCTCTCTCTCTCTCTCTCTCTCACACACACACACACACACACACACACACACACACACACACACACACACACAATCAGGAACCAAATAGTCAATGACTCTGAGTCTCCAAATAAAATCTATGTAGAAAACACATGCAGAGAGCATGGAAGACTAAAAACCTCTTCATACTGCCAGATGGCAGTGCTGAGCAAAGCTTTCAAAGGTTAAGTCACCACTGATGATTTTACCTTAGCATCCTGTCACCACCATTCCTCCTTGCACTTCCGAGCATTTTCAAAATAAGCAGAACATGCACTTCTGAAAGAGTGATTGAGGGTGCCTTACTGAGTATGTTCAGACATGCAGATTGGTGCCCAAGTGCATGCCGCCTTATTTGTAGATGTGCAAACACACAAGTTTACAGGTATTCCCGCACACTTCTCGACATTATTGATTTCAGAAAGTTACTTGGATATTGTCCTTCATTTTCTTGATATTGATAAGATATGAAATGAACTTTTAAAGACAGATTGGTGTTGGCAGTGAAGTGAAACTTATGCCATGTCAGCCCATGCAGACTGAGGATCAGAAGAGCATCCTTTACTAGTTCAATGTCTGAATACACTATGAATATATTATTACAAGACCCTGGATATGTGGCCAGAAGACACAAGTCCAACAGCAAAAGCGCTATCTATCTTCATCTCAAAATTTACTACGTGTGGCAATGCTCTTCGGCCTAATCTGAAGTCTCTGTTGTAGAATTTATCTAGGTAAGAGCAGTACAGGATGAAACATCTCTGCCTCGCAACACACTGCTGGGAAACTAGAAACCCAACAGGAAGGAGTTGCTGTGTTAGCCAGGAGTGGAGCCACCCCTCTCCATTCTGGGATTGGGTCTGAGTCGGGCTTCCACACATAGGTCTTGTGTATCCAGTCACAACCACTGCGAATGACAAGTGAACAGAAAATTAAAAATGAGTAGTGTTGCCAATGAGAGGAATTCATGCTCGGCCTTGATCCATTTCTGTGGCCAACAACTAGAGGATATAAAATAATCTTCCCTCCAGACTTCAAAAATCAGCAGGCAGGAGAACAAAGAAGTGATAGGCCATAAAAGAAAATCAGGGCAGATCTACAGTTTTCAAAGGCCAGAAGCAGATCACGTTTTAAAAGCTGGATTTAGGATATCCCGAGGACAACGGCTTTGAAAATGAGAACTAAGTGAACGTCACGTGAATTTCACTCACTTTATTTGGGGGTTGGCACTAGAAGCCACCTTATAGATACACTGAAGGGGTCTCAGAAAGACTGAAAATGGAAGAAGCACACCATTAAAAGGGAGGAAGAACGCTGTGATGACATCTTTGGGATGTCTTCGTCATCTTTAGGTACATCATCTTTCAGCTGTTCTTCTAGAATCTCAACACAAGCTGTTTTCTCTGCATTGACAGAGAATTTGTGTTAGGCATGCAAGCATCAGACAGCTTACATTTTGTTGAAAACTGATTTTTCTCAGTGCATTTTTTTTCCTGTCCACAAATGTGAAATGAAAGACAACACAGTGTAAAGGAAAACACACTATTAAGTTTTTATGAGAGGATCCTGGTCCATTCACAATGGTGGCTGAGTGTTCTGTATCGACAAGTACAGGATTGGAAGATTTCTCAGGTGTCAGAAAGCTGCAGAGATCTTTTACACCATCATCTTTCTCCCTCCATCTTCCCAGTGGTGAGGCAGAGTCCCCTGCTTGCTAGCAACAGAGAATACAGCAGATGGCAGCAAGCAGCTGTCACATGCTCTAAGCTTATCATTTCCAAACCAGGGTAAGCTTGGTGGAAGGAAGGTTGAAAGGGGAGTTAATTTGTTGGATTTCTGTGCTCTCTGTCTCTCTTCCTGTCCCTGCCTCTCTTCTATCTAAACAGGAAGATGCATTTCATCTCCATGTAGCACACAAAGCCAGCAATAAGAGGCGAGGCAAGAACACAGATCTGTTTCCGAAGGCTGCCCCATACCTGAGTCTGCAGAGTGATGGAGGGAGGCCACACTTACAGCCTGCCCTGCTGTCTTGCTCGTTTCTCAGCCTTCAGGGGCTATTGAGCAATTTTTGGACATACATCTGAGGACACTCATCCAATGCCAAATTCTTTGCAGGATATTTTCACCCACTCGAACTATCAATCTTACACCAACAGCTGCATGGAGGACACAGGTAGCAGGAAGTCCTGAGAGCCCCCAGTTCTCAGCCCAGGAGCTCAGAGATAAGCTTGGATTTTCCAAACTCAGCCTCTGCAGACCACAGCAGAGCTGTCAAAGTGCCATGTGCTTCTCTGAGCCCCTGCCTTTAAACTTGTCCTGTTTAACTCAGCTCAGAAGCCTGGAATTTGTGAAAGTAAACATCTCTTATCCTTTGGATAAGCTGGATAATGCAATTTAAAATACAGACGTCTATTCCTCGGACAAACACAACTGCCCTGACGTTAATGGGGCCATTTATCTGGGTTGAGGTTGGTAAGCCATGAGCACTGTCAGTGATGCTGGGATTTGGGGATCTGATTAGCTTTGTAGTTCAAGTGACCAGCAGGAACAGTGGGTGTGACACGAGATGATTTCTCCTGTTTTTTAGGGTCTTTAGATAACTTGAATCCTTTCTCCTTTGCTCTAAGATCTCAACGGTAAGATTATTTTTTTTCTCCTGTACTTGGATAGCCTGGTTTATTCTTTATAACTATCATATCGTGCTTTGATCAGTCATTCTGTTTCTGAGCAGCAACACCAAAGTTGTTATCTAAACTTAAATTTTCTACAAGACCAGCCCTGTAGGAAACTAGGATTGCAGGTTTTCACACCAACCCTTTGAATTCAAAATATCTAAAATACTTTCAGTAATGAATGTATTTGGAACTACCATATCTTCCCATCTGGTTCACTAACTGGAAGTTCAGATTTCCCTATACAATTGACCTTGACTGTCTTAGGTGATCTCATTACATAAATAGGGCAGTCATAGTAGCCAAACGTCAGCTGGTGGAGATTCAATGACCTGGTTCATACAAAGAATGTTAAAATAGACTTCTGAGGAAAGAACTACCAAATACATTTTCAAAGTGAGGCAAAATGAAAATATTCACAGTCACTTCACATTTTAGTTGGATAAAAATATTTTCCTCCCTTGCATCATTTCTGAGATGAACGATGTGGATAAATCTCTGGTTTCCTAGCAACAGATAGTAACTGATTAGCTAACCGATTCCTATCTATCCTAATAAAAAAAAATTATGAAACAGTGAAAATGTGAATCTATTGGCAAAAAGGAAAAAAAAATCAAATTACCAAGAGATGTTCCTTAGCAGTCTTTCAAAATATTTTAAAAGCACTTAAAAAAATCTAACTTGCAAACTCTGGATTTTATCTCAGTCTCTTGTCCTGTTGTCCAACTATTAAGAAATAGCCTCCCAGGAGAACTGATGGAAAGCCATAGGAGGCTCTTGCCTGATGTCTTCAGCTCAGTGATGCACACACTTCAGAAGACTGTCGGGAAGGCAGGCTATAGGTTACTTGGAGGGTCTTGTGATATTAACCTAGTCAAACTTGGAGCACAGGCAAAACTAGACATCATAGGTACTACATCTTTCTTCTTTCTCTTTCTTTCTTTCTTTCTTTCTTTCTTTCTTTCTTTCTTTCTTTCTCTCTCTCTTTCTTTCTCTCTTTTTTCAGCTCACTGACCTAAATCGATGGCCAGGCATCAAGACCCCACAAGACCTACTTTTTATACAACCACCACCCCAGGGTCTACCGTCACCACTAGGGCTGCTGATGAATGTCACCATGCCTGAGACTTTATTTGGGTGCTGGGCTGGACTCAGGTCTTCATGTCTGAAGACATGGAAAACACTCTGTAGACTGAGTCATCTCCCAAGTCTTGAATCACAGACATCCTAAAAGTCCCCCGAAGCGGGAGAGCAAATTTTCTGTGCATTTAATGTTCTCTACCCATTAAAGGATATTTTGTTTCTCTGGTTGAAGTGAGTTACAAAAGCAGATACCCTTTAAAGTAAGCCTGAATTTACTATTGTATATTAGAATGGGATGATACAGAGCAGAGCAGGACAGGCTTCCCATAGTGTACCAGCTTGAAATCCCCCAAAGAATACATGATTTGCACAAATTCCTCTGAGCTGGGATACTGTGTACATTTTTAGACTGAAGGAAAAATTGAGTATTTTTTTTAAAGCTTCCCAGAAATAGATAAGAAAGGAGTAAAAAGGGTAATCACATACCGCTTGGGGCAGATGACACTGCCCTGCCAACCCTGGAGAAAGGAGATGAGAAGCCAGACACAGAACTCTGTTTTCCTCAAAGTTACCCAGATGCAAACGAGAATAAAATAGAAAATACAAAATGTAGAACAACGCAATCTCTTTCCTTTGTACAACTTAGAGAGTAGAAATACTTGCTGGTAGGCAAACAATGGAAACCTAAAACTACAATGTATATATATATAATTTGTATACACATATAATTATATAATCTATATATTAGCCCAGAAGCTGTATATGTTTGAAGGATAAGTAGCTGCAATTCGAGTGCTTCCTTATCTGTTGGAGTGCAGTCCTACCCTGAGAATCCACAGAAAGAAGAGTGTCTTCATCCACAAAAAGGGCAAAGGTGTGTGCACGCATCTGTATATGGTTCTGCCTTTGGTTTGCTTTGTGGAATGTCACTGACACTGATTTTTCAAGTACAACACACTAATAACTCCTGCATCAAATAATTTCAGAGTTCTTGATTTGCTTTTTGGAATCGGTTTTGTAAATTCCTGGACAGGTAAAGAGAGGCAAGGCTATTAGCCAGGAAAGAAGGTCACCTGTGTCCTGAGGAAATGTTAGTGGTAGATTGATGTCCTCCAGCCCACCTCCAAGAAAAATATGGGTAAATAAACTAGCTAAGTAGAGATTGTGACATACCAAGAAGCATTTCGTTCATTGTGAATTGGCAACTGAGCACATTGACATTTTTATTGTACTTTACTATCCGGTAGCATTTTTTCAAATCATTAAGATCTCAGAAAACCATTATATGACTGTATCACTGTTACGGTTTTTATTTAAGACAGTTACCTGGCATGACATGAAACAGTATCTCCCAACCTCTCAAACAGCTATTTCTCAATCATGTTTTGCACTGGGAATGGCCTAGCAGTCTGGTCATGTTCCAGAGGTACAATAAGAAGAAAACATCTTTAAGGGCACTTCTGATGCCAGCGACTTCCAGTATTAAGATGGAAGTTTGACTCGATAGAGCAGAATGACTTACTACAACCAGTTATGGAAAAAACACAGGATTCATATTCCAGATGGGAAACCCAGGAAGAAGAAAACAGAGATAGCAATATTTTCATTGGCAAATATATAAAAAAAAAACAAACAAACAAACAAAAAAAAAAACAAACAGGCTGCACCTAGAGCTTGGCTCCAGGTTTGGCTAAATGAGAATTTCATGGCAAAGTATTAAGAGCCTGCAGAACTTCTTGGTTTATAACCCACAAACTATGCGGTGTCACGTTCCTGTTGTTTTGCTCTGAGGTACTCATACTGAACGACAAAATCTAGAGATCTATGAATACTCACCACCATACAGCAGTGGGGCCTGGCCTCAGACCCCCAAGGAATCAATAAAATTTTGCTGGCATCAGCTGCCAGGGCCTTAGAAATAGAGATCGCTTAAACCCTCATCTCTTGTTAATAGAACTCCTCTTGATGTTTTAAGGTTCTTAATGATGGACAGAGAGGAGTTCCCTCAAATGACCTGCATAGTCAGTTCCTCACCAGCAGCTAATCAGCTTTTTCTGAGTTCTCTTAACTTGCTAAATAAACAAGGTCTGGTAAAAAAAAAAAAAAGAATGGTTCCAACGGGTTCAGTAATCCTCCCTCCTTCTCCAGGTGACATTGTGTGTTCAGGAGAAGGAGCCTAAGTCTGAGTGTTTGTTTACCGTTTATATAGATGCATATCTATAGCTGATAGAACAGAATGTGAGGCGGAAACATTGCTCTGGGAGAGTCCGTGAGAAAACCAAATCCAAAAGCCTTCTGTCCAAGTCCTTGATGTTTTAAGAGTGGAAAGAAAAGCCAAAGGAAAATGAGCAGTTAGCATGTTAGATCTGGCCAGCAGAGCTCCTATATGGCTTGCAAAGAACATATAAACTCGGTGTGGTTTGTCAGGAAAGTAAAAGGAGGGTGCCCAGTCCCGTGCCTGATCTGGCTGCCAACTGAGGTATTGCCTAGTTTTTTCTTTTTGTACCAGATGAAGACAATATTAGCTTTGGAGTGGAGAAAAGGTTACTATATCCTATGGCCTTAGAGCAAAGTGTTTGGTCTGAATTCCAAGTAAGTCCACCATCTTCATCACACAGACCTTCCGCGTTGTTTTTATTCCAACACATGCAAGGATCATCTCTTCTGCACTGACTGTCCTTGGTGTGATAGAGGGGTCTTCTGCCCTCTGCTTTCTTTAGAGAATGAACACATGCTCTGAACACAGAAAAGTCTGTCCCTTAACGGCTTGTCAAAACCAGATAGAGGTGTGACCGGCTTTCCTGGAAGGTGAGTGGAAACTGCGGGCATCTACTAATGATTTCCTTGATTTCAAAGGTTGGAAGTATGCTTGGTGTAAGCACAATCCCTCTAATTCCATGAACAACTCATTTCAGGAAGACTGGAGTGCTTTCATCATTAGTGGCACTTGTCATGGCTTTCCTTCCAACCGGGTGGTCATTGTCATTACCTGAGTTCATCTGTACATGGGGGTTCCACGGATGAGCCAGCCAGCATTCACACTCAACGTTAATCCCAGGAATGCCTAAGTAGCTGACCAAGCCTTCATGTTTCGACTCTGATCATTCAAGAAATGCCCCAATTGCGGGGGGAGGGATAACCAACACCCTGATCTGGCTTCCACTGCGTGCACACAGGCACATGTATACCACAAGCTGGGAAGACTGACAAAAGAAATAAGAAAATACAATCACTGTGTCATTTCTGTGTCATTAGGATAAAACTAGTGGCCATTTCCATGCAGTTCTGCCAATTGTCTCCCCTTGCAGCTAGAATTAAGGTCCAGCAGCAGGTTTCAGCTGCTGTGGAGAGGTGGTAGTGTCATGCCCACTGGAGGCATGAAAATTGGTCCAGTCTTTGGAAAACATGTTGACATTGCCTGCCACAGTTTGGATCGGAAATGTTTCCTGGCAACTGATGTGTTAAGGCTTGGTCCCCAACTCATAGTGCTGTTAAAAGGTGGGACCCAGTAGGGCAAGTTAGGTTATCAGGAGTAGGCTCTTGAAGGGGACACTCAGCCCCAGCTCCATGTCTTTTCCCCACTTTCCTTTTCTTTGCTTCCTGGCTGTCTGGGTGTGTGAGGTAAACAGGCTCCTCCACCACACACACACACACACACACACACACACACACACACACACACACCATGATGTACTGTGTTGCAGGCCCAGTGCAATAAGGCCAATTGAGCATGGGCTGAAATTCCCAGAACTGTCTATGTGACGAAAGTTTGTGTATGTGTGTATGTATAGGGCTTGCATAAACATGATGTAATTTTTCTTTAAACGTTTAAACACACTGTTGTACACTTCATTGGAATTTTAAAAATCAAATTTGGCTTTGTTGGTTTTTCTGTATGTTGCATTTGCTTTCACTGTTGTCTCCTGTTAATTTTATTATTTCACTCATGAAGTCTTGACTTGATTTAATTTGCTGTCCATTATCAGCTTATTTGTGCATACTAGATTGTTTCTTTGTAGCATTTTTTTCTTTTTTCTCTCCCTGTTTTCTGTCTCCTTTTCCTTTTCTATTTTCCCTTTTCTTTCAAGTGCCTTGACCATGTTAGGCAAACATTGCATCACCGAGTCACATCTCTAGCCATGAAACGGTTCCTTTATTTACTGATATTCTAATTCTTGTTTGGATATGATCCTGAACTCATGGACCATTTGGAAACAGACTGCCTAATTTTTGATTCTCTGTGGATTTTCTAGTTGTCTACCAGGGAATTCAGTGAAAGAGTTTGAGTATTTAAGCAGGTCTTCTGCTCTGGCATACTCTAAACTTGTCCTTAGATCTTTCCAGTACTTCCAGATGCCCTCATCTCCCCTCAACTCTTCAGCCTAGTAATCTATTGCCTCACCTAGGTGCATGCTAACAAAACTGCCAAGAAAAATTTATATATAGAACTTCAGGCTCAAATTTTTGAGGTTTTTATTGCCTTCTATGTAGGATATGATTAATAAGAAGTAGTTGTGTTTGAAATGCTGGTCTCTTTCCTCTGTCTCTTCCACAGGAAAAGTTCTGGGAGCCCCCAGTAGCGGCCTTCCACTCCAAGGAAGGAACACCTATCTAATAAAAAACCAAAGGTAACTGTAGCATTCAGCTTTGTTCTCCCACTCTGGGATTTTGACCCCATCCATTCCTAGTTCCCTCTGTTGTCTCTCAATGCCATCAAGCACTTTCCCACTTCCCCTAGCTTTCTTAGTGGGGCCAAGTATGCAATTAATTTGAGAGACTGCATCCAGTCACTATGGCCAAAGGTAGAAATGTCTTTAATCAGCATTTAAATGTAGGAAAGTATGATAGGTTCAATTTTGCAAAAATTTCCCTTCAGACTCTTAAATACCATTGGAAGAAAGCCATTGTTTCCAATTTACATGGCCTTGTGCCCTTTCCGCCTTCTTTGGGAATATTAGTAGACCGCACACAAGCAGGAACTTCAGAGGCCCTCATGTAGCTCACGGCACCCTCTCAGGCTTAGTTATGGCATCAGAAGTACCAGCCTATTAGACATCCTGCATGCACAGCAGCTCCCAAACCCATGTTCAGACCTACAGCTCAACGTAGAACTTCTTAACCTCACGTCTGTGAGCTGCATATACCCAAGGCACCCATAGATTAATGAATGGACTCGAGTACCAAATGCAGAGCACCCCAGCCCACCAATGTGCCCTTGAATATAAGTTATTGTGATTCTAAGGAACTGCCTGGGGTACTATGCAGCATTATTTTGGAAGGATACAAATCCTAACTGATAAGCAAACACTGCTATTTTTGAGACTGCAGCTGCCTTCCTTCCCTTCCAGCCATGTAGAGAATATAGCATTGCTTTCAAAGTGAAGGTGTTGGACCACAGGTGTGATACTCTTGCCTCTCATTTAATATTAGAAAGACCTGGTTATTTGGGGGCAGCACACCTTGTAAGGAGACAAAGGTGAACAGGGGTGTTTTTTTTTAATGTTTATATATTTTTTATTTTTTTATAAAGTACACTTTATTCACTTTGTGTCTCCCCTGTAACTCCCTCCCTCCTCCCCTCCCAACCCTTTCCTTCCTTCCCCTTCTCCACTCCTCCCAAGTCCACTGATAAGAGAGGTCTTCTTTTCCTTCCTTCTGATCCTAATCTATCAGGTCTCATCAGGACTGGCTGTATTGTCTTCCTCTGTGGCCTGGTAAGGCTGCTCCCTTCTCAGGGGGGAGGTGATCAAAGAGCAGGCAAATCAGTTCATGTCAGAGACAGTCCCAAACAGGAGTGTTTTTAATGAATACTTTTTCTCAATAAGAAAAAAAGATGAACTCAATGTATCAGAATTCACTCTACACATACACTGGAAAATAAATGAGTTGGGTAAAATAAAAGCAAGATAAATCTTGTGTGTTGCTAATTTTTAAATAGAGTAAGAAGAGTTATTGTCATAAGAAAATATGAAAATCATCATTCCACATGCATGCAGATTATTTGAAGCAAATCTAACCTTAGCCCACAAGTGTAGAAGGGTCCAAATGTGGAATCTGAACATATTCTTCTCATCCGTGTCATGCCTGACAATTGCTTTACTAACCTTGAAACATCTGATTGTCTAAGTAATACAAAAACAGTCTCTTAGTGAGCTGCCCATAAGCCATTGCAAGTACTAGGTTTACAGGGAGGAAGCAGCATTAACAGTTGACTTTAACTCCAGTGGCTTTCTTGAATTGGAAAGACCCCAACATCACAATATCTCATTCAGAGTCCAAGTATGATGACAGTGGAATCTCCCAAAAAGATTATTGCTCACAATAGGCCTCAATATTCCTCAGAGGAATCCAATACTTTTGCCAAAGCATGCAGATTCAGAGCTTCGGCAGCAGAGGAGGCCTTCTGGAATCTTAAAGCTCCAGACTTCAGTGAAAAACACTTCAAACACCAGAACACAGGAGCTTTTAGGTGCTCTTGTCTGCTGGTGTGTGTGAGGCAACTAAATACATTTAATAAAGGTCAGTTTGTTAAAATGTATTCTTTTAATTATAGGGTAATAAAAAGAATTTGAAAGTAGATCTTTTGACCATTTCTTAGGCAAGAAACACATGAAAGAAATGGCTCAGATTCTCATCACAAAGGGCTAGGAAAGCTGAATGTCAAATGCAGGATAAAGTCTCATGGCTCTTATTTTTAGGCAGAAAAAGCTGAATACTATTTTCAGCTGAAACAGGCAGAACATTCCTTATTCCTCCATTTCTTCCTTCTCCTCCTCTCCCTTTTTCCTTCCTTTTTTCTTTCTCTCTCTCTTTCTCTCTCTCTCATTCATTCATTCTTTTTTTCTCTTCTTCTCTTTTAAGCCAAGGTCTTGGACTCAAGCTATTCTCCTTTCTCAGCTTCCAGGAGCTACTGGCACATGCTACAAGCAGATGTGGCTGAGGAAAGTTTTCGTTTCTTCAGTCAATTCCTGTCTCCTCTACTCTTAGAAGTGTATTTCAATCTATGGGATACCTCCAATGCTTTCTTGGTCAAGGAAGCCCTAGAGGTTCCCAAAACAAAATACTCTGTTGGCATTGCCCTTGGTTATATAACTACATGGTATGACCCTACTAATGAAGTCACCACATACTTTGGCTACAGGGCATAGGAAATCATTCTCAACCAATCAAGAAATGCTCTACTTGCTGGCTACCTTTCAAAGGGCCAGAAGGCACTGTAAAAGCTGCTGGGGGGAGAAGACCACACTGGTCTTACCCAGGTCTTACCAGGACCTCAATGTCACGGTCCTGGTTTGCCAGGAAAGAGGTGCTCATGGTGTAATAGTGATATGAATGTGATAGGGTACCTAATGGATTTCTGATGGGATTTGAGTCCTGGGCTATAGGAGGGAATTTCATGTCTGGCACCATAATCCTGGCCCAATGCACATGGCTGTAGTGGTTATAGGCTCTAGGGTAGACCTGCTATTGTTGATTTCTAAATGTTTATGTTTATACCCACAGACCTGGGCTGCTCTCAACCTTGACCTTGTGATGGGCCATAGTCAGTACAGAGAAACATAAACTTTCAAAGACCTGGGAATAAGAGATTGAGTGCTCATCCTTAAACGGGAAATTGCATATTCTGGACATTAGATGGCTATCAGCCAGTTGAAATTCTGGTACAGACGGAGGTCTTTCCTACTCCTACCCTTTGGTGAAGAGCTACTGGCAGGTTATAGCTTCTGAGGGAGAGAGAATCATTGATTTTGATGGAGTTCCACTGGCAGGTTCCTCATGCTCCAGTGGGTGGTCAGTGGTCCCTCACCTGTGCACATGTAGGCAATCCTAATTGGACTTAATGAGCTATCAAAGAGAGAAATAACAAAAGAGATATGAAGTAGAGAGGAGGCCCTGTAGGAAGGATATGGGAAGAGTTGGAAGAGGAGTTGTGGGGTGTTTATGATCCTATTTCATTGTAAACATGTATAGAATTCCAAAGATTTTATATATATATATATATATATATATATATATATATATATATATATATATACCGTGAAAAATGTCCACTGTGCTGACAACATTTGGAGTTAACATATAAATGAATCTGTTGTAAAAGCTTCAAATGTTGTAGATTCTCTTAAATTAATTGCAAATTTCTAAGTGTATGTGAATTTTTTTCTCAGGAGGTTCTCAGATTTTCAACAGATTCCTAACAGTATCAAAAGAAAGTTAAAAATGGACCTAATGATGTAGCTCAGTTATTAGAATGCTTGCCTGATGCACACAAAGCCAAGGTTTGATGGGCAGCATGGCATCAACTGAGCACCACGGCCAGTGCTCGTAATCACAGCACTTAGGAGGAAGAAGCAGGAGAAGCACAAGTTTAAGGTCATCCTTTGCTACATAGAAGTCCAAGACTGCAATGGGCTACCTAAGATGGATCTTCAAACATTTTAAATGTAAGACTTAAGTTTATACAAGATAAAAAAAGCAAAAAACAAAAAAACCTATTCTTTAGAAGCTAGAAACTCTTCCTGGAAAAACAAACTACCTTGTGACCAACTATCTCTGCTAAAGGTTCTGTCTCTTGTTAACTTCCCTGACTCTCTGCTTCCTAATTTGAAGATGAAACAGTTTGGACTGAAGATATGAATTCTAATATCATGGCCAGCTCTAGCTTTGTAGGACTAATAATTATAAAAATATTATTTTTATGTTTGTACATGTGGTGTGTGTGTGTGTGTGTGTGCATGAGCGCCCATGTGTGTAGGAGTGCATATACATCCATACTTCTGTAGAGGTCAGAAGTTGATGTTGGGTTCCTCTCTCTATCAGTCAGCACCTTCCTTTACAACAGGTTCTCTCCCTGATCCTGTAGTTCATTGATTCTGATAGACTGACAAGCCCAGAAAGTACTTTTGATCCTGCTGTCTCCACCTTCCCACACAAACACAGTCATGAGTTGACATGTGTGGCTTTTTATACCGTTGCTTGGGAACCAAAGTCAAATCTTCATGTAAGCACAGGGAGCATTTTACACACTAAGCCATCTCTTCAGCCTGAAGATAGAACATCAACAAAACCAATGAAGTGTTTAAACTGGAAATCAAACTGTGTGAGTTCTGAGTAACTTAAGTGCCACCATCTATAAGTGTCCTGTCTCCTGAAAGTTAGATGTTTGGTTTCAGATGAAATTCTTGGACAGGTTTACATCCTCTACTATTTAAACATGTTTCTGTTGTAGTACTTTGCATGATGTTCAAATGCTTAATGATCAAAAGCAAACACTGTGGCTGCCTATTGAGATGGGGTAAGCAAGCTAAGAGGCAAAGCGCAGCATGAACACAAGGCTCCTCCAATCTAAACATGTGGTCAAGAGCAAAGAAAACAATTCTTGTCCTTTCTAAAATACTTGTTATAACTTAATAGTGGGTCTATCAAAATGTGGCTGGAGATGATTGGGATGTAATCTCTGTGAAGAGCAGAAGGAGAAGCTGGCGACAAGGCTGGCCAGGCTTACACTGTGGGAGACCCTTGTTTATTTTCTCTCAGAGGCCATCCAGGCCCTGTTAGTCAGCGCCCTGGGACAAACCTATAAATATTTACTATCTTCTTGGCTCAACCACTAGACAAATGACTGAGAACTACTCTCTTCATGTGACTGGAGTTTGGACTCATACCCGATGTCTTCAAGACATACCAAATAATTGATTAATCACATCCTGAAGAGCTATTTTTAAAATAAAGGGGTTTTGGGTGTGCAAATCAAATTATTATGCCACACGCTTTTGATAGACTCTGGGTGAGCCATCTTGAGATGAGAATGGAAGTAACGATGACTTTTTGATACTCTAGAATACTTGCTTTGAAAAGGAGTTGATATGCTCATTGCCAGATGAGGCTTGAAGCAAGGGACCAACCCTGTCTTCAGGAAAGAAATCAACACTGAGCAGAGTTACTTTTTGAACTTTTTAAGTTAGTTAACCTTGATTGTTGGAGAAATTATCAGAAAATAGTTATTATTTTTATATTTTAAAGTTTTCCTAATAATTTATTAGAAAAATATTGCTTAGTGAATATTGACTGTATGTCAGACAATATGATAACCCAGTGTGCTAAAATCTTAAAAGGAGGGAGAAAAATCCATGTTAAGAGAGACACATCATCTTATTGGAGTCAAACTTGTCTACTAGAAGGCCACAATTAAATACCACTTTGTCCATTGCTCATTCTCAAACTCTCTACTTTATTGATTTATTAAGTGTATTGATATTCAAATTTGAGACTTTAATAACCATAGAGTATAATAATGCCTTTTTGTGTAGACATTTTCTGTGTATGATATGAATAACCTGTAATTGTAATTGAATCGAGCTCATTGGATCCCAAGAGCAAGAGAAGAAATGATGATGAACTGCTACTTCTTGAACAAATAACAATGGATGGTCTAACTTGCTGATCTTAACTAGGGTTTTTATTGCTGTGATGAAACGACATGATCAAAAGCAAGTTTGGAAGGAAAGGGTTTATTTGGTTTATACTTTCTTATCACCACTCACCCGTGAAGGAAGTCAGGACAGGAACTCAAAAGGGAAAGGAACCTGGATGCAGAAGCTGATGCAGAGGCCATGGAAGGATGTTGCTTACTAGCTTGCTCCTCATGGCTTGCTCAGCCTGCTTTTTTATAGAATCCAGGACCACCAGCCCAGAGGTGGCCCCACCTACAATGGGCTCAGCCCTCCCCATGTATAACTATTTAAGAAAAGGCTCTACAGTCTTGCCTAGAGTCTGATCTGATGGAGGCATTTTCTTAATTGAGGCTCTCCCAGACGACTCTAGCTTGTGTCATATTGATATAAACCTCACCAGCACAGAGGGTAAAAGCACTTATCATACAATCCTGTGACCTCTGTTCAATCCAGAACCTATATCCAAAGGACAGAATTGACTCACAAAAGTTGCTCTCTGACCTCCACATGTATTACAGTATACAAATACCCCCACACAAAGCTATTAAATAAAAATTTAAAAATTATTACCTGATATATGATATAATCATGCCTATTATTTGTACACTTATTGTATTTTGCTGCTTTCATTATTCATAGTTAGTGAAATGAGTATCACAGTTCACTGTGGTAATCTATCTTAATATATCATAATTGTAACTTTTTATTTGTCTTATTTTCTGAAATAAAGGTAAGCTAGGCAATTTCCAAAATTTATTGATCTAATGAAAATAGTGCAGACTATAATGTGGAACATTTTATGGAACTAATGCTTCATAGGGCATAGGCTGTGCCCTATTGGCCCTCTTTAAACTGAGTTTTTTATTTATTTGTTTATTTTTGACATAGAGTTTCATATAGCTCTGCCTGGCCTTGAACTCATTATATAGATAAGGATGATCTTGAACTTCTTAACCTCCTTTCTTCATCTTAGCTGTGTGCTGGGATTACTGGCACATCCTCCCATGCCATTTTGTATAACACTGGGGGTTGATCCCAGAACCTCATGCTTGCTAAGCAAGCAGTCTAGAACTGAGATGTATCCTAAGATCTCCAAATATTTATAAACCACAAAGAACAAAAAGAAGGAGAAGAAAGAAAGAGGAGAAGGAGGAGGAAGCAAATAGTCAACTAAATTTGACAATCAGCTTTAATTTTTTAACTGTCTTCACTTTGTCACACGGAACTAGGAGCATTACATTTGTGATGATGAATAAACAGAAATTTCACTATCTAACACATATTCTATCTCTTATTCATTCATTAAAAACCCCTTCTTTTGATATTCGGTTTTGAGCTTTAACATCTAGAGAAGGATCAAAGAAAGGTGACAAACAAAGAAGGGTATCTTCTTCTACAGAGTAAATGTTGAAAACCAGATCACTCAGGGTAAAAAAGAGTGAAGAAGAACACTTGCTTACATGAGAACAGAGCCACATTTTTACTTGTGAAGAGATGGGCAAGATCTTCAGACAGGAAGCAGCATTGTGGTCCCAGAGTTGAGAAGAATGATGCTGCAGGCTGAATGTGGGAAGCTGCCTGAAATGAAACAGAAGGTTAATGAGAGAGACAGTATGAACTTGAACATCATAAAACACTTATGGCTGCAAGGGAGAAGGGTAAATCAGGATCCAGGAGGCACTGGTATCTCATATGGGATTTTAGGATGTACTTTCTCTTGATCATGGTAGTGTAAAACGGATGAAAAGAACTGGGATGCCAAAAGACAAAACAACTTCCAACAATAGTTGGTAGTCACATATGATTCAAATGTTTGTGTGGGGATAACATGTTTGTGATGCTGAGTCAGTATGATATCTTTTTTAAAAAAATTTTATTTAACTTTTATTAATTACACTTTATTCATTTTGTATCCCCCCCATAAGCCCCTCCCTCCTCCCTTCCTGGTTCCACTCTCCCCCCCTCTTTCTGCATGCATGCCCCTCCCCAAGTCCACTGATAGGGGAGGCCCTCTTGTCCTTCTTTCTGATCTTAGTCTATCAGTTCTCATCAGAAGTGGCTGCACTGTCAAGGTTCTAGGTTATCTCCATGAATAGTCCTTGGTTGGAGTATGAGTCTCTGGGAAGTTCCCTGTGTTCAAATTTTCTTGTGCTGTTGCTCTCCTTGTGGAGTTCCTGTCCTCTCCAGATCTTACTATTTCCCACTTCTTACATAAAATTCCATTCCCTCTGCTGGAGAGTTGGCCATCAGGCTCAGCATCTGCTTTGACAGTCTGCAATAACAAACATAAGGTGAATGAGTTCTATTATCAAGAGACAGGGCAAAACACTCAAGTCCTATAAATAGAGGGTAACACGACCGAGAGAAATTTCATAGGATTGGTAAGAAAGAATTTGTGAAACAGTTTGGAGGTGAAGATATCTATCTGTGAGAAATCTGAGGCAGAAGAGAGTCTGCAGAAAGTGGGAGAAAACATATGCAAGGAAAAGAATATGGAGACTATGTTATTGACACTGGCCATCTTGAGCTCAGTGCCGTTCAACGTCTGTGAACAGTTCTGGGGAAAAGCAGCATCAAGACTGTATGCTCCATTATTTCTTGGGTTCTTCCAAAGTTCGCTCTTGAAGGAGACGGACCCGCTCGATGAATGACATGATTCTGAATACAGAATTTTGACCTTCAGACAAAACATATTAGCTGAAATTCATTTCCATGGGATGCTATTGAAGACAGTGTGATGTGTGATAAAAGACAAGCCTGTAGGCGAGTCCTGATGTTGATCCTGAAGGGCCATTGGATTAAAGGGGGTCTTTGAATAATCATTGAGATAATCCTAATCAAGATTCTTATTCCAGTTTCTCTGGACCATCTGTGATGTTTGGGCTTTCTCAGAGCATGTGGTTTGCTTTATTTTGATAGATAATTTTGAAATGCGTCACCAAAGGGATATCCTTTCAGGAGCTCCTACTGGAAACTTTAGAAGTCATTTGTAGCTCTTATAGTAAGGGAACCCACCTTTATGTCTTGACTGCTTAGTGTTGTAACCTCTGTGCTGTGTCTTTGCTTCTTGTTCCTTTTTTTGATGTTCTTTCAACTTATTGTACTGTCTTCCCTTAGTCTGTGAAGCTTAATAGATGATGCTGAAGGAGCATAAACAATAATTTTAAAGCAATGACATTAATATTGACCAAGTGTTAAGTCTTTTCCTTCTTATTTACCTTCCCCGTTATCCATGGAAAAGGACTCTAAGGTAGATAGACAAGAAGAAAGCGAAGACAGCGGGTGTTAGAGTAATTGTCTCTCTCTCTCTCTCTTTGTGTGTGTGTCTGTCTGTCTCTCTGTGTGTGTGTGTGTCTGTCTGTCTCTGTGTGTGTGCGTAAGATGACTGTGTGGAGTATGTGTGCCGCAGTGTACCTGTGCAGGTCAAGAGGACCATTTTGTGGAGTCATATCTCTCCCCCCACTTTCACACTGGCTCCATTGGTACCTGGCTTTTATATCACGTACCTTTACCTTTTGTGCCATTTCATTAGCCCTAGAAATTGTGTTTGTTTATTCATTATATGCCTATAATTTTGAAGGCATCTCAAAAAAAATGGTCAAAAGTTGCAACATCAAAACTGTACAAATACAGACAATACTTTCCATAGTGAAAGAAATGAAAGAGACTAGATGAATCAAGACTGAAATGAGTAAATCAATGAAAAACAAAAGTAGCAGCATATGAGAGAAAGGAAGGGATGCTCAAGTTTTTCTAGTTCAATTCTGAAAATATGTAATTAATATAGGTAAGGATATCCCACTTCTAATACAATAGAATATTACTGCTGACATGATGGAATCCATTAACATAAAGAACTCGGAATGTGATCCCAGCCCTTCCAAAATTTCCTGGAATGACAGGTCATGTGTATCAGGAGGACAGAATATTCTCTATGTTATAAAAGACAGAAAATGCTCAGTAAAATAAGAAAAAATGCCCCCCCCATAGACTTACCACAGAAACAACGAAAGAATTTATCATTTGTATACAATGGAGCTGATCATCATTCCAGACCTATATTACATATTTTACTGAATCTGTGATACATAAAATGATATTATACTGTGTTTTCAATCATTTGTCAGCCTCCTATCCCTGGTGAATGAGGTGGAAACCAGCCATAGTTCTTTGTCTCCCCTTTCATAGCAACATTTCTACTAACTTTTGATTCAGAGTCAAAAGAGCATACAGGTGAGCACACTTCCATAACTCCAGAATCTAAATAAAATGTGATATGAAGGGTATTACTAATGCTTTGGTTAGACTTCAAAAAGCCATTTGGATGAAAAGTATTCGTGGCCTACTATGTGCTCAATACTTAGAAGAGAAGAGCAAAACATGTTCAAACCTTACCTTCAGACCCCTCAGTAAGACTATTTACTGTCAGCTTATTACTTGTCATGCTCTGTTCCAATCATTTCGTTTCACTTAATTCATTTAAACCTCATATAGTTCTGTATTATTATTGTCTTTGTTTCACAGATGAAAAAATTGAGTACCCAAAGCTAAGTAACTTGAAGTTTCAGTTTCCGTTCCAATGCAGTCAGCTTTCTGTTACTGTAACAGACTACTTGAGACAATCAACTTAAGGAGGTAGGATTTATTTTGGCTCACAGTTTCAAAGACTTCAGCCTGTGTCCAGTTGGTTCCCACTTTTTTAGTAGTATCATTATGAAGATGAACAGTTGGTAGAGAAAACCACTCATCTTTCCAAGAAAGGTATGGAAGGATAGAAGGACTCAGAGAGGCGAGAAGATGTATATGACTGATTGAGAGAATTTATTCCTACCATCCTTCTCAAAGGCATACCCCTGTGGTCCAATCTACTTAAACTAGGCTTTACATCTTAAAGTGTGTGTCATCTCCCAAGAGTGTCACAGACTGGAGAACAAAGCTTTCCCATAAGAACCTATGGGGATATTGAAGATCCAAAGCATAAGAGACACCACCATTCTCTTCCTCATATATATGTATCAGCAATTTTTAGATCCTTCAGAACACTGAGGACAAATTGATGGTAGACAGGATGGAACAGGACATTGAAGAACCATGTGACAATTAAAGGCTATGAAGACCTTTGTGGTGAGAATACCCAAAAGAAACAGGAAGAATGTCAAATAACAATGATTGAAAACTTTCCAAAATAAATAACAGACATCAGTCCTTGTATCCAACTAGCTCAGAGGATAGGAAACATATTAAATGCTTATGGGCATGTCATATCCAAGCCACAGAAAATCAAAGAAAAATAAAATTCTTGAAAGAAGCACAGGAAAATAAAGGCTTTGCTTACAGGGGAAATTGGAAAAAAGTTCATTTAGTTTCTTTTAATTCTGTTCAAGTAAAAATAAAAGGAAGCAGACTAAAATGGCCAAGAAACCTAAGAACCTGCAGTTTTGTATCTAGTGAAATTATCCTTCAAAAGTGAAGGTAAAGCCATTTCTTAGACAAAGAAAATTTAAAAAATGTGTTATTGGATGTGGTGGTGCATTCCTTTAATCCTAATATTAAGGAGGCAGAGGCAGATGGATCTCTCTGAGTTTGAGGCTAGCCTGGTCTACATAGTAAGTTTCAGGCCAGCCAAATCTATATATATATAGTGTGTGTGTGTGTGTGTGTGTGTGTGTGTGTGGTGTGTGTGGAGAGAGAGACCCTGTTTCTAAAATTTTGAAAACCAAGCCAAACCAAAACAAAAGATGGGATATGTCACTTGTATTCTTTCTTGGAAGAGATGCTAAATTCTTTTTTGAGTATAATTTGGCTTAGAAACTCAGCACATCATGAAGGACAATATTACAAAAGGAGTAAATGAAGATTAAATCAAACTTTTTATTCTTAATCATTCTTACAGAAAATAGTGTGCTCAAAATAGCAATATACACTAAGTGTTTAATTATGATAGCACACGAGTCAGAGAGAAGAAAAGCATCAAGGTTGTTAATGAAAGGTGGGAAATGGACATACTGTCATAGACACTTGGATGACTCATGAAGGAGTGTTATCCAACATGGACTTGTGTAGTCAAATGCAAATGTGTGCATAGTAACTCTGATGCAATCGCAGACACACATTTTAAAACAAAATTAAAATTAAAATTCACAATGCCAGGAGAAAAGGAAAATATGAGCACATCAAGGGTCCAATTAAAAACTGAGATGGCGTAGAAAGAATAGGAAACAGATATGAAAGGAAAACGAATAAACATATTACAAACAGAAAATAGCTGTAGATATAGAGGGTATAAACATTGTTCCAGGTACTTAGAAACTGAATGTGCTGAAAAGCATTGACTCTGTGCGCCAGGTCCCACAAAGTAACTGAAAGTCCTAAAAGTGGAGGAGAAAAAAAAAAAAAGCCCAGTGTATCTGCCTTCATTTTACATCTTTCTAGAAAGACTTTGTTTTGAGTCAGTCTACAGGTAGGCTGACCACTCCAGGAGCATCTGCAAACAGCCCAAGCCTATCTATCCCATCTCTTCCTCCTTTGATGCTAAAGGCCAAAAGATAAATGGAATGGAGGAGCCCTTACTGTCAGGTTTTACAGCGCTCTGTTCCAGGCCTCCCAAAGTGCCCGAAGGGTTCCAGTCATCATCTTAATTCCACAGCCGCCTTGGAGTCTAGGAGCAGCAGGACTGTGTGGCCACGCCATCGACCCATCACGCGTTCACCTTCAAGCAGAAGCAATCATCTGTGGGACTGGCCTGTCCTTTGAAACAATAAAGGCTTCTTAGCGCCTTTTTCAAACCCGTTAACTGAAAAGAGCTAAATGAGACCACGGCGACCAAGACTGCTTAAATATGCATACCGTTGGTTCTACTCTGGTTCTTTCATTATTTTTGCCTTAACGTTCATATTAGTGTCCCAAACATGAACTTAGACTTGAGGGTCACTGAGCATAATCTTTTGTATTACTTCTTAATGTGGTCATATGATTAAATGGTATCTGTTTATTTTTCTATCACTCATTTCTTTGATTGGAATTTTGTTGGGTATATTGGCATATGGATTGGTATATATTGATCGGTATATTGTACTGGGTGATCAAGTCAAAAATTCAGAATTCCCAGAGACATGGCTTCTTCCCTACAGCCCCAGAAATAATATAGCTCTATTGAAAAATCATTTTAGATATAGAAAAACTAAATACACCAAGTAAAAAGCAGAAACTGTTAGTATGTGTTTAAAAACTGAGTTCCAACTATACATTGTTTAAAAGAAGTTCATCTTAAAAAGATGAGTAGGTTGTCTTGGTGTTATAAGTCGAACTATTACAAACATCCATGTACATAATTTTGAAAAAATTAGTATTTTTTAAAATTTTTCTAGGGTAAATACTCAGGAGTGGAACTGCTGGATCATATGGTAAGTACATATTTAGTTACACAAGAAACTGTCAAATTGTTTCCTAGGGTGGCTGTGCTGCATTCTAAACAGCTAAGGATGAGATTTCTTAATAAATCTTTGTTGAAGAGAATAGTAATTCTGTTCAACTGGCTGCAGTTTCTCTCTTGAAAGCAATATTGCATCTTCAAACTTTAAGAATTTTGTTAAAATATTAATATTATTTCTATCATGGTACATGCTATAAAATATTTCTAGCTTAAACAAAATTTCATTTAAAATGTCAAGTGGCAGAAATTTAATTTTCCTAACGAATTATCTGAAATTCTAACATTAGTAAGATTCACAACAATAAAAAACTAAAACACTGTGGGGAAAACCGAAGATGAACACAAAAGTGTGGACAGACATTTATTGGCTGGAAGAATGAACTGTCAGGATGCCTGAAATCTACAGATTCAATGCAATAACTACAACATTCTCCAGAATCTCAACAGCAAAACTAATAACCTCACTAAAAAATAGGTATTCTTTTGTTTTTTTTTAATAAAAGCCTACTTAAAAATTAAAAAACAAGATCATCTTAAGTATAAAGAGACATATTAAAAATAAGGATAGATATGGAAAAAGATAAATCATATTAACAGTAATCAAAAACAATTAAGAGTATGTACATTCAATTAATGTATCTCCTCCTGGAAAATATAATTATTTTTAATAAAGAAAGTCATATGTGCCAGATGTGGTGGTGCTCGCCTGTAATCCTAGCACTCAGGGAGGCAGAGGTAGGTAGCTCTCTCTTAGTTCAAGGCCAGGCTCATTTACAAAGCGAGTCCAGGACAGCGAAAGCTACACAGAGAAACCCTGCCTCCAAAAACAGAAACAGAAACAAAACAAACAAGCAAAAAAATGATACCCAATGATAAAGGCTTTGCCATACAAAAAGACACAGCAATTCTTCATTTTTATGGTCCTACCAGCGGAACATGTGAATACATGGAATGCAAAGCGGCAGAACGACAAGAAGACTGCCTTAGCTTGCAAAGTATCCAAGTATCGTGACATGAGCCTGACTAGATCGGTTTGATGCCTAGAACCAGTATAAAAGAGGAAAAAGCAAAGCCGTTTCACAAAGTTGTCCTTTCACCTCTACACACAAGGTCCTGACACGCATGCACGCACAAACACACAGACAGATACACATACAACAATAAAAAATAATAATTAATGATAATAAAAGAAAAGGAAAACTGAAAAATAATATAGAAAAATCAATGAAATGAAATGCTGGTTCTCTGAAAAGCCAAACAAAATGTAAACTTCTTTTTGGATACTTATGATTTAATAGGTAATCAGCACATATTACTAGCACCAGATCTACTGTACGGACATAAATGATAATAGAGGAATATAATAAGTGATTATGTGCCCATAATTTTAATAAACTAGACACAATCTACAAAGTATATAATTTCTTCTTCTTTTTTTGTTTATTGGCTAAGATTCAGACACTTACACACACATTGCATCAATGAGAATGTTAGTACCAATGCATCAGACAGAGGCAACCCTTGCGTTTTTGTCATGGGTGGCAAATGAGACACCCAGTCAGGAACTATTGTTGAAGTCACAATCAAACCTGTAGGCAAACAAGAGCCAGTGTCCTATATACAAAACCAAGAAGCCCCAGCTGTGTGTGAACCATCAGGCTGAAATGCCAACCCTCCGCCATTGCTGGTGAGATTGTAAACTTGTACAACCACTTTGGAAATCAATCCAGCACTTTCTCAGAAAATTAGGAAAAGATGCTCAAGTATACAACAAGGACATTTGCTCAACCATGTTCGTAGTAGCTTTAGTCATAATAGCCAGAGGGCCTCTGAAAGACTCTACCCAGAAGAGTATCAAAGCAGATGCTGAGATTCATAACCAAACTTTGGGCAGAGTGCAGGGAATCTTATGAAAAAAAGGAGAAAAGGAGAGATAGAAAGGCCTGGAGAGGACTGGAGAGGACTGGAGCTCCAAATGAGAGCAACAGAACCAAAAAAAAAAAAAAAAAAAAACCAAAAAAAAAAAACCAAACAAATAAAAAATTCTGGGCACAGGAGTAATTTCTGAGACTGATACTTTAACCAAGGACCATGCATGAGGATAACCTAGAACCCCTCCCTGCACAGATGTAGCCCATGGCAGCTCAGTTTTCAAATAGGATCCCTAGTAAGGGGAACAGGGGCTGTCTCTGACATGAACTCAGTGGCTGGTTCTTTGATCGCCTCCTCCCAAGGGGGAGGGGAAGCCTTATCAGGCCACAATGCAGCCAGTACTGATAAGACCTGATAGATTAGGGTCAGATGGAAGGAGAGGAGGACCTCCCTGATTAGTGTACTAGGAGAAGGGCATGGGAGGAGAAAAGAGAGGGAGAGTAGGGTTGGGAGGGATGAGGGAGGGGGCTACAGCTGAAGTACAAAGTGAATAAATTGTAATTAATTAAAAATAAATTTAAAAAAGGAAATAAACAGAAAAAAAGAGAGAGAAGTCAGCAATGGTTCTGACACCTAGGGCCTGAGGCTGGGGACCTGGGAGCACCTTGGTACTAAGACAGGTTTCTCTGGCCTTGGCCAGGGAGCACTTTTATTTTGTCCCCACACTGTTCCAATTCATATCCATTTTTTCTTCTGAAATGGATACAGCCTTCTATTTACATTACTTTGGTAACTGACATGCACAATCATGTAAGTGCCACATAAAATGCTGAGCAGATTCTAAGAGGCACACATAGTGAAAATACTAGAAACTGCTCAGTGTTTACGCTTGGTTGCAGCTTCCCCTAGCACCTCCAAAAAGACATGGATCTTTAATCTTTAATTCTTCAAACAAGAAAGTACAGTGTCTTGTACGTTTTTGTTAAATAACCACTGAACACTTAAATACAATTCAGTCGGACGGGGGGGGTTAATTCTTATAGATATTAAACAGCAAAATCTTTCTAAAAAAATTTTTTTTGCCTCTCAATTCTTCCCAAACTTGTAAAGTTCCAGGATGCAGGTGGGCTCAGAAGGAAGAGCAGGCCCTGGGTGAGGCCCCCCCAGGGCTGCAGCTCAGCCTGGGGTGTGGTGTTTCTGCTGAGCTGTGATAAAGCCTCGGGAACTCTCACACTTGATGGAGAACTGTAATTAGTGGAGTATCCTTCAGTATACATTTCCAGCAACAATGAACTACATGCTTTGAGTTATGGGTCAACCAGAAAGTATCGATCCTTGTAGAGGTGAAAAAAGAGTGACAGTTTGGAAAGTGAGACAGGGTTACACAATGTCAAAGGTAAGGACCGTTTATCCCAGTCTTCTTTGTAACTTGCCTTAATTTAACTCTGAACAATTTAAAGTGTTCTTCTGTGTCACCCACATGCTTATACCCAAACACAACACAGTTCTGTATATACTTGTATATATGTGCATACATACAATGCACATACATCTGAATATACACATATTTGTTTGCTTAACTACTTTCCTGAAAAGTCTTTTTTTGTTTCCTCTTTTTATTTAACTATTTTTATTAATTACAGTTTATTCACTTTTTATCCCCCCTGTACCTTCCTCCCTCCTTAGCTGGATCATCAGTTTCCAGAAAAACAAACAAACAAACAAACAAACAACAAAAAAAAAACCTGTGCTCAGAATTTTTGGATCTGTCACTGTTTTTGTGGAGCTCCTGTCTTCTCCAGGTCCCACTATGTCCTCCTTCTTTCATAAGATTCCTTGTACTCTGCCCAAAGTTTGGCTATGAGTCTCAGCATCTGCCTTGATACCCTGCAGGGAAGAGCCTTTCAGAGGCTCTCCATGGTAGTCTCCTGTCCTGGTTCCCTGTTTTCTCCCTCCTCCGATGTCCATCTCTTTGCCTTTCTGAATGGGGATTGAGCATCTTAGCCAGCATCCTCCTTCCTGATTAGCTTCCTTAGGTGTACAGATTTTAGTATGTTTATCCTATATTATATGTCTAATATCCACTTATGAGTGAGTATATACCCTGTGTGTCTTTCTGCTTCTGGGATACATCATTCATGATGATCTTTTCCAGTTTCCACCATTTACCTGCAAATTTCATTATTTCCTTGTTTTTTTATTGCTGAATAATATTCCATTATGTAGATGTACCACAATTTCTGTATCCATTCCTCAACTGAGGGGCATCTGGGCTGTTTCCAGCTTCTGGCTATTACAAATAAAGCTGCTACAAACATGGTTAAGCAGATGTCTTTGTTGTATACTTGAGTGTCTTTTGGATATATGCTTAGCAGTGGTATAGCTGGATCTTGAGGAAGCACTATTCCTAATTGTCTGAGAAAGCAGATTGATTTCTAAAGTGGTTGTATAAGTTTATATTCCCACCAGTAGTGGAGGAGGGCTCCTCTTTCTCCACATCCTCTCCAGCATGTGTTGTGACTTGAGTTATTCATACCGAATAGAAGACCCAGAAATAAACCCACACACTCATGGACACCTGATCTTTGACAAAGATGCCAAAACATACAGTGTAAAAAAGATAGCATCTTCAACAAATGGTGCTGGTCTAACTGGATTCCTACATGTAGAAAAAAATGCAAATAGATCCATACTTATCACACTGTACAAAACTAAAGTCCAAGTGGATCAAAGACCTCAACATAAAACCAGACACATTAAATCTGTTAGAAGAAAAAGGGGGGAAGAACCTTGAACTCATTGGCACAGGAGACAACTTCCTGAACAGAGTACCAACAGCACAGGCTCTAAGAGCAACAATCAATAAATGGGACCTCATGAAACTGAAAAGCTTCTGTAAAGCAAAGGACACTTGTCATCAAAACAAAATGACTGCCTACGGATTAGGAAAGAATCTTCACCAACCCTATATCTGACAGAGGGCTAATATCCAGTATATATAAAGAACTCAAGAAGTTAAATAGCAACAAGTCAAGTAATCCAATTAAAAAATGGGGTACAGAGTTAAACAGAGAATTCTCAATAGAGGAATATTGGATGGCAGATAAACACTTAAAGAAATGTTTAACATCCTTAGTCATCAGGGAAATGCAAATCGAAATGACCCTGAAAAGTCTTTTTAAGCATAAGAATGTAAAAAATAATATCTAGAAATATTAAACTCTACAAAAGCTACCATATAGAAACACAGCCATCAGAACACCAAGGCATAAACATATCCTGCACACTCGAATACTCTGGTAAATCAGCTGTATTTTTGGGTTTTTGTTTTGTTTTGTTTTCTCTAAAATGTCTTCAGTCATTCACTTTTCTAGGTTCTCCAGATACTAGCAGTATCATAATCTGTAAGACTGGACATTATACAGACCCAGATGGTGGTACAGCAGCCATTACTGTCCCACATTAACTGCAGGTACAGATCCCTCCCCACCCCTCATGCCCCTTCCCACTCCCACCCCTGGGGTAGGTGCAATATGGCAGCAGTGCTCTGCTCACAGTCTTGGGGTTGAGCATCAAAGGTCAGATCCACAGCACCAAACCGTCCACCCACCTTCAGCTCCGGTATCCGCATCCTATCTTGGTGTCCACTGAAGCTCTTGCAACTGTATCTCTATAGTCCTCTCAAACTGTTACGTGTACTTCCTGAAAGTCCCTTTCGGAGATAACTTACACAGTATGAAAGCCTGTAGTGTGCACAAACAACAACACAGATGTAGACAAAATTAAAAATAAATGAATCTTAAAAACAAAAAAGCTAAATAAAACAAAAGCTTCCCCAGCAAGGCTTCTTTTTAAGAGTTACTGAATTATCTGAAGTGCTGTCCCTACGGTTTCACTTTCTAGCATCCTTATGCTAGCCATTTCGAGAACATGCAGGGATGCCACCTGATTTTTGCCCTGGTTACTCCTAGCATCGGACTGTCTGGGTGTTCACCTTCTCATAATCAGGAGAGAGAGAATGGCTTGGGACTTGGAGAACACAAAATGAAACATCACACCCATTCCACCTTCCCCCCTTTCAGAAACCTGCTGCTGGGGGAGAATGAAAAACAGAGAAAACAACAGCTTTTTCTGAAGTTTTTGCTGTATGTCACACCCTGCCATGTTTTTATTTTATTTTATTTTTCATGTTTGGCCATTTAATCTTTATGCACTTGTAAAGTATGATTGAGTGATCCAGTCATAGAAAACGAAGAAGAAGGTTTTCACAGAGATTAAATAATCTAGTGTAAATTACACAGGATTTTGCTCCCAAAATCTGGTTTTTGTCCTTGATATTTATTGCAAGTCAGTTGTCTACTCACTCACAAAGTTAATCTCATAGACAAGCTCATCCCCCTGTTGGATAACATACATTGATCTTTTTATTTTCAAAGGGTCTGTATAGGTAATCTAGTCTGGCACTGACTTCACAATACCCTGACTACTCTTCCCCATGTGCTTTGGCTTGTATTGCAGCTCTCACCGTGATGTGCTTAATTCTAACAAAGCATTGTGGGGTTTTTTGTTGTTGTTGTTGTTTGTTTTGTTTTGTTTTTCTTTCTGGGGACAAAGTGTTACCCAACCCAGGCTGGCCTAAAACTTGCTACGTAGCTGAAGATGACCTTTAGTTTTTGATCCTCCTACCTTCATCCCTCTCAGTCCTCTTCCAGGGATAGGGTTATCAACATACACTACCACGTCATGTTTAAAGGGCTAGAGATGGACCCAAGGGCTTCACATACGCTACACGCACCCACTCTAACTTCTGAGCCATACCCTCAGTTTCAAAACACAAACTCAAACCATGATTTTCGCAAACAGCTGTTAAGGAAAGGGCCATGATGGGGTCAACAAGAGAAGAACTTTTCTGTCTCTTCATATCATTTTTGCTTATTTTAGAAATGAAATCATGACCGCACGGTTTTAAAAGCTGTGTTAAATGAAATCTACAAATCGCCCTTTGTAATGGCATGCCTAGTGCTTGTCTATAGAGGCAGAAAATCAAAGAGAGATGGGGAGTAGGGAATAAAGAGGACCTAGAATAAATTGGGAGTCCACAGAATCAAGAAGTATTCACTGTTTAAAATCTGTACATATCTTCCCTAGGGTGTTCCTTCTTGCTTAGCTTCTTTAGGAGTACAGATTTTAGTAGGTTTATCCAATATTATATGTCTAATATCCACTTAGAGTGAGTATATACCATGTGTCTTTCTGCTTCTGGGATACCTCACTCAGGATGATCCTTTCTATTTCCCACCATTTGCCTGCAAATTTCATGATTTCTTGTTTTTACTAGCTGAGTAGTATTCCATTGTTTAAAAGGACTCTACTGATTGAGGTATCGAAGCAGAGGCTGAGACTCATAGCCAAAATTTGGACAAAGGGCATGGAATTTTATGAAAAAAGGGGGAGATAGAAAGATCTGGAGGGCACAGGAGCTCCAAAAGGAGACCAACAGAGCCAAACAAACAACAACAACAAAAAACTTGAGCCCTGGGAGCTCTGCAGAGATTGATACCCCAACCAAGTACAATGCATGGAGAATCCCAGGCTTAGATGTAGCCCATAGACTCAGTATCCAAGTGGGTCCCTAGTAAGGGGAACAGGGGCTTTCTCTGGCATGAATTCAGTGATAGGCTCTCTGATCACCTGCCCCCTGGGTGGGGGGTGCAGCCTTGCCAGTCCATAGAGAAAGACAATACAACCAGTCCTGATGAGACCTGATAGGCAAGGGTCAAATAGAAGGGGAGGAGGGCCTCCCCTATCAGTGGACTAGGGAAGGGACATAGGGGGAGAAGAGGGAGGGAGAGTGGGATTGGGAGAAGATGAAGGAGGGGGCCACAGCCAGGATACAAATTTAATGAATTGTAATAAATGATATTAAAAAAGAAAAAATTCTGTACATATTTGTCTGAGCCTTAGTCTAGGCAAACATGTATGTGTGTCCTGCATATTTTCTTATGAACTTCCTCTGCAAACCTGCTTTCCTTTCAGTACCCAGCATATTGTATAAATATGTCATTACACATAAATCTCCTCTGTAACAGCTTCAATGCAGTCTATTATTTAGAGACAGTTGCCAAACAACTAGCATTTCAAGAGCAAAAGGAAGTTAATAAAAAGTATAAACACAGCATCTCTAGGTAGGCATATGAATTTCTCTGGCACATTTGCTCTCTGCTGTTTATTCCTGAACTCAGCAGCTGATTGGCTTTAGAGCCTTTCATGTGGCTTTCTTTTTTTCTCTTTTCTTTTCTTTTTTTTTTCTCTTCTCTTTTCTCTTTTCTTTTCTTTTTTCTTTCCTTCCTTCCTTCCTTCCTTCCTTCCTTCCTTCCTTTCTTTCTTTCTTTCTTTCTTTCTTTCTTTCGTTCTTTCTTTCTAGAAATAGTTTATTTGGGCTTATGTATCCAAATAAGAATAAGAAGAGTATATCATGGTGGCAAAGCATGACAGTCAAAGCAGGAAGCTGAGAACTCGCTCTCTCCATAAGTGGGAGGGAAAGCAAGAGTGACCAGGCAGTGGCTTGGGCTTCCATGTGGCCCTTTCTTGAATCAGGGAAAAAAGTAAATCAATAATAAACACGTAAGTGGACCGTCTAAATGCTGGAGTCGGAGCTTGTCCCTCTGTGTTCTTCAGCTTCCTCTGGTGCTGGCAATCTGTGTGCCTCATCCTCACCACCCCAGCCTCTGTTCTACAGTTCTCACTGTTTACTAGCCGGACCTCGCCCAGGCCCAGCATACCATTTCCATGTGCTGGGATTCATTTCTATCATGTATTGTTCTCTAAGTGCTATTCATGGCCAACAGACGGTTGTGTCAGAAGCAGCCTGAATCTAATGAACGTCGAACAGAAGGTCACAGATGAATAAACTATGTTTCCACCACGAGATGTAGCCACTAATCAAAAAATGATTCATTCGCATGACTTTTAGGTCACAGAAGGAATTTCTTCTTTCTCAAACTGTACAGCATTTAAAGGTTTTTTTTTTTAATTTCCAAATTTAATGAAAAGTTCCTGTAAAAAAAAAAAAGTTAAAGTGGTAGTCAATAGTAAAGAAAATTTAGAAGGAAATGTAATGTTATCAGTAGAGAGTAGGAGGTCAGTTACGTCACTGACTTTGTAAGTAAATTTTTTATTGAAACACAGCCTCCTTGATCATTCATTCACTCCCAAGAGATGACTAAGCGCAGCAAGTGTCGTACAGACCTCCAAGCCTGAAACACTTGCTTCTGATTCTTTTGACAACAGGTTTACCTTCCTCTCATATGATTATCAACGGTCATTTCTAATTATTCTTATTGCTGCATTTCCTAAAGACTTGACATGTTCTGTATAGACAATGACTTCGCTCAATAAAACATCTCAGTAGAAAGACTGCTTGGAAAATTACATGTTCAGTGAACCAGGGTTCCTGGGTGGTTCTACACCCCCACAGAGACCAGAGACATGGCTCCTAGGGTTTCCAGGACACTCTCTTACCTCATCCATGGCTATTATCACACCTACCCCTGGAAAGAGTCGCTCCACAGTGCTCAGCAAGCTCTCTCTCTCTCTCTCTCTCTCTCTCTCTCTCTCTCTCTCTCTCTGCTAATCAAAAAAAGCAAGAAAGAAACTCAGGAAGGTAGATTTTTGCAAATGTGGGTGGAGGATAAATGACTTAGTGGCACCTCCCCCACCCTTCCTGTCTTCTGTCCCTACACTGATCACTACTGAGGCTCTGGAAGTGGAGGAGTCTGTGACGACATGAGCCTTGAGTGCCTGCAGATGTGGGTGTGTGAGCTCAGAGTGAGGCTGTAGTGGAGAAAGGCGCCCTGCTCAGAGGAGGGAGAATGAGTCTCTGGGGGACAGAGCACATCTGTAGGAAATTACAAACTTGAGGTCATGTGTGTATTTGAGAGTGAGAAACTCAGTGTGGAAGAGACTCCAAAAGCAGCATGAGTTGTGTGTGTGTGTGTGTGTGTGTGTGTGTGTGCCCATGATGGTGAGCATGTAAGAGAATGAAGGGGATAAAATATGTGTCATCACCATGTGTGTGACTAAGTGTGGTGTGAACTAACAGAGAAGAACAATAAATGAAATAAATGACAGAGGAGGGAAAATATGGATGAATCTGAGATTCTTTCCAGGAAGAAGGGATTTGTATATAGATGATGTCACTCTGGTGTGACTGCCTTGCATGACAATCCAATGCCACCAAAGAGAAAATTACTCTTAGTCCAAGAAAATATGTCTGGGTTTTAAGATGTAGTGAAATTGGCTGACAAGAGGGTTAAATAAATCCTGACACTTTAATGAAGAGCAAATTTAAGTGGCATGGATAGGCAAAAGCATATTGAGGACAAAAATAAGCCTCTCAAAATTACGTATTCTTTGACTACTTTGTTCACAGTTCTACTTAATTAAAACATAAATATATATTCTTTTATATTCATACACACATAATAAATTTTTGATTAGTCACTTATTCTACCTGTGTGTTTCCCAGGCACACTAGATTCCACCTGTCACACATTATTGTTAATGCTGATTGTCAACTTGCAAGATGTAGGCAACAGACTTCTGGTCATGCCTGTGAGGGTGTTCAAGAATGGGTTACTTGAGGTGAGAAAGTATACTCTAGATGTTGTGTGGCCCCAGCCCCAGATGGAATAAAAGAGAGAAAAGGAGCTGAGCACCAACATTCATCTCTCTCTGCTTCTTGACCGTGGGTGCAATGTACACGGATGCCTCAATTTCCTGCCTCCACTGTGTCAGACCAGGTGATAGCAAGAAATCACAGCTATTGTTGCAACAGTGAGACTGGTGTTTGCAATTCCCAGCAACTGTCTTGATGCTTTCTTGCAATGACAACTATTTGGATGGACTCATGCTCACCAGATCCCAGGTGGTAAGGAGAGACTGTTTGTTCTTCTTGGAAGTTGATTATTAGCCCTTGTGGGGAAAAAAAGTGATTCCTAAGTGGGAGCATGCGCTAATTCATAACACAGCAAGCTCTCTGCTGCCAGGCCCAACCCAAGTCTAGGTAGCCTGATCCTAATTCCACAAATAAGAGGCATGAAGGCTATCATTGAATTGGACTGTTCTTCAAAGCAAAATGGACATAGCCTGTCTATAGGGACATTTGTAACATAAAAATTATCTTGAAGAAAGGACTCCAAAAGTGTGTGACTGCAGGTTCCAGCCTGCCCACCATCGTCCTTGTCAAGTCTTCCATCATGAAGTAGTTACCAGAGGCACCTGACTTATAATAGAAAACAAATCCTAGTGCCAAGCCCCTCAGAAACAACCCACTGCTTTGTTTTTATGTGGGAGGAAGTGAGTGGAGTGGGGCAGGGAATCATCTAGCCAAGCTTTAACTTGTATTCAGTGGGAACGCAATTTACATTTCCTGGGTGTAAAGAGCGCTTCTTACTCCAAAGAGAAACAAACCTTCCCTCGTGTTTTTGCAGAAAGTGCATGGAAAGCCTTCATTTCCCCCACCATTTAATTCTCCATTTACCTCAGCAAAAAAAACTGGAATGCAACAGCCTCAAAGACAATGCGTAGTGAGCTTTTCTCATTCATAAAGTAAACACATGTGTCTGTGAGGAATGTTCTTACTGGGCCACCATATTAACCTCGTCCCATGTAAAACCCAAATCTCACCACCGTGGTCAGTGTGTGGGTGGTGAGTTTCTACTTGTGCTTATTTTGGGCAAATCCCAGCAGGGAATCTCTGCCTGTCTCTGGCATGGGAAGCCGGGTTGGGTATGCCAGCTTCAAGATCATCATTCATGTTCTGGAATTGGATGCATGTGGCTCAGGATATTGGACACATGTGGCCATTTAAGAAAATGACTTGTATATTTAAAAGAAAAAAGCCTTTCATTCCTTGCTATAATTTTGACCCTAAGACAACTTAACACAAAGTTCAAATTCTGGAGATAAAGGCCCACTAAGCCTGGAGAATGGGCTAGACCTTCACAGATGAAAAAGCTACAGGACCATTTCATGAATATACAAATGTTAATGAAAATAAATGTGATGTTTAGGTGAGAGGACAAGTTTATATTGTGCAGTGGACGGTATTCTTTTCCTTTTTTTTTTCTTTTTGTAATTTATTTATTTAAATTAATTTTTTTACAGCCTGATCCCAGGCCCAACTCCCCTCTCTTCTGAGTCCCACCCTCATACTCCATCCCCTACCCTCCCTCTCCTTTTTCTCAGAGAAGGGGAGTCCCCCAAAGGAAAATCTACCCACCCAGGCACCTCAAGTCACAGAAGCGCTAAGTGCACCCCTCCCAGTGGGAATTATCAAGGCAGTGGCAGGCAACAGAGTCAGAGACAACCCCTGCTCCCACTATTCAGGAACCCATATGTTGAGCACACTGCACATCTGCTACATATATGTAGGGGTTCTAGGTCCAGTCCATGCATATTCTTTGGTTGGTGGTTCAGTCGCTGTGAGCCCCCATGGGCCAGTTAGCTGACTCTGTGGGTCTTCTTGTGGTCTTCTTGACCTCTACAGCTTTCTCTATACTCCCTCTCTCTCACTCTTCCACAGAACTCCAAGAGCTTGGCCTATTGGTTGACTGTGGGTCTCTGCATCTGTTTCCATCCACTGCTGCATGGATCCTCTCAGAAGACAGTTATGCTAGGTCCCTGTCTGCAATTATAGCAAAGCATCATTAATTAATAGGCCGTCTTCCATGGGGTGGGTCTCAAGTTGGGCCAGTCATTGGTTTACCACTCTTTCAATCTCTGTTCCATCTTTATCCCTATTCTTCTTGTAGGTAAGACAAATTTTGGGTCTAGGGTTTCATAGGTGGTGTACCCTTCCTCCATTAGAAGTGCCTTGTGGCTAAAGGAGGTGGCTACTTCAGGCTCTTTGACTGCCTGCTGCTGGAAATCTCGGCTAGGGTCACTGCCATAGACTCCTGAGAGCCTCCCTGTCCCAGAGATGCCCTCCCACTGATTTCCTGTTCTCTATCCCAGTCCTCCTCCCACCCCCACCCCAACTCTCCACACACCTTATGCCCAACCCACTCCATTACCCTCCTGATCCCTCTCTCATTTATTTCCCTCCCTCCATCTACTTCAGATGTCTATTTTATTCCCTGTTTTGAGTGAGATTCAAGCATCCTCTCTTGGGCCCTCCTTGGCTTCTTTGGGTCTGTGGATTGTAGCATGGGTATCCTATACTTTTTGGCTAATCTCCACTTATAAGTGAGGACATACCATGTGTGTCTTTCTGTAACTTTCTCACTAAGGATAAACCTTTCTAGTTCCATTCATTTGCCTGCAAATGCATGATTTCTTTGTTATTAATAGCTGAGTAGTATTTCATTGTGTAAAAAACAAACAAACAAACAAAAAAAAAACTACATATCTTTATCCATTCTTCAATTGAGTGACATCTAGACTGTTTCCAGTTCTGGTTATAACAAATAAAGTTATCATGAGCATAGCTGAGGAAGTATCATTGTGGTATGGTGGAGCATCTTTTGGGTACATGCCCAGGAATGATATAGCTGGGTCTCAAGGTAGACCTATTTTCAATTTTCTGAGAAACCTCCAAATTGATTTCTACTGTGATTGTACAAGTTTGCACTCGAACTAGCAATTGGGGAATGTACCCCTTACTCTGTATCATTGCCAGCATGTGCTGTCACTTGAGTTTTGATCTTAGCCATTTTGGTTGGTGCAAGATGGAATCCTAGAGTTTTTTTTTTTTTTTTTTTTTTTTTCATTTCCCTGATGACTACGAATGCTGAACATTTATTTAAGTGTTTCTCAGCTGTTAGATATCCTTCTGTGGAGAATTCTCCGTTTAACTTTGTACCCCATTTTTAAATTGGGTTATTTGGTTTGTTGGAGACAAATTTCTTGAGGTCTTTATATATTTTGAGTATTAGCCCTCTGTCAGATATATAGTTTATTTACACAATGAAATACTACTCAGCTATTAATAACAAAGAAATCCTTTCCCAGTCTGTAGGCTACTATGTTGTCCTATTGACAGTGTCCTTTGCCTTACAGAAGCTTTACAGCTTCATGAGGTCCCATTTATTAAATGTTGATCTTAGTGCCTGAGCTGTTGGTGTTCTGTTCAGGAACTGGTTGAGCGTAGGATTTCAAGACCAATCTGGGCAGCACAGCAAGTCCTCTCTCTCTCTCTTCCTCCTTCCATCCCTTCTTCCCTCGTCCTCTTTTCCTATGTAAATATGTGGGGGGTGTGTGTGTGTGTGTGTGTGTGTGTGTGTGTGTGTGCGCGCGCGTGCTCATGGGTAACAAAATCCAACCAGCAACAAAGATAAACACTTAATGATTTTCAGGCGTGGGGATGTGATGAAACATCTTCCTGGTGTGCAAGAGGCTTTGAGTTTACTGTCACACCCTCATTACCCTCATACATACATTTTTTTTTCTTCCTTTATGTATTTTTTCTCCTCTTTCTGTGTACTCTTCATTGGAAGTTTGTTTGCCTCACATACCTTCAACATGCATCTTTATGTGAATGAAAGCAGTGAGACTCCCTCACAGCTCTGCTTCCCTCTTGAGCATCGCAGCTGCCTCCAGGAAGTCCCACCTGAATGGCTCACAGTAATTTCAAACCCATCTGCTCTAGTTTCATTCTGTTGCTGTGAAAAGTACCATGACCAAAGTAACTCAAGGAGGGGAAAGGGTTTATTTGGCTTACATTTCCAGGTCACTAGCCATCAGTGACGAAAGCAAGGGTAAGAACTGGAGCAGCAACTTAGAAGTAAACTTTCTTGCTATTCCACACTACATTACCTCCAAACATGGAACTTGCTCTGCCATCAAAGAGATGTAACAGAAACCATAATAGATGCTGTTTATTTGCTGGCCCACAAGCTCATATCTAGCTAACTCTCTTATATAGTCCAGGATCTGGTCTATACCTGTCCAGAGAATAATGCTGCCCTCAGTGGGCTGGGCTTTTCTACGTTAATTAACAATCAAGGCAATCCCCCACAGACAGGCTCACAGGTGAGCTCTTATCTTGGCATCCCCTCAATTGAGATTCCCTTCTCAAGAGACTCTAGGCAGTGTCAAGTTAAAAGTTAAGGTAGGAAACTATTGTTTCTACAATATTATTAATATTTTATAGTGTGCTTTCTCATTTAGTCTAGTTTTTATCCTGGAGTGCCAAATCCAGCTAATACTGCCTTACTCTTCCCTCTCTCCCTGGATAAACTATTTTGACTCTGACAGCCCTCACTTCAATCTCAGTTTGAACTGTGTTTTCTAATATATCGCCCGAGCTATGTCCCCTGAGGACTCTGTAGGCTTGCTTTCCTTTTCTCGTCAAGTCAGTTCCCTCTCCAGGTTTTGCCACTTTGGTTTAATGGTTATAGAAGCATCTCTTTCTCATTCCAGCTCACAATGGGGATAGTAATATCTTGTCCTTGCTATGGGTGTTAGCTCCATAAAATTCCTGTAATGCCCTCCATTGTCTAGAAGATGAATGTCAAAGAAATAAAACAAGTGAATTAATTGATGAAAGAACTGACCCAGCATGATGTGATGAGTTAAATGGTTATGACATTGTCTACAGAGCTTTCTCGGTTATTACAGAGTGGTCATGACACCATAGGTCTTGACCCTTTCCCATTGTCATGTGATAGGACTAGTGTGGTCATTTGATTGAAGCCACATCGATCAAAGCTATCTCCTTTGTTTATTGATGTTAAAACAAACAGGAGGCTACCCTCTCATTGACATCACAAAAATAAATGTATATAATGTTCAGACTACAAGATTTGTAAGACTTACCTATTGTAAGCAAGTACAACAAAAACAGGGCAAAAAAAAAATATGAGAGAAATGTGTTAGAGTCCTAGAGCCACAGTTCCCTGTAACACCCTGTCTTTTGGATCCTGTGCTCCTCTCTTTAGTCTTTGAGCCACCTCAGGGAGCTTTCAAGCTGAATGAATTTCCTACTATTTCTCTGAAGCTGGAATTTTTATTTTGCTATGTTTAGTCTTTGATTTTGGTTTCCCTGAATGGTCCAAATCATTAGCTAATTGATACATTTATGTTTAGTCCCTTAGAAAGTATAAGTATTATTTTTTTCCTAGTAAACCCCATGACCACTTTGTAAATTTTCCTTGCATAAAGTTCCAACCTGGTCAAATACAAATCTAAAACACTCTGGGTGATCTTTGTAATCAGCAGATTTTGTCTCTGTTCTTTCCTGTTCTACCTTTTAAGGATGCTCTTCTTCCATGCATTTTCTATTCCATCTATCAAAATGCTGTCTGTACTTCAAGACAGACTTCATATTTTATTTCTTTTTACATCCCTCAAGCCAGAAAAAGTATCTCCTTATTAAACTACATAGTCCTCATGACTTCTTGTGCCTTTGCTTGCATTTTAGATAAATATGCCTAACAGGACATGGATTCATCCATAGCTCTTTATATTTTTGTAGAATTTCCCTCCTAGTTCTATGCACACAAATGTTCAATAAATATCTATTGAACAAATACTGACATTAGTGCATGGTTTTTCAAGAAGTAAATGAATCTCTCAATATGAAGACAAAAGATGCACTAATTTATGTTTCCCTCACCTTGGGATGTGCTGCCACACAACTTTAATCTGCACTCAGGAGACAGAGGCAAGCAGATATCTGTAAATTTGAGTTGATCTTGGCCAACATAGTAATCTTTAAGCTATCTAGGGTTACATTGTAAAAATTTTCCTCAAATGATATTTTTTAAAAATCAGAAAATGTTAGTGAAATATTTTGATGACACAAGCACACTCTTGTACTTCAGGCACATGCTTATACACATCCACAACTCCCTTTCTGAGAAAACCTGTACAGAACATAAAATAGAAATGTGATTTTAAGAAAACTACAGTCTTTGAAAGTGGTAATGCAGACTGTTAGAAAATTACTGTTAAATATGTAGAAATATTTACCGCACACACATAATTACATCTCGCGGGTGATTGGAAACAACAAACCCACAAGCATACGATTAAGATAGGTGAGATATCACCTCTGAAAGTGGGGAAACACCCCAAAATATTTTTGTAAGTTCATGCACATCTGTTTAAGAATTTTAAAATGTATTTTCCAAAAGTAATTTCCGGAATCCTTTGAGAATCACGTTGTCTTTCATGTTTGTGGTTCAAGTGTATCCAGTTGGCTCTGCTACCTCAGGCAAAGTATGAGCTAACAACAGACAGGCAAATCCACAAAGCCATGAGTTTGGAAGTGATTGACTTGCTTTGGTGGTGAAGATAAAATTAGTGAATCAGACTTGGGCAGAGAGATAGCAAGGCAACGACAGCTGGTCAATAACTTTTTTAAAAAATGTACATATGGATAAGAATGGAGTATAGTTGGGCTTTTCTTTCTTAATGTGATTTATCTGGAGGTGTGCCATCAAGTGCTTTTTAATCCAAGTTCATGGAGATGTTGACAAGGTGTTGTCTCAAATCTGCACAAAAGAAAAATATCTGGCCTTACCTCAACCTACTACATGCTTCCCCTTTAAAATAAAGTTAAAGAAAAAAAAACCACACACATTATGTAGTAGGGACACATCAAAGCAATTTGTGAGTCACCCGACTCATTGATCCATTCTTTCAGCAATCACCAAGAGCCCGTGACATGCCAGCCATCATGATGGATGGTCAGGGAAATTAACAAAAATGAAATATGGTCCTTGCTCTTAAACTTTGCTCCTAGCCAAATAGAAAAAGAAGAACTTTAATATAGCAAAGTTATAAAAATATCAAAATACATTAGATAGAACTACAGTGAGGCCAGACACAGTGCTAACCTGTTGACACATTATTCTTACCGATTACCCTATGGGTTGATTTTCATTCCAGCTTTACCAGTGTGGAAACTGAGTCTTGAAGAACTTAAGCATCTTGTTTAAAACTCACATATTTTTAATTCTAGTCCTAGGATTTGAGTATACTGTGGATTTTGCCCTCCTTAGAGGTTACGATTTTAAGCATGGGATGAAAAGAAAGCACAAAACAAAGGGATGATTTGTGGTCCTAGTTAGTCATAAACTAAATATGGAAAAGAAGGGAGAGTTTGCTTATGAAATCAAAGGAGACTGAGTGGATGGCGTGAACATCTTTCCCAAGATCCACTTGAGGTGTCACGTGTACATAATCACTTTGGGCCTTCAAATGGTCTTTTAGTTTTATATCTACTGTGGAAGCTCACTTTATTTTTTAACTTTTAAAAATACTTATTTATGTTTATGAGTGTTTTCCCTACTTGTCTTTAGATACACCATGTGTGTGCCTAGGGTCCCTAGAGGTCAGAAGAGAGCATTGGGTCCCTTGAAACTAGACTCTTGAATAGTTGTGAACTATCATGTGAGTGTAAGAGAACCCAGGTTCTCTGAAAAAGCAACAAGTGCTCTTAACTGAGGAGCCGTCTATCCAATCATGGAAACTCCTTGGAATATCAAACAAAGGGAAATCTTTCCCCTGTCCTCTAAAGGCTTCCATACCTAGAAAGTAAAGGAAAATAAAAAGAAGAAATCCAGAATAAAAAAGATTTTTTTGTAAAGATTCCTGCCTCTATTAGGGTAATTCATTTCAACATCTATTGGTTTCAAAAATTTTACTGAGTTCCATTTATTTTTGTGATTCCATACCTAGGAAACCTCAGCAAAGTCATTAATGTTTCTGATATACATGAAAATAAACCAAAATTTGCAATAAGATCTACCTTGTCTGGCTTATGCTTGAAAAATAAATGTGTGAGTGCCCTGAATGAAACTGTTTATAGAGATTAGGTGTGGTCATGTTCATAGCTACAGAATACAGCATACAGCTAACCCTCAGACCTCTCCAGGCTCTGCTGGGTCCTATGGATAAGCGAAGAAAGGCTTAAATTGGAGTGTTGGCTAGACTCCCTTCTTATCTGGAAACCCAGAGAACAATCTGTTTCTGAGCTTACTGTGGTTTTGGCAGAAATTGAGTTATTGTCATTGTCGTGCTAATGTTCTTGTGTCCTTGTTGCTTGTCAGCTTGCTCTTTGCTGCTCTTCATTCCAAGTTGTCCACATTCCTTCCCCACTGGCTTTCTCCATCTCCAAAGTCATCAATGGGGCATGGAGTCCTGCAACACTGGTCTGTAACCCCAGTGTTGGGGGAAGGGATATGGAGAGGTGGGTCACTGTCTGGACTTGCTGGCCTGCCAGCCTGACTCAAGCAGCATGCTTCAGGTTCAGTGAGAAATCTCAGAAGAGTAAGGTGAAGTGTTGAAACAGGCCAAGATCTGAATGCATAGGCTCACAGAACCACACGTACACACACACACACACACACACACACACACACACACACACACACACGCACATGAAAGTATTGAACATATTTAAAGCTCTTCCACGTAATTTGCTCTCATTCTCTCTGTGCTTCTCTGCATCTCTGCCTTACGGTGTGACACATCCTCTGTTCCTAAGGAGTTTCTTATGACCGTACTTTACAATCCTTTATGTTTTTACCATATGTTAGGGAATGACCGCTTCAGTAGGCTAAGATGGCTGAATACGCATGGCTCATGACTCTAATTTCTAGCCATGGTTCTGGCGACACTGCCTTTAAGCTGTCTTCATGGCTTGCTTCTTCCCAGAACCTGAAAGCCAGACAGAAGGTCTGCTGGTACACTGCCAACTCTTTAACAGATCTCAGAGTTTTGTCACCAGATCCCACGGGGTGAAATAGAATTTTACATAGCAGTTAGCTATATACATGTAAACGCACAGTCATATACAGGTAGGAAGAAAACTGTCAACAATTTGCTCTTGTTATGTGTACTTGATATATGGCTTTCTTTCTTTTGTCCCATTTTGTTCTGTTTTATTAACTTAGATCAAGCTTGCCATAAGCCACTGAGTTGATGCCATGACTCAGTAATGGAGTAGGACATGGAAGTAGAAACTGTCTCTCTGGATCTAGAGAATGAGAGTTAAAGGATATCAGTGGCTTTCTCTCTAAGCCAAAGAATCAATGGACAATCCTGATTTGAAATGTATGAAGCTCTCGAAGTTTGAGGCTTAGCTGGAAATTACTGTCTTAGCCCTCTGTGAGGACTGATTTCCGTTGTCAGCTTGACTAGATTTAGAATCTCCTAGAAGAGGCATCTCTGGGTATATGTGTGAGGGTATTTCGAAGAAGTTTAATTAAGGAGGGAAGAGACAGGTCGCTTTATTCAGGGAGAAGGAAGATATTAACTGAGCACGAGCAATAATCACTCTTTTCTTACCTATGGCAAATAATGCCAGGATGGACTGTGGTCTCCTAAGCCACAAATCAAATTGTTTTTGTCAGCTACTTTGTCACAGCCACAAGAAAAGTAATGTATTCATCCTTATCTACCACTTTTCCCTCTCTTGCCACATTTTGCTGCCCATATAGGGAGAGTGTTGTCCAAATGATGAATGCCAACTGGACTTTTCACTTTAAGTCATGTAGGATTTTTAGAATGGAAGCCTGGATATATGGTTGACAAGTCCAGGGAATGATAAATGAAGACATTGAAAATACGTGAATGCTCCTTGTTACGTAGTTGCACGCTCACTCGTGGTATTATTCCCTATTTCTTAAAGAGGAGTTTGAGAAAGGTTTCAACCATGTAGCCTAGGCTGGCCTCAAAGCTATAGTCATGCTCTAGCCTCACCTTCCTGAGTGCCAGCACCCACCGCAGTACACAGCACTTCTTTATTCTTTTCATATGCCATAATTTTTCATAAGAAAACACGGTAGGATGAAAAGAAAATATATAAGCCATTCTACATCAAAAACAAGCTATTCAAGGAGATGTGTGAAAGGAAATCTTATTTTCAGTGATCCAAGGTAGAAGGCTTAAGACCCAGGCTCCAGTCTCGTTTTTGTTTTTAATGGAAGCTAAATGCTTATTTATGAGCTGTCATTCCTATCATCTTTTCATCTTCCTCTGAAAGGCATAATGTTGATAAAAGCTAAAATCTGCAAAGGATGCATCATCTACTACATACTACAAAACTAAAGTTACCTGCATATTTAAAATGTATCTGCCCAACTGGCTTAGATAGTTGCTCAAAGCGGGGATACCACATAGACTGTTCAGCTAAACTGTGCAGTGTGATACTGCCAAGAAAACAAACAGATACAGGGATCAATTGCAAGTCTCTGGCCTTACTTCTGAGGTCTGTTGTCTCATAGAATACCGAGGAAAGACGTGCCTTGCCGCTTGGGTCATTGGGCTCTGTGACAGATCAGCTGTCAGTGTGAGTTCATTCCATCTTCCCTTCACCCTATCATTAAGCAGCAGGACGGAGATGGCTGTGTAACAGCTCCTGGAGGCTTGAGGATGGAGACTCTAGAATGTAGATTACTCAGCAGAACTCTCTCATGAATCTGCAAGGCACAGATACTCATCATCCTCGCAGGTCAGACACTTGTGTGTGCAGGCTGCTGCATAGTAGCCACAGGGCTGCACAGTTCCAGGCCTTTTAGATACTGGTGGATAACTGCAAGCGAGCAGTAACATACTGTCCTTATGGGTCAGCCCTACCCTATGGTGTTATATATAGTTTTTCAATCTCTACTGTAAAACTACCTATGTCTCAGCCTTCTGCTAGTTCAGCTAGCATCAAAAAGCCAGAATCTATAGGAAACATTTGCAAGATGTATAGAAAGAGTGAGCAAGGCTGAGAATGATGTAAAGAGGTGGCGCTGTGGTGTGTGGGGGGGAGTCATTGAGCAGATAAGGGCACTGCAGTGGCATTGGGTAATCCTGTGATAGAACTTTGGTCTTAGCTGTCTATTGTGCTGCAAGGTTTGCCTCTAGAAAGCAACCTAGTTTTGAATAAAAATGTTCCCTATAGAATGAGTTGTGTTTATCTTCACCCCCAAACTCACCTGCAGGATTTCTGTTCTAATTTGCTTCCTATCGCTGTGACAAACTGCCATTACTCAAAGGAAAGAGTTTGTTTGTCTGTTATTCCAGGCCACAATCCATCGTTGAAGAGAGTCAGCTCAGGAACCTACAGGCAGAAACTGGGACAGAGGCCATGGCGGTATGCTATTTACCTGTCTGTTCTTCAAGGCTTGCTCTATTTGCTTTCTCATATAACACAGGGCCACTTTCCCAGGAGTGGAACTATCCACACTGCACTAGGCTCTTCCACATCAATAGTTAATCAATAAGGTGTCTCCAAAACATGCTCACAGGTCAGCCTGATGGAGAACATTTTTCAGCTGAAGTCCCCTTCTGCCAGATGGCTCCAGTTTGTATCAAGCTGATAGAGACTAACCAGCATAGTCTCAAAATGTGACTGTGTTAAGAGACTTGACTTTTAAAGAGGTAGTTAAAGGGATGGGATAGCCCAGTGACAGAACACTTGCCCCACAAGCAAAAGGTCTTAGGTCAATTTCCAGACCCAGAAACAATTCATTAGCACCAATACAGGCCCCATAACAATTCCCAGGACTGCAAGGGATTAAGGGAAAAGACCTAATTTACCAGCTCCAATGAAATTAGATTTGTAGACTATTCTTTACCTCTAATTTCTTTGTCTTTATCTAGCTTGTGAGGATCAGGTTTTCTCTCCAACCCTTGAATGCTATGATTTAATATGGACCAGGCCACTGTTGCTGTTTGCATGTACATGTGTGTCCCAGAGTCTCACACGTAGAGTGTTGAGCCCCAGTGGAGTAATGTCGAGGGGCATCTTTAAAAGAGGCTCTGAGAAGGTTAGGTAGACCTGTTGGGAATGCACTCCAAGAGTGGGACCGAAGAAGCGCTCGCTCTTGGGTCCCTGCATCAGTTCTCTTGAAAGTGAGTCATAAAAGAGGAAGAGTGGCCACTGTCCAAGCTTTTGTTTTCCGTCTATACATGAGCCACGCTTCTTGAAATTTCACCTTCTTCAACACGGAGCTAAATAAACTTCTCTTGCTGAGTGACCTGGCCATAAATACTGTATTACAGAAATAAAAATTAGGCTGTTACAATGACCCCTCTCTTGCATACTGCCTCCTTTGTTCTTATCTTCTTCCTTGGCTTCCTCTAAAACCTTAAATACTTTTCATCTGTTACTCAGTATCCAATCCCAAATGTTTTGTAATTTTTGATGCCTTCTCTATAACCTGCAGTCATTGAGGGTCTGACTAATTGAAACATGGCTTGCATCTTCCCACTCCAGGTTAACCTTCTCACCAGTCCTGCCGCTTCTTACATCCCATCATGTCCAGTATGATCATCCATGCCCACTTTGTGCATTCAAAGTACATAGGGCCTCCATATAATTTTATCTCTTTTACCCAAAGCATGACAGGTGTGTTTTATTTTTCCTTCCCCCCTCCATTACATCCTATTGATACAACATAGGATTTTAATAACTTTTCCTGATGTAATACATCCTACTTTTAGAATTTCTTTTTTCACTCATTGAACAAGTTAATGGCAATGCGTGCCATATGTAAAGCAGTAGAAAACCAAAAATGGAACATATAAGGTCATGGCTTAAAAATAGTTCATATTGCAGCGTGGCGAACAGATGACACATCTCTGTGAAGCAGCCATGCTTATGAGAATGCCTGACAACAATATGAAGTCAACGGATAGAAAATGGACATGAGCAAGTAGCCATGGGACCGGCTAGAGAGGAGCAGCCTGCTCGACACTGTGAAAAGGCCTAACAGGAGAATTGCTGTGGATGGCCTTGTTGAATGAGGAGTTTTAGAAGAAAAATTGGAACAATACATACCCAGGCTGGGAGAAGAAGGTGAGGGATGGGAGGAGACTATGTATATGTTTGATGAAAGCAGGTGAAGCTGTCTGGAGGAGATAGAGAACAAATTTGTATGTGTAGTCAGGATGTCAGGAAAAGACAGAAAAATAAATTAGGTCATACTGAGAAGATTCTTTTTGTTTGTTGGTTTGTGTTTTTGAGACAGGCTTTCTCTTTGTAGCCTCAGTTGTCCTGGACTCAATTTCTAGGCTGGCCTCGAACTCACAGAGATCCTCTGTCTCTGTCTCCCAAGTGTTGGGATTAAAGGCATGTGCCTTTAATCCTGTGCCCAGCTGAGAAGAGTCTTGACTATAACATTACAAAGTGTATACCTCATCTGTAGACAATGACATATTCCTTCAGTATTTTAAGTCACAGCCATGCTAACATTTCCTTTTCAAAAGGCATGTCAGAAAACGGTCCCTTGAAGAGGTCAGAGCTGTCGTGTTAGTCCTAGATTCCACTAATTCTGAATGGTGTCATGGACACCAACAGTTCAGTATAACTTTAAATTGTGTGTGTGTGACTTTGAGCATTGTTTTCAAATTAAGGAATTGAAGCTTGACACTGTCTAATAAAAATAAAATGTGAGCTGCATATGTAATCTTTAACTTTCTTGTCATCACTTCGAAAGTGAAAGGAAGATGGGGGAGATGGCTCAGTGTGGAAGTATGCTTGCTGTGCATGAAAGAGGATATGAGATCTGTTTAAATAAAAAGCTAAGCCTCACCACGAGTGCACAGGTAACCCCAGTTCCAGGGGAAGAGGAACAGGGGAATCATTAGGACTTGCTAGCTCCAGGTTGAGTGACAGACCTCATTTCAAGAGAGGAAGAGTGAGACTGATAGCCAGACACTTGACATCCTTCTCTGGCTTATACTCTCCTCCCTACCCAATCCTCCTCCCTCCTCCCCGCCCCCGCCACAGAGTGAGGAAGTGGGAATGAGACAGGTGAGATTAATATTAAAAACCTTTCAGTGAGTTGTTTCATTCCATATTTTCAAGGCATTATCATTTTAACACCATGCAAAAATTAATAGTGAGGGCCAGAAATGTGGCTCAGTGGGAAAGGACACTTGCTGCCAGGCTGGCAATCTGAGTTTGATTTCTGGAAAGGAGGGAACTGACTGCTAAAAGTTGTTCTTTGACCTCTATGCGAAAACACACACACACACACACACACACACACACACACAACTAACTAAATATAAAATAAAACTTTTAAATTAATAATGACTTGTTATACACTTTTTTTTCCTTTTGAAATCAGTTGAGGATTTTATACTAATAGAATATCTTAATTTGGGCTCAGAGACAAGGTGGATTAAAAATTACTAAGTAATCAAGTGTGGTGGTGTGCACCTGTTATCCCTGCACTTTGGAAAGCCTGAGACAGGAGAATTACACGTTTACAGGTAACTTGGGTTATGTTGCAAATTCCAGGTCAACCTCTGCTGCAGAGCAAGCCCCTGTGTCGAGAATAGAACAAAACAAAAGAAAATTAAGAACAACTGAGTTAATGAAGTTGCTGAAAAAAAGTGGGGAAAGAGGACTGAGTTGGAATGATGGTTTTGTTGATCTCTTTTGACAGAGATCGAAAGATTTTATTTAATCCATAGCAACTGTCCCACCCAAAGGCCGAAATGACTCAAAAACATCTAAATAGGAGTTGGTCATCTGCTGTAGTGGAAGACAAACTGAGGGTAAGGCAGATCCTGTCCGGGTAAGTGAGCTGTTGAAGCAGCCACTTCCCTCCCCTACGACACACTCATCAACCCCTTTGTCAGAACTGTAGTCCAAAAATCTAGTATGATGCTGTTGCTCACACCCTTGATGCATGGGCCTCACCATTGCTCTCCCTACCTGACACAGCCTGTCAACTCCTGTTCCCTCTGAGGCTTGATAGAAAGACAGAGGAGGGTAAGGGAAGAAGGGGGAGGAGAAAGGTGGAGGAGGAGGAGGAGAAAAGAGCCAGCTTCCCCCTGAGAAGCTATGTCCTGTTTTCTGCAGGCTCAGAACTCCCATGCCCCTTACATCCGACAGGTTAAGACTATGATCCCTGGATAAGTAGAATCTATGTCCCTACCAAGCCTGAAGAAATTAAATGTATGTTCAGCCCTTGGGATTAAGGGATCTAATTCTCAGAGGGTGCATTAAAGCTGGATATAAGGGCAAGGAGAACTATGGGAACTCAAGAATGAAAAGAAGCAGAATCTACTTGGAGACTCTGACCACCAGAAAACTAAAAACTCCAGGACAGGGGTTCAAGAGATAACTCAGAGATTTAGAGCACTTGTGGTTCTTCCAGAGAATTGGGGTTTGATTTCCAGGATGCACAGGGCAGCTCACAGATGTCTGAAACTCTACCTCCAGGGAAACTACCACCCTCTTCTGGCTGTTGATGCAGATGCCAGGCACACTCTTGAAACACCCCTAAATGTAAAATAATAAAATAATTAAACAAGAATTTCAGAACAATTATTAACAATTAACTCTGACAATTTTTTTTGTCAGAGTTAACCAGCACAGGGATATTTTTTTAATATATCAATATTTTATGTTAAAATAACAATGAACTAGACCTAAGGCCTGAATGTCCATGACTTTGTGTAGGACTCATTCATTTGCTCTGATTTTTTTTTTTTTAAGAATCTCAACACAAATTGCATGTAGTGAAGGTGGCCCACCTTCCCCACATTCCTGTGACCTACAGATTCATTGTATGACACGTAGACCTGCCAGGTGCCTCAGGAAGCAGTTGCTCTCATTTTGATTACTTAGCAACCCTTGAAGATGTGATGCATGAAGACAATGACCCACCATTCTCTCCTAAAGAATCCTACCCCTACCTGTTTTCCTCGCTTCCCAACAGCATCCATGCTCTTTTTTTTTTTTTTTTTTTAATTATTTATAATTATTATTATTATTTTTTTCAATGCAGTTTATTCAGGAACATTGAACAATCCTCGGACCCCGGGGAAAGCCAGCCCACAGATTAAATAGCCTCTGGGTAGCCAACCCAGGCGTGCCACGGGGGCAATGCAGATAGGTCCACATACATGGAAGCAAGCCAGATCCTCGGCCTTAGCCAAATGTGGAGTTGTTCGTGACAGAGAGCACTCACCATCGGGAAGGTGGAGGGCGGAAACCAGCTCCATCTTTAAGGCATAGCATTCTGCAGCTCTCTACAGTTCCCCCTTTTTGTTTTAGACGCATCAGGCAAGAGTAGAGGTCTGATCTCTGATATTAGAAATAAATTGGGACTTTGTACAGATGTTCATTTAGGTGTCATCCACCCAAAGAGCATCGGACCCGTCCGATACCTTTTTCTCAGAGGCGGGACCTGGGGCATCAACCCGCATGCAATCAGACATGCTCTTCTCTGGGTCCAAAGCGGCTGACCCTGAGTGCAGTGCTTAGCCTCGCATCCTGAGCGTATCATTTTAGCTTTTTATGGTATCCAACCATGCTTGGGGAGAATGCCTTGCTTCAAGCATCCATGCTCTTAATCATCATTGGGTTTTGTTTTTAATTATTATTAAGAAATAAAAAGTGTATGTGTGGGGGTGGATTTTGCCCACATCTGTGCACCACATGAGCACCTGGTGTCTTTTGAAGCCATTTAGTCCATGGGAACTGAAGTTGCAGACATTTCTGAGCCATTATGTAGGTACTAGGAACCGGACCCAGGTCCTCTGAAAAAGCAACCAGTGTCACTGAGGTATGTCTCCATCCAGAAAAGCTCGTTCTCTTTTAAGGAACTACACCTTTGCTTCCTAGTTGCTAGTCCTTGATTTTTTTTTTTCTGAAGCCGTTAATCTCTAGTTTGGTTGAGTGGAAGCTAAAAGAACTCTTTAGGCCTCTGTGTGTGACATCACAGAGCTGTGTCCACCTCTGCGGCCACCGGGTGTCTAATTCCATGTGCTGGCCCTCAGTAACACTTGCTATTGAGTTTACCAGTTGCCAGCCAAGGTATTTTGCTCACTTTCCTTATTCTTCTCCCTGTCCCCATGTTACCTGATGACCCTAGTGAACCCACCTTAGCTGACTTTTTCATACTACACAGACTTCACATTAAATAGACATGAGTATGTCTTGCACACAGCTTGCTTTCCTGAATATACTGAAGACTGAGAACAGGTCCCCTCTGTCCTTCGGCATTTAGCTCTAGTAGCAAACTGAGGCATCTACTCAGGACAATGAGTAATTCCTTATTTCCTTGCTTCCCTCAAGTCAGCCTGTTTATTTCCATCTCTGAGGACTTTTCTTTCTTTCTTTCTTTCTTTCTTTCTTTCTTTCTTTCTTTCTTTCTGTCGCTTTCATTAGGAAAACAAATGTCTTCCATTTTTTTTTTCATACATTTTTCAAACTATATTGTTTGTGGCTGCTGTTGTCGCAAGCCACTCAGTAAATCTGGGGACCGTCCAGCTTCATGCCAGTTGTCCCTACAGAATAATTAACAGTGACTCCTTTTGAAATCAAAAGCATCTTGGTTGAGAAGATGAATGTTTTCAGAACTCAAAGGCTGAACAATGAATCTTTTCATCGACTTTGAGCCTTCCTCATGTCACTGTCACCGCTCCACCCTACAACTCATGTAAAATGAATGTGAAAATGTGGCCCTCTCTAGGCCGGGGTATATAACTGGGGGGAAGGGCATTGGCCTAGCATGTTTGGGACTCTGGGGTTTAGCACAGAGAGAGGGAGAATGGTAGGGGGTGGAATGAGAGATTGGCGGCTCTAAGTTTCTAAAACATGCTCTTATCCTTGGGAGAATCTTCTTTTTAAAATTAACAAGTACCCACACTTACCAGCTAATACCCTACCCTAATGGCTAAAAGATAATACAGGCAAAACTGTTGTTTACTGACACCAATATTACTGTCAAAGTCTCCATCTACAGTAGGAATAGAATCAAGATTTTATCAGTTAGAGACTGATTAAAGTGGGCAAATACGTAGATGCATGATATGAATCCTACACATAAGTGTCATGTATACAAACATATATATACGCATATAAAATGGGAGCGCTGTGTTGTTTTAAATAGCAGCAATTCTTCTGGTAGGGAGCTGCAGTGAGATGGATTCCAAGTGAAATATTCTTTATTAATAGTGGTCACTCAAAAAGAGAGGAGCAGGAGCTCCAGTAGCAACCAGCAGAACAAAGAAAATCCCTTACTTATATAGACTTTGGGGTGGGGTGTCTGAGTGTAGCAGATTAGATAAGATATAACTCATAATTTAGGGAGATAATCCTATTGTTTCTCTCTATCTTGGGAATATTACATATTAGAAGCTGTCAGTCTCAGGAAGAAAAAGGGTGTGATCCCATCTACAGGTGGAGCATCTGTGAATTAACATGTATGTATGATTTATATATAATAATCTACATGTGATCCAATGTCTGAAAAATCTGATATTAATCAGTAGAGAAATTCTCACTATCCCTTTATACAATATTACAAATACATTTTACTTAAATTACATTAAATTTATTCAATGTTGCTTCCAATTTACTTTGCAGTAGTAAGTTACTTTTATTGGCAATGTATTAAATTTCACAAGTTGAATAATAAGCAGAAGAAAAAGAAGTAAAAATCAACTTAATCCTTAAATGGAAAATGAGCTTTAAATTGTAAAACAATGAAAGCAATACAGAAAAATATTCATATATTCATCTAGTGACCACAGGTACTTTAAAATCTAAAGGCTGTGTTTCCAGGCTAGCACATGTAAATTTATAGGGAAGTGATGTATTGGAAAATATGAATAAGAAAGCTGGCAAAGAGCTGACATTGCAAAGTACAAAGCTACTGAATGGATTCAGGAAAAGCACAGAAGAGTGGGTCCCCACTTCAGTCTGCCTCCTGGAACACCGTGAAGGGCCCCTTTCAGAGATTGCCATCAGGGAAAGCCAAGTCCTTGACTTACCCACAGAGAAGTTCAGGACAAGCCACTATGGCGCAGAACAGGGGATTAGGAAAAAAGGTGTTTTTAACATAGACTGAATGAGCATTACAGGTTGGATCCTGAGGTGCACAGAATAGGATTACAAGTGACAGAGTATCTGGAATTCTAGAATCACAAGACTTATAAGCAATTAGGATGTTTTCAGTGTAAATGAAGGTTGAGATTTAAAAAAAAGAAAAAACAATCTTGTAAGAGTGAGGCCCATCCTCAAGGTTACATACAATCAGGCCTTACTAGTGGTTTATTGCTATCGTAATATTCTTAGTTTGAAAATATTTTGCTTGTGCATGTGTATTTTGTGTATGCATGTGTATTTGCATATCTGGTTGTGTCTAGGTGCACATTGGTGCATGGGTGTGAATACACATGTATTCACATGTGTGTGGAGGCTTGAGGTTGAAACCAGGCATCTTCCTCAATCACTCTCCACGCTATACGTCGAGACCAGATTCTTACTGAACCCATTTCAACTAGTCTGGCTAAGCAGCTTGCTCCACAGTCTTCCTTTTGGCACCTGGAATTACGGGTGGCCTCTGTGACCATGGAGTCTGGGGTCCAAACTCTGGTCCTCCTACAAGCACTTCTCTGGAAGGTCTGAAGGACCAAACTCTGGTCCTTCTCAAGCACTGTACCCACTGAGGCACTCTCTGGCCCCTCATTTGAAAACATTTTGAGCCAAAGCAAACGTTATCTTCATGCTGACAACCTTTACAGCAAATGTTGTTAATTTTCCTGGAAATCTGGGTTCACAGGTAGTGAAAGGCTTCAATGAGACTCTGTGAGGGAGTTAGTGGCTCCTTTCCCTCCCATTTTCTGTAGCATGTCCTCTATCCTACTTCACTAGGTCTTGAAAGTGAAAGGAGCGGGGTGTACACAAGCAGGCCCAGTGGCTACAACTGCTTCCTCGGATAAGATACACCAACAGTGCCGATGAAAACAGTCCACACGGTGTATCTCTTCCAGGGCTGCCTGCCCTTGGAGCGTGAGCACACAGCTGACCTTCAGTGTCTGTGTTTCGCTCTTTCAAGGTGGCAAGCATGGGGGATGGGCAGGAACTATGAATAAATTCATTGATAAAACCCATCAGTGGCTCCTTAACACACACACTCACACACACACATGCTCATTGTCAAGTTATTTCTCATTAAAAAAAAAAAACAGGGGAAATGGGGAAAAACAAATAAGCACACAGCAAACACAATTTGGAGCAAGAAATCATCATTCATTGAGTGCCAGTGTTAGAAAAGGAATGGGTCATCCTGGCCTGTGTGGCAATGTTTGGAAATAAGTTTCCCATGTATGGGAAGCCTGTGAGAACACTTGGTTCCACAGACCTTCCTTAGTATTCTCATGGCTTTGAAAGCCCATTTAAGCACCAGGAATGAGGAAGGCTGACCATTAGAAGCATAGGGGTTAGGACAATTATTTGTTCTCCAATTTTCATGGAAGTTTTTTATGAAGAAGTTGCTTATTTCTCATTTCTGTTTTTAGCTCTTGTCCTGGCTCAAGTGAAGGAATTTACATCCCTAAAAGCTTCCAGGTCTCTGGGGCACATGTTGGCCATGTGTTGAGATACAGTTCTAAGAGGAAGTTTCTGATACCTAGTAGCTAGAGTCATGACAGCATGACTACTCACCCTTCAGTTTGTAAGTTTGTACGTGCTACCTTTACAGTGCATGTCCAGTTTTATCCATGCATCTCAATTTTGTGTTTTTATTATTGAACATAAATAGGGCAAGGGTCAGAATATGGCCAAATTTACAACTTCGGCTGTTTCTAATAATTTCTCATAGCACCATTCTGCTTTAAAATATTCTTTTCTCTTTAGTAAAATAATTAAAATTAAAACCCATAAAATATTATTGCTGCTTATAAAGCTTTCTGATAGAAAGACAAAGAAAACCTGCAGAAATGAACTGGGGTCTGGAAAATATCTGAAATGTTTTTTTTTTCCTGGACTCAGAAAATTGTGAATATCCTTTAAGATTGTTGAAGAGGGTACTGAGGTATACAATGTAATTTATATGAATGCCTTGGGGTTTTGCACTATACTAGGCTCTGTCTCTAGGCCTATTCATGAGTATGTTGATTACAAGTAAACAAGCGAACAAAGAAACAATGTTAAATTAAAGAAAATACTACTAATAAGCAAGTAAGTTCAAAGATTCACTGATATATGAAATTCTACATTGGTTAAGTGACTTATAATACTGAATGACATCAACATGACAAAATAAGTATTATTTAAAAATTGAATATTCAAAAATCTAGAGCTAACAGTCATAACTCATCACTAACAACATCCAGAAAATACCATTGTTTTGATGATTTATTTATTTTTTTACTATTTCATAATGCAAATCTCTGACAATAAGTTAAGCATCTAACAAAAGAGGGTAGTTAAATGTGTCCATACTTGGGAATATTATGTAGCCACTACATGATTTATAAATTACCTCATTTGAACTTTATTAAAATATTTAGACATACTATGAAATAGAAAGCAAAAAGCAAGTTTAGCACACAGAGAAAACTCAAGTACAAAAGGAACAAATAGTAGAAAACAGCACTAAAATCTTAACAGATTGTGACTTTTAAATTAAATTTGGCCTCATAATTTCAGTAAGAGCGTCAACCAAGCAATACACAGCAAAGTGGAAACCTATCATTGAATTATAAAAACAGCCAAATGTCAGCCAGCCCCAAGCAGCCATGCATTAGCCAATGTCAGGCAGCCAGCTGATCAGACCATATCCAAGTAAGGCAAGGACGAGTGTAACCAATCAGATCATTCCTACCTTCCCCTCCCATCATGTTTGTAAACACTCCAGGGGATGTGTCAGCACAGAGCTCCCCACACTTCTTCTGCCTCAGTTAAGATCAGTGTGTGCATGTGTGTAGTTCTTTTAAAATTGGTTCTGATTCTTTAACTGTACACTTCTAAGTCATGAAATGCTTTACAATGGACTTGCATTATTTCACAAGTGGAAAGGTGTTTCTTGTAAAACAGCGGGCATGACTTCTGGAGTGGCACATTGGATTCTTGCTCTATTTCTTCAGTTTAGTGTGTGACTGAGGTTGATGGTTGATCTCCGTTGTCGGCCTGACACAGCTGGGAAGAGAGAGCCTCACTTGACAAATTGCCTCCTGGCCTTTGAGGCACGTCTGTGGAGGTGTTTTCTTGACTGTTAAACGATGGAGGAGTGGCCCTCTGAGCGTGGTGCCTGGGCAGGTGGTCCTAGGTTATATAAAAAGGGCAGCCAGGAGTAAGGGAACTGTAACAAGCAGATTTCCTTCATGTCCTCAGCTTCATTTCCTGCCTCCAGGTACCTGCCTTAAGCTCAGTCCCAGGCTGACTTCTCCATTACATGTACACACACACACACACGCACGCACACACACTCATACACAACACACACACACATATGGCTTTCACTAACTCACTCACTGTAAATGTTTAGGGGCCACCAGACCAACAAAAAATCAGGCCTTTCTCCATTCAAGAGCTGGTAAGAAGGTGTTATTCATATTTCTCACATGGAATGACATTTGAATGGGCATTGAGTCAGAAAGGGACAGAAAATTAGAAACTGAGCATATTTTTCTTTTCGGATAAGAAATGATTTAAAAATAAAAATATCACTACTCTGGGCATTTGACATAAGGATTGTGACAATGAAGATGCCTACGAGATTTCAAAGTCGTCCCGTACCCATTTTTGGAGCATCTGCAGCTGTCCCATAGAATGTTTTTGAAACTGGATATACACACTGCAGACCAAACACAGCTCTCAGTGTGTGAAAGAAACTTACTACCATCTACTCGTGGTTGTCAGACCTAAAGACTGAAGAATTTTGGTGCTCATGGTGTAGTACGTTTAGAGGAAAGAAAACCACATGAAAAAGACCCAGCCGCATCCAAGGACCACTGAAGATTGACAGCCACCATCGGAAGCCAGAAAAAGCCATGGAAGTATTACCCTAAGATTTCACGGAGCGTGTGGCTGTGCCAATGCTTCGGTTTCAGACTCAGCCTTTAGAACTCAGGGCAGACACAATTAAGCCACGTGGTTTGTGGGATTCTGTTATGGAGGTGCGAGGAGACTCACACACCGGAGAAAGAAAGATGGAAGAGAAATCTTCTGGGTGGATTTAGTGACCTCTGAAATCGAGTAATTTCAACTGTGTATAAACAAACAATGAGCTCATATGAGAAATCATTAAAACATAGAATATGCATAGGAAAATACATACAGGATTCAGCAGGACCTTGCAACGTATGTAGAGTATTTCTTCTTGTCAAAAATGAGGCTGGGCAGGGTGATCGATCATTCAGAGTCACAGAGGATCAAGAGGGTTTGTGAGGCTTGATTCCTTGAGATTTTGTAGAAAGCTATCTCTTTCTTGTACCCTCTAGAAGTAACAAGTAGTAAACACATGCATACCCATACCAATGAGTAAAATATAAAGACTCTTGTTGGTATTATGATATCAAGTAACAGACTGACCTCAGAACTGATCATAAGGACACAGAGCACCTCTACTTTCTGCTTTGTTTGCTCATGCCAGGTCTCATTCTGCTGTCTATGTTAGAGATGAGTGTTCCCTATCAATTTAGTGCACTTTATTAACCCCTAATATGTTGACACTTGGGTACAGAAGTTTAATCAATAATTTCTCTTGATGAGACACACGCACTTCGTTAATATTCATGTCTTTCTGAAGCCCTGAGTCGGAGGGATGTAATCTTATTGTTACCCAATCCCTACAGACCTATGACTCCATGACCCCGTCTGTGTAACTACTCCTGATGAGAATCTCCCCACAAAGGCACCAGCTGTGGAGGAGGCTCTCAGTCTTGCTCTCCTAATGGGACAGTCCTGAAATCCTGATGGGGCCAAGCTTGCTCTGAGGCTGGCCAGCTGTCCCCCGTCACTGATCCTGCTGCTTTCGGAAGTTTGTGCAGGGCAGCCTAGGATGCGCACTAATATAAAACCTCTGTAAATGTTCCAGACTAACTTTTGTTCCCTTCCAAATATATCAGGAATGTTTGCTTGAGGCCCTTCCAGAAGGCAGCAGTTATACTGGGGAGATCGGAAGTAAGAGCACAGATCGTTTGATTTCCGTTCTGGTCCTGAGCTGGAGGTGGGTGACTTGACCTACTTGGGAAATAACCTGGATCAGAGTTTTAAAAACAATAGCACTTGGTCAGAAAGATGGCTCAGAGGGTGAAGGCACTTGCTCTCAGGCTGATGTTGTGAGTTCCAATCCGGATACACCCAGGGTAGGCGAGAACAAATCCCCACAAGTTGTCCTCTGACCCCCTTCCCCCACATACACATTTTCACACAGACACAGACAACATGCACACAGACTAAAACATTAAATAAACACAACAGAAACAATAGTATTGTACACTGTCATTGTGAGCAGACACCAACTGAAATTTAATACTCTGTAGTATTTAAAAAAATACAAATCATTAAAAAACACAAATGGGAGAATCTTACCACACAGGCACCGACCATGGAGGAGGCTCTCAGCTTTTTCTTTCTAACGTTGTTTCCATCGTTAGCAGTCATTAGCCGAAAATTAACACTCCTTATTATTTACAAAACACAAAATATTAAAACACACACAATTTCAACTCTCCCACTTCTACAGAAACTTATTGGGGAGACAATCAGTGGCTTTTCTGAGGCCTTGGGCTACTCGTCACTTCAATAAAATGTGTTACATGGTGGGGAGAATAGTGTTACTACGATAGTGAATTTTTTTTTAATCATCTAACAAAGAACTGCTTTCACATCTACTACCAAAGGCAATGCTAAATAGTTCCGTGGCCCCATTTAAAACACCATCAAGGCTTACTGGTAGCTCGACTTTACAGAGAAGGAAGCGGTGGCTGAGACAGGTGATGTATTTCAGGTTTGGACTTGGGCCATCTGACTCTGTAGCTCTGTTTGAATCATGCAGCTAGTGTGTGTCTCATTGTTATAGCAACCGTGTTTCCCGGGGAGCTGACAAAAAAAAGTAGAGCACACAGATAATGCCAAGTAGGAATAAGGGACAAAGACAATTTTCTATAAGGAGTATTGTTGGTATAATGTTCTTTTGAAATGTATACACCTTACCCTTGTTCATTCAAATGCTGATTTCTCCCCCCCCAACTCTCTGGTTTCAATCTGGATATTGCATTGTTATACTCATTCTAAGCATCCTGTCTCAACTCTCAACTCTTATGTAAACAGGGCAAAATAAAGCAACTAGACACAATATTGAGCTGGGAGGAGCCAGAGGACAAGAAATGAGTGGGAAGAGAAGGAGGAGAGGAGAGCTAGGAGAACAGAGCTGGAGGACAGATCTTGGAACTAAGTGGATGTAGAGATGGACTGGACATAATATAATCACAAAAAGCAAGTATAATGTGGGACATCTAAATGTTAGGAAACTATGAGGGGTTGGAGGTTTAGGATGGAGTAGCTATTGCCCAGCATTGTGTTCTCGGTTAATTAAATAAACCCAGTGTCTGTGTGGCAATTTGGTTATACAGTTTAGGATTAACAGCAGCATTACCAGAAGATAAACCAATAGTAAATATTAATCACCACCTACAACAGAGTATTGTAGAGAGGAATGCATGTCTCAGCATTGTAAACACAAAGAAGGGGAGGGGAAGACAGTTCTAGGTAAAGTCTAGAAGGTGTGATATGAACTTTCCATTTAAACAAGGAAGGAGATATTCACGGGGATATTTGAAATTGTAAATACACAAGCCTTTGTGTCACTGCTCAGCATTTTGGTCTTACATTATAGCTAGTTGTTACGCAAGATCAGATGGTATGTATTCGTATTCACTCGTGCATCTTATCAGTGTGGAAAGTGACATGTGGAGGAAGCTGTGAACAGGAGCCTCCTTCTGCTAGCGTGCTTCCAAGCAGGATTGTCATCTTTGAAGACACCAACTGAAGAAGCAAAGGGGCAAAGCAAGGCATAGGTGGAGAGAACAAACACTTGGATATCCACTTACAGAAACATTATTTAGTTTATGTTGTAGGATAGTCAAGAAATAACCTATAGTCTCTGCAGCTTGTGACAGCTAGGTTGTACCACTCACCTTTGGCACATGTCTGACTCTGGTGGACTGTGGCTCTGCTTCATGCCATCCTCATTCAGAGACCCAAGGACCTGAATAGTCTCTTAGAAAAAAAAGAGAGAGAGGAAATGTACTGGGCCATGGAAGGGCTCTCAAAGCCGTGCTTTGGAAATATACATGTAAATTTTGGATTTATTCCCATAGCCAGAGTAAGCCTGATTGCCAGTGTCCACCAGGGAAGTAGGCAGGCACGGTCAGCTCTCTTAATCAACTGTCACCAAATATTTAAAAAACACACAATTTTTACTAGATAAAACATACTGGAACCCATTTTTTAAATTATTTTCTTGCCAGTTTGTAATCTACATAAGGAAGTTATCATTTTGCTAATAAATTACCACCCAATTAGAGAATTAAGCTACTCATCTAACCTGTACTGACAGCCTGCCAGGGACCAAAGATAGTGGTAAGTATGAAGAGACACAGGTTCTCCCCAAGACAAGGTCAACATTTGTCATTTTAAGGTGTTGCCTTGACTGCATGTTTTAAAATAAAATAGTCATCTTACGCTCTTCTGGTAAGAAGGATTTTCCTTTAATGGCTTGGGCTTATTTCTAAAAATACAATCAGTATGTAATTCTAGGAGTGCTAAAATCCATCCAGAGACCATACCTTTACCACATCCAATTGATGCTAGTCAAGTCTCTGGTCTTCAGCACAGGAAGGGCCTGTCCTATCAAGCTTGGAATTTGTCCCTTATTATTTTCTCCACACTATGCTCTCAGTAAACCATTTAAAGCAAAATTTAAGTTAATCCTCTTATAAAACTCGCAGATATTTTTGATCTCATTTTGTATGTATGATAACTGATACCCATGAATTAAAGTAGATTCTCAAACACTAAGTGATTCAGGACCTAATGCAGTGACATCAATATCTACACAATAAGAACTGTGTGATGATGTCTGTCATCTAAACCTTTGTCCCAGGATTCTGTTATAACTTGCTAGGGATGGGCTCTTTTCGTTGCTTATTGGCCTTTCCTAACAGGAGAAATCCATACAACTCCTCTTGGCCCATTGGAATATTTAGTACATGAATGCACACAGAAATTAGAAAGTTAGAAACAACTGGATTCATCTTGCCTTGCTTATATGCTAATTCTATCATATCCATAACTCTCCGTGGATTTTTCTTTAACATTTAAAACTATCATATCGTTATCAATTTCCAATCATACAGATAGATAGTAGATGATAGAAAGAAAGAAAAGAAAGAAAGAAAAAAAGAAAGAAGGATGATAAAAGGCCCAGCTTAATCTATTCCAAAGAAGAAATTAGGGTAAAGTACAACCACCACGATCTCTCCAAGCTGAAGGTTGGATTTTGTAACCTGGCAGCAATAGCATGGTACATATAGACAGCCAGGATCCCTCTCCACCCATGCATGCTGCTGTGCTTGTCTGCCTCCTTAGCTTGGCCAGCAGGTCTGGGAACGAGCTGTGGGAGTGACCATCTCAACATTCCCTATGATACATGTAGAAGTGTCCACCACACATTCATGTTCTCAGTGCTTGGTCCTCAGTTGGTGATACATTTCTGAATGTTCTAGAAGCCTTGAAAGATAAGGCTTATGGGGAAAGCAGGCCTTTGCAGGTCCCTGGCTTTCCCCTTGCTCTCTGCCTCCCAGCCCATCACAGTGTGAACAGCGATAGCCACTGGATTGAAGTCCTCTACAATTGTGAGCTAAGATAAGTCTTTTCTTTCTTAATTGAATTTATATTCCTGTTCGCTTCAGAAACTGAGAACACAGCAATACAAAAGTGCCACATCCAAAATTTTCTCATTTCTTAATTAACTCTTTGAGAAGTTCATACAATGTATTTTGGTTATATTTACTCTGCAAATCATACATTATTTCCTCCCAGATCTACTCCCACCTTCCTATAGTCCTCCCAGTTGTGTGTCCTTTTCTCTTTTTAGTAACCCATCGACTCTAATTTGTGCTGCTCAACCTACTCCTGAGTAAGAGATCATTCACTAGAGAGCAGTCAACCTACCAAGAGCATACTTAAAAAAGAAACAAAAGCTGTCTTTCTCTTCTCTAGAATCCATCAGCTACCCATCACTCCACATTTAGGTGTGGGGGCTTGTTAACCCCTTCCCACTTCATGCTAGACCATCAAATGGCCTGCTCATGCGTGGGTCTTGTGCAGGCAACCATAACTCTTTCGAGTTAATGAGTGAAACAATTCTGTCATGTCCAGAAGACACTGTTTCACTCAGGTCCCCTCACCCCAACCTCCAGATCTTATAACCTTTCTGCCTCTTCTACAATGGTTGCTGAGTCTTGAGGAAGGGATATGGCATTGCTGTCCCGCTTTGGCTGAGCACTCCACTAAAATTTATTCTCTGTTGTCTGGCCATCATTCACTGAACAAAGAAACTTTTCTGATGGGCTCTTAGAGCTGCACTGATCTATGGGTAGCGATATATGAATTTAGGGGACAGGTTATTTCTGCTAAATGGACACAGTTTTCAATTTTTTTTTCATTTATATTTCATGAACTTACTATTTACACTACAACAGCACATTTGGGCCAAAGGTGACTTTCTTCTCTGATTGCACCCACTTCATCTCTTTCTGTCCATATCTCAGAACCAAGAGTACAATGCAAAGATTTTGCTGACATCTAATAAACATGGGCTAATGAGACAGAAGAACCCATGGCCACCTGCTCTCTGGGTCTTAAGGGAAAATACAAGGCTTCAGCTGAATGTGTGGTCATTTTCTTTCCTATTAATTTCCCAAGCTCATCTGTGGACTGTGCTCTTTGCTCTGCTAGGCTGACACAGACATGACAGATGGCCCTCTCATGGCCAAGGAGCTTATTCTGAAGCACAGTAAGGGCTATAATTTTTCCTTTAAAAGTCTTGTAAATCATTTGTACACATTTGGGCAGGAATATTGTGGCATAAGAATAATAAATTCTATTCCATAGAAATAGTTGAAAAATCAGTATGTGTGTGTGTGTGTGTATATATATGTGTGTGTGTGTGTGTGTGAGTACATATATATGTATATATAAAACTTATAAATATTTCATTTAGAGACCTGGGTCTAAACAGAACATCAACAAAATATTTATGGTGTTCTGTAAGACAAAGATTTCATCATATGGAAGAAAAAACAATTATTAACCATCAAGGCAAAGATTTTAAAGCTATCCATATCAAAATAATTTAAACAATTTTACATTTAAACATCTATGATGATCTAAGGAAGGTATCTCTTTAAAAAGAAGTAGGCTCCCATTTATGGGTCTACAACAAATGAATAGATGAAAAGAAAGCCGTTTAGGTGAATGAAGAGATAAAAAGGAGATGAATGTTTGCATCAAGAAAGCATCTAACATACAATTGAACAGGAACAGACACCCTCTAAAATTAGAAGGTTTAACACTGGGAATGAAAGGTTCATCTTTAGCTTTCTAGTCATGTTTTGTATAGCAGAGCACAAATGATAACATTTGAAAAATTGTTTTTTCTTGTTACAAATTTTATATGTATAATACATATATTCCTCAAAGAACATATAAATGTGTCTGAAGAAGGCTGTTAATAATCATCTGTACTACAGGACTACATCTCCTTAGATCACAAGTTGCAAACTTTTTAGATTTAATGAATACCACTCAATAAAATTGTATACTCCTTAGTAGTATTTAAGTCCAATAATAAAGTTGCAGGCTGAAATAAACCTTAGGCTATCTTGTCTGACTTTCTATCAACACCTTCAAAATCTCTTTAGAGGACTCTGAGTCCTTTTCTGACCAGTCAGCGACTTCAAGATCTCCAATTCCCCCAGAGGGACTCCTTTCAACAGCTGAAAATGTTACTTGGAAGAAGTCTCTTCTTTGTTTGAATTTTGTCTGCCATTGTTTCTTTCTTTCTTTCTTTCTTTCTTTCTTTCTTTCTTCTCCCTTATGAAGAAATCCTTGAGAAGAACTCAAGGCTTTGAATCCATTTAAGATTTCTCCATCTTTTTATACCATTAACATGACCAGGTAAGGTCACCCAGGTGCCCACTTTTGAATGTATCTTACTAAAACAAATAGTATTGAAGTAGACAGGGTGAGAAAACGGTAGAGTAGAATATAAAATGGGAGCTTCTGGCCACTGATCTGCACTGCTAGTGTTCCCACCAGGATGCAAGTGCGTATTTATTGTTATCAATGTCCACGCCATTTACAAGCAAGCCTTAATGAGCGGTAGCATATGGGCATTATCTTTGGGGGAAAAAAAAGTCTTCCTAAAGCAGTAAATGATCAGTAGAGTAAGGAATATGTATGAATGATTTATTTTCCACTAATTGCATAACTGATTAGTGACAGGAAGTGTCCTTCAGATCATCTAGTTTTGCTCTTCATTAATTGGATTGAATTATTACCTGAAATGAAATAATGAAATTTAAGATTTATTGGTACTTCTCTTTTCCTTCCTTCCTCCTCCCTCCGTCCCTCCCTTCCTACTTTCCCCTCTTATTGGGACAGAATGTAGAAAGTTTTTGGTATGTAGCTCATGCAAACCTGGGACTCAAGGTCCTCTTGCCTTGACCTTCCAGATATGAAGCACTCAGCCATGTTATCTGTGCCTTTATATTATTCATGACTCCAGTGACACCATCTCTCTAGTGATATGAAAAGCCATAATGAGTCCTGAATGTAATAAGCAAAAATAAATAAAAGACTTGCTTTATCTGTTATTATTGTTGTTGTTGCTTTGTTATTATTTGTGGGTGGATTCCCATTTGTATTTATCCTGAAAGGCAGCTCTAAACCAAGTGATTGACAACTTATTTGTGTATATGACTAGTCCAGAAATAATGAGTAGAATGATTATCAGGGTGACTGAATGAGCCCCTGTTGTTAGTTGTTAGTTCTTTTGGACAAAGGCAGACATTGGTTAATCTGCTGAGTTAGCTCTTCAGCTTCCTTTGGTGTGCATAGTTAGTATGGGAAGGTAACTGCAAGAAAATAGAAGAGAGGCGGTCACCCCATCTTCCAGCTTTGCTTGCTCTTGCCTTCAGCAAGCCTCTTTATCATTCTGTTTTATTCCCCTTATAAAGTATGGGAGGTCTTGGCTGATTCTGGGTTAGCCCATTCTGAGAAACAGCTTTGCAGTTCCGGATTCTTGGAATGGGTCCAAATGTGAAAAGAAAGCAGGTAGGATGTGGGTTCGTAACGAATTTAAGAAACTTATTATTTTCTATGATTTTGAACGTAAGTATGCTCTGAGTTGGCTGAAGCCAGACTGCCAAGTTTTGATAAGGTATACAATAACTCTGGGAAAGAAAGTGTCAGGTCAAAATTCAAAATGGAGCTCTGTGGTGTCAGAAGTGAGAGCTTCTGCCGAGAAAGCTGTCGTTCAAATTTCCTTGAAACTTACTGGGGAGGAAAGACCCTAGTAGACTGCTTTATAAAATACGGTGAAGCCTTACTTTATTTTAATTTTCCCAGCTCAGTACTAAAGGTGTCAGGTTTTTCTTGGGCCTTTTTCTCTTTGAGAGAGTCAAAGGGTTATCTCTGTGCATGTTTACAGATGAACGTTTTTCCAAGGTGTTTTCGTTCACCCAGGTGCCCTTGTCAGTAGAGACACAATGTTGATGAAGTCAATGGAGACCAACGATCCTGCAGAGAAGACGCTAGTGTCCAGCAAGCACCACATTGAGCTGGTTAGAATGTCCAGCCCACGTGTGCAAGCATTGGTCTCTGTTCTCCGGATGATGAGTAGTCTTATTCATATGAGAGATCTCTGCTTTCAATAAGCAAAACATAGGGATAATAATGACTGAAACAGTGTATGGCAGGGAAGACATATCTAAATGATGGTTACTTTGCACTGAATTCATTTAAGAATTTTATTATTAGTTCGACTCACTAATGGCCACGGGATCGGCTTGCCTTTCATTTCACCAGCCTCAAAACAAAAGAAACCTTGGCTCCATGTGGGCATGCACACACGTGTGTGCGTGTGTGTGTGTGTGTGTGTGTGTGTGTGTGTTTCTATAGTCTTCACATTCTGCGTCCATGCTAAAGAGGAAGATCTGAAGGCATGAGTGTGTTTTATCGGCTGCGAGGATGGTGGATTTCTCTACATGACGGGGTTTGGGTTGGAAGTCTGCTAAACAAAATGTTAAGAGCTGCCCACAAGGTTGTAAATCCACAGTCTGCAATGAGGAAGGGAGAAACGCAGCGAGCACTGAAGTGTGTGTGGGTGTGTGTGTGTGTGTGTGTGTGTGTGTGTGTGTGTGTGTGTGTTTGCGGGCTAAATGAGAAGCAAGCGCGAGGGGAGTGAAGCCGAGAAGGAGGGGGTGACTGGTGTGATTTGTTTGGTGTTCCGAGCCAATAGGAATCCCGGACGGTGATAATATCCCCACGCAGCGCCTAGAGGACCCAGCGCTGTCTCCAGCTCCTTCCACATCTGCAGGCGCGGCCAGACGCGCTCCGCCCTCTGCGCGCTCCGCTGGACTCGGCTCGCTCCGCTCACCCGCGCTGCTTCGCCGGCCTCCTGCGGGAACCAGGCTGCCGCTGCGGAGGTCGGTCCTGCGCGCTCCGCGCTGTGGATCCCGTCATTCACCCAGAGGAGAGGCTCAGGGAGACGCGCAAGGGACCCGAGGAGGAGGCTTCCATTTCGTCATTGCAGGTATGCGGCTTGTCACGACCTATGTGACTGCGCACAGGTTTCTTTCTGCCTTCTGCCTCTCCCAGGCACCTAGGGTGGATTCACCTCTGTCCGCGGGGCTGGTTCGCAGAGCAGCTAGGAGCCCTCCTGAGTTCGCTCGGGTAGGTACGTGGCTTCTGTGTGTCTGGGGCCACCAGGTGGATTCGCCTATTGGATTCTGCGTAGGTGGAAAGCGGAGACCTTTAAACTTCACCGCGATCTTTCTTGTAAAAACACCAGCAGTACCTGCATATTGTGCGCGCGCCCCTTGGTGAGCTTCGTGATAATGGTGACCCATCAGGTAATTGTTTAGGAAGCATGCTTTGAATAGAGTCCGCCTACCGAATACCTTAAGGTGCTCCCTGTAGGATCAGGAAGCCACGGCAGGCTTGGGCGTAGTTTTGGTTTCCTAAGCATGTGGCCAAAGTGGCTATAGCGTCGTGGCTGAAATACCACTATGTCTTTAGGCTGTGTCTGAAGGAGAAAAGGAGAGAAGCGAGGCAGCAATTTAAAAACGTAGTTGTCCTATTCTCACTTTCATTGATGAATTGAGGATACTTTTGTCTTTCAGAACCCCTGACAGAATGAGTTCTAAACTCCCTCAAATTAGGTTCAGAACATAGGAACTGATCCCAGCACTCAAGAGGCTGAGACAGAGTGAAATTATGAGTTCCAGGTCAGCCTGAGCTACATAGTTAAAAATATAAATGAGAGAACGTTGTACAAAATAGAACCATTTCCAGGCAGTGTCAATTCGTAGTTCCGTTTTGTTTAATCACTAAATGTATAGATTTCTCTATGTTTATTTTTGAGGTGAAAGTTGTGTTTGTCGGGGGAGGGGACAAAACGACTATTTTCCTAGGATTTCGCTGTTTGATTCACAATTTTGAAGTTGGTTATGTAATTTTTTCCCATGTTGATTACTTATGATTAAATTAACATTGCTTAATCAGTTCCATCTTCCCAGAAAGGCCAAAGAGACTGAGTAACTGTGATAAAGGATTGGTAGTGTTTTGGACAGTCCTCATGACATTCACGGCCCCCATTCTGTGTAAGAAGTGCTTTTCCTGGAGTGAGGAACACGCAGAGTTGGGGTCTCCTCAGGGTGCCAAAGTAATCAGATGCAAAATCTAAATGGAACTCTACCCAGCCAGCTCCTAGTACTTCCTGGTAGAGACCCATTCATTGACACTTCACAGCTGACTCATCCCTCCACGGTACCTGAGTTTCATTGCTGCCCTTATCCCAAATCTTGTGCCCAGCCAAGCAAGATAAGGAAGCTATAAGAAAGCTATTCACTTTGCTTATCGCCATGGAGAATTTAAGTTGACCCATTTTCTTTTAATCAGATGAATGTGTGCTTTCGTCATTAAGAAGAATGCATGCGTAGTTCTACCATGGTGATAGGAAAATGTCACATTTTTGCCCTTTGACTGAAGTGAATGATCACGCAAGTCTTTTTTTTTTTTTAAAGTCATGACTAGCAATAGATGTGGCAAGTAAATGCTATGTTTAAGAAAGAACGTGCCGTTGCTATAGTGTTCTGCACTTCACATCACCAGAGAAACTGATTGTAACATTTTCACTAGTCAGTGTGTACAACTAGGAAATACCAGAGTAGGCTCTTTTATGAGCTACGGGGAAGCCTTACTTTATTCAAATTTTCACAGATCAGGTTTTTCTTAGGCCTTTTTTTTCTCTTTGGGAGGGCCACAGGTTTATCTCTGTCCTCGTATGAAGATGCACAGTCTGCTTGTAGTTACGGCGGCTTGTTTTATCATCATTGTTAGTATTGGCGTTGGGGGGAGGGGGTACATGTGAGGAGGTTAGAGGAAAACTTTAGGGAGCCACTTCTCTCCTTCCACAGTGAGATCTTGAGCTCAAGCGGGGGTCATCAGGCTGATGCAGCTGAGCCATCCTACAGCCTGGGTAGTTTTTATAATGAGCCTTTGTCAGTCTTCTGTAACTCCTTTCTGCTTGCCATTCAGCTCTAAAGCCAGGCTGGGTGGGATGGTACTGACTGAGAGCCTGAATACATGTGCATTGTGTAGGCTGAGGTATCTGTGGCTTTGCATGTAGATGTGTATGTCTGGATGAGGGGTAGCATAGGCATATATATATGTATATATATATACATATATACACACACAATGTTTTGCTTTTTCACAATTTGGTGCTATCGTTTTTATGGAGAGAGGCATTCCAATGCTCATTCTCTTTAAGTCTCACATTAGCTAGCCAGAGATCTAGATTTCCTCAAAATATGTACAGCATAATTTAAACAAATCACATGCCTTTAAATATTTTGGAACACCTCTACCTTGGCTCCATTCTAGATCATGAGAATGGAGCTGAATCCTGAGTTGGGTTTTGGGTTCTAGTAATATGAGATGAGTGGCCTGCCAGGTTCAAGGGCAAACTATGAGAGACTACAGTCTTCTAGGCACACTGGAGGCTGCGCCATCCACATTTGTTCTCCAGTTCTGTGGCAGCAGATATGCCAGGTGTTAGGCAGGAGCTCAGTGCTAGACTCCTTTCAGCAGTTATGAGAACATTCAGGAATTATTTCATCCAGTGAAAATGTGGCCCTGTATTGAGCTTCCGATCAGGGAAGCTTCCTTCCACAAAGGACCAGCATGTAAGATGAAGAAGTACTTAGAAGGGAAAGACATGTAATTATAAATTTGATCTATGGTGGCATCTGCTTCCTCAATTACCTGCTTCTCCTGTCACATAACTCTCTTTTCTCTAAGAATTGTACACGTGGACTTAATAATGTATAAAACCAAACTTGATCACATATCAAGGACACAAAAATGTGGTCCTTAGGTGGACCATTCATTACAACAATAACCTATCATTTGGGCATGTTTGTCACTGCCATCACTTCTAGTAGGAAAATCCCCTTGACTTTCCAGCACATTAACAGGCCCAGCCCTTGGTGGAGCATTCATTTGTGGAGATGAGTCTCAGAGCTGTGTGGGAGTTAAGAGGGTGGAGAATGAGATGTTTCACAAAGCAAGAATGCGAAGTGAGATTCTGTGATGGTGGGCAGCCTAAAATGAGAATCCAGGAGCCGGAGGGAAAATGACTCTACTTCCTCTGGTTAGCTTCAAGGATGTTCATTTGATGAGAAGTCCTGAAGATTTTCAACACTCTTTTCTGTGTTCCCAAGGTACACCACACACAGGTGTGGTTTTGAAATAAACATTTTGATGTGCTGACAAGCCTGGACATACAAGCCAGAAGAGGGCAGCATGCAAACTCTGAAAAGAAGTAATGCCTCTTCTCCATGGGCTTAGAGTAATCTCCCAGTGACAACAGAACGCCTGTTCAAGCTTATGTACCCTCCACCCCCTAGAATGTACACTGTAGAGTCTTAAAAAGAGATACATCACCCAGAGGTATTTTTTCCCTAGTTTTGCTTCAGAATTGGAGTTGCCTGAAATAAGGAGAGCAAACTATTGACTTAGGGAGCCCAGCTTCTATTTCTTTTAGCTAGCTTCACTTGTTGACCCTACTCAAGCAGTTTTTATTACTATTAGGAGATGAAAGAATGGGAAACCAAATACAGGAAAGAGAAGAAGAGTGGGTTCTTTGAGGTTTCACCAAGACTAGCAGTTTTTTGTTGGTTTGCTTGTTGCTGCTTTACCAGCAAAACCAACCACTATTCTAAGTATGTCTTAAGTGTAAGTTCAAGGTCTCTGCAAAATCAGTAGTACTGTTGGAAACCGACTTTTAAAAGAAGAGATGTGAAATGAGCTGTTTCACTGGTACCCAGAATCTAAGACATATTAACAAAAACAAAAATCAAGTATCTGCCTCTAAGAGATAAGACATGGTCAAAAATAACCCCTCCTAGTTATAGTCAAAACCTGGGATTTCCTTGTGCTGATTTTATCTTTAGAGATTACTCTGAAGGTGTAGGCTCTAAGTACTCATAGAAGAAAGAGTTCATCACTCCTACCTAGTGTAACTGGCAGTGATGTCTGTTTAGCAGTTGTGTGTTCTTATTAGGTGTCTCTTAACAGTTTAGACATGCTGGTTTTGGCAGATCCTGTCTCTTTGCTTTCTTTGGTTCATCCACCATACAGCTCACATTGCTCTGTCTGAGGGCTCAAGGAGAAAGCTCAGAATGGGGTTTTAGAACTCACACTGGAGAAGGCAGAGCAGTCTCATTCTGGGAAAGTTGTGGTTCCCTGTGACTGAGATGGCCTGGGTTAGGGACAGATGCCTCAGAGAAGGGAAATCCAAGGTAGGTTTGTCAAGAAAGCATAGCTCCAAGCTCATAGGGTGGATTACAGGAGGCTCAGGCAGCTGCCCATGTGTGTAGGAAGGAGACCTTGAAAGAGTTCATATCTACTTTTTTTTTTTTAAGGCTACTATACTCTACTGGAGGTATGGTGCCTCAGAATCAAAGAAAAGAGGTTTCAAGGACAAAGTTGAAATTCTTTAGTGTCTGGGAGAAGAATGGCCTCACTGTGAGTCTCCCTTCTCCCCTGTTGTGAGATGCATTGGCTTCTGTAACACTCATCCTTCTATGGAGAATGGCACAATGCCTCGATGCTGAAGCTTTGCAGAAAGGACTAGATTTATTCGGGGTCCTCATAAAACCAAGCACCCTGATGTAAGAGTAGGGGATGATGTAAGCAAGGGAGAGAGAAAGGGCTAAGCCCAGGGATTGGGGAATAGTGTAAGATTTGTCACCTCTGGTCGTACACTCAGAGTCCCCACTGCCACCTTTCAGTTCACCGTGGCTCAGGACCCCCACTCCAACTCCTTTCAGAGAGTCAAATAAACCACAGCACATGTCTCTTTTTTAAAGATTACTTTGAAATAAAAAAAAAAAAAAAACAATCTTTCGGTAAGAACATTATGGTTGGCACTAGTAAGAGGACATACATAACGCTAGTAAGAGGACATATTTGTGCAAATAGTTCATTTAAAAGCTGTTTCTGATTTTTTTTCTTGTATGCAAGAAAATCAGAAAGAAAGGAAATACATGGCTTTAGGGAAGTTCTCCAGAGGGGAAGGTTTTGAAGAACACGAAGCCAAGAGCTCAAATACTCTCAAACACGACTTTCATGGTATGGATTAATACAAGTTCCAGCAGAACATTCCCCTCTCCTGCCATTTACTCAGTGTCACTGCAAGTGGGAGAGAAGATATTTAGCACGAGACCACCTAACTGTCTCATACGGAATTCTAGGTAGACATTGTCTAGATGAGATACTGTCTGCCTTAAAAGTGTCCATTGACCTGGTTCTGTAGACAAAGCTGAAAGGCAGCTAGCCTGTTCATCCATGAAAAAGCATTTGCCTCTAACTGCTTTCATGCAATTATAACATGAATATCATTGTATTTCCTACTTATATTAGTTGCATTGGGGGAAGCTAATAGACAGATTTATATAGCTAATAAAAATTAGGTAGCCATGAAAATAAGATTTCTCCCACCAATCATCTTTGCTAGGAATCTAAATTTCATCAGCTTTTCAAGAGATCTTTAACTTTGTGCAGCTAATATTAATGAGTGTTAATGCAATCACAGCAATGAATAGTTGAAAATGTAACCATTTGTTCAGTCATACAAGCATGCATTTCACAGAGAGCTATTGAGCCTCTGTGTGTAATAACCATAGAATTGCATGTGTGCTTTTAATATTGATTTGGGTACTTATCCAAATGAGCATATTAGTTACATGTTCATGCTGTATTTCATACACTAAATACAGGAAGACATACTTCACCTAAGTCTATCTGAGAGCTACTAGCTCTGCCAGCCTCTTGAATAAGACCGTGTTTCCTATCTTGGACCACATCCTCTACTCAAAGAGATTACTCAAAACTGTTTCTCATGAAAACCTCTGAGTAACAGAGAGATGTGGATTTCAGGTATGTATATTCAAGACCTCATCCCAACAAAAAATATGAACTTCTTTGAGGCTCTTTTTCTCCTAATCTTTGGAGGAGGTGGATTAGAAATCTTGCTTCGTTTCAGAGAGTAAAATCATATTAGTACTTTCTTGATCTAGAAGACCATTATGTAGACATTATGAAAAATATTTAGCCCAGGAAAGCAAGGTGACTTGGCTCTCATGTTTACACATTTTCCTGGAAAGCCTACCATTGATCCTGAGTTCTTTCTTTGCACTGAAAAGATGAGTCTGTTATTGTGCTTCATGCTAGTCTTAGACTTCAGATCTTTGTTCTTCTCTCTGTAAAAACAGTTGCCTCAAGTGTGACTTCACTAAACATTTTATAGCTATCATGCAGTTTTTACAAAAACAAAACAAAACAAAAAACAAGCTATTGTTTTCATCAGCATCCTCATTTTACCAATGAACTCATCGACACTTGAGGAATTCAGAATATCGCAGAGATGAGTCTGGACAGATAATTTGCTTGGTAAGGAATTTACCTTGAGTTCAAGCCCTAGAACACATAGAGCATAGTGTGCTTGTACCTCCAGAGCTGCAGAGACAGAGAAAAGTAGATCCCTGATCTTGCTGTCATCCAGCCTCACCTACTTGGTGAGCATGAGACCAAGAAGAGACTCTGTCTCAAATATCAAGGTAGACGGCATCTGAAAAACAAGACCTGAAGTAGTCTTCTGGCTTCCATTCCTAAATACTCATATAAGTGTACACACACACACACACACACACACACACACACACACACACACAGAATATCACTAGTGAAGTTATTGCAGACCTTCAGTTTCAAACCCACCATCCTTATCCTTCATTCAAGTATTCCTAAGTATGGAGAAGGTGTTATCATTTACAGAGCACTCTGAAAGGACATAGGTTACCGCAGTAAAGAAGAGGGGGTACTTCTAAGACCTCAGTACCACAGGGGAGACCAAAGATATTTGACAAGAGTCATAATCCATGACACTCTGGAAATACAGTGTGGATTTTGCTTAGTTAACAAAGTTGCTGGACAACAGGAAGTCTATTCTACTAAAAGTAGCTTAAATCCTTTTTTTTTCACCCCATTCTGTATCTGTTCTACATACTTCTCCATCCAGCTGAGTGTGAGTTAAGGCCTTTTGTGTGAGTTTTTGATTACATCTTCCACTCAATTTCAAATGGTCCTTGAGGACAGAGACTGTTTTGTTTTGTTTTTATCAATGTTTTATTTCCCAGACCACAAGTGGTGCATAACAAACTGTATCTGGTCTGAAGCTACTAAGATACAACTAAACCTAATTTAGAGCTGAGATAGAAGGCTGCTCTTTATCTCCTAGGAGACATGGCCTCTGAATGGTTCAAACACACATATCTACCAGAAGCCAAATAAATGACAAACTCCATCATCTGCCCTGGGGTTCTCTCTCTCTCTCTCTCTCTCTCTCTCTCTCTCTCTCTCTCTCTCTCTCTGCATAGTCCTCTCTCTTTCTTTCCTCTTCCCTCCCTCCCATTCTTCTTTCCTTCCTCCTTCCCTTTTTCACCCTCATTCTCTCCCTCATTCCCTCTTCCTTTCTTTGACTTAGTTTATCTAACCCCTTAATAATTTAAAACAATTATTTTAGTAAGAAAGTCAATCAAGTATTAAAATTTTATTCTCTTTACAAATGTAAATTATTGCTTAAGTATTAAATAACACTGATTCAACTTTTCTGATCATAGATGATGCCAAGGTGCTACTGTAACTTTGTCCTCTAGTCCCAGGAGATTGAACAGGCTAGTTATAACAATAAAATGCAAGCACATTTAGTTTGAAAGTTAAGAAATTCCTCTTGATGAATAAGAAAATAATCTCACTGAAAATTTGGGAATGCCATCATTTTTAGATAGAAAACTTAATTTAAGGGAAACTAGAGAGTTTAAGTGACTAATTTTCTTTGTATTATTTTCAGACAGCAAGTATTTTTGGGTTTTTTTGGGGGGGGGTTGTTTGTTTTATTTTTTGACTATGAAAGTTCTTACTATGTAGTTATGCTAGACCAAAACTCACATCCCTGGCTCTTTTGCTTCAGCCTTTTGAGTCCTAGAACTGTAGGTATGCTACACCATGCTAAGCTAAGAGGGCAGGCTTAGAACATTTAGATGTTTCTTACATTAGAAGTCTTATAAAAATTCAAAGAAGTCTGAGAACTTGAATGGTGGAAGAATTTCATCTTGACTCTACTGGTCTGTAGTGGAAATGTCCCACCCTAGCAATGAGTGCATTAAGATAATAGTAGTGTTAAACATTTGTGTAGAAGCAAATGCTACTTGGATGCTTTATTGACACATAGATTCCTAAACATTGCTAAGACTTATCATAACCTCAAAACTTTAACACTTTATCCTTAAACTTCCTTCTGGATAGTGTTGATTAGTGCTTGCATCATTCAAATGCATTTATTGATCATTATTATTTAAACAACGTATGTATATATCTTCACAATATCCTATACTTTATTCTTTTAAAATTAGTCTCAGAGGAATTTTTAGACATTATCAGACAAAAAAAAAAAAAAAAGGAGGAGGTCTTTGGGAAACAAAATATAGAAATCTCACCCAACAGGTAGTAAGTTAGGCTCATTAAATGATAGCTTTTCTAGCCCTTGCAATTGACACTATTGAAAATGTGAGCCCAAATTATTTGTGCTGTAGGTTGGGATGAATAGTGGACAGGGGCGTGGCTTGTGCACAGAGTTAGGGCTTGGTAGCACCAACCACCACGGAAGCTCTACAAGCTCAAAACAAACAGAAATGTAGACAGACTGTCTCCCTTCTGTCTGAATTTCCTTTGCTTGGACCAGAAGGCTATGTCACAAGAAAAGAGTCCTTGTGTGAATACCTCATGGCACATCTCTTTGTGTTTTTAATGGTTGGTCTCAACATAAATAATTTCCCATAAGATAAGTTGGTCATAGTTGACAGGTACAGTTTGTGTTCTAAAAAGTAAGAGTTTGCATTAGAACCTCATGTTATATCCAAATATTGTTGTCATAGTTTTTCTTCTCCTCTCACTGCTATCTCTTGAAGAGACTATATTATTTTCATCTTTATGTCCTAGATACGTTACATCACACCTGAGTCAAGATTTTTAATGTTTGGCAAGTGAATGAATGAAAAAAAATCACATATAGGGGTCATCACTATTACAGAACCAATGATTATATTTTTAAAATAATACATTGTGGGAAAATAATTTAAGAAAGATTATTTCTGATTTTACTCAGTTTAGATATGAAGTATTTCCCCTAAAGACCATGTTCTGAACTAGAAAGTTGGCCCAGTCAAAAAACTCACTTAATATTTTTCTTGATATAATTGATATTATCATTATTGTTATTACTCTTGCTTGGGCTTTTGACATTAATGGAATAGTCATCAGAATGGATGCCCATAAAGGTTTGCTAAAAGACCATTTCATTACTCTTAAGTACTTTGGAATTGAAACTTCAAATTGAAAACTGAGATAAATAAGTTGGAGTGTTTGCGTCGCGATTTTATCTTTGAAGTAAAAAGAATAACTATCTGGAAGAAAAGCTAGTCAGACCCTCTTCACAGAATCATTGATTCATTCAGCAAGTATTTATAGAGCTGCGGCTAGACATGGCAAGAGATCAAAAGGTGGACCATGTTTTGGAGGAGCTTAGAGTTCACAGGGAAAGCAAGATATGTTTGTGAACAATAAGGCACATGGTGGAAAGTGGGGAGTGCTAGCCAAAGCCTGCACAAATAAGGTCTCCTGAGTTTGGGGGAAGCAAAATGTCATTTCCAAGGAAGACTTTAGGATTATTACTGGATAGCCAGAGAGATCCTACTGTGAGCTGCTGTCATGATTGCTTTCTTGCTTCTGCTTCTTCGTGGCATGGATCATGTGTTCGATGTGCTATAAATCTTAGCGCTTTAGACAGAGGTATAACTTATTTAGTCTCCTGATTTTATACCCATTCAGCATTAGCACAGAAGTCACCTTCTTATTAAAACCATGAGCTGGTTCATTGTAGAACTAGTGCTAGAATTCAGCCTTCTCCCCTCCCTGCATCCTCTCTCCTATGCCATGCTCCCTTAAGACTCCACCATGAAGGAGACCCTATCTATACAAAATGCTACAAGGCAGTTTACATAGAGGTTCAAGGTGCAGCCTGCCATGGGTTTGCCCAAGCTGGGAAAAGCATTGTGCTTGTTGACATGGGAAGTTTTATTGTTGTTCAGATAGGATTTTTGCTTTCTCCTGTTCATTTCAGTACTATGTCAGTACACATCATAGAGCTCAGGCTCTGCAAGACTGAGGTCCAATGAAACTTTCCCAGTCTCATCGAGAAACCCGGCAATGTCTTCATCTGGGCTGGGGGCTGACACAGCAGTGGCAGTGCTGCCTCTCCCTCTTGGTTTCAGGCACTGTAGTGAGTTTGGGATTTCCTAAGTGAGAGCAATGACTCCCCTCATCCCTTCTGTTTGGACTAAAGGATTTGTATGGCATTAGAATGGATTATCTCTGTGATACATGTGCTCAAGTCGTCTCCCACTCCCAAACCAGTGTCTCCTATAGTCCAAAGCCCTCGTTTGGACTGGCTTATTTGATCATACTTAGAATTCCTTTAAGTAGCAGAGGAAACTTCTGGACAGGACTCAGGAAATAAATGAGCCTCAAAGTCTAGGCAGATGATCACTCTGCTCTTTTCAGACGGGCATGTTGGTAGAATGTCACTACCTCCTCCCTTCCCATTTTATTTCAGGAAGCATATACACCACAGCCAGACATCTCCCTGGGAAAGCTCCCCCCCAAAAAAGTAGACAAACCTTTAAACTAGGCTCTACTTGATGACAAGTGGATGGATGGATGGATGGGTAGGAAGACAGATGTACAGGCATATTGGCTAGATGAAGTATAACAGTCCAGTGATAGATTTTCTTTTTTTCATATTGAAGCAAGTATCCTTTGTTGAAGAAAGAGGCAGACATTCAATTCTGCAAGAGGAAGCAGAAGAGAGTGGAGGGCAGATCAATCAGTGTGTGTCCAGAGCAGAAGACCCATATTTCATGGTGGCTTTATTCACACTTGTCATCCAATTCCTGTCAAGGTGACATGCCATCACTGTAGAGAAATGTGCTTGTGGAAAAATAGAAAAACTAATACCAAGTTTTATTTTTATAGAAATTGGGAACAAGTATTTTCAATTCTATTCTTGGAGCTGAATAAGACAGCACTGCAGATGGCTGATGTGCAAATAGGCACCATATGGATTTGAACAAAGGAAGGAAAATAATCCACAGTTGTAAAAATATCTTTGGTCTTCATACGGGTAATATGTGCCCACATGGTCCTGTCAGGTGGTTTTGCTATAAGAGATTATTCCTGGACTAATAGAAAATTTTCCTTTTATAGTGGCGTATGTTTTCCCAGATTATCACTGGAGCATGCAAGATCTCACAACTTCAGAAAATAGAAAGATCAAAGGCAAAGAGGCCACTGAGATCTCGACACTCACCACACACCAGCATGATAGTTTGGCTACTAGAAATGCTTTTCATGGCAACACATATGTGTACTTTTATAATCACCAAGCAGTGCTGTGAAAGCTGATATGCATTCCTAATTCTTGCATTAGATATTGCCCTTGTTTTTTTCTATGGCAGTAAAATTCAGATTGTCTCCATATGATGAAAACATTGGCCAACTGAGGCTTGGAGCTCTAGAGTTGATATTAACTGCACTCGTGTTGGACTGATTTTCTGTTTCAAATGACAGCCAGAACTATCAAATAAACCCAGCGATATTTATTAGGGTGGCTTCTGAATATACAGAGTGTGATTCATGACAGAGACTAATCTTGCTAAAGGAACAGAGAAGATATTTTCCATCTGTATAACCCCCTCAGTAGCTGGCATAGGGTAGACATTTAGAATCAGGTTCTGTGGATGCTTGAAAAACTTACACATGTGGACTGGAAGTCAGGATCTCTATTGAAATGTGACAAGAGTCACAGATGGTGCCAACATGGTGGTCACTGGTTTAGACTGTAAGCTCTTTGTCAAAGTTCTGATTCTGCATGTTCCGCTGGTTTCTAGAGAGCTTCTGAGTGTGCCAGACACTAGAAATATAAAAAAGAGTAGGATATAGCCCTACTATCCAGTGTCCCCCTGTTCACTTGTGAAAAACAAACAATTAAATAAAATACTAATAGGAAAATAGTGCAGGCAAGAGCTGCATCTATAACCCAGTGGTCGTGGTCGGATGCTTGCCTAGAATGCACCATGCTGTGCATTCAACCCCTAGGACTACTAAATAATGAAATATAACTTGTAAAGTAAACTCAGCACATACCTGTAATCCCAGCACATTGTGACTGTGAAGCAGGAGCATCACTGCAAGTTCCAGGATAAAAGTGGTACCATTAAGACTCTGTCTCAAAAATTAAAAGCAAGGGCTGTTGGAGAGAGGGCTCAATGGCTACAAATACTTGCTGCTCTTCCAGACAATTTGAGTTCTGTTCCCCGCACCCATGTCAGGCAGCTCATAGACACCTGTAACTCCAGCTCTAGGGAATATGGTACCGTCATCTGGCTTCTGCAAACACCTGCGTGTGTGTGGCTCCCAGACAGTGTGGCCACCACCACCACTACCAAAACAGTCGAGACAATCTGTGAGCAAACCAAGTGGGAACAAGGTGAAAATGAGAATTTGCATCATGGGTTTCACTTAGCCAGAATCATCAAGCACCATGCTAGAGAATGTAGGTGCCTCATTGTCCTCAGCAGTGTAGAGCTTGCATGAATCATTCTTTCAGCAGTTTAGTTTATTGGTTGTCACATGCCACTTTGGCATGCAGTCCTTCCTTCCCCACCTGGGGTTATGTGACATACTAGTACTTATTGTTGGTGGAGCCCACAGCATCCTGATGATTCGCAGGCTGGAGCCTCAAGAATCACCTTTGGCAGCCGGTGCACTCTCTAAACTCTGGCTGTAGTCCTTCACTGTACTCTAGAGCCAAAGGCCTCAGTTTGGGCTGTCCCCACCACTGCCTGCCCCTGGAAGTCCTGAAACAACAGTCATAAAAACCCAAAAACTATTGGAATCCAAGCAAGTCACATTCAGGTATAGTTCTTTAGAAAAATATGATCCAAAGAACTATGCCACAGAAAAGTCATTATGCTCTTTGTTTCTTGTTTTATATCTGGCGCTCACTGGCTTTTCATGTAGAAGAGAGCAGGGCAGAGAAGGTGTGGCAATTCCAGCCTTTATGTACTTGAACAGCAGCCAGAATGCAGGATTGGGAAAGTGAGTGCCCAGAGGTCAGATTCCTTTCTTTCTGTCCCCCTTCCCCCTTCTCCTCTACATACGTACAAGGAGCTAACCAAATGTTTGTTTTTCTATCAGAACACAAGTTTGGGTACATCTACGTGACCAGTGGCAACTGAGTTCAAATCCTATTTCATAACAGGGCTTTACCTGAGTGCTTTAAACTGCACTTGACAGCATGTTAAAAACAGACGGTTCACCTTGTAAGATCAAGCTGATGTACAAAAGTGACCTTTGGTAAGTAGCAAGTGAGACAGTCAAGGTTAGGGTGGGCCCCTGAAGAAACGCAGTGGTTCTCTCAAACACAAGTAAGTTTTCCTTCATGGAGAATGATGTATGAAACAATGCATTCATTCAGGACTCAGCATTACACTTGAAGGACGAAAAACCATCTCTTGACTGAATTCAGGAATGCCCCTGATGCCATAGTAACAAGTACAACAAAGTTAGTATCTACTGCTCAGTAAGCCCCTTCCTTACTTAGTGAGAAAAAGTGCACTTTTCTCATCCTCTTAGATTCTCATCCAATAGCCTTCCCAAGTTTATTTCCAGGAAAAGAGAGACTAAAGAATGATCTGATTCTCTCCATTCCATTCTCTTGTCATAACTGCCATCACGATGGCCACAACTAACTTGGTACTTATCATGCCAGGAATCAAGGCAAATCGTTCGAATGTATTGCAGACGGTGAGCAAGCATTATTAGTTACCCTTGTTCTTCATCAAAATTTAGCCCCGCGTTTACAAACCATCTAAGTGCTTGTTCTTGGCCTTCATGCTAGTCTCTGACCCAGGGTCAGTATTAAATGCTAAATAAAAATCTCAGTTATTTTTCAAAGCAACTCACAGAGCCAGGTCATATTATTACAAATCAAAGTCCAAAGCCACACTGCAAATAGTGAGGGGTTGGCATTCAGACCAGGTTCCGAAGCCTGTGCTCTCTGTCCATTCGCTAGGCCTGCTCCTGGCAGCTCCAGGATGCGTGGCTCAGACCCAGGTTGCCTTCCCACTGGGGTTTCTGGACTCTTAAATCCTTTAAAAGGGAATACCACCCTTGTTCCATAAGTCAGAAAATGATTTGGAAAGTAAAACACTATAGGGATATTTAAAGTTTGATCCAACAGTGGGCCTGTATTGTCCAAATTTTCACAGGAGGGAGGGGCCATGAGGGAAATGGAGACATGGAAGGGATGGAGCACAATTCTACGATGGCAAAAATGGTTAAGAAAGGAGCCTGCGAGTTGGTGACATGGACACCCACTTTGTCTATACATTCAGTGTGGGCTAAGCCTACCCGCACATGCAGACATGTGGGTATGAATTGGACGTAGAATCCCAGGGTGGTGTTCCCTGAATACTGGTACTCAATTACGTGCTAAATAGCACATGCCAACTTTGTTCTTTTCTGATATCTGGTTTCGGATTTATTAGACTTATTGCTGCTTTCTGGAATGTCCAACTCATGCAGGACCGTCCTGCCAATCATTCTAAATTGCACAAAGGATTTTCCAGTGCACTTTTCTCATCCTCTTAGATTCTCATCCAATAGCCTTCCCAAGTTTATTTCCAGGAAAAGAGACACTAAAGAACTATCCGATTCTCTCCATTCCATTCTCTTGCCAGCTGCCATGGCTGAGCATTTCCTCTGCATCAGGGATTCCTGTCACACACAGTGGCCTGCTGCCATCCATCCACAATGCCCACTGAGGGTGCTGTGTGCACCGCCTGGTGACAAGCTCTGATTCTCGGAATCACGCTGATGAGACTCTTCTCAATACTAGGGTGATCATAACATTTATCATCCAAACTAGATTGCTTTCAGAGCATGGAGGATGGTGCTATTAATAAACTGCCTGGGACACCAAGCAGGGTTGGAACTATTGCAGGGCAAATAAGGACATGGAAAAAGTGCATAACGGTCAATAGCACAGTGTCAGTCCTCCAGTTACACAGCCAAGGTCAGATCATATATGTTATTTAACAGATTATGCGGACAGTCGTGCTCACTGCTTTCTGAGCATTGAGTACCCACCATGATCTTCATATTCCTGACTAGGGGAAAATCTTCTAAATATTCCCCGAGAAAGCTCATGGTTCAGAGAAGATCTAAATGAGTCATTGTAGACATTAGTGTAACACTACCAACCAACTGAAAACTTTACTCATGACGCATGATCTGCTAACTGATTTTGTTCATCACTTACTCAATAATCACCTAATCTCATGAGTGAGGACACTGAAATTCAGTAAGGTGGATTTACCCAGGGTAACCCAACATATATCCCAGGGAGACAGAACTGGTTCTCAATGTGTACGGTTTTGAAGGCTGAGCTGATAGCCGCATGCTTTACTCAGTTCTCCACAGAGAACACAAGATACATGTCATAGGAGAGGATCCAAGTGTCCACGGACCACAGACAAATCCCTTTTCCCATCAAGTCATGGCTGGGAATGACAGAAGGGAAGAAGGCTCCTCAAAGGTGGGAGTAGTTGAGGTGAGCCTTCATGGACATTCAGCAGGGTAAATGGAAACCTAAAACTCAGTGTCAAACCTCACAGCTTGGTATATGGGTCAGAAGAGCGAATTTCTCCTCAACATCACTGGTAAGAGGAGAGTTATGAGAGTGTACTACCTGGCTCCACAACAGAGAACGCAGGGACCCCAAGTTGAAAGCATCTTAGAGACACACAGATCATCATTCACAGCGTTGTTTCTGGGGAGATTCTGTTCAGAATCATTGAATTCCCTACATCATCGAGGAACATATCAAGAAAATTATCAGCAAATTCTATTCCTCAGATAATACAAAACCCAGGAGCCCCACCTGAGTTGATTTGGTTAGTTGAGATAGATCTCACCTATCCTAGGCTCATATACCATCAGATTCACTACGTTTCCAGGGGTGACCTTATGACCTTTCTGCCTTTGCATCTCAAGGGATGCGTGAAGTTCCAGGCTCATTCCACCAAGCCTTGTTTACAGTGTGCTGAGAACTGAGCCCAGTGCTTCTTGCAAACTAGGCAGACACTCAGCCCACTGAGCTACATCTCCAGCCCCTAATTATGTGAAATTTGAAGACAGCTGAAAAGCATAATATCCATTACTAAGTTTTAAAGCTTAAATATTAATCTGCCAATCTTTTTTGAAAAGTAGTGTTTATCTTCAAATTGTCCAAAGAGCTGCCATTAGGATTCTTCCTCTTGCTACCCATGGGTTCAAACAAAATTGTTAAAAGGTACTCCATCATCTGAAATGAATTGGAGCTCGAAATTCTAGTTGTATTTTCTTTAGACATCATAAACGCATTAATTAGTAATATTCCATTCCAGATGAGACTTAATTTAAAAAAATCATCCCACGTGGTGGCATACATCTATAATCTCATCATTTGAGCGGGAGGATCAAAAGTTTGGGGTCTGCTTGAACTACAGATGCCACATTATGTACATACTTACATGCTTGCACACAAACTTTAAATAGTAAATAAAAATGTAATAAAATATATTTTCAGATGAGTGTTCTTAAAATGCAGATCTATGACACTTCCCTGCTCACAGAACACTATTCATCGAAAGAAAACTCTTGGACATTGAAGGGAAACATCTTTCACCATCACTCTACCATCACTTCAGCCTCTGATGGCCTCTGACTGTGCCCTGACAATCCATCACCCCCTTCACTTGAGCCAGCATTGCATTCTTGTGGGTCTCTCCTGCTCCCTGCTCTGGTCTCCCCCTCTTGACCCAACATCCACCTGTTGAAATCCTACCCATCTTCCCAGGCCCAGCTTAAAGGCCACCTGTTCCAGCAAGCTCCTGCCTCTGCCAGAATTTCTCTTTCCTTCCTCCATCCTCCCTAAGGACTTTGCACCTCTCTCAGAATGCCTACTACATTCTGCCTTGAACCAGGCCTATTTATGCACAGCACAGCTTTCCCACCAGCACTGTTACAGCCTTCTAACTGTCAGCAGTTACAACCCACTGACCCTGGAAGTGCCTTGTAGAGACTCACCTCTAGCACCAAGCAAATTCAAAGATGCTGCGGAACCACCTCAAAGAAACAGGAAGGTGGAGGGTAGAATCAGTAGAATAAATTGTGGGTATTAAGGCACTCACTACCACTCTGGTTGGTTTTTACTTTTTCAGGAGAAGAAATCATATTCCCATACATTTTTTTACAGTAGATTTTCATACTTGCTCAAGTTTATTGGTTAATCTTTTAAGTTTCAATATAGGATCGTGAGTATAGCGAAGAGCATAGTAAAAACAGAATTCTATACTGTCTGAAGCTTCTCATCGCTCTCCTGCTGATGAGTAGTTTAGGCTACTTTATATATTTCAGCTCCTTCAATCATCCCAACTCAACTTTGTTGCTGACACAGTAGCATCATTTTGTGGAGGTGTACTTGTCTAATCAGAAAAACAGAGGTTTAGATACTGCCTTGACTTTTTTTTTTTTTTTAGGGAGCCTGTGTATATATATATTTTTTATTTTTATTAATTACAGTTTATTTACTTTGTATCCCCCCTGTACCTCTCTCCCTCTTCCCCTCCCAGTCCCATTCTCCCTCTTCCTCACCTGTGTCCCTCTCCCAGTCCACTGATAGGGGAGGTACTCCTCCCCTTCCCTCTGATCCTAGTCTATCAGGTCTCATCAGGACTGGCTGCATTGTTTTCTTCTGTGGCCTGGCAAGGCTGCTTCCCACCTCAGGGGGAGGTGATCAAAGAGCAGGCCAGTCAGTTCATGTCAGAGACAGTCCCTGTCCCCATTACTATGGAGCCCACTTTGATACTGAACTTCCATAGGCTACCTCTGTGCGGGGATTTCAGGCCATCTCCATGAGTGGTCCTTGGCTGGAGTATCAGTTTCAGAAAAGACCCCTGTGCCCAGACTTTTTTGGATCTGTTGCTGTCTTTGTGCAGCTCCAGTCCTCTCCAGGTCTTACTATCTCCCATTTCTTTCATAAGATTCACTGCACTCTGCCCAAAGTTTGGCTATGAGTCTCAACATCTGCCTTGATACCCTGCAGTGTAGAGCCTTTCAGAGGCCCTCTGTGGTAGGCTCCTGTCCTATTCCCTATTTTCTCCCTCCTTCCATGTCCATCTCTTTGCCTTTCTGAATGCGGATTGAGCATCTTAGCCAATGTCCTCTTTCCTGATTAGCTTCCTTAGGTGTACAGATTTTAGTATGTTTAATCAAAAAAAAGATCAATCTCGTGCTTTCTCAGACAATTAGGAATAGTGCTTCCTCAAGAGCCAGCTATACCACTCCTAGGCATATATCCAAAAGATTCTAAAATGTACAACAAGGACATCTGCTCTACCATGTTTGTAGCAGCTTTATTTGTAATAGCCAGAAGCTGGAAACAACCCAGATGCCCCTCAGTTGAGGAATGGATACAGAAACTGTGGTAATCTACACAATGGAATATTACTCACTGATAAAAAAAAAAAAAAGGAAATCATGAAATTTGCAGGTAAATGGTGGGAACTGGAAAAGATCATCCCGAGTGAGGTATCCCAGAAGAAGAAAGACACACAGGGTATACACTCACTCATAAGTGGATATTAGACATATAATATAGGATAAACATACTAAAATCTGCCTTGACTTTTAATACTCTACATGAGCATACACCCTCTTACCCAAGAGAAAAATCTTAAACTCAGACTGCCTACAAAATTTGCATATATAAACAAACAAACAAATAAACCAGGCTGTGGCAGCTTTGACTTCTTGTGAATATGTAAAATACAGAAGTGATAGTAAGAATGTTGAAATGTTTCTGAGAGGTGCTTTATTGGGAAGTTTTGTTACTTTGTTACATAGTCACTGGATGTGGTGTTTTGATGGAAACCACAAATAAAATGTCCATGTAATGCCCACACAGTACTTACCCATAATTAAAAAAAAAATAACCAGAAGTGTCCTCTAAAATGATGATTAAAGAAATAGTGTGGTAGCTACATAGACCAGCAAAATGGACACTTCCTCTTGTTACCAAGTACTTTTCACTGCATTGTGAATGGTGTATTTTTAAAAAGGTTTTCTTTATTCTTGAGAATTTTGTACAAGTATATGATGAAATATGATGAAATATGAAATACTCTACCATTTCTTCCTCCCAACACACAAAATGCCCCTTCAAACTTCATGCTTTAAAAAAAAAAACAACCCAATAAGTCCAGTTACTGTTACCTGTAAGTGCAGGGATATGCACATGGATAGTACATTCGCAACAACAATTACGGCCAAATTGATCATTAATAGGTACCAGAGTTTGAGCATTCCCCCAAAACAGACATCTGCCCAAGAATTTAGCAAGTCCAGTAGGAGAATAGCTCTTAATCCAGTGCAACAGCCCTGAAAAATAGTGCAGAATACATATCTTACACTCGTGACTGCCTAGAGGGGAGCAAGTTGGCATATTGATCCTACTAACCTGCCAGTCATTGAGTGAGGGATGCCCCTGGGAAGACCTGGGCTCTTTCCCGTTCCTGAGTATGCAGGCGTGGTGCATTCCAGACAGCAGTTGGACACCAGTCTCCCATTGAAGATGAGGATGCTATGCCAAGGGTATCAGGCTACAATGTACAAAATGGTAGAGAGTCTATATATATATAGTCAGTATATGTGACTATATATATATATATATATATATATATATATTCTATACTGTATTTGGGGCTGGGGAACTATCTCAGTGGTTAAAGCATTTGCTGTACAAGCACAAGGACCAGTGTTAAGATCCTAGAATCCTGGAAAGAAATCTTTATAAACACAGTGTGAAAAGTTTTTAAAAGGTTTATCTTTGAGTGTTGGGGTCCTTGGTGATTTTAGTTTTCTGCTGATCTGTTTTCTCCAACTTATGTGTTGATCTCCACGACTAAGAAAAACTTACATTCAAAATAGAAAAAGTATAATTAATACTGGATGGTAGAGCCAGTCAAATCATTCTTGAAGAAGGAACAGCTAATTTGACCCCAAAGTATTTGTAATATATGTCATATAAGATTTTCAAACACCCTCACTGATTGCCTTAATGCTGGAGACTTTATTTATTTTATTGTAGTCTCCCATTTATCCAGTTTATTTAGGTCAGTTGAAAAGGAAGCTGGGCTAGAGCCTTGAAAGAACTTTTGATTTCAGGAAGGATAGATGTTTCTGGACATTGTGCCCAAAGCCTCACACATGCTAGGGAAGTGACCTACGACTAGAATATAACCTTAGCCCTCTTTTCACTTTATATGTTGAGACAGAGGTACACCAAATTGCCGAGGATAAAAATAAAGTCACCCTGTAACCCAAGCTAGCCTTGAACTTGTGAGACTCAGACTCTTGAGTAGCAGAAGTCAAAAGCACACAAGACTGGGCCTAACTAAGAATCTGAGTAGTGCTATTTCTTTGCCAAAGTATCTTTAAGCAAAGATGGCTAAAGAACTAAACCTCACTTTACTCTGAACTGTACTCTGTAAGAACCATTGCATTTGTAATAACATAAGTAAAGGCTGTAGTTGTTCTTTTAAAAACTATTTTATTTATGTTTCTTATGCCTCTTCCTCCTTTATCCACCCACACTGCATAGGAGAGAAAGAAAGTTAATGGGGAGAGGGGGCATAGTTCTCTTAGGCTACTTCCTGTTGGTTAGAGTCATTGGATTCCTTGGGACAAGTCCAATACTCCTTTTAGGCTATCTCCAACTTCTTCTCATTACTCTGCATCAACAGCAACCAGGAACAGCAGAGGGAGAGCATCAGCATTCTTCTTCCTTGGAGCACCCCTTCTCCCCCTGGGCTCTGGCCTTTATTCCCTCTCAGAGTCTTCAGAATTAAACTCCCTTCAGCTGACAAAGAGCTCCTCCCAGAGCCGGCACAATGCAAATAGTTTGCTGTTGTGGACAATCTGAATCAGACCCATGCCCCACACCTAGGATTAAAACAAAAACATGCTGACATATTATAAACCAAAACTTCCACAACAAAAGGCCTCTCGGCTCTCTTTGAAGGAAATAAGAGAGGTACGAAAGTGAAGCTTGACTGATCTGGTTTCTGCAATCTCTGTGTATTTGCTGTCTGGATTGTGGGGGGCGTGGCTAGGAGCCTGCTTCATTGCTCTTCTCCCAGAGCCCACCTCATTCTTTTCGTTTTAGCACCAGGTGCCAGATCTTCACTTTGGGAATGTTTCTGCACTTGGAGAACTCACTGAACACTGAAGAGGCACACAGAAGAAAGAGCGCTATTGACTTACAGTTACTCCTGAGGATCTTTTTGTCCTTCCTAGAAAAGGGAGTCAGCATCCATTTCTGCTAAGCAGAGAGCAGGAGAAAGTCAAACTATATTAATTACCTTAGATCAGAAAGGACTTGCACTTCTGCAAGTGATGGATTTCTAGTCCAGGCAGCTTTACAAGTATTAATAGCATCCCTGTTCTTGGCACACGACGGTCCTCAGTGAGTGAGTAACTCTATGCTCAGGAAAGGATTCTGTCTTGTTACACAGCCATCCTCATGCCCACGTTGAGAGAAAGTTTGTCTTTAAGGCTGATTCAGACACTTTTCTATCATTAGAGTTCATCTTAGAAAGGGGTTTCTGTTCAAATTCTGCATGAGTTAGGTCTGCTTTATTTCTCCCTTTTTGAACATGGACCATGATTTCAGAGTACTCAAATTCTTTTAAGAATTCCTGTGAGAGAACTAGTGATGAAACTATTTTGAGAAGCACCTTAGGCAGTGAGAAGGCCCTTTCCTCTGAGCACTTGAAGAGGTGTTCTTCATACAGAGGACTTGCATCTTTTTTGCCCAATGTTACACTATGTCTTCTGATCCTGAATTTGTGTTCCTGCTGATGCATATTTTCCTCAGATATCTGTTGAGTGAAATGATTAAAAAAAAAAATCAATCATAGGAATAGTGAGAACATCTACTCCAAACTGAACTTCAAAACTTTATAACTTCACCAATCTCTCAGCATCTCATAGACACTGAGAGGAAGGATTTTGTGTGTGTGTGTGTGTGTGTGTGTGTGTGTGTGTGATGTCACCGCAATGAGGAATCTGACAGGTGAAGCTCTGGGAGTTCCCTTGTCCTTGTGGAAGGCTAAAACATAATAACCAGACTGCATGTGCCTGCAGAGAGAGACTCTTCTAAACCAGAAAACACCCTGAGTATGAAAGACCATTTTTCATTGGGTAGAGGATATGTGATTGATAGTATCAGCTGAGTGGTCTAAACTACCCTTCTTCCTGTGATCACGGTAGCTGAACCTTTCATTTGATCACCTCCCCCTGAAGGGGGGAACAGCCTTATCAGGCCATAGAGGAGGACATTGCAGTCAGTCCTGGTAAGACCTGATAAGCTAGGGTCAGATGGAAGGAGAAGAGGACCTCCCTTTTCAGTGGACTTGGAGAGGGGCAAGGGAGGAGATGAGGGAGGAAGGGTGAGATTGGAAGGGAATGAGGGAGAGGCCTACAGCTGGGATACAAAGCAAATAAACTGTAATTAAAAAATAAAAAGAAAACTGTACACTTAGCTGTTCAGACACAGGAGAGAGTGCAGAAGAGATCAAGAGTGGATGAGAGTGGCCATGTGACCCAGCTCGGGACTCCTGCTCAGGCTTTTTCCAAGGACAGATGAAATAACATCCTCAAGTCAGCCTCACCATTCCCCTAGTTTAAAATACAGATGTCTGGGTCTGAGGTGTGCGATGGTTGGGAACACGTACTGCTTTTCCAGAGGTCCTGAGCTAGACTTCTAGCAGCCACAGCTTCAGGGTAATTGGTCCTTATGGGCACTTGTACTCATACAGACGTGCACTCTTGCAACATACATACACAGACACAATTCAAATTAATGAAAATAAAATTTAAAACATTAAAAAATATGGAGATCCCCAAATTTTGCCCCTAGGCTGACTTCTCCTCCACTGAGGTAGTATGCTGAGGCGTCTCTATATCTGCATTTCAATTAAACTCGTGTACTACTGGGCTTCTATGTTTAGGAGACTGTGGCCTGAAAGACAATGAGGTGATGGAATGTGCCTCTTAAGCAGGTGAGGGGCTGTCTGTGTGGCCTCTGGAGCCCTACTGTTTAACCCCAAGATCTCTTTTTATAGGTGATTATCTTATTAACTTTCTTAAGCAGGCTTAAAACTTGTGTGCTCTTGGCAGAGGCGCATATAGATTTATGGCAAGGCATCTGTTAATAATTCCAATTTCATTTCTTTTACCAGCAGTGAAATTGAGGTCTTGGAGCCTGGGTGGAGGCAAGTTGGAAACAAATCAAAACAAAATAATTGACTGGGAACTATGACAGACTAATGAGAAGCATTGTTCAGGAAGAACCTGCAGGGCCAACCATTGTCCTATGAGGGCCCTTATACCAACATCCTAAGAAGAGCAAGCAGATCAAGAGACAGTTACCTTCCCCGAGTAACAGAAGAGGAATAAATGCCAAACCCAAGCTGCCCATGGCAGCGCCCACCTCCAGCTTTCAGCTTGCTGAGGTTGGTGCACACACGGTCCTTCCTCCCAGTGTCTGTGAGACACCAAGTTAATCAGGAAGTGCTCTCAAGAGGTGATGGCTAAATTCTTGGACGTTTTGTCTTTAGTAAGCAAGAGACTTATTTAGTTCAACTGACTACAGTTGTACGTTCTCCCAAATACATTTAACCTAAGCTCTATTCATTTTCTTTGTGGATTTTTACAAGCTTTCCAAATAAAAGTACAAAACATTTTATATAGAATATATAATTAACATGTCTATACACATACCATTTATACTTCAAAACTTGATATTATTAACTAAATTGCTCACTAATTTATGAATTGCCATTAAGACTAATGCTATACACTCCAATTTCTCAAGGAAAAATGTTTCATGATGCTTTGGTTTGCATCATGAAACGTGTTCAGACTCCATACACTTTAATGGTAGTCCCACTCCCTTCATTACTGCTGTAGGTTCATTGATGCTTAGACAATGGAACTGAGCTAAGTTAATTTTATTTAACTACAGATAAAATCTTATTTGGAACCCTGGCTGTTCTGGAATTTGCTATGTAGACCAGGCTAGCCTTACAAACTGATCTTCCCACCTCTGCCTCCTAAGTGCTGGGATCCCAGGAGTATGTTATCACTTTCAGCTTCCATTCTCTTTGCAATGTGCAAATGGTGGGAATCAAAACAGAAAACAGGAAATCTCCAGAGTGGCAGAGCATAGTGTGAGTGTGTCGTTGCTAGAGAAAGTTATGTTTGTGGTAAAGAAGAGGAATCTAAATTAGGAACACGTTACGATTTCTTTTTTCTTGTATGACACATGACAGAAGAAACATGCTTTTAATTTTAGAACTTTTCTTTGTTGCAGTAAGTTGCGGGAACATCATTTTGTAGTTGACTCAATTCCATGTTCATTTTCAGGAGCAGAGCCTCTGTTTGTTTATTGATAGTGCTGGAAATGTTTTAAAACTAAATTGAAAAGGAGATCTTTGCCTTGCGGTCTCAGGAAAAGAACATAGGAAGACCCATTCTAAAGGAAGGACTCATTTTGATACTGCCTATAAATAGGGACACAGAATAATATGGAAAAAATGGCTAAAGGTTTCAAATATGCATCTCATTGACCTGATCACTAAAGAGTAATAGAATCTGGGTGTGGTGGTGTATATCCATAATTACAGCACTCCAGAGACCAGGGGCAATGACTTCAAGGTCATGACCAATCTGGGCTACACTGAGAGTTTTAAGCCAACCTAAGCACTGTTTCAAAAACAACAATAGGAAAGAAAGTAATAGAAATGAGCAAGGCACACAATGCTGGACGCATAAAATTGAGCAAGTTATGTAGGAAATAGAAACTTATAAGCACTGTACATTGCTGTCTACAGGGCACATTTTCACATTAGGGACTGGCAGAACTTAGTGAACCTCAGCTCATGCAGCTTACACCTGTAGTTTCCTTATAAGTGGGACTCGAAACCTCTAAGAAAAAATAATTTCAATTTCCTGACTATTCCCTATCAAACCCAAATATCCAGTTGATTTTATTTCAACAAATTAAGTTAAAAAAATAGTGCTTTCGTTTTAATCAAGCTTGTGTCCATTGACTCCCTCCGCCATCCCTCATTTTCTACTTCAGTCCTAACTAGGTCAGCCAGGGTTGCTTTGGCAAGCTTTGGTGCTATGGACTTTTCATGGTTATGGACTGTCATAGTGTGGTTGTATAGTTATAAAAATAATAATGTCTTGTCACCAAACCAGAACTATATTTTTCAAGGGTTTGTAGCTTGCCTGACATCTGAACAGGAAAAGAGATCATCAGAAACCTTCCTCACCGTCCCCGGGGGAAATCAGGAAGTTTAGTCAAGAGGAGTAAGGAAGGTTCATTGACAAGATTAGCAAAAGGTATGCTTTGCTGGAGATGGAGCGGTGAACCAAAGTGGGCAGAAAGTACAAACAATTCCACATCTGGATGCAGACAGAGTCAGCTGTGAATTCAAATCTCCAACCACCCTCATCGGGGAGCTGGTTCTCACTGAATCCATGCATTTTTCTGCTGTTGCCTCTGTTTGCCAAAAAAATCAATTCACTGGAAGGTGTGTGCTTGTTTGATGCTTGAAGAAGTTGGAAAGTATGTCTTAAAAGTAAAAGTATGACTAAACATTATTTGAAGCAAAATTCTTTCTGGGGTTTTCTTATTAATAGTGTTCTGTGGATTGTAGTTTTGTTCTTTCCTCCTTTTTTTAAATTTTTCATTATGACACCTAAGATTTGGAGTTATTCTTGTGTATTTTAATATATATAATATAATACATATTAATATATATTATATAGTATGTATATGCAAATATATATTTATTTATATATACATATATAGTATATATATATGTGAATATATATATATACTAATTTATATATGACCAATTTAATCAAATTAGTGTAGTAACACATCATATATGACAGTTGCCCTGTAAGCAATTTCTAGTAAATTATTGAAACATTTTTTTCATAATTTATTCATTTTATACTCCAATTGTTGCTCCCTCCCTTGTCTTCTCCTGGTCTCACCCTCCCTTCCTCTTCTTCCCTATCCCCCTTCCCTAGTCCTCAGAAAGGGGAGCCCTCTTCCCCTACCATCTGACCTTAGCCTATCAACTCTCATCAGGACTACCTCTGTGGCCTGGCAAGGCTGCCCAACCAAGGGGAAGTGATCAAAGAGCAGGCCTCAGAGTCCATGTCAGAGACAGCCCCTGCTCCCCTCACTAGGGAGCCCACATGGAGACTGAGCCACTTATTGGCTACATCTGAGCAGGGATCCCAGGTCCTCTTCTTGCATGGTCCTTGGTTGGTGCATCAGTCACTGCACTCCTCACTGGCCCCAGATGTGTTGGCTTTGCTGGTCTCCTGGTGAACCAACCCTCTAAGTTTTATTAAGTAATTATTAGATTTGTGTTCACTTCCATTAGCGTGTTTCATGGGCTTGATTGTGTGTTTTGTGTGTGTGTGTGTGTGTGTGTGTGTGTGTGTGTGAAATTAAAAAGGTGTAACAAATATGGAAAAATCCTAAATAAGCCTTACCTCTTAAAGGTTCTGCTGTGAGTCTATCCTTCAGATACCAAGGGTTGAGGAACATTGTTTAACACAAGGTATATGCTTGACACTAAGATATCCTACCCAGCAGCAGACTTGACATCACAAAGACCATTTGCTTCTAGTTTTTGGAAGTCAGTGGTGACAAACAGATTTCATTAGGGAAAGAAATTTCCATTTCAATATAGTAACTCAATTTTCCTTACTGTGCCGGTCTGATTCTTTGTAATACTTGACTTTGAAAAATCCCATTTTGTAAGTATAAAGAGTAAGATTATTGGATTAAAAATACATTTTATATATATGTATATATGTACTGTATTATATAATTATATGCCACACTTTCGTTAACTATTCAAAAGATTGATGTCTTTCAGCTGTGAATGATAGGGTAGAATCAACCTTCACCCTGAAACGCCTTTCTAAGTCAGAAGGATGGATGTTGTTAAAGTTCGAGAAAGGAGGAGGGGAAAAAGGAGGTGGCAAACAGAAAAAAAAATAACATAATGACCAGAATATGACTTTAATTTTGGATGTGTGTTTCAATAGGTCTTGCATTTTAATGGACTGATTCTGTCTGACCATGGTAGATAATTGAATCAACTTAAAAAGGTGAAAGATTTATCTTGTCTCACAGTTTTGGAGATATCAGTTCGTGGTTGGCCCTGTTGTCCTTATCTGAGGTGACAAAGCACATCAGGAAAAGTACACATAAAAGAAGATGCTTCTTATGTAATGATGGATGGGAACAAAAAGAGATCTGAGGGGAAAGAATCCCACTATTTTCTTGGAGGTCATGCCCACCATACAGAAGCCTTTCAATCAAGCCTTACCTCTTATAGGCTCTGCTATGAGTCTATCCTACAGATACCATGGGTTGAGGAGCATTCTTTAACACAAGGTTCTTGTGGTGAGATTCTTTTATCCAGTATCATATACTGATTGCAAAAAGTCTACTCCAAAAGCTTATACTCATCTTCACCCTCACCTTCCTTCCCTACTCTCAACATTCCCCCTGCCCTATAGCCCTTTTTGGCTGAGTTTTGTACTCACTGGTATAAGCTCCTTTCAGTTTAATTTAACTGCAAATACCATGATTATACCATTCCAGTTATGATCATCACAGATTTGATAGGCTTATTTCCAGGGTCACAAAGATTACAAAACTACTATTAGGGTAAGGGGATTTTAATTCTATTTAAGCTGTAAAACTAGTGGAGAGCCAGTTAGGTTTTGTTATCACTGATAATCCTCAGAGCATCTCCTTGCATACACTTTCCTCAGGGGCAGAATCAAACAACTGCTTGCCTGAAAGGTTTAGGCTACTCCATGGAAACACCTAAATGTGGATGTTTCTCATTAAACCAATTCACCAAGGAAAAGGCCAGTATCTATAAGGAATAAGAATTATGGGCCATGCATACCTCACATCTGGAATTTTTTTTTTCAATTCCCTATAGTCATTGGCTCGAAGTTATCAGATAAAATGGATGCTGGCCATGCTCTCCTTGCTGCAGTAGCAAGCAGATGGGCAGATGTTATACTCTTCAGGGCAATTTGATCTAGCAAAGACTTGTTTAATTTCATTGAACACAGAAAGTCTAACCTGTCTGGTGATGTGAGTTCCTTTCATTGTTGTCCTTGGAATTCAGATTCAAAGAGTGGGTTAAAGACTTACAGTGAATGGAACTCCTTGATGGAATAAACTCGATTCTCTGGTGAGATAATGTTTGACAGTCTTCTACCAACTATGTGCAACACAGTGTTCACAAGACTCTGTAAATCATGGGTTTGCTTCAAAATCCAGACAATACCATTTTTTTTTTAATTTAAAATTTCCACCAGGATTTTTTGATGTTCGTAAATATATTGAAGCATTCTAGCTGCAATTAAATTTTTAAAAGACAAGAGAAAAGAAAGAAGATACGATATGTTATTGGTCCAGTGTCAGGTTCGTCTTGGATCAAAAGGTGCCAAAATCCTCATGGGGCCCTATGGCTGTAATCAGACTCCCCTTTGGTTCCAGCCAGTTCCAAGTGGCCATGCTGACGTAGGTAGCTGGTCTTGGCAGTCAGCATGTTTCCACAACGGGAGGGTTGATGGGAGCAGGCAGCCCAGCCATTTGGCTTCCCTAGTTCTTTGGTGCTCAAATAAAATCTGTAATTTCTAATTCCGCAGTTTGAAACCTGGAAAATGATTGGCCATGTCATGTGAGAGCCCAGTTAGCACCTCCAGAAAGATTTATCGATGGGCAAGAAATATAGGAGCCAAACCAGAAATTCACCCCAAACCTTCCTTATCTATAAGGTTAATACAAATCAGGCAATTTCACTCTAGCAGACTCTCAGAAATCTGCCCATTCAAAGGGATCTTGTTTCATAAAGGATGGATGTACACAGGTCTCTAAGCCTCTGGGACACACCCTTGACTATGGACTTCCTCCTCCAGGGTTTTGCTTCCTACCCAGTTCTACCTGCTTTTAGGAGAATGCTGCTCATTAAGTTGAGTGTAACTAGAGTATCACAGAAAAGTGTTTAAATTTTTTCACTCAAAGTACAAAATTTTAGAAAAAAAATTTAATTTGTTATCACTGATCATCTTTATCAGAGCATCCTCTTATATATACACCTAACTCAGAGGCAGAATCAGCCGGAAAGATTTAGGCTACTCCATAAAAGCAGCTAGATGTGGCTACTTCTCATTAAACCAATGCACCGAGGCAAAAAGAGTCTGGATGATTCTGTGAAAGATACACTAGTTCCACGTCAGATTCATCCTTACCAAGATAATAACTTAAAGTAGTCTGTTTATTTAGTAATTAATTTAGTGTGCTTGTGTGCGCACATGGTGCATGTGTGAGCGTGTGTTTAGATGAGAGCATGTCACAACCTGCATATGGAAGTCAGAGGATCACTTGCAGAAGTTGGTCCTCTCCTTTCACCATGCAGATACTGGGGATTGAACTCATGTTATCAGGCTTGGAAGAAAGTACCTTTATTCAGTGAGCAATCTTGGTATCTTAATCACAAAATATTATACAATTGAAATTCAGAACAGCATAACTCTGAAAGTCCTTTAACATATGAACCATTTCCTACCCACACCCAGTAAGGTTCAGTTTGTCATAATGTGCAAAACTTGGTGCAGTGTGATTTTGTATTAAAATGCAGCAAGGAACTTAATATATTCTATTCAAGTGGTTATGTCTGTATACATTTTATCAAGGTAGCTAATGTCCTCATTCAAAAAGGATTTGTGACCTGCTGTACAAATACCTTATTAAATCATATTCACATTGTCACATAAATCATATTGACATTGTCACTTTTCGGACAAGGTGAAATCCCAAAGCAGAATTGTCTGTACCAACCAAGTCTACTCTTGAAGACGGTACTAATCTGTACCCAGGGGTCTTTTCTGAGACAGAAACTTCAACCAAGGACCATGCATGGAAATAAACTAGAACCCTTGCTCAGATGTAGCCATGGCAGCTCAGTGTCCAAGTGGATTCCCTAGTAAGGATAACAGGGGCTGTCTCTGACATGAACTCAGTGGCTAGCTCTTTGATCACCTCCCTGTGAGTTGGAAGCAGCTTTACGAAGCCACAGAAGACAATGCAGTCAATCCTGCTAGGCTAGGGCCAGATGGAAGGGGAGGAGGACCTCTCCTATCAGTGGACTGGGGTAGGGGCATGGGAGGAGAAGAGGGATGGAGGGTGAGATTGGAAGGGAATGAGGGAGGGGGTTACCGCTGGGATACAAAGTGATAAACTGTAATTAATATAAAAAAGAGACCCTGTCCTGCATAGAGCAGAAGTGGGTTGCTGCTTGCTGTGTGTGCATAGTGAACTGGGTCTTTTATTAAAAGAGTCAGCCAAAACCTGTAAGAGACTGTCAATGAGCTGTCATAGCATGGTGGTCAGACATCCATGTACCCTCCAGGAATGTATCTGGAGCTAATCAATACACAATTGGAAATAGAAAGAAGTTTCTATTGCATTTCTAACACACACACACACACACACACACACACACGCAAAGAACAACAACAAAAAACTTAGTTGTACCTGTTGGTATTTTATAAACTATGGGTACTTCAAAAGCATACTTTTGACAAACATTAGCATAATTAAGATATTGACTATTCTCATTGCTTCAGAAGTTTCTTCTTGCAATTCTGTATCCTCCTGTCACAACTCAGTGCTAGAATTTTGTACACAGGGCATCATCTAGTGTGTGTGGTCTTTTTCATCTGGGCTTGTTGTTTTGAGATACATCTGTTTGTTGCCATGCAGTCATAGGTCATGCTTGTCTATCTTCTATATGTGTGCTCATATAGATGGCTTCAATTGTGTATGCATGCTGGCGGAAATCAGAGTCAATGTCAGTGTCTCCCTCAGTCTCTGTCTACCGTATCTGTTGAGACAGGATCTCTCACTGAACCTAGCTAGAGCTCAGTTTGGCCAGTCCAGCTGACAGTCAAGATGGAAGAATCTAACTGTCTCTGCTGTCCAGTGCTGGGATCACAGGCTTGTGCAGCAATGCCCAGCTTTATCTGGTTATTTCTTTAATGTAGCCTCAGAAGGTCCAAACTCAGACCTGCATACATGCACAAGAGGCACTCAAACATTCTACCGACCGAAATATCTCTCCAGCCCATTTCATTTTTTTTTCTTTTTCCTGCTGTGTATGACTCTACCTTAGTTTCTTTATCCTTTCATCTTACACTAGGCTTTTTCATTGCTGTGCATATTATATAGTTACTACCAATATATGAATCCAAGATTCCTCAAATAAATCCTTTCGCTCTTTTGACTAAATGCCTGAAGGTGTAGTCTTAATGTTGTTAAAAATTCCAGTGTTTTCTAAACTGCTTCTGACATTCAACATTTGTATAATGTCAATAAAAAATCTATAGTAAGGCAATATGATGGCCAAATGTTGAAAAACTGGGGCTGGCCTCAATTTGAAAATTTTATTTATCTAATTTGATGGTAGTATCTCCTGAGTAAATGATGACATGGAACTGTATAAATTTAATGAAGGTCATTTTATGTATATGAAGGTCATGGAAACCTCTTGAGTTCCACTTTGTCCCAACCTTTAAAAACATAAAATAATGACAGAAAGTCCCACAAAGCCATCTTCAAATTTCACATTCATACATCAAACAACAGGGGATTTCCTATCCATGTAGAGTGAAATACTAACATGAGATAAATATGAAAAAGTAAAAGGAAAGAAGTCAGGAGCCAACTGAGCTTCAGCAGAACTGCGGGGTCTACTTGGCTATATTAGCCCCATCCGTGTCAGTCCTCAAGCACCTAAGCTATTGCCTAAGGTTCACATGCATCCTCTTGACTACCATCCTGGGAAACTCAGACAAAAGACAGCAACCCTATCCCCTACTTGGATTAATAGCTGGGCAAAGAACACATTTTTTTCTGTCCTTGGCTATTCTGTCCTTGCCTAAATCCATTTGTTATGCTGTTATGTTACAGAATGTGTTCATGCAGCAATTTCTGCTAACTCAATTCCTATTCTTTAATATTGCAATAGCCAACCGACAGAAGTCCATTCACCATGAACTTAGCCTGGGGAGCACTGCGTTCTCCAGTGAGGAGTTTTCATCTTTTGAGGGCATACAGCAGTTGATGTGTAGAGACATTAAATTACAAACAAGATGTTTTTAGGCCTCCACGCACAGCGATGCCCTACTGTAGAACAGTCTCCCCATGCCTGGATGGGAAGTACTGGAAGGAAGGACCTTCTCAGATATAAATAATTTCCTCTCGAGCCATCGGAAATCCTGGGCCATTGTCCAGGACCTTCTCCCTTGGTGTCTTTCCCACAGAGAAATAGTAAACTTGTGGCATAGATTACACCTACAGTGAAACAGGAAACTGCACATTGGGCAGCTCCTAAAGGATCAGGTTCAGAGTCCTGACACCACCTGTTACTACAGGAGCCATAATCCTCAGAGGCACCAAATGACTGCGTCTCAGAGGAAAGACTGCTTATGAGTTTTCAAATGACAGCTCTCTTTTTTTTTTTTTTTAATTTTCAGTCACTTCATTAGGGTCAGCCCATAGGCAAGCTTACAGCGCCACACTCATAGATGGGTAGAGCTCACCAAGGAATAACGTGCTGGGCCGTGGCGTGTTTATCATTACCGTTCTCGACATTTCTAAGTCAGCAACATGGCAGTGGTTGCATCATCTGCCTTTCCTATACTCTTAGACCAAGTGTGCTTCCTGCAAAGAATACTCATGTCCTCGGCTTGTATAAAGAAGCTTTGAATCAGCAAGAAGACATACAATTTCAGATTGAATGTTCACACAGAAAGTCGCTATGTGTGCAGTTAATCATTTTTCTGCTAGGTAATTTATAATATTTTAGTCAATCAAGAAGTGGCTTTTCAGGGTGGATGAAATCAAAAGTATAGCTGAGATTCAGATATCGAGGCCAGTGCAGAGCTTAGGTTGTAGACAAGCTGCTTTTTCCGTCAAAGGACTGTGTCATTTCTATAAACAAGAGATGCTAATATTTATGTGTACGATTAGAAAGATGTATTCACTATGTGATACAATCCATATCACAATAATTACATTCAATTTGTAGTTACTATAGGATTTGTGTGTGTGTGTGTGTGTGTGTGTGATGACAAAATTTTGTAGATATTCTTTAAGAATAGAATTTCAAAGATCTTTCCATGAAATTCTCCTCTGAGAACACTGAAATGAACAGTTCTGAGAATATTTGATGTCATGGGCCTATGTATAATACCAAGGTATTTGCAGATATTAATTCCTCACCATGTCCCTTTTGCCTGGGTTTGTTAGGATGAGCAAATAAAATGTAATGGGACATGCTTGGAAACTTGAACTTCAGAAAACCCGATTTAGCTTTTCTGTGTTCAGACCTCCCACATACAAGTCCTTCCTGTCTCTTCAGTTTCTTATAGCTAATTGTTCTCTCGGGTAACACCTTTGCTTCTTGATGAAACACTCCTGTGCCATGTTAAATGCTGTGAGATCTGGAAGGACAACAAATGATGGCAGATCATATAGTGATTATTTCTTGACAAGCCTCACAAATAACCTGTCTCCTTCTTCTTTTCCACCTACTCTTTCTTTCTCCCCCCTCTTTCTTTTCTTTGTTGTACTGGGGATTAAACATCAGAAACTTTCATGCTAGGTGGGAATACCACAATGGGGCCTATTATCCCAGTCCCTTTCAGTTCTTTTTTTAAATTAAGTAGCTTTGTTGTTTTTATGGATGAATTATTGTTATTTGATGATTTCACAGGTGCTTACGTTTTCTGATCATTCTTTCCTCACCCTCTCTCACTTCCTTCCATCCTTCTCAAGCCTTTCCCCACTTTTCATTCCAGCAAGCCCCTTTTCAGGCTTATTTTGTAGCTCATTTGATTTAACCAGGGCCATTTGTGTTATCATGGGATTTGGACTGTAATGTGTTAGGGTCATCAGTGTGTCTATTATTCAAGGCAATGATTCTCATTCCCTATTTCCCTGAATCTATCAGTGGCAAATAGCTCAGCCGTGAGTGACTAGACTCTTGCATTTGTTGATAAGCCCATTTTGTGCAGCTTTTCTTTAACTTTTGTTATTATTATTATTATCATCATCGTTATTATTTCTGTTTTCTTTAATTTTTTTCTCATTTCTTCTCAGGGTGGTCTTGAACTCACCTTGTAGCCCAGGCATGCCTTGAATTTTCAGTCCTTTTACCTTAGCCTCCTTAATTATTAGAACTATAAGTTTAACCTTGAAGCCTGGCTGAGTCTTACCTTGAAAGAGATAATTTCCACACTTCAGAAAGTTGAAACCTATGGAGATAATTTGTCACAGATAAATTAATTAAGAAGCAATTAATGGTGGGAGAGAGTAGCAAGACACGTAACCTAAATGATCCTAAACAGTTGATCAAACACAGGCTATACAATTCAGGCAATTAGGCCATCAGGAAATACATCATTGAAATACTCTAATTTTAGATAAGTGTTACAGTGGGGCTGGGGAGGAGAACAGAAAGTCTATGGATTAATGAAAGAACATGGGTGGGGACCAGATCCCAGCGATGCGAAAGGAGCCAGGTAATGGATTTGGAAGAAGAAAGGATTGGTAGAGTCTTCTTTGGAGAGTGAGAATTGAACCTCCTGCTGTGTTCCTGCAGCGGTTGGTTGTGATGGGGCACAGGGAAACACAGATGGGTTTTAAAATAGTACACAAAGTACTATCCTGGAAATTTCAATTTTGGAGCATCTATTTATTGTCTTAGTTTCCTGCTAAATTTACCTATTGCTAGGCTGTTACAGTTGTTTTGCGTCCCTGTACTCCTCATCACTCAGTTTACTGTGCTTCTTGGCCACCTTAGGTACTAAGTGCAGTTCCAGAGAGACAAAGAGAATGAATTAATCCTCCCTCTCAAGGGTTTACAACTTAATCCGGAAGTCCATAGACACCCTCTGAGAGCCATGATAATACCCAAACATTATATGGCTTTTGCTACATCACCTTTAACTCAGACAGCACAAAAGCATATAAGTAAGACTGCTGGTGTCTGAGGCCAGTCACAGAAGTGTTGTCTAACACGCAGCCAGTCATAACCTTGTCTTCCGAAACACAGCCAATCACAGCGGTGTCATCTAACACACAGCCAATCACTGATGTTTCACCTATGAGTACTCTATACACTGGGAGTGGTGGTGCACTCCCTTGATTCCAAAAGGCTGAAGGGTAAGGTGGGAGAATCAGGAATCCATGGCCAGTGTGAACAAGATTATGACATCCAATCTCTGATACGAGGAAAGGAGGAAGGTCACAGGAGCCGTGAGGACGTAAAGATTTTAAGGATTCACAGAGAGGTAAGATATACTTTTTACTAAATAGGCCACCAAGGGCAAACATCCAGGCACATGGCTGCCCACACAGATGACACACAGACCACATGGTGTAGACACATGGCACATAGGCCTAGAAACTCATGCAAAGGCAAAGGCTTTGCCTCTGGCCTCCAAGGCCGTATTTATACAGAGTCCACACAAAAGTGACACTCTTTCAGGAATAGTTATATAAGAGAATACTTACTGAGGGGTTTCCCAAGATATCTAGTGTCAGACATTGTGTGGTGACTCAGGCCCCTGGATGTCCTATGTCAGCCATGTTTTAGCTGACTCATATGAGACATCCATATCAGTACCATGCTATCTAAACATAAACTGGTCCTTATGGACTTCTTGTCCCAGTAGTAGGCCGGTGGGTTTTAATGTATCAGAGGGCAAGAAGTTGCTCACGTCAAGTCAAATATAGCAAACTGTTTCATCTCGAGCTTTGGTACTCTACCAAATAATATCCACAGTCTTTATAAGAAGGGTTAGTTTGTGATAAGTATGCATGAGGCAGCCCAGAATGGTTGTGCATTTACTATGTAGCCCAGGCCAGCTTCAAACTTTACTTCTCTGAAGAAGCCCCTCAGAATTTTTGACTCCTGGTCATGCGCCAACTTTGTCTGGCTAATCAACTAAAAGTAGCTAATTAAGGTAATTGATTAGCAGCTGACTGAAAACAATTAAGGTACATATTAAAATAGATTTGCCAAAATGTGAACAAATATTCTAAGTTTCGATACTGCTGTTTTTGAAAATACAATTTTAACAAAGCATGCCGTGAATTGTTTTAAAGGGAAGTCATAAATAATTCAAGCTGTTTTACTTTGCAATACAATATAATGTGATAACTAAAATGGACAGAAACAAAATCTCCTTGGTGTTCTTAATAGATTTCTAAGAGCAAAATGAGGTTCTGAGAGCTGTAAGTTTTCAGTGCTAGATCTAGTTAACGAAAGGGTATCAGGGTCAGGGCTTCCCCTGATTCATTTGTTCCCCTGCTCCTCTGATCAATGGAAACCAGCATCTCATTAATCATCCTTGGTGGAGTTATAATTTGGAATGCTTCATGCTTCCCGTCTGCTTTCGTAAGTCATCACCAAAAAGTTCCTTTCCCACACTGTTTTACTCAGGTGATTAGAATGTTGTTGTTGGTTTTCTTTTGTTTTTTAACTCTTCAAGAGCCTCATCCTCCTTCATCAATGTTGGTTTTGCAGAGTTTACAGGCATTTCCCCTCTTCCTACAAAGCTCGTCAAGTCTGATCTCTCTCAGCTGCCACCCTAGCTTGGCTCCTAAAAGGCAGTTACTCTCCATGCTCCCCGCTGCACTGACGGCTGTAGGATCCCTGGATCTCCCTGCGCACGCTAGAACATCTTTATTCTCCAGTCGTTTGCACTGTTTGCTCATGTCCCACTGACAAAGATGAGACTCAGGCTCTGTGACTTCAAATGGCCTCGGTCCATCACTGTCACCCATCAGACACTCCCTCATGCTCCTTAACACCAAAATGTGCAGATGGGTGTGTGTGGAGGCCTTGGGTACTGATGTTTTCCCTCCTTTTCTTTCCACTTTACCTTTTAAGACAGGATCTCTCAGTGAGCCTGAAGCTCATCAGTTCATCTGGGTAGCTTGGCCAATGAGATGCAGCCTCCTCTGTTTCCTCACCCTCCACCCACAATGCTTTAGTAAGAGGCATGCACCGCTATGTTGGATATTTTATAAGTTCTGATGACCTGAACTCAGGTTCTGATGCTTGGTTAGCAAACACCTTTCGGATTGAGCCATCCCTGTTCCTCTGTCTCTCTTTTTAAAAATCCCATTTTCATAAATGATTAATTGTCATGTAAGTGTCTTTTTGAAATATACTTAGATTTTTACTCTTTCTCTTTCTCTCCCTCACCTTATGCCACGCCCCCTCCCGTGTGTGTGTGTGTGTGTGTGTGTGTGTGTGTGTGTGTGTGTGTGTGTGCTATGGTATGAATGTGGAAATCAGAGGTTAACTTTTCTCCTTCAACATGTGGGACCCAGTACCAAACTCAGGTCATCAAGCTTGGTAACAAGCACCTTTTCCTGATGAGCCACCCCACTGGCCCTATTCATCATTTTTTCTTTTAAAGACTCACTTTGATTTCCGGAAAATGTCAGGAATCTCATAGTCTAGCATTTGCAAGGAATGGGAACATTTTAAAGAATTTTGTTTCAATCTGATCTTATTTATAACTCTGGCTGTGATTTTCCTTAGTTTTCAAAGATCAAACAACTTAAAATAATATGTTATGTAGAGCCACTTGAGGGTATTGGAATCTTAGGCCAGAAAAAGAAAATAAATGGCAGTTTTGATAATAAATATGGCTTCCTACCCACCTCTTACCTTTCCAGTATCTGCTGAGTTATATACATCATTAGGGTAGTCTCCATTAGAAGCCAATAGCTTGTGTGGTGTTGCAGAGATAATTTTTGTTTTATCTTTAAAAAAATTAATTCAACACAGAAAAGTAAGAGCCCCATGCTATTGAATCAAAGGTGACTAAAATATCTTGGCAATTACAATCTGTCTACTCTGTGGGAATTTCGAATTGACTGCAGCTCTTGCATCTGTTTTCAATCTTGTTCTTCTCCAGGGATCGTTGGGGTGGGTGACTAATGCATAGCATACTTTCGGTGTCCTTCTACCGCAAACATTCTAAACTCTCAAGTCACTGAAGGCCCATCTTACACTTATCTCTACATTTTTAATATCGATTATAACTTCATGTGTACAGATGTTCTGCTTACATGAATATCTGTGCACCGTGTGCCTGCCTGATGCCTGCAGAGGCCAGAGAGGGTATTGCATCTTCTGGAACTGGTGTTGTAGACAGTTGTGAGCCACCATGTGGGTGCTAGACATTTAACCTGGCTTTCTAGGAAAACAGCCCTCTTATACATAGACCCATCTTTCCTGCCATATATCCACCTCTTCATCAGATGAACGTACCCCTGTTGCATCGTGCATATTCAAAATAATTCAGTGTCAACGTTGCCTGACATGTGCACTCACAAATAGTAGACGTCCAGCTCTCGTACTGACCCAGCAACTGGAACAGGGTACCCCGCACTCAGCAACACAGAGACCCACATTTTTGTCTGATCAGCTCAGGGTTGATTTGGTCCTAAAAGCTTTTATGTTTCCTAAATGGTTGACTGCTTGCTGAAAGTTTAGACATCACATACATTCATTGCCGTAAACACAGCAAATGCTTTTCAGGCTCACATGTGTGTGACGATCTGTGTGTAAGGGATGTTGGTGTCTTACCCATTCACAACTCTTACAACAGTCTAGTACCACAGATAAAGAAGCCGAAGCACCAAGAGGTAAAGAAGGAAAAACCTGCTCAGGGTCACATAAGTGAATGAGAAAATCAGGATTTGAACTGAGCTTTGTCTGCTCTCAAATTCTGCAGGTTAAAAAGCAAACAAACAAAAACCAGTATAAAATAAAGCCTCCTAGGATACAGTTATATGTGTTAAGTGACAGTCTGTTCTTAATATTAGCATAACTAATGGGAAGAAGGAGAGGAAAGGGGATAGAATACGCCAACCCAAATTCCCAGAGAAGGACGGCATTATAATTATTGGAACAAGATAAAACCCATTAGGAATACATGACAAACATTGTACAAATTGTGGGATTTAAAGCCCTGTTCTGTTTATTTTGCAACAATCTGAAACATGCTTTTTCGTTCCTTGACAATTTAATAATTGCTGTGCTCTGCCTGTGTAAGTGTCTTTGTCCGCGTTGGCATCTCCTCATCAAAATCACTGCTTATGTCTGTGTGGTGACTCACACCTATAATCTCAGCACTTGAAAGGCTGAGCCAAGAGGATTACTGTGGATGCAAGGACAGCCTGGGCTACAGAGTGAGATTCTGCCTCAGAGCTGAACAAATAAACCATTGCTTACTTAGACAAATTCAAGTTGGGTTAAGAGCCGCCACTACTTTAAACAAATCGAGAAGGCTTGACCACACACACACACACACACACACACACACACACACACACACGCGCGCGCGCACGTGCGCATGTCAGGTATCACTGTACCTATGTCCTTAAAGAAGTTGCTAGAGACTAAAGTTTAGGATACTAATTAATCTGACAGTCAGCTCCTCTTCTGTCCACTCTCCAGGATTCCTGGACAGAAGTCTGAATAAAGCTAAGGACCCTATCAACTTGTTGCTAATTATTGAATGCATAGAAGCCATAATCCTGTAATCTGAAAGTTAAAGACCATTGAAATCTTCTTTTCCTGCTTATTTGGTTTATTTGATAGTCGATTACGATACCACTTTTAAAACTAGGAAATTTTTTGATCTGAATTTTTCTTCTTTTCTCCTACCCTCTGCTCTTTCCCTCATTTCCACCACTCCTCTTTTTTCTCCTTCCTCCCTTCCCCTTCATCCTGTCCCTCTCTCAATGCTTGCAGTGAACCCATGGACTCATGAATGTGATCAGGTGCTATTCCACTGAGCTACATACCCAATCCTTAAAATCTGAACTTTAATTTTAGCTTCTGAAAGATTTAAGATTAAAATACTTTAACTTTCTCCATTTTGTGTGATTCTCTTACTTAGTTTTGATCACTTTCCTGAGTCAAGGAAAAAAATCTAAATTTCTAAATTTATATTTTTACTCCCTATATCCCACTTAGCTACTTGTAATGCCCTTTGGAGAACATCATAAGAGACATAGCCCAGCCAGAGCTACTTACTGCTCTGAAATTTTACCTAAATGAAACTTGAGAAAAATTAAATGAACATGGGATAAAGTATGTTTATCAGTAGTTAAAATAAAAAACACACTCCATGAAACCATGAACTAACTATACATGTATTGATTTTTATGGTTCTAGGGTTGACATCATTTTAAGTATAAAATGTGCCTGGAATTGTGTGTGTCTGTGTGTATGCATATATTTAAGAGATAGATAGATAGATAGATAGATAGATAGATAGATAGATAGATAGATAGATGATGTAGATGCAATTGCCCCAGTAGGCACATTGGTGGCCAGAGGTCAATGCTGAGATGTCTTTCTCTATTGTGTTGTGTCTTATTTTTTGAAGCAGAGTCTCTCATGGAGCTCATAGCAGTTTGGCTTTACTGGCTGGTCAGGAGGATGCTGGGATCCTCCTATCTGTGACTGCAAGAAGGATCTAAATAAATTACCTGGAAAATGATCAATTATCAATAAGACTTTAGGTCTAAAACCAAGAAAAAAACGAGTAATTCAAATCTTCAATGCATATAGCACCCACCTCAGGAACTGATGGTTCCATCAATTTCAGAAGCTATGGTCTTTACTGGGAAGATGGCAGGTGGGCTAGCCTTTTAGCCAGTAAGGGCTGGTGGTTCAGTTTATCCATTCCTAACAGGGATTCCCTTTTCAAGCTCACTTGTTTCTTTGTAGTTTATGTATGTTACGACTGGTATCCTCTATAAATCTTTCTGAAGAGAATTAAGAAAAACAAACTCCATAAAGATGAGTTGAGCTGTATTTACTGAGCTGTGTTCCTTTTAAATGCATGGTCTCTCAGAAAGAGAGAGCACCCATTTGTGCCTTTCTGTCTGTCTGTCTGTCTGCCTGTGTGTTCTGCTTTAGATTTCTTTCTATTTTTCTGTATACAATGAAGGTCAATTGGTCCTAAAACTGTCACCTCTGCCAATAAACGGTGACAATCCTGAGAGCCCACACTGCCTTAAATATGAAGTGTTAACTGGTTAAATTGTGCGCACATGTTTATGATTGCTAATTGGGAAGTTGTCTAATGGAGTGTGGAAGCTTGTCACTTGCCTCAACATCCACAATTCATGTTGAGTTGAGGAGACACTGATTCATCTGATAAGCTGGTGCCATGAGGAGAGCAGACACTAATGAGGCTAGAAAAAAAGATTATAAAGCTTGATTCTGAGCGAGCCGATTAAATATGTCATTTGCTCTGTATCCTTGAAAGCTGGATGCATTGCATATAAGAGAGGCTGGCTTTGTAGACAACAGAAGGCTAGAACCCACCTTGGCTCCTGCTTCTGCTACACTTGAGCATACCCATTGGGTCTGTGTAGCTTTAACAGATGCCTGAAAAGACCAGTTGTTTCCTTTTGATTCAAGGGTCACATTGACTCAGGGCCAGGAAATCTGACGCTTCAAAGCAAAGCCTTTGTGATTTCAGATAGAATTCTGATGCCCCTTGGCATCAAAGCATTCTGAGGTCAGGTTGCAATATATGATTTCCCATACAGTCTCTGCCAGAAATACCACTACATTTCTTCCTGAGAAGATATTTTTTCTGGTACTTAGGACAGGAAATGCAAAAGACAGGGAAGGAATGCTTAAATAAGCTTAAGAACCCTTAAATAGATAGATTGTGGCCACCATGTACTATTAATAGCCATGGAAAACCAAAAAGGAGAAAAGATGAGCAACTGAAAAAAAAAGGTTTTCTGTCCTGCCACCTTACATATGCACTTTTTCAAGGCCATCATGAGGTGCATTACACCCCATCAAGAAAGAAAAAGCTGAGGGCGTCATTATTCTGTATTTATAAGCTTAATCTAAGATCAGAAAGTAATGTCTTGAATCATATTGCCTGTACATAGCAGAGCTGTATGACAAGACCCACTCCCCTGACACGGGGTACCCAAACCAGCCTTTATGCATGCTTTTAAATGAAAGCTCTTACAAGCTGGGAAAGAGTGGTAAGATGCTCCCAGACATTTGCATTCTTTCATTAGCTGCTTACAGGAAACAAGATTAAATACTGCATGATTTCACAGTCACTTCTGCTCTAAGAACCTAATGTTATGGTTGCAAGGAAAAACTCTACAGTAGCTACTGAACTTTATCAGGTTAGAATATGAAGATAAAGAGACCTGTATGAGAGGTCCCATACTGCAAGCGAGAGTGATGGTTTATCGGCTGAGATAATTTACTAATGCTGTCTAATCTTAGATGCATCTCCTGACTTGCGTGAAGTCGCAGCTTCCCTGGTCTGTAAGACCTGAAAAGACGGTGCCATCACCTGCACTCCTTGCTGCAAGAAACTGCTTTCTCGGGTTTTCCCTCCTTTCCCTCCTTTTCCATTAACTCAAAGCATACTTGCCTTCGATGACTTTACCTAATGCTAGGCCCATCCTTAAAAACACTAAAAAAAAGAAACATTTGTTTGAAGACCGGTGGGTTTTCTTAACTTTTATTTATGCTTATAATTTTAAGAATTCGTTGAAAAGCAACAATATTTGAATATGTATTTTTCAGTAGATGTGATATTCAGCAAACATCAGGTCATTCCATCTCATGGCAGGAGGTTAAGTCCTATGATCATTTCATCTCTCTAGAACCAGTGTCTCATCTTACTTTGAACCCTCATGGAAACCATCCAAGAACAAAGTCTCTTCCAAAGCTGAAGAAGACTCTGTGCTTGGATTAGCTCCACAGAAGACAAGAAACTAGCCCGATTTCAGCAGACAACAGAATAAATCAAATTAAAGAGCATCCAGAAATGCTCAGCCCATCACAGAACACTTCTAGTGGGTTCTTTTGTTCTCTGGAGAATTTTTCCCCCAAAACTATTGTTGCTTTTAAATTCTGTTTCTATCCTAATTAATCATCATGGCTCTGCTGTAGTGATTTCAATGCATTCAAAGGTATCAAGTAGATAACTTAAACAATCTACCTCTAGCTGTTTGAAAGCATCCACTTACTGCATGTGTGGACATAGCATCTGCTTTGAACCACTCACACCCCTGCCAGTATGTGATGAAAACCACTGCGAATTTTTCAACTTTTTTTTTAACTTTTTATTGATTCTTTGTGAATTTCACATCATCCACGCTAATCCCCCTCATCTCCTTGCTCCTCCATATCTACCCTTCACCCTTGCAACCTCTACCCCAAAAGAAAACAAAAAATAAATAAAAATAAAAACACAACACAATGCAACAAAACACATAAACAAACAAAATATCTTGCCCTGGAAACTGGTATATCAGATTTGTCAATTTGTAGCAGAAGTATCACTAAGATCTTGTTTGTTTGTTTGTTGCATAGCTTGCTGTACTTTAATGCGAGACACCCAAGTCTAAGACTCACAAAATCACTGTTCAGTGGAAATGTGGACAAGGCAATGATGACATGGAGCAAAAGAGTCAAGATTCAATTGCTGCTGATGTTTTAAAAAGGCTGTTTCCAACTCTACATTTAGGTCCAGATCAATCCTTACTCACATTTTAGCAGACAGTACACTCTGTTCTCTTCCCCTTTCGAGTGATCTCTAAGAGCACCCTCAAGAACTCATGCCACTTTGGCTCTTTGGGTCTTTCACAGGGCTCCCTGTCCTAAGCTGCATCCTCAGCCTCCCAGTCTTGAAAGCTGCTGAGGAAGTGTAGAAAGCTGGGCTTTGGCTTTCTTTGCAGATTATTCATTTGTAGATTCATCTGAGCTTCTATTTGTCCCCCACCCATCGTTTACCTTGTTTCCAAAGTCAGTTCTCTGTGGCTGTAACCATCAGATAATTACTCTCTTTTCTGTAAAGGCAATCTAGACCTTCCTTTCTCTTTTTATCTCAGCAGCTTCATGTATCACTCGTCCACTGCAGGAGAAACTGGTACCTCCTCCCATCCCAAGACAAGGACTTTCTGTCTCATGAGTTACTATGAATTATTATTTTCTGATATAAGTGTGTGAGAGAGTGTGTATGTGTGTAAAATCTTCCTCAGCCCTCTATAAAAATATAAAATAAGTAATATAAAAAATAAAAATAAAAATCATAAGCCAGCCGGACATAGTAGCACATGTCTGTAATCCCAACACTCTGGGAGGCAGAGACAGGCAGATTTCTGTGAGTTTGAGGCCAGCCTGGTCTACAAAATGAGTCCAGAATAGCCAACACTACACAGAGAAGCCTTGTTTCAAAACAAAACAACAACAAAACAAAACAAAACCAATTCAACCTTCAAATTCCTCGTTTTCTATCCATGTCTATTCCCTTCTAGTGGTAATTTCCTCAGGCTGTCCCAGGTCACGGTGTTGCAAGTCCACAAAGGACAAGTTACCTCTGTGCACAGTTTATGAGGTGATACGTTAAAGCAGTAAGTAACATGACAGGTCTCTATTTACCTGTTGATAATTTTTTCTCACAATCAAGTGAATATATTTCACTTTCAAAAATACAACGGACAGTGTTACCAACCTATCACAACACATTTTTAAGTCTACGAAAAGACTGTACACATGGAAACAGATGAAAGTAGTATGCTGAGCAAATTTCTCCATTACTCATGTCCCTACATAATTTAAGTAAATCTAACAATTACTCAGAGGTAGCTGATTATGGTTAAAACGCCATCACAGATGCTAGGGAAGAGGCACTGATGAGTACGGAGAGAACCTCCTTAGGAAATGACAATGTTGGCATGCCTCACGCTCGTGGGCACGAGTGGAGTCAACTTCGTAACACAGACGAATGGGCAGAAAATTCTGCTTGGAGAAATTGGAGGCGTCTGTGAAGGGATGACAGAGAAAATTAACATTTTCTAACTGACTTGTTCTGTATTGTTTGATATTTATTGAAGTTTAAGGCAATAACTAGATAATAAGCATCCCTTGGCTAATTGAACAACTGCTTTTCCGTTGAGCTTTATGCAAAGCGCTTACGCTATAGTGGATATGTAGTTTGTAATCGGATTTTGTTTTTATGAACTTACTTGGTGAGGGTGACGTGAGTTTTGAATTTTGAGAATTGCACAACTTCTCAGAAGCTCAAGAGAGCTAGGAAAGAACCCAGAGTTTCTGACACTTTAGTTGTGTGCGTGTATGTAGCTCCCATGACACAGAGCTGATAATTGGGAAACAGAAATGGAGCTCTGAGGATCACACACACACACACACATACACACACAATCAAGTGAAGGGATATGGGTGGCCTTGAAAATGGTGGAAATATAGGGATGCAATCATCTTCCTTCTAATAACAAAAACCACACTGCCTGACAGCTCAGGAGTATTTTCGGTCACAGTTGGAGCATGTTGAATGTATGAATCACCTCTAGCCTTCCATAAAAAAGCTAATAATACAGCTCTCAGAGTTTAGTATTTTCACATTATATTAGTATTTCCCTTGGGTGTTAAATTTCGGAAATCACTTTAGGCCTGTCAACTGCTTTTGAAATGTGAAAGACCAATGGCAAAGTGGGTTCAGTTCATTATAGTACCTTCCCCTTGATTAGATAGTTTGTGCTTGGGTCATGCATTTTTTTTTTCAAAATATATTTTACTCTAAAAAATAACATGAATTTTCTGTGGTGGCTTCTGGGCTCATTAGCTAACATATTTGATGGTACATTGACCCTGTGTGTTCTCCTAGGCTATAGACTAAAGCTAATGTAAGATGGCTAAATCCAGCGTAAAATAACTCAAGATGGCACAGATGCTAAAGGTTCCTGCAGTGGAGCCTGATGAGCTGAGTTCCATACCTGGAACTTACGTGATAGAAGGGGAGAACCAGCTTCCTTACATTGTCCTCTGACCACACATGAGCTGTACCACCTGTGTATCGCCCCATACATACATAATACTTACAGAATAATTAATAAATATTTTTAAAATAAGATGCTTTTGAAAATGAAAAGAAAGGCAGAGTAACATTTTGGAGACTCGCTTCTTATTTGGCCCCTGGGTATTATATAGAATGCACAGAAGGGGAATATAAAAAGAAGACAATAGTTTTGGTGGGATCTCACAGAATTTGTAAAAGAGAAAAGCCATTTTCTCTCTCAGAAAAAAAGAAATAATTCAGGGGAACCCTCCTCCATTGCTGGTGGGAATGCAAACTGGTACAACCACTTTGGAAGTCAATCTGGCGCTTTCTCAGACAATTAGGAATAGTGCTTCCTCAAGACCCAGCTATACCACTGCTAGGCATATACCCCAAATTTGCTCAAGTACACAACAAGGATATTTGCTCAACCATGTTTGCAGCAGCTTTATTTGTAATAGCCAGAAGCTGGAAACAACCCAGATGTCCATCAACAGAGGAATGGATACAGAAATTGTGGTGTTTTTACACAATGGAATACTACTCAGCAATCAAAAATGAAGAAATCATGAAATTTGCTGGCAAATGGTGAGATCTAGAAAAGATCATTCTGAGTGAAGTATCCCAGAAGGAGAAAGACACACATGGTATATACTCACTTATATAGACCTATAAGAGAGGATAAACATAATGAAATCTATACACCTAAAGAAGATAAACAAGAAAGAGGACACAGGGTAAGATGATCAACCCTCACTTAGAAAGACAAATGGGATGTGCAATGGATGTAGGAGAAAACAAGTAACAGGACAAGAGCCTAGCACAGAGGTCCTATGAAAGACTCTCCCTAGTAGTGTATTAAAGAAGATACTAAGACTCATAACCACACCTTCGGCAGAGTGCAGGGAATCATATGAAAGAAGGGGGAGTTAGTATGATGTGGAAAGGACAGGAGCTCCACAAGGACCAAATATATCTGGGCACAGGGGTCTTTTCTGAGACTGACACTCCACCAAGGACCATGTATGGATATAACCTAGAACCTCTGCTGGGATGTAGCCCATGGTGGCTCAGTAACAATTGGTTTCCCATAGTAAGGGAAACAGGGACTATTTCTGACAGGAACTCAATGGCAGGCTCTTTGACCTCCCCACCCCCCAAGGGAGGAGCAGTCCTTCTAGGTCACAGAGGAGGACTTTGCAGCCAGTCCTGAAGATACCTGATAAACCAGGGTCAGATGAAAGGGGAGGAGGTCCTCCCCAATCAGTGGACTTGGAAAGGGGAAGGGAGGAGATAAGGGAGGGAGAGTGGGATTGGGAAGGAATGAAAGAGGGAGGGTGGGGTTGGGAGGGAATGAGGGAGCAGGATATAGCTGGAATACAGTTAATAAAATGTAACTAATAATAAAAATAAATTAAAAAGTGAATAAATCGCAATAAATAAAAAAGAAGTAATTCTGAGATGAGCTTCAGTTAGATTAGACTGTTTAACTGATATCAAAAGATTTAAAAATGAAGCCATTAAGCTCCCCAAATGTCTTTTTTTGTTTTAAGTAAGAAACATAAGCCAAGCCTGTTGGGAGATTAACTTGGTTTGTGGTCTTATGCCAATACTCAGAGGATTACAATTCTGTCAAATATGAGAGGGGGGGAAAATCCAAAAGAATTATCTGACATCATAAGGGAAAGAAAATCACTAATTCTTAAAAGCTATGAAGTGGAGAGAGGTATGTCTGACATGGCAGGGATGTGATGGTTGTTGAATGGGTCTAGCCCAGGATTCCTCAGGCAAAGTGCTGTTAGCAAACGACAGTGCAATTTTATGGCATGATTACGGAGGTGGAGGCAGGTGCATTGTGGCTCATTTTCCCCATCTCTACCCTCTATCTTACACCTAAGTGGGAACCTTACCATAATGAAAACCGAAAATCCCTCCACACTGAGGGCAAAGTCGCACCCAGAAGAAAACCACAGGGGGATCAGTACAAAATTGCCCCTCACGGAGAGAGTGGAATTGTGGGTAACAGGGAAAAAGCAGTGGCAGTCAAAGGTTACTGTCAATTGTGTGACTGTCCAGCCTAGGACTGAGGGCACAGAACAGACCCCGAGCCCACTATAATCTTTACCTCAACAGCTCCCTCAGATTTAGGGAAGAGTTAGCAAAACCCAAGTTTCTCCCTCATCTTCTGGAGAAAGCACAAAGCTAGGAATGATGGCGTGAACCTGTGGCCCTCTCTACACAAGTGGGCTGAGGCAGCAAGACTGTTTTAGCCCATGATTTGCATGGGTAACATAGTAAAAACCTGCCTCAATATAATAACAGAAACAAAATTTAAATATGTACACCACCACCACTATCACCACCACCACCAGAACAGGCCTTCAAGATGTCTCCTACATGATGGTGCCTGCTGCCAAAACTGACAATCTGACTTTGGTTCCTGGAACCCACATGATTGAAGAGAACCAATTCCCGTAAGTTGTCCTCTGACCTGCCCATGTACTCCAGTGCACACAGCTGGCCCCTTAGAACTAACTAGCTTACTGAAAAGTTTTTTTAAGCCACTAGAACAAACAAACAGAAATATACTGTATTGGTTCTTCATCTCAGATGCAGCTTGAGGGTTACTCCAAAAACAGTAATCCTTCCTATGTAAAATTTGTAAAGAATAAATAATAATAATAATAAAAATCTGTGCCACCAATAAAAAGCCTTAGGAATTCTGCCTCACCAACAGTTCAACCAAACTGCAAAGTAGATATTTCGGGAGAAATGTACCTGAGGCAAACAGGAGTAAAGCGAAAAGAGCCAGCCGAGCCTAGGAAACCAAACGATTTTGAGTGTGCAGAAGTGGTGGGAAGTGAGCAGGCACAGATGCCTAGAGGACTTGGATAAAGAGACCATCCCACAGGACAAACCCTTTCAGGGCCCCAGACACTCCCAATGTTCCTAAGGCTTTGGCATGTGAAACTGAAGAGATGGTGCCAACTGAGGAGGACCAGCCTTGCCCGGAGGCCTTTCAGCACACAATGTCTTTTCAGGGGCCCCACAGCTTCATCTTCCTAGTCTGAAGTCCAGGCCATTTGAGGCATCTCTGTTCCTTTCCTACTCAGGCTTTTAGAAAGTGTGAGTGACCACCCTGCTCTTGTCCAATGTCCTGTCGTTGAAGAAATTTTCAAAAGGGTTTGTGGCCAACATATTACTTTTCTCCTGGTAAACTCATAACAGACATGTGCCAGCAAAGGGATACCACATACGCCCTTTTTCGTTGTTTTTACTGTGGAAAGCCTAAACAGGCCTTGCTAGAATAGTGGCAGAATAGAGAAGTTCTTTCCCAGACACTCAAGAACATCCACAGCTGCACAGCCAGACAGTAGCACCTCTCTCTAGACTACCTGTCGACAATGAAAAAGTCTTCATCTTCTCTCAATTTACGTATTCTCCAGTGGTTTGCCACTGATGCCATAGACACTAGTCTTTCTAGAACACAGCTTCCTTCCCCAGTGGGTGACTTGAAGCTAGCATGTGCTTCAGGAAGCAGCCCATTCATGAACAAATCCTCCGGCTCCTTCTTACTGCCTTTCTTGGTTGTTTGTGTTTCTCACCCCTCCTCATTTGGCTGGCATTGAAGGACTAATGATTTCCCCTGCCCTCTAGAAAAGCAGCACTTTAAATGCAATAAGTTAGTCTAGACAAAGAAAATTAAAGTCATTAGTAGAGAGCTTGCAAATGTCCTGTGTGGGAGGGGCCCTGTCATTACAGACCCTCACCCAGGCTCCTGTGGTTTGCTGTGTATACAGGACGATAGCTCTGCCTTTCCTCTCTGTAGAGGGGAATCAAATAATAGTGGGTTTCAATTATAGACATAACTGCAAGTCAGTCAGGGGCATAAGAAAAGGGTGGCTGTCAGCTATAGCTAGCTAAAGTCATAAGACATGAAATCCCAGCACATAACAAGAGATCCCGAGGCATTCACATTACCACAGCCCTCGTAGTCAATAAGACACCAAGACTGGCAATTAGGATGCAGACAGAACAAATATTTACATTTTGAGAAAACAAGAGGAGAAGCATCCACAACAGAATGAATCAAAAGCCACAAGGTCTCAGATGTGGGCAGGCAAAGTGTTGCTGTCAGTGTGAAGCAGGAAGGCGAAGCGGGTTTCCAGTATTTGCAATTCAGAGGGCTAGATTACTGGAAAATTTACAACACTGCAGCTTAAGGGCCCCCTCCATCTCTAGCTGCCAGCCTTGCACTGAGGTAACATTAGAAACCAGGGTCCCCTTTCCTCCTTCCATTCTTACCACCACGACCTGCGGATCCTGAAGACAAGCTTTCAGTTCCTTCACAGTCCTGAAAAGCAATCATGTACGTTTTGGAGGCTATATACAAACCCACATATTTATCATTAAGGAGCCCAATGTGAATGATCAGAGGCTGCCTTAAAGTCTGGTAATAGAAATATACAACTTACAATTTACATCACTATGTGTCTGAAGGGAGAGGTGGGGCTTTTCTCTCAAAATAGAGTCCCACCCTTCCATTAAATACTTCGAGATGGTGAGATGTGTCTTTCCCCCAAGCTCAGGATACAGAACAGGAGGATAGCAAAATCCCAAGCGTTGAGACACATAGAAAAGAGACTGGAAGATCTCAAGTGAAGCAATGCAAATAGCTGAGGTGGTCAGGTTGCTCTTATGTGTGTGTTCTGCTCATGGGCATACAAGTGTGTGCATGGGGTGCATGTGGAGGCCAGAGATAGATAACGGGTGTAGTCTTCAGTCATTCTACACATGACTATGTTCTGCCTTGGAAATCGGCTTTCTTCCCAAACCCAGAGTTCACCATTTTCATTAGCCTGGCTGGCCAGCTAGTGTTAGGATCCTGTCTGCGTATACAATGCTGGTATTACAGGAATGTGTTGATATGCTCCTTTTTAAAATATTTCATTTATCGTTTGTATTTTATGGGTTCTGTTGGATAAAGTATAGGCCATTATAACTGTGCAATAAACCCTTTACCAACTGATCTGAAGCTAGCATGCACCAGAATTCGTAAGAAAGCCCCTGAGGGCGGCAAATAAAGACAGAATGGCTGAAGACTGATGGAGAGAGAAAGGGCTCAGTGCACATGGCTGTAACCTGGCCAGGGAGCTGAGGCTGTCTTTCCTCCTTCAGACATCTCTGTTTCTGAATTTCTCCTCTCCCTTTTTAATTGACACCAGCTCTTAATAGACTTCTGCCATGCACTTCGCATCAGTATTTAGGAGGATGACTTGGCTGCCAATGGTTTGAGAGTGTTCTTTTATTTCTATCATATGGTATCTAAAACTGCTCTTCTGAAAGATGTTTCAAAATAATTTTAGTGCATTGTGTCAAGTTTCAATTTAATTTTTCAAAAGAGATATGCATATACCATACCTTGACCCATTTGATATTTTGTCAATGCTGTGTCTGTCAAACGCTCTTCATAAATGTTTTTAATACAAATGCAGGTAGAGGAAAAAAATAATCAGGTGATCTGCGGATATGGATTTCTTGATAAAAAAAAAAAAAACACTTGGCCCAGCATGCATGCAGCCCTGGGCTATATTCTCAGCCCCACCTAAATAGAGTATGGTAGTGCAGGCCTATAATTCCAGCACTGAGGAGGCAGAAGAGATATTCAAGACAATGTTTGGCTACATAACAAGTTCTATACCAGCCTGGCTATGAGAGCCCTTGTATCAAAAGCAAATGGATAAAGAAAATCTGCTAGATGAACCCATGACCCTGTTCCAGTGTGCTAACAGTAAGGAGGAAACCTCACGCTCATTTTACTTATTGTGGGCGGCTCTGCTGGAGATAAGGAGAAACATTCTTAAGAGAATGAGAGGCAAGACAGAGATTCCAGCCATTTAAGAGGCGAATCCCGACTAATCCCCTAAACTTTTTAGGGCATATTGAAATGCTCAGAATATATTGAAAATCAAAACAGCCATCAAGAATGACAACAATCCTGTTCCTTGTTCCTCTTTCTACTGTCCCTCTTTGTTTCTTCATTTTCTTTTATTCTTCAATCCTTTCCCTCAATCATGTATTTACATATATTCAGATAGGTTCTATTTTACACTCTAAAGTGAAATAACGGAAGGATGGAAAGAATGGGAGAGAAAGGCTATGAAGGAGCTCCAGTGTCTTGCATCCTTATGAGTCACCATTTCACTCTTGTGACATTTGCTGCAGTGAAATTACTTTGATGAAGACTCCTAGCATCTTGACTGTTCCCAAAGCCAAAGGGTTCAGACCAACCCCTGTCCAGATTCACTTTGTGACAGCTAGCCCATGGGACACCACTTTCTTCAGTGTTTTCTTATTCTTCATTCCCACTGTGGCCTCTGTTCTCTTTATGTAGAAGCCCCTGGGAAAAATACTTTCTTCTTCATTTATTCTTTAGCTGTTTATTATTCTTTAGTTTCCCAAAGTGATGTTCTTATCCTATTTTATATCTTTATTTGTAAATCACTCCTTTTTTACAATTTTCATGCTTTATTACACTTGATCTTAGCAAAAGGCCAACAAACAATGTTTTCATGCTTTACAAACTCAAGGGAAAGTTATATTTACGTATCAAAAATAAACAACAACAAAAACTTAGTTTTGAATGTCCAGACAACTAACTGAGTTGGAATTCAGCTCTTACACTCACTTTTACTAGTTTATACAATTATGGACAAATTGTGTGATCATCTTGTTATTATTTACAACTTCTATAAAGGCAAAGTTCCCTTCCATTCAGACTATAGTCATGGGAGTTAATGGAGCTACTGTGTACACCAATGCAGAACACCCATCAATTGATGCATACATACATTAAGTGGTTACAATTATAATTTTAATCATTATTTTTACAGATAACAAAATCTATCATCCTCAGCAGGGTTGCTTCCCTGGCATTTGGATTTCTATAACTATTAGACAATTCCTGAGATTCAGATGTAAAACAAGTACATGTTCTTTCTCCTCATCCCAATACCCACTCATCCCCACATGCAGTTCCTCAGTTCCTCAGTATGTGGCTTCTCTAAGTTTCCCAGACAAAAGATCTGCTATTCTAAACATATCTCTCTGCTTTTTTCACCCAGATACCCAGTGCCCTTTCAGCCTCTTATTTTTCTCTCACTGGCATCATCCCATTGGACTGTTCACTTCTCTCATTTTGTTTTGTTTTCCATTTCAGCTTGCATTGCACTCTCTTAACTCACTTCTCAGAGCAAGACCCTTGCAGGGCCTTTCATGGTGCATATGAGATCCATACTACCGAGTATGGCATATGTGATGTGCAGTCTTGCCTTTCATGTGTCAAATGACAATGAGTTTTTTTTTTAAACATAGGTATTTTTATACCCCATCCATCTCTCTGTCTTGCTGTCCTCTCCCTGAAGTACCTCATATTTCTTATCCTGATTTGCCTATCAGCTTGAAAGATTCCCCTCAGTTTTGCCTGTATCCCTACTCATCATTAGGCAGAGCTTACTGCCCATCACACATTCCAGGCACGACTGTTTTGATGACTTGTCGGCAAGAATCTCCTGCTGTAGAAACATCAACATTTTCTGTACATTCATATGATCCAAACTCAGCACCGGGTTTTATTTGTAACCTGGTGGGATATTTCTCTGTCTGAAAGAACTTCACAGGCAACCCAAGAGTGACATGCTCCCAATTAAAGTGTGCCTTCCTACCAAGGTGCTGGTGTCATTCTAGGCTGGCTTTCCAAGAATGGAGATAATCACTATCCACAGCGTCAGTCTTGTCAGAGAGCCTGGGCGCACAGCCACTCACTCACCTTCTCTCCTACTTCCAGGATCTGTTTATCCACCAGAATCCTTTCCTTCCTGCTTGTGTGTCCTCAAATCTCTCAAATCCAACCATTTCTCCTTATCACAATTTTTGGAATTCTAGGGAGGGACCAGATTGTACGGGAGTAGAGTCTACTGTAAAAATCTTCCCCTCATACCCTTGTATTTAAGTTTTAAAGGACTCCTTAAGTTCATCAGAAGAGTGTTGTACCTTTAGTGTGAGACACAGAGGGCTTCTCAGTTTCTAAGTCTTTCAGTTTTATCTCCATGCATCTGTCATGTAGCCTTCCCTTCAGCTATGAAGACCTCCTCACAATTCTTAGAACATGTAATGCTCTAACCTCTAATATATATGATATATGTATATATATGTATACATAAATATAATAAGAGGTTTTATATATAAATATATGTGTATAAATATATGTGTATATATAATTAGAGGTTAGAGCATATATATATACACACATATATATGTGTATATATTAAATACACATAAAATCAATTGCCTCTTCTCATTGCACTAAATGACTTTATCTTCCCAAACCTTTTCAGGGCTAGATGTCTTGATTGAGACTGATTTTGATTTCCTTAATGTCTGTTCATTCATACCCCTCTCCACACCCAAGGCACACTTGTCTTAATATTTCACACTAAATGCTACGTGACATTATCATTATTGTTCTATATTATAATTCCTCCATAACATTCAGTTCTTTCTGGTTATAGTGAATGTTATAATGTCTACTGTGTCAGAATCCACTATAGTAATGAATTGTTACTGATTAAATACATGAATACAAACAAACTCAAAATTAAATGACTTGAAGAGTATTTAAAAAAAAACAGTGGACTCTTCATAGTGAAATGTTATAGACAGTAACTACACACGTTCTAAGATAACTAAAGAGGACAGAGAGCCTGGATTTGACTCTGACCTTCGATCATTCACTGGCTATCCTATAGAAGAACTTCCCTTAACATTCCTTCCTTAATTCTGCTACACAGTGTATATAATTGTGATGAAGATGACGGTAATAATGATGGTGATTTCCAGGGGTAATTACTGAATAGATCAATTGATAAAATTATATATAGCATCTGACATAGATTGGTTTTCAGTAAAGGCACATTATAATTCTTTCATCCTCTGGTCTGTCAGGTTCTTCTATTATAAAAATAAAAATAAATTGCACAACTTTGGTTAACTTTATAAAATCTCACCGAGACTTGCAGCTCTGTAGAGGTGAAGTGACAATCAAAATCATTTAACTCAGGTCCCTCACATTGTGATAGGAAAGGCCATCTACACTGTTCAAAATATAGTCATATGTTTTATTGAAAGTCAGTGGCTGAAGATTTAAGGCCAGAACTAAGCAGTCTCTTAATAGCTTCCATTTCCAGCCACTTGGCCTGAAGAAATAGTGTGGCAGTTGGATTTTAAGGACAAGCATAGCCATAGCTGTGAGTCTGTGTCAGGGAACAGGCAGAGATCGTGTGTGGAGACTAAGTCTTGCCACATAACCACACTAACTATACTATTCTATTCCCTAATTTCTCTTGTTTGGGAGGTTTTTCTTTTCCAAAGAAAGGAGAAAAGGCTTAGTGGAAAATTATGAAATACTATTACATTCAAATCTGATTAAAATTACAGTAACGGTAAACCCTGAGTTGAGGCGGACACATTCCCTAAGGCTGGCATCTATCTCTGATCACGTTTAATCTCATCATTTACATCTATTTTAACCATGTTGTCTTTCCTCTAATAAGTGATATTCCAAGAAAATCAGTTTTTAGTTATATCATCTGTTTGTTCAATGTCCACCAGCAGGTTAGAATAAAGAAAAAAAAATCTCCATAAACGGAGGTAGAGACAGTTAGGAGAACACACACTCAAACTATTAGTTTGTGCCAAAAAGAGAAAGAAAAAAAACACTATAAGGATGAAGATATTTCTTCCTCTTATGGGAATCCAAACAAGAGTTTCTAAATGAATCTTGGTTTGAGGGAGTTTTTCTTTTTTTTTAATTCCATGAGTTTCTTGGTCAGAAGTTCAATTATCCCAGTTATTTGTCACTAAATCTGATTGAAGACTTAACAAAAACACAACAAAGCCCTTAATATCCCAGGCTCCCAGATGTCTGTCATAATTTCAGAGTTTATAGGATTGTCTATTTTTGCTCTGAAATTTCTTTAAAACAGCAAGAGTCAGTATATTCACATTTTACTGTTATCCTCGAGCATTTGACGATTAGATGGTGAATGATCCTCCAGACTGGAGGAAGGGCTAATTTTTGTTCTTTATATGCAAAGGAAAAATAAATTCAATAGCAGGACCAGTATGCTAGGAGCTGGAGAGTTGGCTCAGCGGTTGAGAGCACTTGGTGCTCAAGCAGAGGACCAAAGTTTAGTTCCCAGCACCCAAGCCCAGTGTCTCACAACTGCCTGTAACTCCAGCTCCCAGGAATCTGACCCTTTCTTCTGGCTTTTGCAGGCACTGGAATGCATGTATCTACACATGTGTGCACACACAGAGAGAGAGAGAGAAAGAGAGAGGGGGGGGAAGAAAATAAGTCATGGGGTTTTTATTGTTGTTGTTTGTTTCTTTGTTTTTTCAAGACAGGGATTCTTTATGTAGCCTTGTCTGTCCTGGACTTGCTTTGTAGATCACGGTGGCTTTAAATTCACATGCATCTGTCTGCCTCTGTCTCACCAAGCACGGAATTAAAGGCATGTACCACCATGCTAAGCTAAGAAAATAAGTCTTAAAAACAAAAGAAAAACATTTGACTTGGAGCACTGTACATATAGAGATTCTAGGAAGAATCTCCAGGTTTTCTGGTAATTGCCATTGCATTGTTCATATACCATTGATTTTTCTTATTTTCTTTTTTATAACATATTTTTAAAATGATTTATTATTTATTACAATTTATTCACTTTGTATCCCAGCTGTAGCAACCTCCCTCATCTCCTCCCAGTCCCATCCTCCCTCTCCCTTCTCCCCCCACCATGTCCCTAGATGAGGAGGTCCTACTTCCCCACTGTCTCACTCTAGCCAATCAGGTCTCATCAAGACCAGCTGCATCCTCTTCCTCTGTGGCCTGGTAAGGCTGCCCCCACCCCGGGGGGATGTGATCAAAGAACCGGCCACTGAGTCTACGTCAGAGACAGTCCCTGCACCCCTTACTAGGGAACCCACATGGAGACTGAACTTCCTATGGGCATACATCTGAGCAGGAGGTCTAAGTCTTTTTCATGCATGGTCCCTGGTTGGTGCATTGGTCTCTGCAGGAGCCTCTAGGCCTAGATTTTTTGGCTCTGTTTGTCTCCTTGTGGAGCTCCTTTCCCCTCCAGGTCTTTCTATCTCCCCCTTCTTCCATAAGATTCCCTGCACTCTATCCAAAGTTTGACTCTGAGTCTCAGCATCTGCTTCAATACACTGCTGGTTAGATTCTACTTTGGAAATCAATCTGGCACTTTCTCAGAAAATTAGGAATAGTCCTACCATAAGATCTAGCTATACCACTCCTGGGCACATATTCAAAAGATGTTCAACCATTCAACAAGGACGTTTGCTCAGCTATGTTCATAGCAGCTTTATTCATAATAGCCAGAATCTAGAAACAACCTAGATGTCCCTCAACCAAGAAATGGATACAGAAATTTGTGGTACATTTACATAATGGAACACTATTCAGCAATTAAAAACAAGGAAATCATGAAATTTGTACGCAAATGGATGGAACTAGAAAAGATCATTCTGAGTGAAGTAACCCAGAAGCAGAAAGACACACATGGTATATACTCACTAATAAGTGGATATTTGCCATACAATGTAGAATAAACATACTAAAATCTAAAGAAGTGAAACAACAAGGAGGACCCTAGGGGAGATGCTTAATTATCATTCAAAAGGGTGAACACTATAGATATTGGAAGCAGGAGAAGGCAGGCCCACAGAGGGCCTCTGAAAATTTTTCTTATTTTCTTTTTTATTATTTATTTATGTATGTATTTTTTACAATTTATTCACTTTGTATTCCAGCTGTAGCCCCCTCCCTAGGCCCTGCCCAATACCTCTCTCTTCTCTTCCCATGTCCCTTCCCCAGTCCACTGATAGGTGAGGTCCTCTTCCCCTTCCATCTGCCCCTAGCTTATCAGGTCTCATGAGGACTGGCTGCATTGTCTTCCTCTGTGGCCTGGTAAGGCTGACCCCACCTCAGGGAGGTGATCAAAGAGCCAGCTCCTGAGTTCATGTCAGAGACACCCCACTTTTCCCTTACTAGGGTACCCACTTGGAGACTGAGCTGCCATGGGCTACATGTCTTATTTTCTAACAGCCACGTCACATGAGATTGTGCTCTGTTAGGGTGGTTAGTGATGAAAACTATTGTTTAAAATTGAGCAGCAATGTGTTCCTTGAATTGCACCATTCCTGCACAATGGTTTTAAGGTCCCTTTCTTCTCATGGATGCCACATGTGATCCTTTTGATCTTTTATGCCAATTTAAAAGAAGAGTCATATATTTTAAAGAGGAGCCTTGAAAGCTAAGAGTATAGATAGTATCTGCAGAATAACTTGGTTGTCCTGTGAACTGAAGACTATGGAGAATTTAGAGCAGGTAAGAGTCTTGGAAATCATCCTGTCTAGCCAGTCCCTTGATGACAATCCTGGTCTTTCCTATTGCCTGAGAATTCAGGAAATCCTGCACACTATAACTCTCTTTTAGAGACTCACATATCACGTTAGTCACACTTATGTCCTCCAGAAAAGGGGTCTCTATAGCTCTATTTACCAGGGGTTGACTCAATTTATTTGATCACAGACATCTTTTATGGAGCCAGCATTCAGAAACCCACAGCATAGGAAGGACAGATCTGTTTTCTTTCCTTAAAAATCTTTGGGCTTGATGAGCTTGTCAAATGATCAATGGCTTCTAAAATTAGATACTTGGTTTAGTTTAGGACCAACTTCAGGTTTACTGTTCCATACATCGAATTGTGAATTAGCTTTGAAGGATCACTTAGGGCCTGAGATACCTGTACAAAGCAGTCAAGCGATGAAAACTACGACGGCCTCTCGATCTGTTTATGAAATGACTGTTCTCACACCAGCAGCAGCAACAGTGTAAGCATTCAATGGTGATGCAAACAAAGCTAGAAAAGACTGCTTTAGAGGGCCCAAGAGTCCACCCCACATAATAAAGAAAGGCAGTATAAAACTCTGTGTTCTCAGAAAGTATAGGCCAATTCAGGTAACTAACACACACCACCAGCCATTTTCTCAAAGATTTATTTGCAGAGTTCTCTGATAACTCTGGAATATTGTAACCAGTAGTATTTTGAACAAATTAAGTTAATACTGTTGTATAAGCACGTAATGTATAAACATATTCTATCAATTTGTTCTTTTATTTATCTGAGATAATAACAGATCAGAAGGATCAGTGGCATCCTTCTGGAAGCCACTTCCCAAAGAGATCATTCTGTAATGAGGGCAATGAGCACAAAAATGTAACAAATTTGTTGTTTTGGTAAATGAGCCATTATTTTTCTGCGTTCATTGTGGTTCCAAATTGCTATGTTTTGTTGTAGCTTCACAAAACTGTTGATAAAAATATGCAATTACCAAATTAGTAAACTTTGTTAGAAAAAAAATGGAGCTGAGGCTAGAATTCAATGGATATAGCATCTGCGTAGACTACCAAAGTCTTATAGGGTCCCTACTACCACAAAAAAAAAAAAAAAAAAAAAAAAAAAAAAAAAAAGTCATCATTATCACCATCATCATCATCACCACATTCTTTATCATAGGGAATATTTTATTTATTTGTTTGTCTGCCTGATGTCAATCCAGTAGCTCAAATGAGTCCAGCATAATGTTCTAGATGAATTACCTTGACATCGCTACTGCCAGCTTTATAAATTCCCATCGTTATCGGCTCAGCCTCACCTGAAAGCCTCACAGAAACCTTTCTCCCCAGCACCCTTATTTAAGAACTGGATAAAGGCAGTGTGATGAGTCTGATGCCATCCTTAGAACTGGCTAGATCAAAAAGAAAAGTAAATCCAGCAGTTCTACTCATATTTTTACCTTAGAGCAACATTGGCTGATGAACATAGGGATTCATCAAATGCTCCCTTCAAGAAAACCCCAAGAGCCCCTTCATGAAGAAGCAGGAGAAAGAGATGGAAAATAATTCAGGTTAAACGATTCTCCTTGATGTGGCTTTGGCAACGCTAGGTGCTGAGTCTGAAGGTCTACTTGGATTGAGAGAGCTGTTCTAAGGCTACAGTCGTAAAACCACAGCAGGCAGCCTGTTGATCATTTTTCTGGCAAGGTCTTGGTCGAGTGGGAAGTGACTTGCCAGAACACTTGGGCCTGTGCTAAGGGGCCAGAGAGACACATTTTCAAGTGAAGATTTGCCTCAGCCACTCACTGCACAGACCAAGATGTATACTTGGTTACCAATTATTCGTTGTTTAAGTTAATTAACTGAATGTAGCTGTTGTGCGGCTTTCAGGTTTCTATAGAAAAACAAAACCATATTCCATTAGGATATTAGGATATTTCAATTTCAATTCAGCTTTCTTCTTTTGGTCAACCAAGTTTCTAAAGTATTAGAGATTAAAGGCAGGTAAGTATGGAATGACTGGTTGGTGAGAACCGCTGTCATTTGAAGATCAGAACATGGTAAAGAAAACAGTTTACTCTCTAACTTCTGCCATTCACATGGTAAAACCCAGTACCAGAAATTTCAAATTCTTATGATTTCTCTATGAGAAATCTCTTTATTTGAGAGGCAATCCCACTCCTGTTCGTCAGGCCTGATATTCGGGCACACATTTCAATAGAAGTCAATCCCCCATAAGTCTTTGACTCCTTGAATATAACCTACCTTTCCCCAAAAGAGAAAGAAAAAAGCTTCCTCGTGAGAGTTAAGTGAAATTTCAGGCGCTTGGCATTGAGAAATGGTTCTTCTAAGCACAATTTTATTCACATTTGTGGTCATCCATCTGAAAATCCCTCACAAGATTATCTACCTTGTTCTTATAACTTTCTATAACTTCATATTCCTCAAATGGTAAGAAGCAAGATGAGTGGAGCCACAGTGAATTGTGTCGTTTTACACAGTGTAAAATTGAAGTTGAAGGTGTAGAATTTTGAGAGTTTGGGACTTGAGTTTTGTTTCAACACAGTGGCCATGTGGTCCTAAACATGCAGTTAAGGCCTTAGTGTGTTTATCTATAGAGTATAGGCAGTAAAAACCACGGGTATGACATGCTGGTTCCGGAACAGACATTGAATAAGCAAGTTTGCTCCAGTGAATTCCTTCAGCCCTCCTGCTGCTACACTTGCCTTCCTGTGCCTCCTTGTCCTTTTCCTCAAATAGTTTAGAAACACATGAACCCATAACACTGTTACACAATCAATAGAACCAGGAAGTATTATATTCCATTTTGGTTGTCCTAATCTTGAAAGTGTGTGTGTGTGTGTGTGTGTGTGTGTGTGTGTTTAACTGGAGCATCCATTAAGAATACTTCAAAACCAGAGACACTAAAATTAATACTAATCTACTTTAATTATATATATATATATATATATAATTTTTCTAATTGTGTTCATGCAGCATTATTTTTTTAAGACTTTCAGTGGACACAATGGATGATTTCAAATTTGAAGTAGTGATATAGGAAAATAACTGTGCTCCTTACTAAAACTATTACAACAATAGTTTTAATAACTATTGCTATTAAAGGAAAACACTTCCTTTTCCCTAATAAAATGCAGTGGGATTTTGGGCTGAGGAGATGGATCTCTGCTTGCTTGAATAAGTCTGAGATCTGAGTTTGGGTCCCCAGAACCCACATAAAACTGGCCATAGTCGAGCATATTTGTAATCCCAGCTGTCCAATAGAGAGATGGAAGGCAGTGACAGGAGAATTCTTCAAGAAGCTCCCAGGTAGCTAGCTAGGCTAATGTCATAATAAATGAGAGACTTTGACTTAAACAAGGTAGAAGGTGAGAATTGACAGTCAGAGTTGTCCTCTGCCATATGTGCCATGGCATGTATACACCCATACATGTATACATACAGTCAGAGAGAGACAGAGATTTTAAAGTGATAGAATTTCACATTTTACTTCTGAGATTAGTGTAAGAATTAAGCAAAAAATTTAGAACTAACCAACAGGTTATTGGTACAGATAGGGACATGGAGGAAGTGCCCTCTCCCTAAAGTGGACGTCATGTCTTTTTCCTGCTCAACAACTTCTTTTCTGCTTATCTTCCTTTATTTCTCAACCATTGCTCTAGCGCAGAGTGCATTTAGTAAGTAGGTATTGCTTAGCTAGTGGAATATCAGCTAATCGGGTTAAAAGGTAACAAGATAGCTGACCCCATGGCAGAGGCTCAGGTTTCTCTCCGGCCAGCACACTGTAAGCCATCTCTTCATATGCCCAGAGAAGTAGGCATTCTAAGCCTTCTCTTGATACACGCAGGGTAGCACTTTATAAATGCGCTTTTAACTGGCAGCATCCTCCCCGCCCTCCTCCCCTCACGGAGTTCAACTATTGGAGAGCCTTCATTGGAGCACAGTTTTCTTCCTAACTATGAAAAGCACAATGTGAGTATTTCTATGCAGTGCTATTGAAGGCATGTCCACATAAGCACAGAGATGTGGAATCTCCTCAAAGACAGACAGGAATCATAGAGGGCCTGGTAGATCAGTAACAGAATATTTAAATCAAAGTTCTTCTTGGGAGGAGGCCAAGTTAGAGTAGAAGCAGGAGTAACAAGATCCCGGCCACAGCACTGAGAGCAGCAGCTGCGCGGAGGGCCCTTTGGAGCGCTTGACTGCACAACCAAGCAAGCCAGAGAGAACACGGCTTTAAATGCCTGTTGGATTAGTGATAAAGGCAGAGTGGAGATTGGGTTGCTTTGATTTCTGCAGAAACTAGCACATTAACGTCCGGTGCTATTTGTGAGAAAGGCCCTGATTCTGACAAACCAATGAGCCCCACACCATACCTCTACTGTATCTATTGTTGTGACATAATTACAAAATACAACTTCTAGTACCTCAGGGTTCATACCTCACCTTTTGGACCCTGGAATCATGTCAGAGAAGTCTGGTGGATAAAATGTGCCCCTCCAAAGAGGCCTATATCCTGATACCTGAAAACTCTGCATATGTTACCTTAAGTGCCAAACTTTACACGTGAATCCTTCAAGGAAAGTGAATTTTCGGGTTGTGATCAAAAGAAAGAGTAGTAGTAAAATAATAGTCATTCTGTGTCACCTTAAAAAAAACAAAACAAAACACTAGAGCTGGACAGAGTAGTGCATTCCTGGAATCTCAGCTTTTGAATGGTAGAGACAGCAAGATTAACAATTTGAGGGTAACCTAATGTACAGAGTGAGAACAAATACAAATGAGAGAGAGAGAGAGCCCAGAAATTGTAATTAAAATTAAAGATAATTAAAATCAAAGAATGGGTAGAAGATTTTTTTTCACTGTTCTTGGCTTGGAAAATGGAGCGAGAGGATCAAGAGCAAACAGAGTGAGTAGTCCTTAGAAGCTAGAAAGGGGAGGAAATGCATTCCCTTGGAAATACACAGCTCTGCTGGACATCTTGTATTGACAAGCGATGCCCATGCCTGACTTCTAACTCAGAGAACCCAAACATACTCTATCTGTGATGCGTTCAGTTAGCAAATGCAGAGTCATTAGCTAGGGCAGAAACAGGAACTGCAAGTAGTAGCATTTAGAAACAAAGTCTTGCTATTTCTACTCATTCTAAAAACCTCCTGCTTGGTCCCAGGCTTAAAGCCAGTTGAGTCTTAAAAATCACTTCCGTGTATGCAGCTCTCTCTCCAGAGGAAAGGTTCCAGAGAGAAGAAAAGAACTCCAGGCCCCCTCACAACAGATCTTGCATTAGCTTAACAACACTGTAGCAAATGCATGACATAAGCAACTTGGAAGAAGAAAAGGCTTGACCTTTACTCACAGTTCCAGAATTTTAAGTCCATGTTCACTTGGTCCTGTTTGGGCTTGTGGTGAGACAGACCATCATAGCAAGGAAAGTATGGTGACTTGGAAGGGGGAAAGAGAAGGGCTTAGTATCCCAGCATTTCTTTTAAGGACATGGTCCCAGTGACCTGACTTCCTCAGTCTATGCCCCATCTCCTAAATGTTCTGTTAAGTCCCAACAAGGCCACATGCTGAACACCGTGCCTTTAACTCATAGGCTTTAAATATCAAAACCACAACACATTTCTAAATGGAGAGTTAGCATCAGTCCAGCTGAGTTCCAGCTTTGTCTAAGCTTTCGAAATTGTAGGACAATCTTGTCTGTTTTCTAAAAATTCACATTCAGAAGCCGTGCAACCAAGTGACAAAAATACTGGAAAAAAATATTTCATAAAGGTTTAAGTGAGTTTATGATTTTGTGTTAGTCTTGGGTGTCCTAGGACAGAGGGGACCCACAGACCACAATATGGACACACGTGAACACAATCTTGACATGAAAGATCATGGCAACACTTCCTGCCAGGTATGTACTTGGCAAGTATGCAGAAGTTTGACCAGAATATTATATTAAAAAAAAAAAAAAGAACAGAGAGTAAGGGAATGAGTCCCTGACATTCAAAGCCTATGTCTGCAGTGTGGATAAAGTTCCAGAGACATCAGACTCAGAGTAACCATGTAAAAAAATTCACTAAGAGCATAGTATTTCTTGCAGCTGAGACAGGAAATGAGACCAGGACCTTCTGACCCCCTGAGCTTATGGGCTCTCCATACTTCCGAGTGATTCTTAGTCTAGTTGATGAATCCGTTGCTTCATTAGCATGCCTTTCAGGTCATTGGGGACTCATGCTGACCTGGCTGAGGCTGTGCTGATGTGTCTATTTGGGGCCTGAAATTAGCTCAGAAAAGAATAGTGTTTGAGAGGCAGAGGCAAGTGGATCTCTGGGTCTTCGAGGCTAGCCTGTTCTACAGAGTGAGTTCCAGGACAGCCAGAGCTAAGCAGAGAAACACAGTCTGGAAAAACAAATAAACAAGCAAACAAACAAACCGGTGGTGAAAGAGGAACAATGGTACAAAGAAAGGATCATCTAGAAGTAAATGCATCTCAAAATTATATGGCCTGTGTGTAAATGTGTGTGTGACAGTGGAAAAGGCCTTTCCAACAAACAGGTGATTAAAGAAATGTTTCTTTTGTAGTTTCTTTTGACACTTTATTTTTAGCTAAAATTTGGATCTATGGGAAAGTATTTGGGCATTATATGAGCCACTCTATTTTACATATGACTTTTGATGTATTCCAATACTACTGGTCATACAATCTATAACACTAGGCAAAATTTCTTATATTCTCATGTGGGTCATACAATCTATAACCCTAGACACAATTTCTTACATTCTCATGTGTACCTATGCTTTTTCTGGATTTTTTTGTGTGTGTTCCATAAGTACACCAAAAAGCAAATGTGAACTAGATTTCAGAAAGAAAGAAAGAAAGAAGGAAAGAAGGAAAGAAAGAAAGAAAGAAAGAAAGAAAGAAAGAAAGAAAGAAAGAAAGAAAAAAATGATTTGTAGGCTGAGGAGATTTTGTAGGCTGCGTTAAACACTTTCTGTGTAAACATGAGGACCAGATCAGATTCCCAACACTATGTAAATGTCAGGTATGTAGAATGGCCCACTTGCAACCCTAGTTTTCAGGAGACAGAAATAAGGGATCCCTCTGGGACAAGCTGGCTAGTTAACCTAGTAAAACTTGCAAGTCTGGGTTCAACTGAGAGGCCTTGCTCCAATGGATAATGTAGAAAGCAATCAATGAAGATACATCATATCAGACTGTGGGCTTGGCTTGCATGAATGAGTATCTAACTTAGACACACATGCACCTACACACAGACGTGTCCATGAATTCCATGCACACATGCAAAAAAAGAAAAAAGAAAAATGTAATTCATGCCATATTTAAAGAGCATAATACGTAAAAGACTGAAAATTTAATTATAAATGGATGTTTCATAAAGAAGAAACCCATAGCCACATCTCAAATAAAAGAGAAGCTACTTATTCTGCCCACATAGTAATGGAAAGCAAAAGTACAATAGCAATGGAAATCAAAAGAACTGTGAAACACCATCCTTCACCTATGAGATTGGCAAAAGTCCAAGTGTTGCTACCTATCAAAGTGACAAACACACACACCCTTTGACCCAGCCACTTCTCTTGTAGACATTTTTATTAAAGGTGAAACTGTATGAATTGAAATGATCTGTGTGTATGATTTTTCATTACAACCCTACATGTGACTACAAATTTAAAAAGATGTGAAAGGCTGTCAGTTACTGAATAAATAGGTCCTCACACTAAACATAGTGAAAGATCACTGGTCAGCTCTCAGTGCCAGAAAAAAATGCTCCTTGGGTGCTAGTACGGAGTTTTCTTTTAATATATGGTTCAGTGTCTTTCTCAAGGGAGGAGTTTTGGTGTCACATCTTAGCCGTGACACAGTATAATAGTGCACAGAAGCCAAAGATACTGCTGAACAGTCTAGAATAAGTAGAGAAATCTCATCTTCATCATAGAGTTATCCAATCCTAAAAATATCACTAGTGCCTCGAGGTGAGATGTGTTTTCTAGAATGGTGGTAGAAATGGATTATATGACAGCTATACTATTGGGCTTAAACGTCAGGAGAGGGTAGAAATCTTTCAGTGTTTGCCACTTCGTAGTTGTTTTATATCATTAATGCATGAATCGCCTCCTCGAAAGTACACTATTTCCTCTTCTTCTGCTCTTCCCTTTCCTTCCTTCCATCCGTCCTCTTCATCATCGTCGTCTTCTTCTTCTCCTCCCCTATGTCTTCACTCCTTCTCTGAGCCATTGAGCTTTTTTCTAAAGCCTTTCAAAGGTTGCGAAGAAAAGTCTTTGATTTGACATTGTAGCTTTGTTCTTTGATCCTGGCTCTTGCTCCCTTGAAAATCACAAGGACATCTATACTGATAGCTCTGCCATCGATGAAGTGTTCTCTCTCAGAAATAATCACCAAGTGAGTGAAGACAGTAGGTCACACAATTGTATTGCATTTTGTCGGATCAAATGGGCTTTGGTGGAAGTAAATATCAAAAAAAATTACACTAAAAGTTGAAAATGTCTAAGTCAATGTTTTCTCCTGGGTGAAGACAAACATTACATAAAAGGCACTGATAGCATGAAGGTTCCTTTAGATTGGAAGTGACAACAGTGACTTTCTGCAAAGACCTCTAAAGATTTCTCTACAATTATTTCATAAATGCACTGTAAGTTATCGTGACTGGCTCCTTTTTAGTGTCCTCCCAAGAAAACAGCCAGAAGACAGTAAAAATTTATTTACCATCAACCTTATGGTCTCTCTCTCTCTCTCTAATTGCCAATGAGCCAAATCTGTTTTCCCAAGATAAAGCTGCCTATCTGGCCCTTCATGTTAAAGAACTAAATTTACTTGAGTCAAGATAGGACCTAGCCTGGAGAATTGCACAAGGCAATGGCAGGGCGAGAAACCCTGTTCCAGATTTACTTTAATTTTCTCTATCTTGTTCTCTTTATTTCAGCATTTCTGTTCAATTTTCAATTCTTTTTTATTTGTTGTTATTTTTGACACAAATTCTTTAATGAAGTTTATGGTTATTCTTTTAAAATTCTGTATCTTTGTGTTCACTTAAGTGATTCTGATAGAACTAGTGGGTTTGTGGGGAACTCACTATCTTGGCTTTTTATATTATTATTATTATTTTTGTACCGTGATCTGGGCATGTGAACATTCTGTCTTCATTTTGGGTCTGATATAAGAGTCTAATCTGCCTCAGTCTGGGCTGTTGTAGGAGCATCATGGCAGAGGCACGGCTGAAGTAAGAGACGACATGATAGGCTTTGCTCCAAGGAGGCTTACCAAGAAAAAACACTGTACAAGCTGCACAGACATTGTCAAAACACATCAAATGTAAAATATACAAAAACACAAGTAATCAGCAGTGGATCTTAAGGATCATTCACCCTAAGAGTAGAAAGAACTGGTCACTTTCAACCCAACAGAAGACGCCTCAGAGCTGCACTGCTCAGCAAATAGATGATATTCCAGAAAATGTCACTGAGACCTGATATTTCATTACCCTTTGGGATACTTGTTGCATTTTTTAATTTCATATTAAAAACTGTATAAAACTGAGAAAGCAGGGGATCGAGGGAGCATACTGACATCTTAGTGTGTGGACAATCGACACACCCACAAAGGACAAAGACTTTGTAATTTAGAGCAGCAAAGGAGAGATATGACCAGAAGATCAAAGTGGACAGATTGGGTCAAAAGCAAAATTTTCCTCAGGCGCTGCAGCCTTGAGAGCTCATTTTGGTAGCGTAACTTATTCTATCACTTTGAATATCCAGATATTCAAAGGATAGGATAGGAAACCAGATTGTGGGTGCTTGGTTAAACTTGCACCCTCCCCAACCAAAGGACTTCTTTTGCTCAGTAAAATAATCCTGTATCCTCTTTCTCCATGCCCTGGGAAGGGGGAAGAGGAAAGGAGGGTGGGACTTGGGGGAGTTGAGGGAGGGGACTTCAATCAGGATATATAATGAATAAATTTTGAAGAAAAAAAATTAAAGAAAAATTTTAAAAAATAATCAATAAACATTTTTAAAGAAAAAAATAAAATATTATTTAAAATGAGTAATGGAAAAAGGGGAACAACAAACTTAATATAACATATACCATTAAAAAGTTACACATATTAAAGTCATGCTTTTTAGAACTTGATGGGAGAAAGAATGCATGTAGACAGGTGTGTTAATGCCTGCTCCTCAGAGCAACATATCTGTAAGCTGCTTGCCCCATATCCCCAGTGTCCCAACATCTCATTCAGCTGTAACAATTCTGTGGACACAGAGTTAAGGGCAAGGCCATTATTGGCCTCACTGTATCTTCCCTTTAGATAATTGTGTTGAAAATAGAATGGAGAAGATGCTGAGGGGCCTATCCCAACTCTAGAACACAACTTCTTCAGCTAAGGACTTAGAAAGCCAACAAGAGCCAGTTTTCAAGCATTTCCTGTGCAAGAATGAGGATCACTTGCACTAGAGTGAAATGTCAGGGGCTGAAGCTTATACCTATAATTCAAGCCTCGAGGAAGTGGGGGCAGGAGACCATCTGGGCCTCACTACCCAAATAACTCTACCATTTTGTTGAGGTCTGGGTTCACTGAGAGTTCGTGTTTCACTAGAGAACTGTGGGTGAAACAGTGGGAGTAGGGTGATTAAGGAAGTCACCTAATATTGTTTTCCCTTAAAATGTTATACTATATAGTCTCTTAAGTCTTACATGTAGTACTTAAAATGAGGCCATTGGAAAGGTATACTGTTCAACTATAAAAAAGGTAACAGAAAGTAACTGATAAATCTAGAAAAGGTAAGAAATTTTTGTCAGAGGAAATCTTAGTTTGAATGCTATCTCTAAATACATCTGGAAAATGAGAATTAGTTCGTCTGACAACTACTTTTTGAGAAACTCCTCATTCTGGATTGTGTGTGTGTGTATGTGCTTGTGTATATGCATGTGTGTGTATTGGGTATAGGTATGTGTGTTATTTCACTCCCAGTGACACACTTCTTCCAACAAGGCTGCATTTCCTAATCCTTATAATCCTTTCAAATAGTGCCATTTCCTGATGACTAACCATTAAAATATATGAACCTATGGGGGGGTTCCATTATTCATATCACTACAGTGTGTGCATGAGCATATGTGTATGTGCTTGTGTGTGTATATGCGTAGTGTGTGTGTGTGTGTGTGTGTGTGTGTGTGTGTGTGCTCCTTATAACAATGATATTCACATGTCCTACACCTTTCCTCAGTTTGGAGAACAGGAAATCTTGGTTCAGAGACTTAAAATCTAATCGAGTTTTCATTCACAATAAGTGTTGGTATAAACAGAGATCAACCCAAGGAAGTTGAAGCCTCAAGCTCTACACAACCACCAGCTTTTGATTTATTTTGTGTGGATGGATCATACTGTACCATTGATACTACTACAACAAAAGTGAGCTATCACACATTAGCCTCAGAATGGAAGCTAATTAATTTATGATGCCTTTTTGAACTATACTTTTCTAATACTAAAACCTTACTACTTTATCACAATTAAGGGACACTATAAACCAGAAGATAGCTTCTGCTTTTGGTGCTCAAATCTCAACAAGAGATCACAATTCAAGAATCAGCAGATTAGATGGAGTTACTCTAGAGAGATAAGGTATAGGATGTTATATTAGTAACGTCCCTATGAGTGAAGTTTTCCCAGGCAGCCCCAGATATAGCCTATGGTTTCCTCACAAAGGTTCCTGTGATAACATCTTTATTAAAAAGTATGATAAAGTTCCCAAGAAAGGTAAGCAAGCATAGGCAGCAACAACGATGCCCTCAACATACATCTAAGATCACCTTTGGATCAAGCCCAGTGGGCTTCCCTCATAAAAACTGTTAATGTGTCAAATTTCTGCTCAAATTCAAGTTTGCAGTTTTGATCTGGGAATACTTTGCAGTTGCCAAACAACTGAAATTTATCAATCAGGAGATATCTCAGATGGTATAAGGTGATTGCCACTCAAGCGTGATGCCATGAGCTTGGGTTCCCCATCATTCACATAACAAGCCAGGTTTGGTGATGCCTGTCATCCTGGGTGCACATCCCAGCGAAAGCAGTGATCTCCAGGCCTATTGGGAGAACTTGGCTCAAACATATGGTAGAAAGGGATTGAGAAAGTCACCAGACTATGACCTGTGGCCTTCACACTTGAGCATGTGCACGTGTGCATGTGTACACACACACACACACACACACACACACACACACACACACACACACACACCACTCACAGTAGAATAGGAGTTGGAGTTGGAGAGAACCCAGTGACAATGAATAAAAAGCAAACTTCTTAGAAAACACAGAAGCACAGAAGCACAGAAGAGGGGAGACTGCATGGGAGGTCTCCCCAGAGGGAGCGATCTTTCTCTTTAGACGGAAGATCCATGATTTCAATGACTGAGATCTAGAAACCTTTAGGAGGCAAAGGAGTCATCACCTAGTAATTTAGCATCAACTCTGTGGTTCACTGGTGGCTCTTTTCATGTTCAAGAGGGGAGATTGTTCAAACAATATAGTTGGTTTGAAAGGTTTCCAGGGCCAATGCAAACACCAAGTGGGCTGCCCAAAAAACCACACATTGTTTCCTTTAGACAAAAGATAATGATGCTCTAATGAGTTTTACCCTTTATTGCCCTCTCTGGAACACAGCCTCAGGAAGAAAACCCACAAAACCAAATTGTTAGTCCCAACATTTACAATATTTTGCAATGACCCCAATCCCTTCTACTTTAAATGCTGGTACTTGTGTTAAGACTTTGTGCTGTTTAACTCATATGTCCCAACCTCATGGAGTCTTAAAAGTGCCCTCCCAGAGAGAGAAAGGAAATGAGCAAATGAGAGGAAATACTAAGAGGGCTGCTTATAGAACTTTCAAGGCAATCAAAGTGTTTCTGAGATATTAGGGAACTGAAGGGAATGGTGGGTGACAAGCCAATACTATTCTGAGCTATCTATCTAGAAGTGAAAAGGAACTGGGCTAATATTGTCTACTTGATTGTTGTCCAGTGCCTTCAACAGGGCCTGGTACATAGAAAGTTCATGGTAAGTGTCTCCTGAAGGTGAAAATACTGAATCAGAAGCTTCTGATACAGATGAGATTCCAGCCAATAATTTCACCAGTGGCTTTTGATGGGATAGCAAGAGAAAGGAATAGCAAAATTCTATAAGTAAGCTGAGCCACTAATGTGGGTTTTTCATGAAATTTCATACAAAAATCATTCCTACGATATCTCTTTATGTACAGTGATTAAAATGAACAGAAGGCCAGATTGCTAGATTAGTTAAAAAAATAATCACAAGTTTGGGGCATCTTAATGAATTGCAGTTAGCAAGGAGCTTTAGAAATTTCATCTAATTACTAACATTGTTATAAGTCAAGTTCTTTCCTAAAAGCTTTGTCACAGATGATTGTGTAATGATTTGTAAGGCTTGCTCAAACACAGAGTGCTAGGCCTCACGTCTCCCATCTCTACAGTCTCTGATTCTGCATGTTTATGGGATGTTGGGGATGGTAAGAAGGCTAGCTACAAAACATGCATTTCTAATTACCATAATTTAAGAAACTCTGATCAAGATTAAAAAGTAATTGTGAAATTCAGGGAAAGGGCTCCAGTATTAGGAAAACAGATGAAAATTTCAGTCACAACTTACAGAGCTATTATAATAGCCTGTGACTAAGTTATCTACTCAAATTACTGCTTTTTTTAAAAATACATTTTTTTAATTTACATAACAGGAAAGCATTCTGTTTGATGCCAACATATCTAAAATTAGCTTGGAAAATATTTATGATAAAGCCAGGGCAGTGTGATTACCTAAAATTAATTACACAGTGTTCATAGCAGCGTTAGCAGTATATGTAAAAGTTAGCACCAACCAATTTAGAACAATTACTTTAAACATGTGTTGATAGATAGAATATATATTATATATTATTATATTACATATAGATAATATATGTTATATATTTCTGAATAACTGTTCATATTTACTTATGTTTGAACTTGAGGTCTTGTTACCAAAATAAAATGATGGGGGAAAGGCTAAGTTTTCAAGCAATGAAGCAAGTGAACTTGAATCACATACAGTAACACTTCCACTCAAAACCCTTCACATTCACATCTTCTCAGAGATACAGTTTAGTACTCTGAAGCAGTCCTTGTACTTCCACAAATGAAATTTTAGCACTCACATCATTTTATGGTACTTGTTTGAAATTCTCACAGTTTGTTCATTCTTCTACTAATTATTTTAATTGAAATGAAGTTCATATAACATAACATTAGCCACTTTGCCCCATTACATGCTATTGCGTACTGCAACTGCTTGGGAGGCTGAGGCCCTGAGCCATGGAATTCAAGACAGCTTGAGCAACATAGAAGATCCATCTCTAAAAAATACATATGGTATAGAGAAGCCACTGAACTTCAAGTGTTCCCCTTACTAGGGAACCCACTTGGAGACTGAGTCTATAGGCTATATTTGAGCCGGGTCCTCCCCATGCACAGTCCTTTGTTAGGGTATCATACTCTTCAGGGCCCCCAGGGCTCAGTTTTTGTTGTTATTGTTGTTTTTAGCTCTGTTGGTCTCTTTTTGGAGTTCCCGTCTTCTCCAGGTCTTTCTATTTCCTCATTTTTTCATAAAATTCCATGTACTCTGCCCAAACTTTGGCTGAGTCTCTGTCTTTGCTTTGATATCTCTATCAGTAGAGTCTTTCAGAGGCCATCTGTGGTAGGCTCCTGTCCTGTTCCCTGTGTTCTCCTGCTTCTGATGTATATATAGCATTTGCCCTTCTGAATGAGGATTAGTATCTTCCCTAGGATCTTCCTTGTTGTTAAGCTTCTGTAAGAGTACAGATATTCATATGTTTATCCTATATTATATGTCTAATAATCACTTATGAGTGGTTCTTGGGTTCTAACTCCACGTTGCCAGTACTTCTATAGCCATCATGAAAGGGATCATCTCTCTCACATCTCTGCACCATCATTCACTAAAAAAAAACAAAAAGAAAGAAAAAAATGCTTTGAACACAGGCATCCTTCTTGAAGAGCTGTTAGATCTCATTTTCCATTAATGGTACCCCTTCTTGCTCTGAATGCCTACTCTTTTGTTTCTGATCTTTATTAATGAAGACATAATTGATGAAGTTTACCCTTGCCAGTGGACCAGAGCCCAGATAATTACAGTTTAGATAAATAATCTTGACTGCGATTTAGAGTAGAAATGCATATTAAAAATGCCAGTTCTCAGGTTCTAACTCAGATCATGGGTATCAACATTCCTCCCAGTGTATGCATCCAGGATCTGCATCTCTAGTAAGTTCTCTGGTTCATAGCAACATTTAAAGAACGGAAGAGTCTTTATTGAATTGTATTGCATACCAATAACAAATATTGTGCAATTTGCTCTTGAGAAAGACGTGCCAGTATTACTTGGAAACAATATGTTAGAAAATATTTGATAAGCTTGGCTTAAGGTAGAAGTGGTTCTGTTTGATGTTAACAAGAAACATTCTCTGCAAATACTTCAAAAGTTCAGTGGAAGTCCATTTTGTTTACATTATTTATAATTATGCTGATCTAAGCAAAGATCTAAACAGAGTTATAAAATGCAGAATGGACACCAAACATCACAAGCACATGTGCATTCAGTAAATATTTGCTGCATGAATGGTACACTTAAATTTGCTTTATTTCCCAAGTAAAAAGCAAAAGAATGATGCCTTTATCCTCCCAGACTTTCCCCTTCTCAAATATCACTTATAGTCTGAATGTTTGAATACTAGCAAATGAAACATCTGTAATTTGTCAAAAATATTGATCTCCATTCATTTGTTCAATAACTATTCATTGACCATCTTTTATGTGGTGAGACATGTACTAAGTTACAGGGATATGGTAGACATGGTCTCTACTCTGATGGAGCTTTTCTACCAGAGAGAAGCAGTGAGTCAGATATGCTAGGAGAAGGTAGATCACTGGGGAGACCTAAGAAAAAGTAGAGTGAACATCAATCAAGGCCATGAACCAGCTTGGTATTTGATTCATTTTGTCCATGGCTTCAAGGTAACTCAGTCTACAATTTCCATTATGTTACAGAGCCTATAAAATGAAAATAAAAAGAAGACTGTGTAGGTGTTTATGTGCATAAGCATGTGCATGTTCTTGTGTGTGAACATATATGTTGTGCAGCTGTGGGTGCATGTGAAAGGAAGAAGTCAACTTTGGGTGTCATTTCTCAGCCCTCCTCTTTGATTTTTTGAGATAAGAGCCTCTTATTGGAGCTCACCAAGTAAGCTGATTCTATGGCGAGAAAGCCCTGGGAATCTGCCCATCTCTGCCTTCCCAGTGCAAATGTTTTTACAAAAACATGTGCCACCGTGCCAAGCTTTTAACATGGGTGCTGGTAAGGAGGGCTCATGCCTTCCTGCTTGTGCAGCTAATTCATCTTCCTAGAGATGAAAAATTAATAGTTTAATATGTCCAGAAATGGTAACTATATAGAGACAGGAAGTGGAAAACTGATTGCCTGGGACTGGAGGTGAAGTGCTGAAATGAGTCAAGAGTATGATATATGAACTATATATAACTCAATAACACTACTGGGTGAAAGAAGGTTGGGAGTGTATCTAAGTGATAGAATGTAGCATGTACATGGCTCTGGGTTTAATCCTTAGCATCAAACAAATAAACAAACAAAAAAAAACCCTTTAACCTTCTTAATGGTCTACTTAGTTTCTTAAATGTCTGAAAGAGTGTTACAATCTTGCTCCCACTCACATTTGCCTTCCCTGGAACCCATCCATCATCCTGGACCCAAACCCATCCATCCAGCAGAGACTTATCTTTCATTAATTAGATTTGTTCTTTAACAATTTCATGCATGCATGCAATGCATTCTAAATTACTCTCAGCCCATCTTTCATCTCCCTCCCATCCTGTCACACCCCATACTTCCCTAGACACCTCTTTTCCATTCATGTCTCTGATTTGCTTTAGGACCTACTGGATTTAACCAGGTTCGTCTGTGTAATCATGGGTTTGGAACTGTCCATTGGAGCTTCCTGGGCTTACCAGGGAGGGAAGCCTTTTCAGATGCTGTCTCACCTAACTTCTGACAGCCTTTGTTCTTCCTGCTTTTGCAAGGTCACCTTGCTGGATGTCCTTTCTGCACTGCACTGAAAGCCTATTTGTTCCAGAGTTCTAACCACGTCCTCATCCCAGTTCTCATCTGCATTACAGTCAAGTCTTCTTTCCACCCCCACACAGTCAGAAAGAACTACAGCTCTGCTTTGTGCAATCAATTTCTGCTGGCATTTTCTTTCCCACTGCATAGAGACATTTAATTGAATAAGGTCAACTGATCCACTGACTGATGCAAATAATCTACATTTTCTCCTCTCCCTTATTCTTGGATCTATTAAAACACAACTTTCTTAAAAAAAATTCTCTCTCCATAGACTCTTGGCTAGGGCCAGTAGTTTTGATTTCATGGCTCTTTTCAAAAACATAACTACATATTCTCTTATTTTCAAGATTGCTATAACTTTTTTCTTCCTCTAGGATGCTAACAATTCTCTTCATGTGTAATCTCTTCTGTGTAATCATGGGTTTGGAACTGTCCATTGGAGCTTCCTGGAGGTGCACAGAGCATGCCTGTTGAACAAGTGGATCAGTTAATGCATACATCTTTAACAAAAGTGCCACCTATTGAGGGTGTGTAAGTGGAGAGTGATTTTTCTCTTGGTATTCATTTTTAATATGTTTTCAACACTTTTTTTTTCTTCAGTTTTTCCATAGTTCCATCTCCATTGGCATGTTTCAGCCTCCTGGTTGTCTCTGATTATGTTTGTTTTCTTTGGTCCAGAGCCTTGGATTTGCCCTCCAATTTGTCTGAGTTCAGCATCAGTTGTCAATAGCAGCTGACTTGAAGGAGGCACAGTGCCTGAGAAGCAACACCAACCAAACCAGACTTCTTGTTTCAATTAGATTACTTAATACAGGGCTTTCCAGTCTCTTCAGACCGATTAGCCAACTAAGTATTTTGAAAAACTGTCAGGAAAGAGAGGTTGCAGAGCCTGAGAGACACGAGTGAATGAATCAGAGAGGAATGGAGCTTGAGCGCATTTCCTAACATTTATATGTGGATATAAAATTTTTATGAACCAAAGAAATGGAGGGTGACTTATTGTTCTTGCCCAGCATTATTACTGCACTATTCATATTTATGCAATGTAATAATAGATCTCTGCATGCCCTATTGCATGACTCTCCAACATCATTATTTCTAAATATAACCTTTGGCTCTTTAGCAGACATCTAAAATTTTCAGTGTGTCATTTAAAGAATATCTCAAATTGAGTGTTTCAGACTAACATCCTCCCTCATGGTATCTCTAGAGAGCTCTAAATACTATAGATATCTCATGTATATTACTACGTTTTTAAAAGTGCATATAAAATATTCTTTTAAAGAAAATTTTACATAATCTTTTTTTTCTCCTTAAATACCTATTTCCCTCTAGCTTTTCTAGAAGGTTTTATACTTGTAAGTTTTTTTTTATTCTGTCATTCTTTTCTGTGAAAGAAAGTAAGCATATGTTTTACATTTTATTCCATGGCCATAAAGCTTAAAATATTAAAAATTTCCTGAGGATTAATCATTTTAGTGAATAACAAACATTATTTGCTCAAATATTATAAATGTGCTAGGAACTTAGTAACTAGTTATGAAACATGGACTTATACATTCCAGTGCCCTACCTTTGTAAAGAGGTACCTCAAGTAAAGAGGTGTTTTTGTTATGTATGCTTTGTGAATGTATGCTGCTTATTTCTAGAAAGTATGAGAACAAACATGATGGAAGCCATCTCGTTCTGTTGTTACGGTGATAGAAGAGAATGCCAAAAGAGGCAGGAAACAGAACCTGTTTGTTTCAAAATAAGTTCCTTTCCTATCCAGCCTTTTAGGAGGGGAGCAAGAAACGGAGCCTGTGGGTTTGTGTACTGATTGCAGTTTAAGGTTTAATCCCCTTGAGCATATACCACCTTGATCACCTGTAGAGACTAATCATGATGCCTGTTTAAAGATGGGATATCAAACAGAGTTGCTGTAATGGTTAGAGGAGAGGTTGCAAAGAACATGAGGTAAGTGGTCCGAAGAGGAATGGACAGCGGTCTGAAATGGAAGGGGAAAGGGAGAGCAGTGAAACAATGACTACTGATCATAGGCGATGACTTTCAGGGACATTCAGAAGTGCGTGTTTCTGGATTTGATAGTTAGATATGTACTAACTTATCTGCCAAAGACCATGTAACAAGTACCATTTTTACTGAAAACTTGGCCCAGCTTCAACCTCCTGTATGTAGTTTTTAAAATAGTTTTAAAAAGCTGCATCTGCTGGGGTGTGGTAGCACATGGCTGCAATCTTTGCCGTTGGTAGACGGAGGCAAGAGGATCAGGAGCATAAGGCCAACCTGAATAGCATAGCAGTATCTGAGGCCAGACGGAGCTGTTTGAGACCCTGACTCCAAAACCCAGTAAACAAACTGCATTTGTAAAACTAGAGGTAAATTCCATTCACTCATCCAGCCGTTCATCACCCATAAATAAATATTCCAAAGCATTCTCTATACCCATCATAAATGGCTTTGGAAACAAAGATTAAATACCCTTGTTTTCCAGTTATGTACGTTCAAAGAGGAGAGAGAATGTGCATGCAGTAATCACAGTATGTTGTGTCTGTTGGCTGTAACTAAGCAATTATAAAAAAAATGGGAAACACAGGAAACAAAGATAATTTAGAAATTATGGACGATTTCACAATGAAAACAATATTCAAATAACACCCAGGGACTAACAGTGACCCTAGGAATACATCATGCATATAATAAATAAATAAATAGTAGAAATAGCTTTACAGATGCTTAGAAGCTGCAAGCATACTTATATAAGGTTGAACATGTAGTTTTGTGGGTTTCACATAAAAAGAAGAAGATGAAAAGATGCCATGGGATGAGACATGAAAGGGACAAAGATGCTTGAAGGCCTTTGCAAGCTGCCAAAGAGGTTGATTTCATGATGGGAAACTTTCAACAGGTGAAATTTAAAGGAACAATTTAGTCAGTTTCTGGTTATAAATTTCAAGTATGGGAGCTCACTCTGAGGCTGGGGCACAGGGAGGTCAGTGAGGTGACTATTATCAGGGTCAGAAGACAAGGACCTGGTTCTAAGAGATATCTACAACTGAGACTTGGAAAAGTGTTGTCGATGGATTAATTATGTGAGAAGATAACCTCAAATTTCCAGTAAACCAATGTAATTTAAAAATTGAAGCTTGCACTCGAGAGACAGAGGCAGGAGTATCTCTGATTTGAAGGGCAGCAGTAACCAAACCTGTTTAGATTCATGGGTCTATCTATACAAACAGGAATCTGTCCCCCTGTTGTATTCTATACTGCAGAAGTCTGATACTCTCACATGCATACCTGCCAGGAGGATTCTTCAGCCTCGGACATTGTTCTGGTTTCATTCTGTTTCTGTGACAAGTAACTTTTCCAAAGCAATGAAAGGGAGGAAAGACTTTATTGGATAATTATTTGGAGACCACAGTCTATTAAAAGGAAGCGGGAGCCCTCAAGCAATATTTTGAAACACCGAAAGAGCGATGCCTTCTGGCTTGGTCTATGGTATTTTCAGTCTTATGCCCAACTATCTTCCTTATAACAGCCCAGGACCATGTGCTTAGGGAATGTTACCTCCATAGGCACATGGGCCCTCTTAAACCAATTAACAGTCAAGAGAATGGCTCACAGACATGCCCACAGGCCAAAGATTGCTCAGTTAAGACTGTGCTTTCAAGTGATTCCATGCTGGGTCAAGTTGACAGTTAATGCCATTACAATAGGTATCAAATCCTTGTATCACCACCATCCCCCCCAAAAAATTTGCATTACTAATTTCTCCTGGCAGTCCTGTTTCATCTAGGAAAAAATATCCCAGAGGTGTACCACTGCCCGTGTCAAAACCAATTAACGGAAAGATGGGGCTAGCCTAATGGCTCAGACCAACCAACTTTCCACAACATTGTACATGGAGGGTTCATTATGAACTTAGAATTCATAAATTCTGAAGTTGTGAATTAGCCATCTCGGCATTTTGGTTGAAAAAGAAGCTTAGTTGTTCACTGAGATAGGAATGGTCAGAAGAGCAGCAGATGCATGGGGAATGATTGAAGAGTCAGAGGACATATGAAAACTAGGATTCTAGGGGACACAGGAAATGCTTGGCAGGCAATTAGGTATAGTATCTGAGAGTCAGGAGCAGAGAGCTAATGGTTGATATCATAAGCATGGATAGAGAAAAAGATGAGATTGTGAATAAATGAGTCCTTGTGGATGAACTTCAGCCTGTTGGATAAAGCAGGAAAAGAATGAAAGAAATCAAGGAAAACATACAGAAATAGAAAACATATAGAAAGAGAAAGTAGGTGCATGCATATTCTCATGATGTCAGGAGAAAGTAAATGGGGGGCTTCTATGTTGTCAAACATTACTATGAGCTGCTGTCCCTCCTAAAAACTGATATAAAGCAAGCAAAGCCAAGCAGCTGGAAGTAAGTGTGAGTAAGAATGTTTTTGTTCTGCTCAAAGCATTTCAGACAAGCCTCTCTAATTTTTATGGATACACATATAGGATAATCTATACTATGTGCCCAGGAAAAGGCAGTCTGGGAAGACACTACCTTCCTGGCAGGGTGTTGAGCGCACTGGGGTATGCAGCCACTGTGCTGAGGCCAGACTTTCCAGCATCAACCCAAACTCCTGACCTAAAGAAAAAGCAACAGGAACTGCCTGGTGGCTGAGAGAACAATACACTGGTTACAAAACCCTTCGTGGACTACACTACTCTTACTTTCAAATAAAACTCACTTCTTGGGTAGTATTTGATGCCAGATCCATTATCCTTCTAGTGGGAAAGTGGTCAGGAGGATGATAACTAACACCATTTTATAGAGGGAAATCTGAGGAATCCAGCAATGAACCATGTTAGGTCGTGTATGGGAAGCTCAAGGCCCCCGGGGTCTATTACTATCCATCCCATTTGGGTGCATTGGTTCTAAACAGAAAGCACTCCTGCCTGTATATGTCACAGCTGCCACAGAGCTTTCTCGCCCATTTTCTTACGGAATATAACAGTCTGGTTCCATATCGGCTCTGGGTCACATTGCCTATCCTGAATATATCCAAGCACTTTGCTCAGAGATTAAGAACACTGATACCTTTGAAATCAATAAATCAAAGTACATAACCATACATCATTTTTTTTCCTTTTGTTAAAAACTTCTTGAAAAGCATGCTATATTTTTTTTTTTTTCAGATGAAATGGAATTTTTTCCTGGGATGAAATGATGGTCACTTTGGCCCAGAAAGTGTCAGTTGAAAAAGTAAATTAATCCATTTGGACTTCAGACTCCTGAATCATGTGGGGAGGCCTTGATATTTCTGCTTTGAAATTGCTAGCCACTTCCAAGCCTTTTCCTGACAGTTCAGAGATTTATAGTTAGGACTTCTGAGTTTGCCTCTCTCAATATTTCAACTTCTCTGCCTTCAGATGAACTGCAGTCTCTCCTTTGTAGTCAGAGGACAACTGTGTTTGAACTTGGTGTGACCTTCTAATCAGAGACATGAAAATTCATCATAAGATGTACTTTCACATTTTTTCCTAGATGGGCAAAAGCAATGTGTGGTAACACCAAGTGTTGGCAAGTATGTGCGGCAGTTGTCAGAGGACAACTGTGTTTGAACTTGGTGTGACCTTCTAATCAGAGACATGAAAATTCATCATAAGATGTACTTTCACATTTTTTCCTAGATGGGCAAAAGCAATGTGTGGTAACACCAAGTGTTGGCAAGTATGTGCGGCAGCAGGGACCCACGACTTACCCTGCCGAAAGAATGCTGTCCTCAGCACTTGGAAAACAACCCCTGAAACATAGTCCAGCTCAAGCTAAGCGCAGGCTGTGACCCAACCTTTACACTTTTCTGTGTCTCCTGTAAAAACAAAACAAAACAAAACAACAACAGCAGAACAAAACTGCAACTGGCAGGCATAAATACATAGACACTAAAGTTGTTCGATGTAGCGCTATCAGCTACAGAGGAGAAGCAGAAGTGTCCCTGTAGTCTCTCAGTAAGATGAATAATAGTCAGCAGAGGGATGATCAGATGTCTGCGAGTGCTCACGGGTGTAAAAACCTCAAGCACGAATTTCTGAAATGGAAAGTAGAGGGTGATGTTATTTATGTAAAGAATTATCGCACACGCTCAAGCAAAACTCATGAATGAAACATAAGCAGCGAATTGTATGTGATGCAGACCAAGCGTAGAATGCTGGTAGCCTGAGTGAGGACATTCAGAGGGAGCCAAGAGAGGGTCCCGTAATGTTCCCTCTCTCTACATTCACATTATGTTTTTCAATATTGAGACTGTAAAACACAGAAGAGAAATGTCAATGCTGTTTACAACTCACGTAGGAATTGCTGTATTTTCTATCCCCCTCTGTTTGAAACTTTGAATAGTTAGAAATTTTGAAAACAGGAAACAACTAAGTTGCATGGCTGCTCTTTGATCGGGGACTTCCTAAGCTCTGTGAGAGGCCACATCTAAATGTAAATAGTTTTTGACTTTGTGGGCACCATGGTCACCGCCTGCACTACTCATTCTGTCCTTACAGCACAAAAGCAGCCAGTCAAAAGGTAAATGAGCGGGTGTGGCCATGTTTCAGCCCAAGCTTATATACAAAACAGAACCTCAGGTTTGGTTTGGCTCTGTGGGCCCCAGTTTGCCCCAGTTTACAGTTGTGTGTGGGGGGGGGGGATAAGTGGTTTCAGCAACAAGCTACCCCAAGCTAAGGATGATCTGGGAAGCCAAGGACATCCACACATGTCTCTAGGGAGTTAGACAAGGAGCTAAACAATTCCTTCTCGGTTTAGGACTCAAAATGACAGATGAAGTACCTTTGTTTGTTGAGGCTGTGGCTGTAGAGTACCCATAAGCAACAATCCCTGCTGATTAACATGGCTGCGGGTTTGAGTTTGGGTTTGCATTGTTTTGCTTGGTTAGAGCCTGCCTTGTTGAACAGAGAAGTTTCTCTCAAATGATTTCCATCATCCTTCCCTGGTGTTCTGGAATTCTTAGGGTACAGAAAATGTCCTGTGGCCATTCTATCCTCTGCTCCTTACCCTTACTTATGCCTTACCCTGCTGTTTAAAACCCAACAAGGTCACCCTGAGAGTGAGGTCCTGAGCTTCACTTCATCCTTGTCCTTTGCTTGTGTGTGTAAGTGTAATGACTCAGCACTGCTGCACGTTTTCTAGAAATTAGAAGCTTCCCGTCATAGAGCCTGTCTTCCGTCTTGACCCTTCAATGAAGAGCTGATAGAAGGGACTTCTTATTTGGCTGCCTAGGTGGTAGGCTGCTCTGGCTTCAAAGGTTGGGTCCAAGGGCGTTCACTTGGGGGAAATACTTCCACTACCAGCTCTCTCTTTATACCATCAACTTTGGCCAACCTAGTCTGCTTAGGCCATCAGCATTTATAGTCCTGGCACACTTTGCAAATTGACAACATTGTCAGGCCAGGAGGATGGTTAATAAAACCAACAGGAGTTATTTATGAGTTTCTTCTGATACAAGCCAAACACAAGATGTGAGAGTAAAATGAAGTATCCTCGTGCTGTCATTACTGGCAGTCGTAGCAGCATTCCTGAGAGGTGGTTATACGCCAGCTACTTCTCTGACTAGCAAAGACATTTGGGACAGCATTGAAATGCTAACCTCAGGACCTGGTCAGACTCCTGACGTGTATGTGTGTGTGTGTGTGTGTGTGTGTGTGTGTGTGTGTAATGGATGATAAACTGAACAGAGATGTGTGCCTTCTCTCCTCCGGTGACCCTTACAGGAGGAAGGGCCAGCAGAGTTGGTGTCAGTGGCAGCAGCTGGCTCAACTTCCCCTAAAGTAAGAAGGACACCTCCCCAATAGTCATTGTAGCAAGACAGGTAAACAACTGGTTTATCTGTCCCGGTGCTGAGATGCCAGGTTCTTGGCCAGTTTCTTATTGCCACACGTGAAGGAGAAATGAGATGTGTGTATGAGAGAGCTGGGATGGGGAGGCTATCCAGACTTGGCCCCAGTAGAATAAATTTCATCAGTATCTTTCCCTTTCCTAAAAACTGGAAGTTTGCTTCACTTCCTCGGTTCCTGGGAGACAGCACTTTCATGGACCGATGCCAGACGTTTGCATGCCATTTAAAAGTGCTCAAAGAATGCCTGTTACTAACGACCACATCGAATGCTGTTCACACGAAGCATTTCTGCTCCAGATCAATCTGAGCATGTTTTAGCTCCCTTCTCCCTGACAACAGAGAGAAGCTGCTGAAGGGGAAACATGCCATTTGAGCTGACCAAGAGTTCGCGATAAACTGTTGTTGGGGCTAGGCGCTGAGGCCTAAGCTGACCATAAATCTCTCCTGGCTGAGACTCGAAGACTTTTGGTTTTGTTTACTTAGAATGTTAATAATCTTGGAAATTATTAAAATAGAACCAAAAGACTCTCCTTTTAAGAGGCTGTTGAGATCACAAATCACTCCACAGATCCAATAAGCTAAAGGAGTCCAAGTATCAACTCTTGCCATGGGTCTGCTGGAAGTGTGGCCATTTTCACATGACACTTCATATGTGGAACCAAGGAAGCGTGAGAAAAGCCCTTAAAAGAAACTTGGACTTAAAAATTAATAATTGTGGTGGACAAATGTTTTTATAGTAACGGGAGAAAGCAAATCCTTTCTCAGTTCTCTAATGTTTCTTCCATTGGTCAATGTTGTCCAAGTTCTCTAATATTAGCCTGTGTTTATGATAGCATTATCACCAGGACAAATTATTATTATTATTTTTATTTTTCTTCCCTACCTTATTTTTGAGAATGGATCTCACTGATTGGCTAGACTGGCTAGCCAGTTATCCCTGGATCCTCTTCTCCCTGCCTTCCAGCCTGCAATCAGAGGTATGTGCCTCCATGCCAGGCTTTTCTTTACATGGTTGCTGGAGATCCAAACACAGGTCTTTGTGCCTTCACAGGAAGCATCTTACCCTCTGAGCCATCTTCTTTGCCCATCCTTTTCAGATTTTAAGGGACTAATCTACCCTAGACTTAAGATTACCTGGATTATTTCCTGTTCCTTCTCCAAGCACAATTGGTACATTTTCCTCACACCTTCCCATCCCCTGTGACCACTGTTTTCACTGCTAGTCACTTGTCCTTTACTGAAACAAAACACCTAAGATAACCGAAAAAGATGAGAGGTTTGTTTTTGCTCACAGTTTTGAAGGTTTCAGTCCATATGTGGCTGGGTCCATGGAGAAGGTCAGATGAAATGAGGGTGAGAGGCAGAGAAAGCTGCTCGTTTCATTGCAGCCCAGAAATAAAAGAGAGAAGAAGGGATGTTTATCCCTTGGTCTCTTTCAAGGGCCCACCCACAAAGGCTTCCTACCAGGTTCTCCCTCGTACGGTGTCCCCCTCATGCAAACTCTGAAGGACTCCCATGGAATCTGGAGGCTGTCTGACAGCACCACTCTAACAGGAATATACTGCTGTTAACAAAACCTCCGATGATAGTAACGCTGGGGTCCGTTCTCCAGTCATATTTGATGACAGAAGGAATCATCTTTAGAATGATGTACAAAGCCTGGACTCATAACAGTGACGCACACTCTGATCTACAACAGGCATTTTTGCATGACTTTTAAAGGAAGAGCTAGCCATGTTCATGGAAGCCTAGGTATGTTCCTATTGCTGCTACTGTACCTTGGCTTTGAGCCACACCAACACTAGTGCCTTTATTTATTTATTTTCTGAAATCGTTGAACGTAGTGCTATACCAAATGATCTTTTTCTTGTTGTGACAAAATGCCCCAATAAGCTATCTCTTCAGGGAGGGAGGTCTTATTTTGGCTCACAGTGTAAAAAGGGGTACAGCCTGCCTCTTCAGGGCAGGTGCTATGGCAGCACCCCAGGTGGGCTCTCCAGCCTCAGGGAAGGAAAGAGGAGACAGCAATGGCACCAGCTCTGCTCCTCAGTGACTCATTTCCATCACTGAGGCCTCACCGGATGGGACCTAAGTGTTCAAACAGCATGAGCTATAGGGGCCACTTCTGGTTCAGACCACAGCACCGGCCTTCCAATAGTGCTAACAATGTACTTGCTATAGGATACTCTGTAGCGCAGTCTCGCCTGCCTCTGTTGTACTGTTTAATGTTTGGGTATTCAGCCCTAAACACTAAGAGGAAACGCTGGACGTTCACACGGTAACCCCGACCAACTCTTTTCTCGTTGCAGGATGTTGTGGAAGCTGTCTCTGACCTTGCTCCTGGTGGCTGTGCTTGTAAAGGTAGCCGAAGCCCGGAAGAACCGGCCTGCGGGCGCCATCCCCTCACCTTACAAGGATGGCAGCAGCAACAACTCAGAGAGATGGCATCACCAGATCAAAGAGGTGCTGGCCTCCAGCCAGGAGGCGCTCGTGGTCACCGAGCGCAAGTACCTCAAGAGTGACTGGTGCAAGACGCAGCCGCTGCGGCAGACGGTGAGTGAGGAGGGATGCCGCAGCCGCACTATCCTCAACCGCTTCTGCTACGGCCAGTGCAACTCCTTCTACATCCCGCGGCACGTGAAGAAGGAGGAGGACTCCTTCCAGTCCTGTGCCTTCTGCAAACCCCAGCGCGTCACCTCCGTCATTGTGGAGCTCGAATGTCCTGGTCTCGACCCCCCTTTCCGAATCAAGAAAATCCAGAAGGTGAAGCACTGCCGGTGCATGTCCGTGAACCTGAATGACTCCGACAAGCAGTGAACTCACCCGGGCAGGATGCTGCTCAGCCCTGAGCACCCTCGCCCCCCCGGGTCGCACCACCGTCACTTCTGTCGAGCTCACTCACACTCTGCCCGGTGTCCCTGTCAGCACCAAATGCGTCTCTTAGGGCCAACAGTGTCCTCGTCACAAATGTGGACCGCAGGTGGAGCTTTGTCGACGCGTCCGAGATCCATCCCAGGCCACACTTGTGTCTCCAAATGCAGGCTGTGGTCCAGACACAGAAGATGCAGGAAAACTCTACTCCCAGCAACTAAACAGGACTTTTCAGGCAATGCACTGTCGATCCGGGATTGACATTTCCAGCACGTGGAAAGCCAGCCTTTCCCTGGCCACGTCCTACACTCCAGCTCGACCCTTCCCTGGTGAAGGATGCATTACTCTTCTGTCGCAAACTTCTGTTGGCCACCAGACCGCTGTGGTGTGGGCATTCGTTCTTCTGATGGGGAGCTGCCCTGCTCTGCCGCTGCTGTGATGCCGATGTGGGCAGTATCCGTAAAGGAGATGCTCACCCGTGAGGGGTCTCCGAACGAGCCTGATCCCACCGGGACAACGCGAGCTAAGGGGATCAGGAAACGGACTTTTCCTGGGGACTTTGATGAGCAGGCCAGATCCTCCACACCTCTAGACACCACCAACTCTTCTTTCTTGCTCCTCGTAGCCCCCATCGGTGGACTCACGATGAACTCTGGTGCGCATACTATTCCCACTGCCATCTGTTACCCACACACAAGGTCTCTTTATTAACGTCAGTTTTATAATTGAACTATCATGTAAAAAGCGGTAAAAGTATTATCAACCTATTCATATAGCAAGTCACGTGTTTGGACTCCGGCTATGCAGCACCATTCTGAATAGGCTAGAGCAGGGAGTGGTCTGTGTAAAAGGTATTATATGAAGAAATATTGCCAGGTCAGCAATTCACTGCCGTACACCTTATATTTCCCCCCACACACTGAGCATGGAAGAGGGACACATCATGATTTTACTTGTAATATGACATCACAGAAGACACTAAAGCATGGCGGCATAGTGTAGAAATCAGACTGGGACAGGTGGTCTACAGAGGAGTCACTGAGAAGCCGCATAGCTTGACAGGCACATGTGACATGGGACCTGGTACTGTTTTCATGGCCATCACAGTAAGCAAAAAAAATTTTTTTTTCTGTTACGAGATATGTAAGAATATACGGATATTGAGACATTTTGTGGCACAGGCAGAAATACTACCCAAATACAGAGGGTAGTAATGTAGTTGAACTGTCACTCAGAGGATAGATTCCTTCACAAAGAATAGATCCCTAAAAATGCCAAGAAACATTTCAATCGCCTGTTGACTTTCCTGATGAGTTGTTGAAGTCTCTGTCATATGGTCTTTTGACGTGAGGACATTAAAATAATTTATTTTCCTCCAAAAAGTATGCTCAAGTTCAATCTCTTTGTGCAATTGTCCTGTAGAGGCCTCCCTCCCTGTGAATGACAAGTTCCGAGTCTGACAAATGTGAATGAGAAGACATTGGTGGAAATCAGAATGTGCTAAAATCCTTTGGATGGTAATTTCAGAGGGCATGCTCTTGCGCTAAAGTGGGTTTTCTAGTATGTGAGGGAGACCACTCATAAGCTGCTTAGAGACTCAGGCTTCTGGACGCTTGGCAATCATGCTAGCTTTCTAACCTGCCACCTGGAGGAGGAGACTTGGGATGAGCTGGGGTGGGTGTGCCACTGACTCTTTTGCCTGAGTTGCAATGCAAGGTTTCTAGTTCAGTTATTTCTGCCACACAATAAACCCTGAGGATAGACTGTGTGGCTTTGGAGAGGATATTAGCTTCAGAAATGGGAGTGAACAGCCTGAAATCAGGAGAAAGAAACAAAGAGAAGTGGAGAACTCTAGAGGGCTGGACTCCCCAAGGATGGAGGTAAAAAGTGAAGAGGGTGGTGGCCGAGGTCAGAGCTGCAATTTTCAGTTTTAGCAGGAAATCCCAAGCTAGAGCCAGAGCAGAACCTACAGCAGAAAAGCTGTGAAGGAGAGGAGATGGGTGTCCTTGATGGAGGGTGATGACGTAATAACCAGAGTGGAGAGGAGAAGAGTCTCACACCCAGCTGCACAAACAAGCCTTGTCAATAGTACCCACACAAGTAGAGGAGGAGTTAAGCTAGGAAGCCACAAAACATATATGGGAGCACTCTTTTTTGATCCCAATTGTGGGTATACCCGTGAAAGAAATATGGTGTGCTGTGGTCTGGGGCTACTTCTTGGATTATTGTATGTATAAAGTTTACCTTCAAATGGCTCAAATTGTATTTAAATTTTGTCTTGTTTATAAATGAAGAAAGCTATAAGTATAATGTAATTATTTTATAGGTATACTATTAAGTTATAGAACAAATAAAGATACTCTAGGATTATATGTGACCCTGGTGTCATGTGCCATAAAAGCCGAATTCTGTAAAGGATCTTGGTGCACTCAGTGCATTAATCCAACCTCTGGGAGTTCACCCCTGGCCCATGTCACAGACTGTCCTTGGGGGCTTGAGATTTTCTAAGAGAATCAGAAACAGCATGGAACAAGCAGAATTGATGGAGATGGCTCTTAGTCCCAGTCTATAGGAGCTTCATGCCTTTTCCAAGACACCCACCAGCTGAACACAGGATGTACTCACAGTGTTCTTGGACTAAGAACTATTGAGTGAGGAAGCTTTGAGAGACAGATGCAAAGAGAAGTCCACTGTAAGTCTCACCTTCTCTCTTGTAGCCAGTACACCACACTCGTGTCTTACAGAAGCCAGAAATTGTTTGAAGCTTTTGTTTAATTTTATGTTTACTTTCCACAGGTTTCAACATTTCTCAATTTAAACACATCTCAGTTTCACAGTGTTGTCATTTCCCTGCAAACTGAATTATCTGCCATTTAAAAAACGCAATGATCAATAAAAAATAAAAACCTTAATAAAATTACACATGTGTGATTCACTCTATAGACTTCTGATGATTTACATTCAATATGACAACAATTCGCCTGAGTTTCTTTTTTTTTTTTTTCGTGTCATGGCAGGTTTTATCTTTTAAATTTTATTTTATTAATTACACTTTATTCACTTTGTAGCCTCCCACAAACCCCTCCCTCCTCCCCTCCCGATCACACCCTCCCATCCCCTTCTTCACGCATGCCTCTCCCCAAGTCCACTGATAGGGGAGGTCCTCCTCTCCTTCCTTCTGATCTTAGTCTATCAGATCACATCAGGAGTGGCTGCATTGTCATCTTCTGTGGCCTGGTAAGGCTGCTCCCTCCTCAGGGGGAGATTATCAAAGAGCAGGCCAATCAGATTATGTCAGAGGCAGTCCCTCTTCCCATCACTATGTAACCCACTTGGACACTAAACTTCCATGGGCTACATCTGTGCAGGGGTTCTGGGTTATCTCCATGTCTGGTACTTGGTTGGAGTATGAGTCTCTGGGAAGACCCCTGTGTTCAAATTTTCTGGTTCTGTTGCTCTCCTTGTGGGGTTCTGTCCTCTCCAGAGCTTACTATTTCCACTTCTTGTATAAGATTCCATGTACTCTGCCCAACAGTTGGCACATGCTGGAGAGGTTGTGGAGAAAGGGAACCCTCCTCCTCTGCTGGTGGGAATGTAAACTTGTACAACCACTCTGGAAATCAGTCTGGCGCTTTCTCAGACAACTAGGAATAGCTCTTCCTCAAGATCCAGCCATACCACTCTTAGGCATATATCCAAAAGAGGCTCAAGTACACAATAAGAGCATTTGCTCAACCATGTTTGTAGCAGCTTTATTTGTAATAGCCAGAAGCTAGAAACAGCCAGATGCCCTTCAACTTAAGAATGGATGCAGAAATTGTGGTACATCTACACAATGGAGTATTACTCTGCAATGAAAAATAAGGAAATCATGAAATTTGTAGGTAAATGGTGGGACCTGGAAAGGATCATCCTGAGTGAGCTGTCAAAGAAGCAGAAAGACACACATGGTATATACTCACTCATATAGACATATAACATAGGATAAACCTACTAAAATCTGTACATCTAAAGAAACTAATCAAGAGAGAGGACCTTGACTAAAATGCTCAATCCCAATCTGGAAAGGCAAAGAGGATGGACATCAGAAGAAGAAGAAAACAGGAAACAACCTAGGAACCTGCCACAGAGGGCCTCTGAAAGGCTCTGCCCTGCAGACTATCAAAGCAGACACCTGAGTTTCTTAAACAAGAACATTCCACTTTGAGCTGTGGAATTACAGGTGACTTGTTTCTAGCTGACTGACTTGAATGACTGTAAAGTCATGCAAATGAAATACTGCTGCCGAGTGAACAGCTCAGGGTATGAGAGTTTCTAGAAGGCTTACTTATAGAAAGACCTGGAGAGGACAGGAGCTCCACAAGTAGAGTAACAGAAGCAAAAAATCTGGGCACAGGGGTCTTTTCTGATACTTATACTCCAATCAAAGGCCATTCATGAAGAGAACCTAGAACCCCTGCACATATGAGGCCTGTGGCAGTCCAGTGTCCAGGTGGGTCCCATAGTAATGGGAGCAGGGATTGTCTCTGACATGAACTGATTGGCTTGCTCTTTTATCACCTCCCCCTGAGGCAGGAGCAGCTTTATCAAGGACAGAAGAAGACAATGCAGCCAGGCTTGATGAGACCTGATAGACTAGGATCAGAAGGAATGGGAGGAAAACCTCCTTATCAGAGCACTGGAGGAGGGCACAGGTGGGAAAGAGGGAGGGGAGGAGGGGGGGAGCTACAGAGGGGATACAAAGTGAATAAATTGTAATTAATAAATATAAAAATTAAAAAAAAAGGATTGCCCTATCACCATTGACTATTGTTTACATGGGAGACAATGATAAGATCAGACCATCCATGTAGTTAAAGCTTGCTGATCCTGAGTGTAGCCTCTGGATCTCCCTTATAACTTTCCCTTACCAGCTCTATAGCTACAGCTTCTCAAACAGAAGAGATATCCTAGCCATGTGACCAAAGATGAACTATGTGAACCCTCACAGCCTTTGTTGATATCTCTACTTTTCAACATAGAATGTGTGGTAAAAACAAACAAACAAACAAACAAACAAACAAACAAAACCAGGGACTCCCCATGCCTCATGTATCATGGATAATACTGTAAATAGCCTAGAGGCTCCAGAAAAAACAAAATGAGTGTCTATCCCACAGAAAAGTGGATTTAATCTTGTTCTCTTGCTGATACATAGGGCAAAAATCCCACTTGCTACTCTGGCAGAGACCACTTCTCATGTTGCACTGCAATTTCCTGCTGCATGTTATCTTCCCAAGAGCCAACATGTGAAATAAATAGGGCTACCTAGGGGCCAGGGCAAAATTAAAATACTTCAGCTTTTCATTCACCCTCCCTTCCTGCCACTTCTCTTTTTGCTGGAGATCTGAGCAGTTTCCACTTCCTGCTCACTCCTCTAAGAGTTCTCACCTAAGGTCAAAGGATCAATCTGTGGTCTCTTCAAATCTCGAAGGGTATCCTTTCTAATTTTGCATTTGGAGAGGAGACAACAGATCGGTAGGTTTTAATTGCTTACTCCAGCTTTGTGAATATGTTATCTTCTGAATAACAAATAAATATTACTATACCCCTTACAATGATATACCTTTTATTTTTTTCTATTACCAGAACAGTGACAGACAGTATTTGAAAGGTAGGCATCCTGGTCCTGTTCTAGATCTCTGCTGGGATCCTAATGTTTGCTTTTCAGTGTCAAACCTAGGAACTTATTCATACTTGTGAGTGTTCTACCATTATACATCACAGTTCTAGGCATAGCACTGTTAATGCTTTTGCGTTGTGTCCAGCTGATTTTACCTTCAGGCATTCAATCACTTAAGAGCAAAGTCATGGTGTTCAAACATTTTCTTCAAAACTGATATTGTTTGCTTGATCTTTTAGCTCCCATAATTATCTCACATATTTATATCCTTCATAGACATGTCCTATAATATTCAAAATCTTCCTAATATTTGTTCCCATTGTAGTATATTTATTATTTTTCACAGTGAGTTGGTTTTCACAGTATCAAGCCTAGGGCCTTATTCATACTAGGTGAGTGTTCTACCATTGACTGGATCACACTTCTAGGCATAGCGTTGTTAATGCTTTTGCCTTATGTTCAGCTATTCTTTTAGAATAATATTGATTGGTTAGTTGGTTTGGAACAGCATGTTCACACACATTGGTTACTTGTTGTTGGTGTAGATTGGGAAGAGAACTGTGCCAGAGAGAGGGAGAGGGAGGTAGAGGCAGAGTTACATAGAGAGACAAAGAGAGTAAGTTTGTGTGTGTGTGTGTGTGTGTGTGTTCATGTGTGTGCATGCAAGCGTGTGCTTTCCATTAGTGTGAGAGAAGGTCTCATGTGTCCTAGGTTAACCTTGAACTCCATATGGCAAAGGAAGACCTTGAACTTCTTACTCTTCTGCTTCTACCTCCCCCAAACTAGGATATAGGCAAACCCGGTCACACAGGGTTTATGCACTGTTAAGGATGAAACCCAAAACTTCAAATATGTTAAACAAGCATTTTCCCAAGTTAGACAAGCTATCTACTCACCCATACTTTGCTGCCAAATCCTGCACATGAAGGATTCCCATGAAGTGCTACATAGTATTTCCTACTCATTCTGGGGTTCTTTCTTCACCTCTTAGTGACTTTAATGAAGGCCCAGTCTACGAGATGGAACCCATACCTGACACTGCTTTCGTGACCAAGAACCAAAGACTAGCCATCCCATGAGTCTCGGGTAAACCCAAATATTATAGGTGTTAAAACAACATATGTAAAGATAAAACGACTCCTAGTGACATTCTATTATACTCACAGCTTTGCTCAGCCATCATCAGAGAAGCTTTGTCCTGCAACAGATGAGGGTAAATATAGAGACCCAGAGCCAGATATTATGCCGAGAGAGACAGACAGAGACAGAGAGAATGAGGGTGAGAGACACAGAAAGACAAAAACAGAGACAGAGGCAGAGAGACAGAGAAAGAAAGACTGCTTAAAGATTTTTAATACTCATTCTAATCAGTGATCGAAGTTCCCTTGTTTCACAGAGAAATGCTTAGACGGCATTAAGGAATGTGGCTTCTCTCTGAAATAAAGGTTTTCAGGGCGTCTTCTCCCCACCTCCTCTCAGCCACACATGGGAGGACTTCCCACACATTTTCTGGTTTGGGTTTTTGATACCTCTAATTTTAATCAAAGATGAAGTTAGTGATTTTGCTCTGTGTTGCTTCAGGATAATTTCGGAGAGAAGAAAGGGTACAGATCCCACCTCCACAGCATTTTAAATCACTACAGTTCTTTTTTTTTTTTTATTGCTTTTTACTTGTACTGTATAAGTGAAGATGCATTTCATAACAAAGAAAAACACATCCTTTCCATGTCTGAGTTCACTGGCTGGCTGGAAAGTGGAAGCAATAACAGCAAGGGGTATAACTCAGGCAATGTGTGCTTTGGATTTTCAGAACCTTTAAGTCTCTCTCCAGCCCTGATTCCTCCCATTTACCAGCCACACGTTTTTACCATATTTTGTTGTGTGTGTGTGTGTGTGTATGTGTGTGTGTTTTTACATAAACTTTCTGGCCATCAGTTTAATAAGCTCCCCCACCTTTTTAATATTTCTATTTTTGTGATGACTATCCCCAAAATGTCATGTAGATACTTACACATGTTTGCAACACATTCTAAATACATTCAACATTCCTGTCTGCTCTCTATTCTTTGCTTTAAAACTCATGAAACATCCATGTGTTTTTCTGGAGATAGAGTTGGTTCAAGGGAGTTTTTTAGCCATAAGAGCACCCATTTCTACTCTGAAGGGTGATGAGTCTCTGTAAAGTACTTTGGTACATATTATTATTATTACGGTATCTGCTATTATTTTACATTCAATTTCTGTTTCTTTTCCTTCAGCACAGAATGGAGGCTCTGTGGGCATAAGACACTGTCTTCATGTCTGTTCCTTCCAAGGCTGACAGCAGTTTCTGGTTCATATTAAAAAACCAGCATTCATTGAATTATACAAAAAGGATAAGGCAAGATTTTTAGCATGACTGAATTAGTTTCTTAAAATTTCCCAGTCATCTTGTCATTAATCTCTTATAAACACAAAAATGACTTGTTATTGTTTACAGTCTGAAGTTGATTTACTGCTTGGATTCCTGGGTCCTTCATGACCTCTGACTTCGGGGTTCTCTGCTTTCCTCACTGGGACATGCCTTTTACCAGACCTTCCTGTGAGGTTTTTGGAGAGTATACTCTTGGTTTTCAAATTCTGAAAACATTTATCACATTCAGTGACAGTCTTGATTGGGTGTTCTCAAGGTACCTCTTAACTATTTTATTTCCTGTTTTTACAGTAACTGTCTTTTTGTTGTAGGTGATGTGCTCTTCCTTCCTAAAGGTTTTGATTCAGTTCCCCCTTTTTAGTCAAATTTGGTGGTATGTATTTGGCGCTGTACTTGTTACATTCTCAAGCAAAGACCGTGCCATCCCTTGATCCCAGAAAACTCAGTCATTGTTTTTTGAACGTTTTCTCTCGCCTTTCTGAAGCTCTTTGTCAGTTTCTTAATGTGGAGTCCTTCTTGAGTCTCTCTCTCTCTCCTGTGTGTCTGCTGATGTCACTTTAACATCAGCAGGGCTTTCTTTTCATGAGTCATAATCCCGAGGAAGTCCTCAGCACCACTGTCCTGCTTACCAGCTGTCACTTCCCGTGTGTCCTCCTAGAGTTCATTTAGCCCATGAAAGTTTTTCTTTTCTATTCCATTGATTAGCAATTTTAAATTTTATCCTGGGCACTAGACATAAATGTTTGTTGTTCTATTTCTTCAGCAGGACTAGGTCTATTCTTCCTTATTAATACTTTTCTTTGTGGGCTTAGGGGGTGTGGCTTGCAGACTTGTCTGAAGATACTGCTTTCTCCCTCTCTCTCTCTCTCTCTCTCTCTCTCAAATGTAGTTATTGATATCATGCGAGGTCATTCTGAACCCACATTCCTTTGTGGTAGTAATACTGTGTTATAGATGTCCACTTTGGTTTGCTTTTTCCTGCCATCACACATGTGATATGAGCAACATCCTAGGGCATCCTGGGCAGTTATTTGCATGGACACCTGCATCAGTGGTCCTGGTCCTTTGCTTCTGCTCCAATGTGATACAACTATGTCCTGTTACCTTCAACAGGACTCCTTTTTTTATGTACCCGCCCTGTCCATTCCCTTCCACCATCTATATCTACACTTTTCAAAATAAATTTTGTCTTGTTAGAACTATTCAGAAATTCAAAACTTTAAACTCACAGCATTGTATTTCTTAAACTATAGAAGATTCTTTCATGTTTTCACCTACTTATCTGCCATAATTATAAGGAATAAGTTTTGGGCCTCTCTTGTCTACATTGCTACCTATTCTAAAATTTATAATATATTTGTGAATGTAAGGGATATTTTATATTATGTATTATATTATATATTATATCACAAATAATGTATTTGTGAATATAAGGTATATCTGTGAAAATAAGGGATAGTTATGTCGTTACGCATAATTATGACCTCACTATTGTTTTTGTTTGGAAATTAAGCATGACATAAGGAGATATGATTGTGTGTCAAGGGGTGAACTTGTGAGGGCTACTCTTGGTTGTCAGCTCTAATATATCTTGGAATTAAAATCCAAGTGTCTGGGTACACCTGTGGTGGATTTTTTTTAATTAATTAAATCATTTGAAATGGAAAGACCCACTTTTAATTACATCTTTTGAGGTAGGAAGATAAACCTTTAACCGAGATCTTTTGAGGTGGGAAGATCCAAAAGGTATAATCTGGATCATACCTTTTGGAAGCACCCAATATAAAGGATGTGGAAGAAAGACATTTTAAATCTTTGCCTGCTTGTTCTTGCTCACACTGGCAAGTTCAATCCTTCACTGGTATTAGATCCTAACTCTGATATACACTGAGGACCAGCTGAAACATCCATTCTCAAAGACTGAACATTTATTGGAATCACCCTGAAAGTTATAACCTCTTCCTAACAATAGACTTCTTTCCATTCTCCATCCTCAGTTTGTATCCTGAAGTTTGTGGCATAGTTACTACCACTTTGCCTTTCTTTAATAAATATTTAATATCTATAACATTCTAGAAGCCAGAGAGACCAGTGCCAATGGATGCCCTGTATTGAGTGGTTATTACATTCAGATATGATTACCAGTAAGCTAGATAGATAAGAGGATGACTGTTCAAGGTGAGGAAAAACATGGAAAAGGATTTGCAGTGGATGGGTTCATTTATTTTCTGTTGCTATAGCAGAATACCATAGAACATGCAATGCATAAAAAAAAAAAAAAGGAGAAGTTTATATCTAGAGCCTGGGAAGTCCAGGATCAATGGAATACATCTATCTGGTGAGGACCTTCCTTCTGCTTCTGACCATTGCAGAATGCATCATGTGGCAACACAGCGTGAAAGAGAGTTATTTTATTTTTCCCAATGAGAATCTACTTCCTCAGTAATGACACTACTTACCTTATAACCCAAGCATACCCCGTAGGCCCCCTGACACTGATTGATTGGGTATTAAGATTCTAATATTTAAACTTCGGGAGGGGGGCATATGGGAGTTTAAAAAGAGTACTGCATGAAAGAACTGAAGACAGTTTGGTCTGGCTGGAGGCTGGGATTCAAAGGGATGAGCATAAAGTTATAACCCAAGGCATAAGCAGGTACCTGATTGCTCTCTCATTCACAGACAAGATTTTGGATAATTTGAGATCACATAATTTGCTATATGTGACTACTAAGACCTTTTTAGTAGAAAATGAAGATTATCAGCTTTTTTAAAAATGGGTTTGTTGTGAAGGAAAGAACTGCTGTAAAGCAAATCTTTTAATATGACAGCAACTGATGTCATTGTGATGCTAATATCAATTGCAAACTTAACAGGTTCTATGATCACTTAGGAGAAAAACTTCTGAGCATCTGAAGGGAAGCTTTTAGACTGGGCTAACGGGTAGGAATACACACTCTAACATGGGAACCATCACTCTGTTGGTTGACATTCTAGACTGAATAAAAAGGAGAAAATGAGCTGAGAACACTCACCTTTTTCTTTTCTTGCGCTCTCTCTTCCTCTTTATTCTTTCTTTCCTTTCCTTCTTTTTGATTCATGACTGTATAAGCAATATGGTCAGTTCCCATATGCTCCTACTATCCATGAGTGTATCCCCTTGAACTGTGAGCCAAATCAATCACTTCTTTAAGTTGCCTTTCTTGGGTATTTCTATTAAGGTAAAGGAAAACAAACAAACAAAACAACAACAACAAAACCCTAATACAGCTATCAAGGTAATTTAGACCAGTTTTGAACTAGAATTTTCATGGAATAGGTGGAAAATAAAAATATCTTCAAACCAGACACAAATAACAGTGTTGGCAGTTGAGTCAATGAGTGACTCAAGAGAGAGATATAAAGAATGATTCCTGGTTCTGAGAAAGGAGGCTCTGAGATAGGTAACACAGAAGAACGAAGGTTTTGGTGGGACAAGATAAAAATTTGGGTCGGGTCTTGCATATAATAAATTGTAGGGTATAATATCCTGTTGGAAATGGATACTGGGGAAGTAGAATGTTTGCTGGCTCCCAGGAAAGGAAACAACTTGGTGAAGAGTCAATATTTTATCACGATTTCTTACTCATGTATCATGAGAAACTTAAGTTCCAGATTCTGTAGAGGATTGGTGTTCATGCTCTTTGTGTATGTAAATGCCCAGACTAACCCCTATTCCCCGCAAAAGTTGACCATGGTCTATAGTATCTAAGTATGCATATGTGATATGCAACACAACTGACACAGAGATGTTTTATTATTCATTTTATTTTCATATAAATTAACATCCTAAAAAATTGAAATAGAAACACTAAATACAGTATTGCACATAGCGTTCTTTGTTAAATGCCCTATTACTTCAATGAAGAGTGGTAATATACACATCAGAAGGACTGAGGGACAGAAAAACTACAAATCAACAACAGAAGAAAAAACACTACTGCTCTTTTGCACTTAAAATACAAAGTAAAAGGCAAGAGGTTATACTTTACATAAATACAAGTATAGCTATGATTTAGAACATTATTTTTTTTCTTTTTAAGTTGCTGTCCGTGACTGGTTTGCAATAGCAACACATTTCCCCCTTTTCTACAACCATAGCTCTCAACCAATATTGTTAGCAGCAATTTAAAAGAACTACTATTAATGTTATACAAAACCCCCTTAATGCATTATGAGCCGACTTTAAAGTATCTTCAGAAAGAATGGGAAACTTCCCCCTTTTTTTTCTGATTGAGTGAGTAAAATCCTTCCTTAGAGCCCTGTAGATGAAACACAACCTCATGTCATAGCTGTATATCACCTGCCAAAACACACGACCACAACTCAGTCATGCCAAAATATGCAGGCAGGTATTTTACTTTACAAGGTCTAGACAGATCTGATTCATCTATTTTTTTTCTATTTTTTTAATAATAAGTGGTCATCAAAAAATAAATTTGAAAATTCGATGAACTTCACTTATTCAAATTTCTTGAAAATATTAAGTGAAGTTTGTGTGTGTGTGTGTGTGAGAGAGAGAGGGAGTGTGAGTACATGTGTGTGAGAGAGTGTTTGAGTATGTATGTGAAATAGAGAGAGAGAAAGAGAGAGAGAGAAGTATCATAGTGTAAGACACAGAGGGACATCTTACCGTTTTATTTACTTCTGCTGAGGATCAGCTTTCCATAGGGTCTAAAGAAACATATTATAGAGAGGAACTTGAGAGTGAGGAAAGCACTGGTCATGACATACACATGATGCATACTTCTCAAAACAGAATCTGTGTGAGTAGAGGTGAAGCAGATGCATAGAATTCACTGGGGAATAACATTTACCTACAAATCTCATCACACCGGCGTGGAGTTCTGCTTGTCAGTAGGAAGGAAGATGTTTTTGTTGTGACGAGAGAGAGAATCACACAAAAGGAAACCATAGGTTAGGGCTCGGCATGTTCAGAACGAATGCAGATAGTGCCTCTTAGAGGTACCCCTTGGGTCTGTTGGTATAACACCATAACATGGGCAGAATGAGAAGGCGTCCAATCCTCCTCAGGCCTACCACTTCTGCAATTTTAAATGAACATACAGTAAAATTCAACCATCAACACACTGTCTAGAAAACATAAAGATTATGCAAGAGGTTCAGAGGAAAAATTATCAGAATGATGCTGTTTCCTTCCCTCCTTCAGGTCAGGTGGGTGCTGTGGAGGCTGTTCCAGTGACTTGTTTTGTTCTGCTCCTCACAGATCAGGTTTTCATGCTTATCTTTGCTTTCTGAAACAAACATGCCAGATGGAGTTTAAAAAAAAAATCAAAAATAAAGGAGTTTGGTACAGCCCAAATAAAAATTTTCTTTCTATTAAATTCTCTGGATAAAGGTGAAAAAAACCCAATCCATTCAGAAAACTTCATGTATATTGTATCTGTTTCATCTTAATTTTTTTTTTATTGAAAGGAATTACCAAATGCTTTTGAGAAAATAAGTGCTTAAAGTTTAACTTGCAATGTATGTGAATGAGCTGTCGCCACAACCCTATCATTCCAGATCCTACATGCAAAGGTATGGATACAGAAGCAAAACCAATGGATTGAATTCCTGGTTGAAATGTTTTAATTTTTTTTCATCTCACAGTAGCATGATCAATAAATAATCATTCCTCTTACTGATATAGCTTTATTAAGAAAGCTAAATTGATCAGAAAACAGCATAAGACAGATTTATCATTATAAAAGACTAATATTGCTACAGAAAGACTGACATAAAAATAGTGTTTTTTCTGAGTATAGAACTCCTGCATAGAGGTAGCCTATGGCAGTTTAGAACTACTTTCTAAACAGTACTATTTTTAATCCTAGGGCAGTTTAAGTTATCTTAACTGTCTATTCCATGTAGAGTGTGCTATACCAATCCAGTTCAAAGTGCTTCCGTTTGGACTGCAGAAATGGCTCAGCAGTGAAGACACGCACTGCTTTTGTAGAGGCTGAGTTCAGCTCCCAGAACTTATGTCAATTAGCTTACAACCCTTTGAAGTTCCAGCTCTAGGCTCTAAAGCGCTCTTTTCATCACCTTAGATACTGTATGCACGTATACAGACCCATACATACAATGGCTAATTAAAAACAAAATAAATCCCAAAATGCTTTTATTTGATGTCCTACATTTTCCTGGAAACCAGCACTACTTATCCTGGCAAGAAGAGATGTAGGACACCTTCAAAACCTTCAACAAATCTTCTACAGTACCAGAAGGGAGAATTTGCCTTTGTAACCACCATTTCTCTCTAAGGGTATACAACTTGCTGTTCTATTATATGGAGGACTTGGCCAAGGAGGAATCTTAAATTAGCCTTCTAGATTAGTATCTTGGCCAGACTCCAGATAGCCTACTTGAGAGCATATGTCATGTGTCATTTCCTATGTAGTTTTATGCAGCAAAGCTTATATTAGTCACTCAGGGTTAAAGTGCATCAATGGCCTGTGACTCACGTATAATGAGGAAATACAGGCTCTCCTCCTATCACAAGTAGTAGACACAGGCCCTCACATATATCCATGCTTATATTTATCTTAATTTTTCAAGTTTCAAATATCCAACTTTGAAACTAACTCAACTACAAAGTCCCGACTAAAGACATAAAGGGACAGTTAGAATTAGAAGCTCATCAATTATCTGAACATAGGACAAATATGATTGAAATATTACTATGTAAGTTTGTATATATCACAAAGACATGGTTTAACAGCAAATACCACCACAAGCTAAAACAAAACAAAACAAAACAAAAGAACAGCCAGTACTTACAATCCCAGAGTCGTGTCTTGGTTTTACTTTATAGAGTGATTTTCCTTTCTTCTGCCTACACACTTCCTCAGCTTCTTTAACTCTGTACGGAGAAGAAGACAACATATTCAAACAGAGGGCCACATGGACCACAGAAGTCTACTTTATAACAAGGGGGCAAGTATCAACTCATTAAAGATTTGAATGACCGAGAAATAAGACACACAGGGATGCTTCCCATATTTGATCATTTGATTTAAAATAGAAACTCTTAGAGATAGGGCAGCTCACTCATGAGGCTGAACACCCTGAGATGGGATATTACATAAATACAACAGGGATCATTACTATCTAACTCAGGAGAATTTGCATAACTAAGAATGATCATGTAAGAATTCACAGGAAGATTTAAAATTACTTTAGTTTCATTTTCTCTCACCTATGCATAAGACTATTGGAATAAAACTTATGGGCAATTCCAATAATTAAAATTCATCAAGCATGGAAGCAATTAACTGTTGAAACATGGTCAAAAGAATGACCATGCTGAACAAAGCCTTCTTGGTGAACTATGAGAGAGGCTCCAGGAAGCAAGGTGGAAGGCCATATCCCGATTCAGGGCACACTGACCAGATTAGATTATATAGCCATGATCTGACGTCCAACAAGAATAAACACATCTTATAAACCAAATGTAAATGTCTGTCATAGGAGGCATGAAATCATGTATAAGAACAATCCAGGGCACAAAATGGACTTGAGGTAAAAGGCTCTCTACCTTTTGTCCTGGAGCCTCTTTCACAAGTCTCTAAGGCATCATTTACTACATGCCCCTCTTTTGACCAGGTTCTGACAATTATCATTCAAAAATGATAACAAAAATTAAAAAATGAAAACAACAACAACACAACAACAAAAAACGGTCATCACCCTTTCCCACTGTTTTATGAGATAAGGTCTCACGTGGATGCCAGGTTGCCCTGGAATCTGAACTCTCACTGCAACTTCCTAAGTGCTGAGACTTCAAGGATACACCACCATTGCCAGTTACATTTTTAACGTGCTTAGGATTTCTTTTTGTGTGTTCATTCCAAGAAAAAACGCACTCCAGCCATCAGAAGCACTACTTAAAAGAAGGTGCTGTTTAGAGATGAATTCTATATTCATTGGACACTGACAATGTCATATCACCTCAAACCTTGGGGCACCCTTAAATAATAAAAGTATTACATTGTGACTATAGATAAGACTTTCCAGGGCTAAAGCCTATGTTGCTAAAACATTTCCTTACAAGTCGTATTATATAATAAAAAGTCACAACTGTTTTTATTAAAGAAATAGAAATAAACCTGTGAGGTAGGATTCCATCAATAAAAAAGCAGGCCCAACAAGAAAGAACATGATCTATCAGATTCATTTGTTTCTTACTTTTGTGATTTTTTTCCCCCTTAACAATAAATTTAATTAAATCATGAAGTGTGTCTGAAGAAACTGAACAGTCTGTGGCTTGACCTTAAAACAATATACCGTATGTTGATTAGATTTGTTGAAAGAAATGAATCTTGAATATGTTTCCTGGGCCCTGTAGCAAATGATCGAACTGAAGGATTTATCTCCTGTATAATTGATTCAACCTTCCATAAACAATAGAATGACCCGCTGATCCAGGCAGGCATCTCAAGCATAATATGAAAGTAATTCCTTTTAGCACAAAATCTAAATGCAGGTTGGGCAGTCAGTAATTCCAGAAACTGGTGACAGTTTAGACACTGCATTGTTACCACGTTTATTACTTTCACCCGAGGCCATAAATTCCCTTTAATCCCTTCCTAAACATTTGAAGACAAAAACATTTTCCCTATAACAAACCAAAGAATTGAGAGTCACCATCTTCCTCTAAAATAGCTGCCAGTAAATTTAAGCTTGAAGTATTTGGATAGGGAATTAAGGGAAGTTTTTTTTTTAGCACTTAGCCAAAATCTAGTAGATCCCCTTTTAAATTTGCTTGGAGTTCTTTAAAACATTTCATAACATGAATTAAAAAAAAAAAAGTACTTCACAAGTATTTAGATCCTCAAAACATCCTGGTGTTTTCTCTGCTCCATTTACAGCAGTCTTAGAACATATCTTGGTTAGGATCACAGGAAGCTGATTTTAATACAAACATATTTAATTTTACATGAAAGAAAGTCCAGTCATTCCTTATGGTAGAGACCATGAGAACTGCTGGGAGTGTGCGTCAAGGTGGCGTCATGGGATCTTTCAGCTCATTTGTTCACTTGACAATTATTTATGGAGCAGCAACTCCAAGCCTGGCCCTGGTGAAGCTCGGGTTTGCAGGGACAATTCAATTCAACCTCTACAGGTCAGAGGTACACAAGAGCAGAAGCAAGTCATGACAGTGTGCTCTATGGGCAACCCCTGAATTTGTATAAAGTTCCAGAGGGGGCCTCTGTAGTTGGTATTCAGGGATTATAAAAACCCTTCAGGAAGTATGTTGAAGGATGAGTCTTGTTTTCAAATAACCGAGAAAACTCAATTGTTCATATTTTTCAAAAGAGAAATTGCTACTGAGAGTAGAAGAAAGAGTGGAGGAAGAGTTAAGGAGTACCATTGTGCTCTTCAAGAAATGAGTAGTTTGCACTTTTTCTGCCACAGTATCCCTATGAGGCAAATGTTCCAAACACCTTCTGACTCATGTCTTAGTAAGAGTCTGCCTATCAGTCATCTAACCTTAAGGACCTTGAGACAGGTGTATGTTTGTGAGCTGGGGAGGTGGAGAACCGAGCACAAGGTAAACAGACTGCTTTCCTACTCTGCACTTGTTCCAAGGGTTGTTAGCTTTAATGAAAGTCTCCAGTTTCACCTGTAATTTTGGACTGAGTCCTTCTGAAATGCTCTCAGGGACAGCATACAACAAAGGTGGCCTGTGAGCACCACTGTGGAAAACAGTGCTCTCTAACAGTGGTCTGAAAACTGCCTAGACTTCCTTCACAGGACAGCAATGCTTCCTCAGGCCTCCTCTGAAGCAGAAGACCGGCAGCCATGTTCACAGCCATTCTCAGTGATTCCTGCCACTGCTGAGCTGAGTAACTGCAGCTCCTTCCAAATGCCAATCTCATTTCTTTTTTTCTCTCATTTTTAAAAATTAATTAATTAACTAATTAACTAATTACAATTTATTCACTTTGTATTTCTTTATGAGTCGTATTATATAATAAAAAGACACAACTGTTTTTATTAAAGAATTAGAAATAAACCCGTGAGGTAGGATTCCATGAATAAAAAACAGGCACAACAAGAAAGAACATGATCTATCAGATTCATTTATTTCTTACTTTTGTGATTTTTTTTTTTGTGTGTGTGATTATAGCCCCCTCCCTCATCTCCTCCTAGTCCCATCTGCTATCCCTCTTGCCCTTTCCCTAATCCCCTAATAGGGGAGGTCCTCGTCCCCTTTTATCTGACCCTAGCCTATCAAGTCTCATCAGGACTGGTTGCATAATCTTTCTCTGTGGCCTGGTAAGGCTGCATCCCCCAGGGGGAGGTGATCAAAGAGCCAGCCACTGAATTCATGCCAGAGACAGCCTCTGCTCCCCTTACTAAGGAACCCACTTGGACATTGAACAGCCTATGGTCTTCCTCTGAGCAGTGGGTCTAGGCCTCTCCATGAATGGTCCTTGGTTAGAGTATCAGTCTCTGCAGGACCTTCTTGACCCAGGGTTTTTGGCTCTGTTGGTCTCCTTGTGGAGTTCCTGACCCCTCCAGGTCTTTCTATCTCCCTCTTTTTCTAATCTCATTTTAATATAGCAAGACGTTTTTCCCTTCACAGTTGAGATTAGAAAATACATGGCCCTGGAGTTCAGATTTACTGCCAGAATTGGCAGAAATGAAAGAAAAAAAGAAGGAAGGAACAAAGAAAGAAAACAAAGGAAGAAGAAACTGGAGATGTGCCTCAGCTAGCAGTAGGCTTGTGGAGTAAAGAGCCCAAGGTCTGATCCTCCCCACAAAGCTAGGCACTATGGTGCACACCTATATAATCTCAGCCCTTGGAAAGTAGAGGCAGAAGGATTAAAAGTCCACGATCATTCCAAAATGCACATTTTGTCAGCCTGTGACACCTGACAGATCTCTCAGAAATTGAAAACAAAACAATAGAAAAAAAAATGCAAGAAGGGAGCTAAAAAAAGAAAAGAGAGAAAGTAAAAACAGAGACAGAAAAAGAAGGAGAAGCTGCTGGAGGGTGGCTTGAGCCAGCCCTCCAGATCAACACCTTCCCAAATGAGCTTTCAGGGCTGATTTTGTCACCTGTCATTTTAGGGCTCCTGTTTAAGTGCTGTAGGCCATTTATCACTTCCTTCCCCTGGCTCTCATCCTCCCTCCGGCCCCTACACAGTGAAGCCAAACATTTCCAAACTGAGTGGGAAAAGAAGATGCAAAGAGGAAACAATGTTTCAAGCAATAAATTAAAAACAGCAATATTTACTACCCCATTCAACACTGTAGTAATTTGTAAGGGGGGAAAGAGCTAGAAGGAGAGACATCACTTGGTTTACCAAAGGCTGTCACCAAGAACAGGGAAGGTGCGCCCAGAGGAGGTGCTGTCTAGGGCGAAGGCAGTGGGACACTGGTTCCAAACATTGCAACTGAGTTCAACCTTCATGTTCCTCTTTACTGAAATGGGAAAAGAGTATGGTAGAGTCTATGGATATTGGGAAAAGGAACAGACAGCACATGGCATGATTTAATGAAGATCCATTCTTTTAAACATGGTTACATTCACAGATATGGGAATGTGAAAGGCCAGGACAATTGTTAATTGCGATTTCACTCTTCCAATGAACTAAAAAAAGGGGGTGGTGGGGGTGGTAAGGATGTTAGGATGGCATCCATGACTGACTGGCTCAGTTTAACCATCACGACACTCCATCAGCAGCATGGGTGGGAGAAGGAAAATGTATGCAGATCAAATCATAGGATAATAAAAAGAAAGTCCTCATTCATAATTTTTAGTGATTTCAGAAAAAAAATAAAAATAAAAAACAACAACAGCAACACAAGAAGCAGAGACCAGAAAACAGGAAATGAGGCATTATCGTTTAAGAGGAAGAAGGGGTATTAGATGGTAGATAATGGCCATAAATTTAATGCTGATGTTTTTTCTGCTAACATTGTCTGTGAAGCTTCAGAAACAAAGCAAACTATGCATCTCCGCATAAATGTTCAAAGTGCGTGTATTTTGAGAAGACGTGTTTGTGCCAAGTTGTCTGGATCCGAACTTGTGCTACTGGCCTCAGGAATTAGAGGCGGGTTCCTACACCTACCTTCCTACTGCTTTGTAATAAGCTTAACTGAGTCTAAAAATCCCAACATTTGTGTCCACACATACACTAAAATGTTTAAATTTCTCATCACATTTCCCATCACTCACATTTTAATCTCTGACAGGGGAAAGATAAAACTTGGTTTGCTCTCATGTGTCTTTTAACTCCATCTGACATTTGGATTTCTATCGCAGCGCAGTCCTTGTGCCATTTCTGTATGTGGGCACATGTTAAAGAGGTTTTACGGCTTTTTTTTTTTTATGTGAAAGCAATAGTTACTGGTATCAGAAGCATGTGATAGTAAAGAAAACAGATCCCGCTGCACATGGTGGCCCCAAATAGTAAAAATTTATATTTTACAGCAAAGTTTAGTTTGTATCGCAGCAAAATAATTTTGCTTACTACATCTGATATTTTTTCACTTTTAAAGATAACATGATTATATTATTTCCCCTTTCCTTTTCTTCGTTCCAACCTTCCCATATATCTTCACCTTTGCTCTTTCAAAATCATTGGCTTTTTCTTTCATTACTGTTTTACACACACATGCTCGCACACACTCACACACACACACACACACGTAATGTGAACATATAAATAAGTGAAAATCTGTTCAGTCTCTATGATGTCATTAGTATGTACATGTACTTAAATACTAAGCAAAGAACTGCAGGAGTCTAAGAATTGTTGAGAGAGGAAGAAATAGTCTTCTCCAGAGATGAACACGCCAATTGGTTAACCAATACATCTGATACTGTTCATGCAAACACCCTTTTACTATTTCTCTCTCTCTCTCTCTCTCTCTCTCTCTCTCTCTCTCTCTGTGTGTGTGTGTGTGTGTGTGTGTGTGTGTGTATGTGTGATGGAAACTGAACTCAAGGCTCATGCATGTTACTCATGGGTTTTTTCTTTTAAAAAAAATAGTACTTCAGGCCTATCTCTCTAATGAACATTGACGCAAAAATACTCAATAAAATACTTACAAACCGAATACAAGAACATATCAAAGATATCATCCACCATGACCAAGTAGGCTTCATCCCAGGCATGCAAGGGTGGTTCAACATACGGAAATCCATCAATGTAATCCACTACATAAACAAACTGAAGGAGAAAAACCACATGATCATCTCCTTAGATGCCGAAAAAGCATTTGACAAAGTCCAACACTCATTCATGTTTAAAGTCTTGGAGAGATCAGGGATACAAGGCACATACCTAAAGATAGTAAAGGCAATATACAGCAAGCCTATAGCTAACATCAAACTCAATGGAGAGAAACTTAAATCAATCCCACTGAAATCAGGGACAAGACAAGGCTGTCCATTGTCTCCATATCTCTTCAACTTAGTACTTGAAGTCCTAGCCAGAGCAATAAGACAACTAAAGGAGATCAAGGGGATACAAATCGGAAAGGAAGAGGTCAAAGTGTCACTATTTGCAGATGATATGATAGTATACATGAGCGACCCCAAAAATTCAACCAGAAAACTCCTTCAGATGATAAACACCTTCAGCAAAGTGGCAGGATACAAAATCAACTAAAAAAAATCAGAAGCCTTCCTATATACCAAAGACAAAAAGGCTGAGAAAGAAATTAGGGAAACAACACCCTTCACAATAGCCACTAATAACATAAAGTACCTTGGTGTGACTCTAACCAAGCAAGTGAAAGACCTGTCTGAGAAAAACTTCAAGTCTCTGAAGAAAGAAATCGAAGAAGATATCAGAAGATGGAAAGATCTCCCGTGCTCATGGATTGGTAGGATTAACATTGTGAAAATGGCCATACTGCCAAAAGCAATCTACAGATTGAATGCAATTCCCATCAAAATACCAACTCAATTCTTTACAGACCTTGAAAAAAAGATTCTCAGCTTCATATGGAGAAACAAAAAACCCAGAATCTCCAAAACGATCCTGTACAACAACAGATCATCTGGAGGTATCTCCATCCCTGATCTCAAGCTGTACTACAGGGCAACAGTAATAAAAACTGCATGGTATTGGCATAGAAACAGAAAGGAGGATCAATGGAACCGCATAGAAGACCCAGAAATAAATCCACACACCTACGAATACTCGATATTTGACAAAGAAGCCAAATCCATTCAATGGAAAAAAGACAGCATCTTCAACAAATGGTGCTGGACCAACTGGATGTCTACATGCAGAAAAATGAAAATAGATCCATATTTATCACCCTGCACAAAACTAAAGTCAAAGTGGATCAAGGACCTCAACATAAAACCAGATACCGTAAATCAATTGGAAAAAAAAGTGGGGAACAGCCTAGAACTCATTGGCACAGGAGACAACTTCCTGAACAGAACAGCAATAGCACAGGCTCTAAGAGCAACAATCAATAAATGGGACCTCATGAAACTGAAAAGTTTCTGTAAAGCAAAGGATACTGTCATCAAAACAAAACGACTGCCTACAGATTGGGAAAGAATCTTCACTAACCCTTTATCTGACAGAGGACTAATATCCAGTATATACAAAGAACTAAAGAAGCTGAAAAGCAGCAAACCAAGTAATCCAATTAAAAAATGGGGAACAGAGCTAAACAGAGAATTCTCCACAGGAATATCGAATGGCAGAAAAACACTTAAAGAAATGCTCATCTTCATTAGCCATCAGGGAAATGCAAGTCAAAACGACCCTGAGATATCACCTTACACCCATCAGAATGGCCAAGATAAAAAACTCAAGGGACAACACATGCTGGAGAGGTTGTGGAGAAAGGAGAACCCTCCTCCACTGCTGATGGGAATGTAAACTGGTACAACCACTCTGGAAAGCTATCTGGCGCTTTCTAAGACAATTAGGAATAGTGCTTCCTCAAGACCCAGCTATACCACTGCTAGGTATATACCCAAAGTTCGTTCAAGTACACAAAAGGGATACTTGCTCAACCATGTTTATAGCAGCTTTATTTGTAATAGCCAGAACCTGGAAACAACCCAGATGTCCATCAACGGAGGAATGGGTACAGAAATTGTGGTATTTTTACACAATGGAATACTACTCAGCAATCAAAAAGGAGGAAATCATGAAATTTGCAGGCAAATGGTAGGATCTAGAAAAGATCATTCTGAGGGAAATATCCCAGAAGGAGAAAGACAAACATGGGATATACTCATTTATATAGACCTATAAGATATGATAAACATAATGAAATCTATACACCTAAAAAAGATAATCAATTGAGTGGACATGGGGTAAGATGATCAATCCTCGTTTAGAAAGACAGATGGGATGTGCATTGAATGTATGACAGGAGTCTACTGAGCGCATCTGAAAGACTGTAACTAGCAGTGTTTTCAAAGCAAAGACTCATGACTAAACCTTTGGCAGAGTACAGGGAATCATAAGAAAGAAGGGGAGTTAGTCTGATGGGGAAAGGATAGGAGCTCCAAAAGGACCAAATATATCTGGGCACAGGGTCTTTTCTGAGACTGACATTCAACCAAGGACCATGTATGGATATAACCTAGAACCTCCGCTCAGATGTAGCCTGTGGTAGCTCAGTAACCAATTGGTTTCCCAAAGTGAGGGGAACAAGGACTATTTCTAACAGGAACTCAATGACTGGCTCTTTGGTCTCCTCACCCCTGAAGGGAGGAGCAGTCCTGTTAGGCCACAGAGGAGGGCTTTGCAGCCAGTCCTGAAGATACCTGATAAAACAGGATCAGATGAATGGGGAGGAGGTCCCCCCTATCAGTGGACTTGGAAATGGGCACGGTGGAGATTAGGGAGGGAGGGAGGGACTGGGAGGGAATGAGGGATCAGGACACAGCTGGGATACAGAGTTAATAAAATGTAACTGATAAATAATAATAATAATAATAAAATAAAAAATAGGAAAAAAAAATAGTGATTCAGAAAAGCATTGACCACAGCTATGAAATAGAAAGTTAAACTCTCATGGAATCCACGCTGTGATGCTTCTTTTGACATATGTCTGGCAAGGCTGGTATGTACAGACTATTTGTGTCTTACTTGCTGAGGAACCTGATGGGGGATGTGAAGGACTTCAAGAGGTAGTAGACGTAGGAATTAGACTAGAGTGAGTTTATCCAGTTTCCTTCTTTTAAGACTCATAAAAGAGCACAACAAATCTATTTATATCATAATGGCTTGGAATTGTGCAAGAGGAAAGAATGGCTTAATTAAGATGAAGATGTGAGAGATACGAGGCAGGGGCAGATGAAGGAAGCACACTCACTGTGGGGGAAGAAGATTCTCAATTTCTCTCTTACTGGACTATTCCTATCTGGGTATAAGTATGTCTTTTATCTCACTATCTGAAAATCAAAAAAATAACTCAGAAAAAAACAAAATGTTTGTCTACCTCCCCCAACCCAGCTCTTCTTTTAACTGTGACCCTTTGAACGAACACGTTCCTCAAAATTATTTCCTCTGATCCCTCCACTCTGTTTTCATCATCTTTATTCCTAAGCACCCTCAGGGTGCCCTGAAGATCCTAACTCTAAAGGCCAAGTCTTAGTCTTCCCCTCACTCTAGTTAGTACAGCAAGGTCACACAGAGCTCGATCCATGTTTGCTCTTCTCTTCAGACCTTGCCTAAACTTGTTCTGCTAGACTACACTCTGATCCCAGTTCTCTTTGCCCAGTCTCCCTCATCCCCCCAACCCCAGTTGCTCTGTTCCAGCCACTCTGGACTTCTCGTTTAATATGCTTTCACTTAGCTTCTGCACTTGCTGCTCCCAATGTCTGGGATTTTCTTCTAGATCCCTCTCTACTACACTGAAAGCACCATCATGGTAGAGAGTAGATGTTTCGTTTGTTTGCAACTCCAAGCACATGTGGAATGAACTAAGGAAAGAATGCTGGAAAGTTTTAAGTTGAGAGGGAAGGATGGAGAGACGAGGTTCAGGATAGAGAAGACTTCAGCAGCAGCCCTGTGGGTAATGGCTACACATGGAAATGAGAACATAGGTAAAAGCATCCATGACTTCCCATTTCTCTCATGCCTCCCAAGCTATGTCTCGTAACCCTTAGGATCTCCACAGTTAACCTATACATGAGGAGATTCACTAAGAGACGGAGAGATCCTTGTGTTTTTAGATGGAAAAGAAGGACCAGCACAAGTATACCTCACTCAGACTACCTACCACACATTTACTCTGCAATCCCTTACCCTCGAATTTTGTAGCCAGATGCCTTACAGAATTGAGGCCCTTCTCCATTTCAGACAGGAGCATGGCATACCACACTACTGAAAGGGTCAGATAACATGAAATAATAAAAGGCAATATTTCTATAGTGTCTTGATATTTATGGTAGATTGGAAATGTAGAGATTATAAACACCATCAGAAAAGTGTTGCTGTCAGATAAATTTTATGCAAATCTATGAATAATTTTTCATTTCATAGGTTTTCTCTTGTCTTCAAACTGTAGAGTAGAGAGCATGACTCCAGACTACAAGATGATGAGCAAAACTGCATCTATCCTAATTATTATCATACTTAAATAGTTGAGCACTCCTTTATTTCTCCTAAAGGAAGTCATTAAATAAACCAAGTTAGAGAATGAAAATGGTCCCTGGGAATTAAGGCCTCGGATACGAGAACTTAATTCTTAGCTTTTATAAAATCAGAATGATGAAGCAACTCGTTTCTAATAACTGTTCATAAAGTGGCTACACACTTTATGGAAGCCAGCATATTTAGATCCTGTGACTGCCAACCAACTTTCTGATGGTTATATTTCTGCTTCTCCTCAGCTGAGAAGTTGTATAGAGTGCTTGGTTCCCATCTCACCTGACTATGGAGCAGCCTATGCAGATTTTTTTTTTCTTTTTCTTTTTGAGACAGGGTCCCACCAGGTAGCCTTGACTGGCTTGAGGCTCACTATGTGGACCAGGCTGGCATTGAACTCACAGCCACCTGCCTCTGTTTATCCAGCACTGGGATTAAAGGCTCATGACATCACGCCCGCCCCAGTAGCAGTAATTTCAGAAGACCTACAGTGCCATTAAGAACACAGAGCGCCCACAATAAGCTATTCGCTATGTTAGAAATTTTGCAGCTAACACGAATTGCTTCAATCCCATGTTTTCTTGGTATCCTTAAATTAGTTCTACAAGTAAGAAAACAATGCCAATTAAGCTTAAATATTTTCCAGTTTCACCATTTTACAATTGGCAGCATACACATTCATGACTTGGAAATACATATATTAGTAAGAAAGGCTAGTAGAATAGAGCTATATTTCTCTGGATTCCAATGTTAAGTCTTTCAAGTATAATTTCTTACCTTTAGAACATGAATTTGCCAATGATAATGCTTTTTGAGAAGTTTCTGTATGAGAGAGACTACATCAGATATTTTACTCAGTGGCTCATTGAACTCACTCTAGGAACTAGGTTGTATCGGTTTCTCCATTTTTTAAGTTGGGAAACTGAGGTTCAGGGTGGTAAGCCAATCGTTTAAGGGTTATGCATGTGCCACTAGAGGCGTGTGTTAAATCCAGGTCTTCTAAACATGTAGTCCCAGGTTCTTACCATTTACTACATTTAGCCTTTGTTAAAATGAAATTTCTGGAAGAATATGAAGCCATAGGAAACTAACTCATGACATAACAGTACAGAATTATGGGCTCATCGGCATTAAAACTTGAGGATACATTAATAGCCATATGAGGTCTGACTTTTAAAACGAAACTCTGTGTTATCTGAGAACATCAAAAATTCTCTTAGCTGATGAAATATACCCCCCTTGTCTCATTTTATTTACCTCCCCCACACTCTTGGAAAACTTTAAAGTGGCCAAATGTAATTTTAGAAAGCTTTCCAAAAATGTTCACCCTAGGCCTAAGAATTTGAACCCTAGAGGTTAATTTTTAAAATGATCCCATCTAATAAAATTAAGATCTCTTATGAATAAATATACTCTGATGTGCTTTACTCCTGCAAGATACACATTGTCCAGCTACATGATGATAACTGCAACAATTTAAGGAGTAAAGACTGTTAGACACAGTGCACATGCCTTTATTTTACAGTAACTGAGATGCAGAAGCCCGAGGTCCATGAGGGCCCATGTCAGCCAGTGAGACACTGTCTCATCAACCCAAGAGCCAAGGATGTAGCTCACGGTAGCTCACTCTTCTAGCATTCATCCTATTTTTGTCAAATCAAGAATTCTTTCCTTTTTTTTTCTCACCTAAAACTGTCTATGCCCAAGACAGTTATTTTTTAACAAAATTAAATTCAGAGGAGTAGGCATTCCCACATATAACCTTCAAGTTCTGAATATTTTTAAATGAGGAAAACGAATCCTTCTTTGTATGAATATTTATTATTTATCGGCTAGAAAATGAATATTTATATTGCTAAATTTAAATATTTCATTTCCAACATGGTTGTCAATAGCCCACCACAGATATCCATATTGTAAAATGAGATAATACTAATATCACTTAATTGCAGAAAGCAAAATGCTAAATCATTAATATAACTGTGTGTATTTCCTTTTTTTTTTTTAAAGCAACTGTTTGTATCATGTCCCCTTATTGCAATACTCTTTCCTACACCCCAGTGGTATTCAGATGGTATTAAAAAGGCACACCTTCTGTAACTCAGTAGCTTTGCTCCCTCCTGATTCATAATTTGTTGGAGACAAAGGTCATTTTGGGGTTAATGAAACCCGAGGGATCCATACACTCTCAGGAGCCAGCAGGTGAATCCAGTGTGGGCTGCTAGATTTTCCTTCAGGGCATGCTCTAAACATGCTATCTCCTGGAACCATTCCAGGACCAGAAGGACATTGTGAAGCCTAAGAGGAGATGGACATGACTTTACATACTGTGTCCTTTCCACCTCTGGAGAAATAGCTGTAGGCTGACAAACACAGCCAGAATCCTATGTTCATCAAGGCTACTTGCTTCCTGGAGCTGGAGCAATAGCTCAGCCTTTAAGAATACCGGGTGGTTTCCAAGAAAATGGAAACTCAGTTTCCATTCCAGCACCTACATGGTGGCCCAGAACTATCAGTAACATCAATTCGTGGGGATCTGATATCCTCTTCTGTCCTTGATTACAAGGCTCACAAGTAGTACACAGACATACATGTAAACAAAACACTCATATACATAAAACTAAATAGAATTAAAAATTGTAAAGAATACCTATTACCAAAAATTAGTATTTAATTTTAAGAACCAAGAAAAAAATACACCAGGGATGGAATGGATCTGCTTGCTCATTTTACAGTGACACCAGCACCCCTTGGCTTTTATTTTTACCTTAGCTTCCCTTTGCCAGGTAGGACAAGGAGCCATCTCTACCCAGGTGACAAAAACAGAACTAGCCCATACCAGGAGAGTTCTGTGTCCTTATATAAAGGAGGAGGTGACTGCTCTTAAGATGAACCTCATACTCTAGGCACAGCTTCCCCAACAGTACTTCAGATGGCTTACCATCAAATTTTAAATCATTCACCTAAGGTCTCAGCAAGGAGACAGAGCAGTCTTTCTCTAGAAGGGGATCAATGAGCTGTGGAGACACACTGGCCAGGGACACTGCCTTTCATGGAGACAGGGTATGTGAGTCTCTGTGCCAGCTGAACTATGAGTCCTATAGGAAAGAAGTGGGTAATCAATTGGAGGTGGAACATGGCCAGGGCAAAGTGGAGAGGATGGAGACAGAGCTGATAGATTATTTAGAGGATGCTTAACATCACCAAGATACAATGACAGATGACGATGATTAGATAAACTTTCCAAACTTTGAAAAGTTGCCAGGGGGGCAGGGATTCTGGGTGTGTTATTTCAGACTTTATCCAGGAAGTACAGGCACAAAAAAGTCAAAATGGAAAGAAATATACCAAAGTACAAATGTTCATGGTGTTCAAATAAAAAGATGTTAAAACAGGTTGAGGAAAAGGACCTCTGGCTTGTATATATGTTAATCTGAACACATAATTAGAGAGGCTACACTGCAAAAATGCTTAGGGATTCTATTAGGTACAACTCTTTATTCATTGACTTGGATTTGCATTAGTACTCTTAAAATGGAAAATTGAAGCTACAAACTCAAGGATTACCATTATAAAAATAAAAAAAAAAAATCAATAGCCAGAATCTGGAAACAGCCCAGATGTCCCTCAGTTGAGGAATGGATACAGAAATTGTGGTACATTTACACAATGGAATACTATTCAGCAATTAAAAACAAGGAAATCCTGAAATTTGTAGGCAAATGTGGGAATTAGAAAAGATCATCCTGAATGAGGTATCCCAGAAACAGAAAGACACACATAGTATATACTCACTGACAAGTGGATGATAGACATATAATATAGCATAAACATACTAAAATCTGTACACCGAAAAAAGCCGAACAAGAAGGAGGACCCTGGGTAAGATGATCAGTCCTCATTCATAAAGGCAAATGGGATAGACATCGGAAGAGGGAGAAAACAGGTAAAAGGACAGGAGCCTACTACAGAGGGCCTCTGAAAGACTATACCCAGCAGGGTATCAAAGCAGATGCTGAGACCCATAGCCAAACTTTGGGCAAAGTGCAGGGAATCTTATGAAAGAAGGGGGAGATGAAAGACCTGGAGGGGATAGGAGCTCCACAACGAGAGCAATAGAACCAAAAAATCTGGTTACAAGGGTCTTTTCTGAGACTGATACTCCAACCAAGGATTCATGGAGATAACTTAGAACCCCTGCACATATGTAGCCCATGGTAGCTCAGTGTCCAAGTGGGTATCATAGTAAGGGGAAAAGGACTGTCTCTGACATGAACTCAGTGGCTGGCTCTTTGATCACCTCCCTCTAATGGGGGAGCACCCTTGCCAGGCCACAGAGGAAGACAATACAGCCAGTCCTGATGAGGCCTGATAGGCTAGGGTCAGAGGGAAGGGGAGGAGGACCTCCCCTATCATTGGACTGGGGGAGGGAAATGGGAGCAGAAAAGAGAGAAAAGGTAGGATTAGGAAAGGATGAAAGAGGAGGCTACAGCTGGGATACAAAGTAAACAAATTGTAATAAATTAAAAAATTAATTAATTAAATTTAAAAATAATCAGTGTGACTCTGTGATGTGATGTGATGGATATGTCATTTGACTAGATTATGACAATCATTCAGGATGTATACAACTACCCAAACATTCGCCTATCCATCTATAAATAATTTGTCAACTAGACCTGAATAAAGCCAGAAAACATTCTCTCTGTATAAAACCTTGAACAATGATGATTTAAAATTTGAAGGTCACTTTTAAGTAGGAGCATACCATAAGCAACAGATTTCCCATAACTAAAAAACCCGACAAACTATCTATGTGGCATTAATTTGTCCTGAGAGCTGCAGTTTGATTGACGGACATTTGACTTGACTGCAAATGTCAACAACCAAGAGCACACTGTAATTTCATAGCTAGTTTGTCAGCATCAGTAAGATTAGCTTTCATGGCGCGTCTGCTTGCTAGTAAGTACAGTGTAAAAGGTCTTTCTCCATATTGTCTGCCTCACCTACTCCCTTAAAAAAGACCCAAATAAAACAAAGAACAAAAAAAGTCTTAGCCCCACTCTGTCATTGGCTTCATGCTGAGACTAATATTTTTGACATGGTCAAGGCCACCTCTTCCCTCTGTGTCTCTCTCAAGCCTAGTTTCTGATTGGGCATTATTTATTCTAAAGCCCCACATTTTTAAGTGCAGAAGAGTTACCTTTGACTTCTCAAACACATTTCAATAGTGGGAAAGCAGCAATATTTGAGTGGAAATCCCTGATGCAGACAGAGGAGTGACTTCTGCCTTGGACAGGAAGCAATGTCTTGGCAGAAAAGACCCATGGAAAGAACTTTGATCCCTAAGAGTTTAGTTATCTTAAAAATCCAGGCTCCAGCAGAAGTCCCCACAAACCAAAATATTTACTAATTTTCTCTTACACAAACCTGGCAGATCTGCTCATCTTCCTGTAACAACCATGGTAGTCCTTAAAATTATCTTAAAGGAAATGAGAATTACCCCTTTAATTTTATGGAAGCAGTTTTCAGCCCATATAAGTTAAAAGGCACTATTTTTTTTTTGAGGGATAATTTTGATTCATATTTTCCAGGAAGCATATTTTGATCCAAGATATTTCTACTATAAACTTGGCTAAATCATCAAAAATACTTTTAGCAAATGCTGATGGGAAATTAGAAGCGGTTCAAGATATCTCACCAGCTCTCATAAACTCACGCAGAGAACAGACAGCAATTTAAATACTCGACTCGACTCGGTTAAGCAAAAATACCTTTGGATGAGCCATTGTCTTGGTTTGGGGTGCTAATTTCTACTTAGGTGCTTTAGCTACAACTCCTGAGAGTTGCTTCTGCTTGTGACTGGGTATTTTTTCTCCAAACCTCCCTCCTCTGTCCCTTCCTTTCCCCACCCCTCTCTCTTATCCTCTCTCTTTCTCTCTTCTTCTGGGGACTTGTGCATGCTAGGCCTACATTAAGTTATATTTTTAGATCACGTATATTTTTCCTTATTCCTTTCTATAGTCTGAAGATAGAAGTCAAAAAGCATTTGAGAAAACGTTTCCCTGGAGCTTTAATTTTTTTTTTTTTTTTCTATGACAAGACAAAGAAGCCAACGCTTCTTTCCTATTTAAGTGTCACTCTGGCTTGTTTATATCCTTCTAGGAGATCTCAACTTTACTAAGTGAACTTGCTAACATCCAGAATTTAAGAATTTAAATCCAACATGTTATGAGAGATTCAGGAGATAAGTCAGCCTAGCTTTTCTTCTCCTAAAAGATCACTGACTGCTATATGGGCAGTGAGTTGGAAAGTAGCAGTGAAGTAAGTTAACAAATCACTATGGTTTGGGTGAAAGATGTGGCATTGTAGACTGCTTGGAAGTTGCAAGAACGTTCGTGTGTAAGGGTTGTTTTTGGAGAACAGTCTTCCACAGGCTTGGTGCCTTGGTTTTTAGGAGTAAGATTCTAAGCGTCTGCTCAAGCACTATCAAGACAAAGCTCCCGTGCTAGAGAGCTGGCAATAGAAAGAAGATGCTGTTAGGAGTGATTTCTCTAAAATAGGTACCTGAATGGAGAGGGCAAATGGTCAGCCAACTCAATGCTACTACTATACAACAACAGAAAACTGGAGCACAGAGGGGATTTCAGCAGCTGGGATGTCACCAGATTGCCACAGCACCTTAGCATGAACAAAGCCCTTCCACAGCATAACACCAGCCAACTACAGTGGCACATACCTGTAATTCCAGTGAGGTAGAGGCAGAAGGGTCAGGGGTTTAAAGTCAGTGTTGGCAACAGAACATTTGAGGTTAGACTGGGTTACAAGAGATCCTGTCTCAAAAGCAGGTGGGTGGTGGAAATTTCACCTATCTTATCTCCATTGAGATTTATTTTCAACTGCTTTTAATTTCTTCCTTCCCAAACTTCCATGATGACATCATACCTAAATCTGAATCACTTGAATACAAATTTCAGAAAGAATTTTAACACAGCAAGAGAAATCTCCAATATATGACTTTGTAAGAACAAACATCCAAATCATTTCTCTCTAATTGCAGGCCTCAGCTGGGCTGAGCTCTGACTGATTGCCACAGGCTGGTGCAATTAGAGGGGTAGCTAGCCAAAAACTACCTGTCTCACAGTAAAATAAAGCAGTGAATTAAATTAGACAACATTTTAAATATAACTCATACTAATGTCGTAACTGATTTCTTGAGTTAGAAGTCTAAATGATTAAATATGAAATTATGGTATACCACATTATGAATCATGAAGCTTGGGAGACAGTTCTCTGGAGATAAATTTTGTTGTCTAAAATTATTTTAGTCTTAAACTGTCTGGGAAAAAAAAAAAAACCTTGCATGGGCTATAGCTCCAGGCTGAAAGCCTTCTGAATAGATCTCACCCCCTGGCCTCATTCTCTGCTTTATCTCACACCACTCAGTGCTAGACTGTACAATCAAGGAAGCTGAGATCTCCTTCCTGAGGACTTGAACACCTCAGTGCCTAGTGACGTTTAAGATTTATTGAATGAATAACAAAAATAAACCCCACATAGTTATACAGATGAAAATTTGGGCTGAATACTGATCTGAAATCACAATAAAGCAGAGATGAGAGGTGAAGTTGCTTACGTGGGAAGTGGGGGGATGGGGCTACGCTCTTCTTTCATGATCTATCCCACAGTCTATTAATTAGAGACCGAAATGTTCATATGTGCTTAACCATTTGGGCTCTTGTCCTATCTCTGCAAGGTCTTAATAATGTTGCTGAACTAATGCTGAAGTTTTCCTATGGTCTTACATATTATAAGCATTCTCTGTGAGACATTTTTTTTGGGGGGGTGCTTGCTAGGGCTTGCTAACACATCCCTGACCTTCCTAAAAATTGCATGCAAATGGAATTAAAAAATATTTTTTTTATGTTTTTTTGTTGTTCCATGATGGCATGTCTGAATCTCTTTAAAAAAGGATTTTTTTTAATTGATATAAGTATATGTGTGCCAAGTAGATGGAAAAGTACCAATTTTGTTGACTTAGAGCAAAGTCAGTGGGTTAGTGGTTCATATAGAAGCAATACTCTATCATATCAGACAGCATTCATATAGAAGTACAGCATGCAGTGAATAACATTTTAACAAAGGCCCACCCTCACATGCATCTTTAAACTATGCTCTTAGAACAATGCTAAACCTTACTAATATGCTAAATCATGTCCTGGAGATCCAATGTGCATGCCATTGATATTAAAAGTCAAAGGAACAGTTCACAAACCTCCAACATGTAGGTGCTGCCCTAAGTACATGAGTACATCATTTCATCCTATGTGTGCATTGATGCTGCAGGAGTGATGTAGTCGCCACTTTATAGGTGAGGAAAGCAAGACTCTTGATGGGTACATGACCTTTCAGACAGTCCCAGAGTAATAACTGGCAAGCAACTAACTTCCATGCTTCTCAAACTACATCTCCTTAGAGAGAGGACAGATCTACTCAGCATGAATGAGAGGGAACATACCATATCAGAAAACACACTAATGAAATTTCACAGGTTATCCAGACAAAGCTAGAAAGGCAGAGTCCTCCTACCCTGAGATGAGAAACATTCACCCAGGACTTAAAACATCAAAGAATCATTTGTTTATAAATAACACACTAGAGCAAGGGAATTTTTACCAGGAAGTGAGAGTTCAATGGTACAACTAATACCGCTGTTCAGGTTACTTCTATGCACAGAGCTGAAACACTTCTTTCTTGATGACTGCCCCATAAGACTCAGGAAGTGGCTGAAACAACTAGGATCAGGAAGTTGGAGCATTTGCAAGGCATCTCCCTAAGGTTATAAGTGCAGCAATGCTTGCTGGGGACACAGGATTCTCCAGTCAATGAGCTGTCTATGAGTTGGGCAGGAAGCTTCAGGGATGTAGTCTTTGAGATTCATTTCCTATGCAGGAGGGGGCTCTGTGGTGACACAGCTGTCTTTACGTTAGCTAGGCTTCAGCCTGTAACTCTTCACATTACCAATTACCCCCATAACTCACTGGCTTACTAGGCTGGACATGAATGAGGCCTTTTCTTTTGTCTCTCATGGGTTCTCTAGCTGGAGTAAACAGACATTCACTCACATCTCCCCAGGAAAAGCCACATTACACATGCTAAATCACTTTGGCAATTACACAAACAACTTTTTACAGGTTTGATGAACTGTGATAGCAGTTTACTCTTTCTCTCTCTCTTCTCTCTCTTCAAGAAATTGTTTTTCCCTTATCCCCTCCCTCCCCCAAAAAAACCTTCTATGAAGGGACCTGCCAGTCATGCCAACCCATGGCTGGAGGAATGGGTTGAGGTGCAGTTGAGCTATTTGTGATGGCCCCTGGCTGGCCATAGTATTAGAGCCGAAGCTATCAGAGCTTATTTGGACTTTACCCTGGAATTCTTCTAGAGGGCGCTGAATAGTGTTTTCTGTGGCAGGGCTGTGAAAAAGTTTGCCCTGGATATTCACAAAGGCCAAAGAAGTCTCTTCTCCCACAGAAGAGAGTGGGAGAACAGTGTGATCAGGGAAGGGAGGGAAAAAGTGAAAGAGGTGGAAGGGAAGGACAGCAAGAGAGGATGAAAAGAAGGGAGGGAGAGAAAATGAAAAGAGTGGAACAGAGGGAAGACGTTTAAAATGAAACAAATGGGGTCTTCCCTTCCAGAGGACCAGAGTTTGAGTCCCAGCACCCACATGACATATGATAACTATCTGTAAGTTCGGAGAATCTAATGCCCTCTACTAGTTTCTGTGTGCAATGCATCTATATGGTCCGCAGATATATACTAAGGCAAGACATCCATTTGCATAAAGAAATAAAACATTTGTTTGATTTAAGGGAGTTCCAGGGATGCATGCCTAACCTATTGATTGCCATCAGGGTTCTGCATTTGGGCAGTTAATAACCATCCCTAAGTCTGGCTACAGAAAAATCTAATGCCCTCTACTGGTTTCTGTGGGCAATGCATCTACAGGGCCACAGACATACACTAAAGCAAGATACCCATTCACATAAAGAAATAAAATATGATCTACAGTGGTCAACTTAAAATTGTGTGAAAAAAAAAACATGTTCATTACTGTAGTGAGCTATGTTTACATTCCCATGTCCATGTCAATGGCAGTGATATAAATAGGTCATCAGTAAATATGTACAGACGTACCAAAAGAAAAGCATTATGGGTAAGACACAGGTGAATGCTCTCCTAGAAATATGCACAGGAACTTTCTCGCTCAGAAATAAATACTACAATCCAAGCAAGGGAATTTATAGCATGAAATAAAAACACTGAAAATATGCTGGTATGCAATAAAGAATTGGCTTTTAAATAAAATATGCCGGGGATAGCAAATATTTCAGGAGCCCAGAAGAGGGAATGGGTTATTGGGGAAAGAGCATCACATCTTAAGTGTCTAAATTCTTTCTAAGGTTCTGTTTATTCACGTGGTGTGGCTGGGTCAGAGGTTTCACACTTTGAACTAATTACCTCCTCATTGCCTACCCCAGGGCATAGCGTTTCTGAAGCAGGTTTCTGTTACTATGGAAATCATAATGTCAAGGTGATACCAGCAAGATGGAGGACTTGGATAGTCAGCCACGTGGTACACAGCCCTCAGAAGCGCTCTGTGTCTGTATTAATGCTTTGTTGTTTTGAAATTGTTCATCTTTAAATAGGGACCTCACATTTTTCTGTGTTTATTTTACTTTACTTATGGAGTGCATCCAGCTTTGAGAAAAAGGACAACATTGCACAAATGCTACAGATCAATAGCCCCGCTCTTCAGAACTGCCTGGCTGTCATTTTCCAAGAGACATAACAGATGCCAGTCCTTCCTTGCCCACCACATGCTCTGCCTTAGCCCTTTATCATGAGCAAATGTAGTAGACTTATAAGTCGATGGTTAGAAGCACAGGTTCAATCACAAAACAGCCACAAAGTCATCCACAGCGTGTCCAAAGGCCCTTAGCATGTTTCTAGGATGTGATATGTCCAAGACACCAGAACAAGGTCTGGCTGATTGAAGGAGTTGAAAAGTGAAAGTGATTTGTTTGAGCATGTCAGACTCAATGAATCCATAGGGTAAGAGCAATGTTGTTAATGTCACCTAGAGACGGAGCTCCTTCCAAGGTATGCTGAACCATGTATCTGAATCAGCGAGCCTCAGCATGGCCTCCTGGATGCCATCTTCTTACCAGCTTTTATGCTATGTGTGGCAATACAGGAAATGATGATGATTGGGTCTACCATGTCCCCCAGCATCTGTGACATGCTTGCTCATCTGATACATGTCAAGGCAGCTACTCTTGTATTTATTCCTACATGGTTGATGCCCAAATCAGACCCATTCTATCTTCAGTTACGTTCCTCATCCAAGAGATATTACAAATAACTGTTCTTTACAAAATGCTATGCTTTCCATTTTAAACCACAGGGTAAGTAGGCTTCAGATTCTTTTGTTTAGGTGAAAAAAAATTAAATTTAGAGATTCAAGGAGAGAAATATGTTAATGTGCTAGGGTTAAAAAAGTTTCTTCTTTATAATCTTCTAAACTGGGCAAACATTTTGGTGGGTAGAAAATAAAAAAATCACTTAATATATGCACAAAGGGATATGTAAATGAATATATGGAAGAACAGTGATTAAAATATAAGTGTCTTTTGTGTGTGATGTGGTGTGTGTGTTTGTGTGTATGAGCATGAATGTGGTGGCCAGAGGTTGACTTTGGGTGACTTTCACAATTGTTTCGCCATCTTATTTTTTGAGATAGAGTTTCTCCTTGAACCTGGAACTTACCAATTCAGCTAAATTTGGAGGGAGTGAGCCACAAGAAGGATGGGTAACTGTAATTGTGGAAGCTAAGGTCATATCTGCATCATCTCCACACACAATAAATGCTAGCCATGAACTCTTTACTTAAGGAGATGTGGAAACCTACTCATTCTTGAAAACTAGGTATCAATCATGGCATATGTCTAAGCAAACCAACCAGAAGATAATAAGTAGAAAACTATGGGATATTATAGCAGAGATGAACCAAGTCTCTTGGGATGTAAGCCCTCTAAAGAACTGAAGTAAGGCCATTGTTAGGGCATGGATGCGAGGAAGTGCACTAATTGATTCTTTATTATATATATTATATATTATAACTATATATATTATATATTAATATTATATATATTATAGCAGAGATGAACCAAGTCTCTTGGGATGTAAGCCCTCTAAAGAACTGAAGTAAGGCCATTGTTAGGGCACGGATGCGAGGAAGTGCACTAATTGGTTCTGTGTTAGGATTTGCTTTCTGGGTGGATTATGTTTCTCTTTCATTTCCCCACTAGACTCAGCTATTTGGGGACGCTGCCCTGGGAGGGCTAGGTTTCTTCATGAGTTAAAATTTAATATGCCTCCGTGAAAGTTCATAATCCCTGAGATGTTGTTTCACATACTCAAGAGAGAAAAATTTCTCTTCATTCCTGAACAGATTTATTTTAGGAAATGTGGTATAATTCTACAAGATTCTTGAGGGGTCTTTTCAAAATGTATAATCTTCTAATGGTCTGGGGAGATATCTGGGTAAAATTCTGAGATGAGCTGACGAACTTGACAATAGACTGTGAGTTGAGGAAAAACTATTCCTCTGACCTTTGCAGCTTTTGCTAGCCATCTTTGGAAGGAAGAGAGCTTATCTCATAGGGTTATTCAATCCTTCATTTGGGTTTCCTTCTTGTGGTTTCTTCATGATAGAGCTTATTTTAATAGACAGCGACACTGCCCCTACCCTCCTCTATTCTCCGTAGAATCACAATCCAATCCATACTCCTCTCAGTCAAACTCCAGAGTCTGCCAAGTATCAGCACCTCTTCAACTTGTATTCCAGGGTGAGGGCTATCAAACTTTTCATTCATGTTATAAAAATTGGCAACCCCCAATGGAGTCACACTTAATCAAATACCAGTTTTAAATGCCATTGTGAAAATGAAAATACCTACCTCTCTTGCAGAATCAGTTTGTTTTCTTTTTTCCAAGAGTCTTTAAAGTCAGAGCTGAATTCATGCCAGACACTGAAGAAAACATTTGGGGACACCTCCTTCTCTCCAATTTTTGGTTTCATGAAGTAGTAGGCTGTGGTCTCCAAAAAGCTGTCAAAGCACACACACACATGAACATAAAAACCATGATTACTTTCCAATATGGGCTATTCCTTTTCCATCCAAATGCTGATTTCATTCATGCACAAGTGTTATTACCAAGATGATTCTAAGTCTCCATGCACCAACAGTAATTTTTAATATGGGATATTCCAATATGATATTCCTTACTGTTTGGGCACCAGCAGTAGTTCTTCATGGTTTCATATTTGAGTTAGAGTTGAAGATAAGAACAGTGGACAAAAATTATCTTAATACTGAAAACTACCACTGGGAAAATTCCATTTTCAATGAGTCACGTATTTCAGGAATGAACGGTGGTCAACATAGGGATGTAAGAAGAAGTAGTAAGCCTAAGATTGTTTCTTAGCTGCCAAACAAATAATATAGTTTCTGCTTTACACTAACTTATAGGTATTCTATGTCTATATCATTCTGTGTGTATGTTATTCACGTTCTTGTCTTTGTGGTTGGAGGAGATGGGGGGGGGAGAATATGACCTAGGAGACACAGATAAAGCCTGCCATCTAGATAACATGGCAGCGGCTAGCACACAGTAGGCATGGTGATGGTATAGTGAGCAAGCCTAGTCTTTAGCTGGGGTGACTCTGGGGACTACATCAAGGCTCAAGTCTCAAATTCAACAAGGAACACACAACTAGTCATTAACAGGTTTAACAAAGTCTCTCCATGTCATGAAACAGTCCCCTGAACAGAAGCCTGGCCTCCAGTACCTGATGCCATCCACACTGAGGGAACCTGGGCAGCAGGACACAGGTCAGAGGTGCAACGCAAGGAGTGATGTGCAAATACAACGTAACTTTTGTTGATGTTTGACTGATGGCTGATGGCTGATGGCTGATGGCTGATGGCCAGGACTATTTCTTGTCTAGATATCAAGCCTGGTTTACCGTGAAGTAAAAACTTCTATGGCAATGTGATTTTCCCAAATAATAATAAAAAAATAGGAACAAATAAATATAAGCCACATACAGAGAGAAAGAGAGACACTCACACACAAATACATGTTCAAGTGATCATGTAACAAATTTTAAACTTTTGCTATAAAATAATGTGAACGTTTAAAAGATGAGGTTTTTACGTCAAGTTTGCTCAGAAGGTTCTTGAGCTGTGATTGAACAGCAAACACAAAAAGGAAATTCAGATCCAGGGAGTAGCAGTATTTTAGTCAATAAGGTTGACTAAACAAGGTCAACAAGGTTCACCTCAGCCTAGGTTATTGTTCCTTGAAAACTTTCCCCAGTACCCAGCCATCATAACTTGAAATGAAGGTAGCACTGACATTTTGTGACAGTTTCTGCAGAGACAAACATTGCTGGTTTAATAGTTGTTAGCTGAGAGAATGGGAAAATAGCTGTCGGTAGAGTGCTCGCTGTACCAGAATAGGAACCCAGCATTCACACAGAAAAGCTGTGGCTGTGGCTCACCCTTGTAAGTCCAACACCAAGGAGATAGACACAGAAGAATCACTGAGGCTGAGTTAAGTCGTCCATCCACTTAGCTATCTTGCAATATTTTGAAAGTTTTATCGTAAAAGAACATGTTATAATGACTGAGAGTGAAAGGAGGCAGAAAGCTGGATTCCAATTCTAACTCACTGCATAAGGAAACCATTTTGTCATTCTTAACTTTTTCAACAACAACAAAAAGATTATAAACAATTATGTCATGTCATGAGGAAAAATGGAACACCAAAGTGTCTGTTGAATATTTTCACACAAATTCATTTACTATTTTACTTGAATTTTATATTATGTTAAATATAAATATGTATAGTTTGTAAAAATTTCCTCTAAATTAAAACTACTGTTACTAGGATTTATTTATTTTATTTTAAAATTTTTATTGGGTGTGTATATGTGGTGTGTAACATGCATGTATTCATATGTATATGTTGGTGTGTGTTCTTACATTTGCCTGTAGAGGTTATATCCATAGGTGGAGACCAGAGAGGAAAGTTATAGAATATTAGAATAAAATGAAGAAATAAAAGCACAATCTCTGGAGTGCAATAAAGGCAACTCTATGAGGGAATGGTATAGCTATGAATCCCTGTGTAACAAAAATCTCACATTAACCTAAGAAAATTTAAACAACACAATAATACACCCAGGAAACATAAAAGCAGAAAAACTAGGCAGAGAGAACTAATGAAGGTCAAGGCAATTAATTAATAAAATGCAAATTGAGGAAAGCAATACAAAGTTTAAACAAAATGAAGTGTTGATTCTTGGAAAAGATGAGAAAGATTGACAAATCCTTATCCAAGCAAACCAAGAGCAGGAGAGAAAGCTAAAATTAATAAGGTTAGACATGAAAAAGAGACACTAAACAGATAGTAATAAAATTCGGAGGATTTTGGGGAAATGCTTTTTAAAACATATATTCCAGTAAATTGAAACCTAGATACCAGATATATTTCCAGACACAGAAAACTTACCCAGATTAACCCAAAATGATATAAACTACTATGGGATCAAGGCAATGATAGAGTATAATACTATCTTCAAAAAGACAAAACCAGAAAAACATGTTGCTGAACTCCACTGGGTGTTTAAAGTTGAATTACCATCAGACATATTTTATTTAAAATATCTTATTTTATTTAATATATCTTGAACATATTATAGACTATCTCCTTTTTGAAACAGAGCTAGAATTAAGAGACCTTGACCTACATTTAAATACATTTAAATACAGCAGTTATTAGAAAAAGAAAGCACACAACTAGGCTTTTCAGAGTTACTCACACACTACATATATTATATTATGTTATATTATATTATATTATATTATATTATATTATATTATATTATATTATATTATATTATATTATATTATGTATAATAAAGACCTAAATTTTCTTTTTAAATTAATATAGGTTCTCTTACAATTTTACAATATGCATATAGTTATTATGGTTCTGTGTTTGCATGCATGTTTGTGAATTAAAAATATTTCTTCATTATGGTAAGATGAAGAGATGTGCAAAGATAAGCAGAACAATGTAACCATCCTCTATATGCTACCCAGATAACTTACCAATACTTAGACAGTGTGGCTTCATATATATTATATACTGACCTACTCACTTGTCCTTTTTTTTTTTTTTAAAGGAAATGACCTAATTTTATTGATATGAAACTTGTGACTTCAGAGAGATGAATCGTGATAAATCTATGCACATATATAGGCACATATTGTGGCATCACCATATTCCCTGGCATCATCAAATTATGCAGTGTGATATCACAGTGATATTGCAGCATTATAGTATTTCACTTTGACATTCCAATTCTCCAATGTGACGGCACAGTGTTCCATTGGGACGTAAAAATTCTCCTATTTGAGAACTCAGTGCTCTGTTTTGATACCACAGTATCATGTGACATCCAAATACTCTGCTGCGTCATTACAATGTCCAGCTTTGTAATCATAATGTCCCATTGTGACATCACAGTGCCCAATTACAGTTCCCAAATAATGCTTTGTTATATCACAGTATTCTATTATAGCATCTCCGAAGTACAAGTGGCTCAACATGGCATCACTTTAATCCTTGGTGACATGACAATGGCCAGTAGCAACATCACAGTATATCATTGTGACATCAAAAGCTTCTGTGGTGACATCATAAAAGTGAATTATAATATCTTGCTGTACCACCATGTAATTTGTGGCATCACAATGATATATTCTGACATCATAATGACACTTTGCGGCATGACAATTATCCAGGCTGAAATCAAATGCTCCATTGTGAAATCACAATATTATATTGTTTCATCACATTAGTCCAGTTTGCCATCACAGTGCTGCATTTTGACATTGACTTCAGAATCATTGTGACATTAGTCCTCTTGTGCCATCAAAAATGTTCAGTTGTGACAACATAATGCTTCATTGTGCCATTACAGTGCCCCACTTTAACAACATAATGATTTATTGTGACATCACACGTCTCACTTTGACACCCAGATGCCCTATTGCTTCATCGCAAAGATTAATTATGATAATTCAAAGATCCTAAAACTGGATTTCTAGATTTTTCCTTTGAAACTTAATTGTTGAAGGAACAAGATCATTTATTCTGCAGCTTCTCCTTAGCATGGGTTTTCCTTATTCCATATCAGTGGTGTAGTGTACTTTGTCCTGTATTCCTTATAGATGGGCATGTTATTCTAGGTGCTTGAGAATGTGTGGACATGGTTGAACATTTTGGTGAGATCATTCATGAGTGGTGTGGTGACTCCTATGAAGAAGCAGCATGCCATTTGTTCTTGTAACACTTCTAGGGTTTGATGTGTTAATTCTTTACAATTTATGAAACACAACTTTGAATTATTTTTTCTCTTGATCATTAAGAGAAATACCACTTCTTTAAAGAAAAACTTTCATTTTTGGACATAGTGTTGCTCAGTGCCACAGTCCATAAAGAAAGGCAAGATCCCTTAGTGCGAGAGGGTGGGTCCCTAGCATCCTCTTGTAGGTCGGGATGGGCTCACATATTTAAACACGGTTGGTGTGGGCCAGTCCTTTGTAGGTATGCTTTTCACTCATGTACAAGTTGCTACTCTAGAGCCTCATCACAGAAAACAGCAGGGATGGTCACCTCAGAAGGAAAAGTGAGATCACCAGTGAGGCTTTTCTATGATAAAGGACTTTTCTTTATGATAGAAAAAGATTTTCTATGATATTCTTGGATATTTTCCCCAGAACTCAACTAACCCATTGCTCCAAGCAGTCCCAGCTCTGAGTTTTGCACTGGTCATCTAGTTTTTTTTGTTTTGTTTTGTTTTTCTCTTTTTGAAGTTTTGAAGATCATCTAATCTCCCCTGTTGATTTCACAATGGATTCCCATTGTGCCTATCCTATTATATGGAGAAAAGCAAAAACAACAACAACAACAACAAAAAAAAAACTGGAATTAATACACATGGGTGAGTCCTACTAGCACTTGCAGCCCAGGCCTGAGCTTTTACCATTCTTGCTCTAAGGTAGTGTATTGTCTGCAATTTTGTAGGTGTGGAGCCTATTTCCTGCAAATTTCTCAGCAATTGGTCATGAGACAATTGAATTCTTCCACAGGGAAAACATTTTCCTGTGCTCTTTGTAGTTGGGTGGGTATTAAATGCTAAGCCTTATACTTTCTGTGTTTGGTGCCTTAAAATATGTATTTCACTGAATATGTCCTCGTCTCACTCAAGTTTTGAGTCGTATTTTTGTATGAAGGTGCTGTTTTTAAACTCTTCTTTATTTGGGGTTCCTAAAGCCTCTACCTCCCTACCAACTGCCCCCCCCAACTTTAGGTAGGAGAGAAGGAAGGGTAGAAGGGAAAGGGGAGATAAACCTGTTTACTTCTTCCAGCTGGGTAACATTGTTGATTCTTTTTGGGTTTCAGTCATCAAGATATCCAGCAGTCCAGGTAACCAGCAAACTAGTAAATGCAGCAAGCAGTCTTCTTTCTTTGAAGCATTATCAAAGTGTTCTCTCTGTCTATCTCCTCCAAACCACACTCCTTCTCTCTCTGGAATCTCATATTTATACCCCTCAGAGTCCTCAGAATTCAACTAACTCCAGCTGACAAAGAACACACCCCTCCCTAGGCCACACAAGGCTGCTACCAGTTAGCAAAGATCACGCCATTACACAAGGCAATTATAAGCTGTGGACAAACTAAAGGACAAATGAAAATCCTACACTTGGGATTAAAACAAAAACATGTTTATCTAACATAATTGAGTTTTTAAAGAAACAAAGTGTTCCACTACATTTATATTTGTGTGTCACCAGTGGTGTGTGTGTGTGTGTGTATGTATGTATATGAAGGAGACAGGTTAGAACACAACTTTGTAGAGTCAGTTTTCTCCTTCCACCTTTACATGGGTTCAGAAGATTGAAGTCAGGCCATCAGGTTTGTCTGAACCCTTCTACGGATCCCTTGAGTCTCATTTTTCATACTTGTTCTCTTCGTCACTTTGGCTGTCTTCTCTGGAAGCTTTCACCGTTTAAGTTCTGTTTTAATTGGCATGTAACTTCATGTTTATCAGGTATAACAAGACATTACTCTAAATTTATAGAAATCATATAATTATTAGGTTAGAAAATGATTGTCATATACATTTCCTCTGACGATTTTTTGTGACAGATTAAATGACAGATTCCTATCATTTAGCTGTTTTTAAATGTACATATTAGCCAAAGTGCCTTTAGCACATCTGAATTTATTTTTCAGATCTAACTTTAACTTAGTCCTCATGACCTCTACTTTATGTTCATTTCTCTTTCCCTTCTGCTGATCATTAGTCTTAACTGCTTGTTAAGGGATCAGCCTTTAAAGGGATATCATTCACATGCAAGAATTTCCTGTCATCTATACTTATAACTTTTTCTATTTTTTCTTCATTTCTTTGATTTTATAGTCTTTGTGTTTCATTTCCCATTAGCATTGAATGCCATGTTTATTAGCGTTTTTTGAAGGTTAAAATGTTTATTTAGTTTGCATTACCCCAACAGTAGCCCCAATGCTATGTTCTACTCTCAGCTATGAAGTCCTATAAAAAATACAGCCAAGCTTTTACAATGTGAGTTCATCAACACAGAACTAAAACTTTGTAGCTTTTTTTGTAGGAGTTTTGATTATCAAGGTAATTTTTTTTAATTTTTTAAAATTCTTTATTAATTGCACTTTATTCACTTTGTATCCCCCCTGTGGTTCCCTCTCTCCTCCGGTCGGTCCCAATCCCTCCCTTCCTCCACCCTCTGCATGCATGTCTCTCCTCAAGTCCACTGATAGGGGAGGTCTTCTTTTCCTTTCTTCTGATCCTAGTCTATTAGGTCTCATCAGGAGTGGCTGCATTGTCTTTTTCAGTGGCCTGGTGATGCTGCTTCCCCCTCAGGGAAAGGTAATTAAAGAGCAGGCCAATTAATTCATGTCAGAGACGGTCCCTGTTCCTATTACAATGGAACCCACTTGGATACTGAACTGCCATGGGCTACATCTGTGCCGGGGTCTTAAGTTTTCTCCATGCATAGTCCTTGGTTGGAGCATCAGTCTCAGGAAAGACCCCTGTGCTCAGAATTTTTGGTTCTGTTGCTCTCTTGTAGAGTTCCTGTTTTAACAAAATGTCCTATCAGTCAGAGGATGCCTGCTTATAGAGAAAATCTGACCCATTGACTCATGTAACTTTTGTGTTACTTCTAGTCCAGTCTATGAGTTAAGTGGTTAGTTTTAATTTCATGTTCTTTACTAACTTCTATTGCTTCCTCTTCAATGGGTCTTTCCTATTTTGAATTCATTTTTATGGCTCTGTTGTCTTATAAATATGCTCCAGCATATCCTAGGCAACTGTTTTCATCTGTTTCATGGGCGTGTGTTCCTGGCACGTTCTTATTGGTCTGTGGAGCCATGGTTTTCTTCCAGGTTTCATTCTTCTTTTAAGAGATTAGCTCAGGAACAAGACTTAGTATTTTTTGTTTGTTTGTTTTGTTTTTCCTTTCTTCCTTTCTGTCATGGTCTTGTTCTTATTTTTGGTCTTGTTTTTTCTTTCCAACAGTTTCTTTTCCTTTTTGTATTAATATGTATTCCCTTTTATTTCCATATTTATTTGACCACCATGAAGAATCTACTACAAAGAAAAAAAGACTGCTTATATGAATTAAAATTATTTTTCTATTTTTCCATTTTTAATTAGGAAAAATAATTGACTTCTTCAACATTTGATTTTGAGACAAAGCCTTGCTTTTTAACACAGGCTGGCCTAGAATTTATTATATATCCCAGACTAGCCTAACATTCATAGTACTCCTCATATATCAGCTCTCCTAAATGTTGGGGTTACAGATGAATCATCATACCCATTTCAACATTTTCTTCTACTTACTTTTTATACTTTATTTTTTATTTTATTTTTTAAATGAGACATAATTTGTATATCATATAGAATAGAACTTAAATGTCCTCTTCAGTAAGTGATTACAAAAACATGTTTTAAAACAGTTTATTTTGCATAAGGACAAATGACAGTAATCTCAGTCCTGGAGACAGAAGCAAGAGGATCGTTGGGTTCAAACTAGTCTTAGATGCAGAGTGAAACGCTTTCTCATGATTACCACTGCCCCCCCCCCCCCTGAAGAACAGTTCATGCAGTTCCATGGCCTCAACCTATTTGCTTCATAATACTGAGAGAGAGGGGGGTCAACGTTCTGATTTCTTCCAACTTTGCTTATACTCAGCCTTACTGTATAATGTATAATCTTTACCTCAGTCTATTCCACATGTGTTTGTGAGGCTTGTTGAAATGAACACATTAGTAGTGTCTTTTATATTACTAAGCGATACTCTATCATACTCACAGATCATTTATCCATTCTCCTGTTGATGAACATTAAGGTTTCTAGTTTAGGGTTGCTGTGAATGTTCTTTCTGTGCACATTTTTATTCACCTTGGGAATAATAATACATGGGGCTATTGTTTGGGTCATCTATGCATTTAGTTTTCTAAAATGTCAAACTTCTTCAAAGTTGCTCAATGTTTTACACCTTAAAGAGCAACAAGCTGTATTTCAAGGATTATCATCAACTTCTGTCAGCGTCCGTGATTTCATTTAGCATAACTCTATGGTTCTGAAATAGCATTTGTTTGTTGTTGTCTTGATTTACATTTCCTTGAGGAAACCTGACATTAGACATGTATTCACCGGCTTACCATTTGTTAGAATCCTCTGCTCAAGTTTATATTTTTTATTCTTTATACAAGATTTGTGTGAGTCCCCCTTAGATTCCAAGAGTCTTTAGCAAGATACACAGACTGAGAATATTTTCTTTGTGATTTACCTGGTCATTTTGTAAAGGGTGCTCTTTTAAATAAATTTTCATTTTTTTGAAGTCTAACTCATCAACTTTTAAAAAAATGATATTGGGATTTTTTTCAAATTACTTGTCAAAATTATGATGAACTTTTTCTGATTTACTCTGTTAATATAGAAAGCTACACTGGTTGCTTTTCAAGTGTTAAGAGCATTTTGTTTTATTGGGATAAGCTTTGATTGGCCATGCCTCTTTATACATTTTAGAAATGACTGTATCATATTGGATAATATCTTATCTAGAATGATTTCACCTATATTCACAAAGGAGACTAATATATATATATTAGTTAACAATGTGTTGCTTATAGAAGAATAAGTAGCACATTATTGATACAAGACACACGTAGAGTCCTGGAATAGAAAAGAGGACTAAGAAGCAACTCAAACAGTTATAGTCATACAATCTTTGAGAAAATGTGAAAACCACACACTGGCAACGAAACAGCCTTTTCAACATCATGCTGGGGAAACTGGATATTCAGGGGAAAAGAATGAAACTAGATCCGTATCTGTCACCCTGCATTGACATCAATTTATGAGAAAAGTCTTAATGTAAGATCTGAAACTGTTTGAGTAATTTATAAGGGAAACACTTCCGGATATAGGCATAGTTCCCCCTTCACAGGGTATGAAGAAATTAAGGAGGTAATGACCAGGTCACTTCTTCCCTACTGGCCAGCTCTGTTAATACTGAAAGGTAATATATATATATATATATATATATATATATATATATATATATAGAGAGAGAGAGAGAGAGAGAGAGAGAGAGCAACACTGACTTATCTGATTGTGTTTCATATACACTCCATGGGAAGAAATTCATTACCAGTACTGTAAGTCTGGCCAAGAAACCACGCTTGACAGCTCATAGGTCCCGGGAATAAAATTACTATTATCATTTTGCTAAAAAGACATAGTATCAACTACCCTCTAAATTCTTTCTCTATAGCTACAGACTACCACAGCTCTAGACCTCATTGGAGAACTTTTTTATTGTGTGGTAGACAGCGGTAAATACAGGAAATAACAAATGCTCAAAGGAAAGTGTCTGTGGAGTGCTCAGACACACATGGCCTGTCTCTATCGCGTCTCCTTCTCATAAATTTCAGGAACTGTCCGAGAAAAGACATTAGAAGGATTAGAAGAGCCAGAAGCCACGGAGGACTAGAGAGAAGCTAGTTTCATTGCAGGACTGCTGCATTGACGAACTCACAGCAGCTGCACTTGCCTGCACAAGAGCAAGCCAGTCAACATACCAGCTTGGAGGGAACAGGAAATCATGAGGTCCTGTCCCTAGCTGAGGAGCTATGGATTATTGATGGCTTCCATATAGTGTCCTTTTTCTTTAAGTGTGTGACCAATCTCTAGAGGATGGGCCCACTCACATGAGCAGTTCAAACTGAACTTGGTGGGCTATAGAAATGTCAGCAACAACAACAACAACAAAAACAAACAAACAAACAAAAATCCCCCAAAAAACAAAGAAGGCTTGAAGTTCAGAGGAGGTAGGGAGGTTGGGTGTCAATCTGGGCAGGGTTAGGGAGGAGACTAGGAGATGAAAATAATCAAAATATATTGTGTGCATGTGTAAAATTATCAAGGGATTATTTTTAAAATGTAATCATGAAAAAAACCTTCTGAAAAAGAATATAGTAACTTAGAAAAACAAAATTTAACAAATTATGATGGCTGGTATTTAAAGCTGTGTGCATATAAAAGAAAGCAACAGAGTAAAAATAAAGATAGCTTACAGAATTAAAGAAAAATCTTTGCTAGTAATATACCTGACAGAGGATTACATCTAGAATATATAAAGAATTTCAAAAATCACCAGAAAAATCTAATAATCTAGGCAGTAAATGAGCAAATGATATGAACAGACATTTCTCATAGAAGTATGTATGGTATATGGATACATAAAAATTGTTCAATGTCTTTAAGCATCAGGGGAACACAGATTAAACCTACACTGAGATTCCATCTTATCTCAATTAAAATAGCTACTAAGAAATCAAAGAAACAAACAACAAAAACAAAAAGAAATGCTGGTGAGGGGTTAGGGCATGAGGGCCAGCATACACTGCTGGTGGGAATGTATGCTAATGAGGTCACTATGAAAAATAATAAAAAAGTTCCTCTAAAAAACAAACACAAGACTATCATATGGTCCATATGCCACACCTAGGCATGTACATCTGTTCAGTTCAATCCCACCTTCATCACAACACAAACAAAGCTGTAGTTAACAACAAAGCTAACATCTCAATTTAGATGAGTTCTTCATTCCCTCTTGGGTCTCTAAGCATCACACAGACAGGAACAGGCGATTCATCTATTTCCTCTGCTTCTGAAGTTAACATCAACAATATTTGGGACCAATGCCCTCCATCTCTGACCCGACGCCAATGAAGCATATCAGGATATTTTGGGGCCATTATGTTTGTACTGGGAGTGTAATGATGTGTACAGTGAGGCCTTTTCTCATGCTCACATCTATGGTCAGACTGGCCTTTTAATGAGTAAGCAACTGAGTCCCAGACGAGACTTAGCAGACCTTGGGGTCAGCCTTCTATTTTGGTCCCTTTGTGACCTTTCATTTTACTTTTCCCGCTTACATTCATTCTCCTTTTGAAGTATATCAAAATGGCCAGATTCTACAAACGGAGTTAATTAGACCCATAATGGGAATTGCTTGTACAGTTGCTTGCAGAACCAAGAACACAAGGCATCTAGGTATTCACAAAAGAATGTGTTATTTAAAAGACTGCTGAGGATCATCTGCGTAAATCTTCCATTGCATTTTCTCTCTCTCTCTCTCTCTCTCTGTGTGTGTGTGTGTGTGTGTGTGTGTTTGTGTGTGTGTAACACTGGATTTTGAAATATTGTTCTTCAGAGCAAACTAAAATCTCGAAAGGAAGGTCTATTTTTGGTTAAAGGCTTCCACAATCAACTGCAGTTTCTGGAACTGTAAAAGCATCACACCCGTGTTCCCTATGTCCCCCAGCCCCAGGAAAAAGTTACATGAACTATTGTATTTTATTCCTCCAAAGAGGAAGAACAAATCCACTTCCTCTCACCACAACTTTGAGGGATGGCCCATGTCTTCAATCCCTAATATTTTGCCCCAAACAGAGAAAAATTAGAGGAATTCACAACTGTAAAAGGATAAATGACATTTATTTTTTTCTCTTAAAAAAGTCATAGTATTTATACTTTCAGAGTCATTGTGATCTCAAATAGCCAACTGTTCTTAGAAAGAAAGGGGGGATTTCTACAGAGAATAAGAATAAGCTTATATGAAAAGGTGGAAATGGAAATCCAAGTGTGTTTTCACATACTGACTGTCCTGGATGACTATTAAGATAGGCTCTGTGCTATTCTAAAGTCTCAAGAACAATCAGCTGGAAGTTTCTAAAGCCAGGAACAAGATGACAACATGATTGACAATGTCAGGGTAGTTTGTTTTACCTGCCTCTTACATAATCACTAAGATCAGAGATTTTCCAAGATTGACCTTCTTTCTTTGTGTGTACTGAATTTTCAGAATAGAAAAAAAAAAAAAAGGAAAGCTCTGCTAAATATCTGACTTTACTAATTCATGTGATTTTTCACCACTCTGATTTTTCACATGCTTTGTATTGTTCCTTGAGCTCTGAAGGGGACACTTTCATCAAATCTCAATCAAACCCAGATTCCTGCACTGTGAAGCCTTTATCCTACTCATTTCATTTTGTTTTGTTTTGTTTGTTTGTTTTTCAGGGTGGCACATATCCCTTGTCTTCTATTTCCAGCCCAATATATTCTTTCTCTGTTGTTTTCTTTCTCTGATATTAAACATAGCGATTTCTCCCAATAAAACAGATTTCTTCCAAACACATGAACCTCTGGAAGAGACCATGATTTATTTATAGTTCTTCAGAGTTTAATGCTCTTATGTTTAATATTTTTGTTTGTTTGTTTTTTTCTTTTGTTTTCTTTTTTGAGACAGGGTTTCTCTGGGTAGCCTTGGCTGTCCTGGACTTGCTTTGTAGACCAGGCTGGCCTCAAACTCACAGACCTCAGCTGCCTCTGCCTTCCTGAGTGTTGGGATTATAGCCTACACCAGCACTTGATTTATGTTTAAGTTGTTTAATCTTTCTGCTTCACAAACTCGCTTCCACTCTACTTTCTTTCAGGGGTCTCCAGCCACATCCTATGCTTTCACCAGTTCTCACTTCACATTTTAAATTTTAGGACTGTTGCTGTTCACACTTGAACTTGAAAATAGATTTTCATTAGTTCAGTTTATCTATTTTAACCTTTGATATTGAAATGATGTAAGTAGAATTAGGTACACTGTTTTTAATCTACCTGGTGACTTAGCGTTCTGGGTTAACTATTTCATGCCTCGACTTTCAATTAATTTTAGGATAACCAGAAAAGTCGCTAAAGATGGTTCCTATGAAATCTTCACCCACTTTTCCCTAGTATTAGCATCTCATATGACTATTATATTTGTCAATAGGAAAAAAAGTCCTTCAGGAAGTATTTAAAAATTTTGGAGCCAACTGATTGAGCATAGAGAAATGGGTAAGAGTGCTTACCCACAATGGAAATGGATGGCTATCCCTCATAGGCTGATATATCTACAGACAATTTAAGGTTATTTATATAAAAGACATGTACTGCCTCATAATTTTGAGGAGACATGGAAAATAGGGAAGGAAATGAAACAAAATATGTTCTCTAAACATAACAGAATCATTTTAAATTTTAATAAAATAAAGACGATAGAAATACAATTGAGATAATTTTTAAACAAGGCACAGGTCTGAGGGAATATTTTCAGGGAAAACAGAAGAGATTCTGAACCAAAATTTACAACAATTTAAGAAATAATAAACTTCAGTAAAACTTCTAAGCATCAAATGTTTATGTTAGAAAAAAATCTCTAAAATAAATGTTATCTTATTGAATACTTTTTTTTACTATAAAAGGGACAATTCAAGCCTAAAACTTGCAGAAGGAATAATTTTTATTTTATTATTTATTAGAGCAGAAACTAATGAAATTAAAAACAGTAACATGAATTAAAAAATAGAATTATAAAGCCAGCCCTTAAAAGGATAAATTAAACTTGTAAACTTCTAGAAGAAAAGACTCCAAATGCTAGCACAGAAGGGCTTTCACAGACATCCAATAAAGCATTATTACGACCCATGTACTCTGTCCACACATTTGACAATTCAGGAGAAACTGATCAATTTTCTAGAAGATACAAGCTGCCAAATCTCTGATGAGGAATCTGAAGTTATTGCAATCTACTAATAATATTAAATCAACAGCTAATGGTATCCTAAAAAAGGAAAACAGAAGGTCCAGATGATTTCACTTGTGAATTCTACCCAAAACTTTAAATGACACCTACTGTGTACAAACTTTTCCAGAAAATGGAAAAGAAACAGTTATTAACATGGCCAGCTTTACCCAGATACCAAGACAGAGACATGACATCAAGGAAAACTATGGGCCAGCATGTCTTTGATAAAGATAATATTCCATAAAATATTAGTAAACGGAATCTAACATGAATAAATGTTATACAATAACAGTAAATTCCAGTTGTACAGGATGAAGTCAACATTTAAAGCAAACATAACATACATTTTAAAAATATAGTACTTGTTTTATACATGTAAAATTTACAATAAAACTGAAATGTGAAACACTGAGACATAAACCTTACGCACATATATAAGATTTGTGTGATTCAAATGACTCAGTACTGTCATAGTCATAGTTCCTACCCAGTATGATGAAAACAAGTCATATTTTTGACCCATTATCAGCTTCTATTTATGTGGGAAAGCAAAGGCTCTGCGACAGTCAGTACCGTCCTGAAGAATAATGATGCTACAGAACTGGCAGTTTCTGGTTGACAGACTTACTACCATGGCACAGGTAGCAAGCCAGCATGGCTAAGGAACTGACAGGAGAAATGAGACAATACTGACTGTCAGGAAGCTGACACAAAACAACTGAGTCAAATCAATGGAAAAAATAAAGTCTTCTAATAGCTGATGATGGGGAGTGGGGATGCCTATATTAAAAATAATAAAGAAACTAAGCAGACACCATGCTCCCATTTTTCATGAGGATAAAAAGGTCAGGTGGTCAACAATTTGTGGATGAGGAAGGAACATACACTTTGAAGATACTCCATTATTTGGGAAATGGCGCAAAGATAATAATAAATAAATGAATATCATTAAAGATAGCTTTTAAATAAATGAATCCCATTAAAGGTACCTTAAAAGTATTTTTTAAAAAGGCATCATTTTCACAGTAGCCATGAGTATATGTCTTTCACATTTTCATAGCTCCTACATCAGCAGAAAAAAATTAAGTTGACTATAGGCCTCATTCTCTGTGCTATGAAACCCTGAAACAAGTCACTTCCCATGGCTCATGAGTAAACACAGGAAGAACACAGAAGCACCTGTAACCCTGGTGCATCTCTCCTCTCCCATCTCTTCCTTTCCTTCTCTTGTGATCAGACTTGTAACTGTCCCAGCTTCATCTAGCTTCCTGACTGCTTTACACAGTATATCTACTTACTAGTCTTGACATTGGCTTCTTGGAAAACCTGCGCTTAAGCAGTATGGTCATGGGTAACATAAATGAACAGCCAGAAAGGTAGTGTCCTGAAACAGTTCATTCAATACTCGTTTGTCCTGGGCAGTATGTGTGTCACTGTATACACAGTGTCCACATAATTGCTGAAGTTATCAGCACTGTTAACCTACGAAAACATCCTGGTTTAGGAATGGCCTTGTAGACTACTGACAATATGATTGAACAAAGCCATACAGAAGGAGGAGGTGGCTCATTATTGCTAGGTTGAATGGATGCCCTAGAGAGGGATAATGAGATGCTCAGGAAATTAGAAAACAGGTCAAAGCCACAGACCTGTTAGCCTGGAAAGAAACAATTATCTTGCCTGTTATTGATAAGGCAGAAATGCTGAGCAATTAAGAAAATATTAAACAGTTAGTATTACAGAGTGCCAGGGAGATAAATGCTCAAATTAGGTCTGCTAAAGTTAAAGAGATGTCTGAAAAAAATCTAGGATCCCCAAATAGAGGGTAGAGGTATCTACATAGTAACTTATACAGATGCTCAAAATACTTAAAACTTTATAAAGGTCAGTCAGTGTTTGCCAAGAAGAGCTAGCACTTCTCCTGAGGTAGAAGACACTGTAAGAGATAGAAAGTACCCCTCCCCTAGGACACTGTGCTAGCCTTTTGCTATGCTGTCAATACAATAATTAAAGTAATATTTAAGAAAAAGTCAGGCAGGAAAGCTCTAGGTTTGACAAGGAAAGGAAGAGATTACATGGCTTTTCTATTACAGGCCTGAAGTGAGTGATGGTCAGTGCAGAGAGTGGCTCATATACCAAAGGTACCCTGGCATAGGGAAGAAGAAGGGATAAAGAAAGATCCTGGAATCAGGCAGGCTCCTATATGTTGTGTGAGGCTAGAAAACTGAGTGAAGGGAGTATTCCACAGGGGATCCTAGGCCCTCACATTTAGTAAGGCCACCAAGAATGCAGTGGTCAAAGGGCGTTTGTAGAGTTGAGCAGAGCAGCTAGCCCTCTCCTCTGCAAGCCAAGGGTGAGGGTGAGGGTTGTGCTCAGTGAAATCCACTGATCCATAGGACTCTAAAGGAATAGGAGCCAAGAGGTGATGGTCAATGGCCAGAGCCTGGGAACCACAATTACCATAATCACTGAGGAAGCCAAGGGAGCTGTGGATATGGTTAACAGAGCATGACATCCTTAGAGAAAACAAATGCATTGCTCAATGCTTGCAACTTAGGAGAAAAGGCAAGAATAGAGGGTCAGGAGGCTAAGAGGGGCAATTCTGGTAGAAAATTCAGGATTCACCAATCAGTTCTCAGAAACCTGGTAATTCTGGGCCCAGAATCCATAGAAGAAAGGGACTGAGTGCCCTGAGGAGGGCTAACAACATTGTTCCACGAATAAAGCTGTGGATACAATGTTCACTGTATAAGCATGAAGATCTGAGTTAGTACCCAGGTAAAATCCAGGCACAGTGGCCCTTCTCAGTGCTGGTGTGGCTCAGCCAGGAAGACTCCGGAGCTCACTGGCCACCAGTCTAGCCAAAGTGACAAGATGCAGATTCAGTACGATTCTGTTACAGAATGTAAGGTAGAGAGTGATTAGATGAGGCAGCTGGAGCTGACCCCTGCTCTGGCCTCCATACCCAGATGCACACACAATTTTAAAAGAAAACGATATGATGATTCTTCCAGTCTTTCCCCAAGGGAGCTTGCAGCCACTACCCTGTTGTTCCTACACAATAAGACATATTCAGACATACTGAGTATCCTGGAACAGCAGGATGAGGTTTCCCGAAAACCATCCTGATCATTTCCTTCTCATGGGAACATGCGGGCGCAGGTGCCAACAGAGTCCTGACACGGCACATGCAGGCAGTAGGAACAGCTTTCTCAGGAGCAGAGAAAAACTGACAGTAAAGCTGTCAGTGTTTGTAACAAACGCTGTCCTTCAAGAGCCGAAAGAAGCTTTCAGTGGCATCAGGCGCAGCAAAAATTTAGACAAGTACCCGGAATGACACAGCCCTGAAAATAAGTATTAGTTCAACAAGTTGGAACAGCTTTGCATTTGGGCATATAAAACAAAAACACTGGAAAAATAAACAGAGTAAAAATGTCGTGACTTTTAGGAGACAGTGACATGTTTACCCTATTTGCCGTCTGATGTCTTTATGCGTCGTAATCTGTCTGGCAGGACACAGACAGAATAAATCACGAGAGATAGAAAATATTTAAACAAGTTTATCAAGTCCCTCAAAAGCAGTCAAGCTGGGCGTTGTGGCATGTGCCTATAATTCCCAGCTGATGCAGGAGGATCACCATAAGTTTATAGCCAGCCTGGGCACAGGAACACAGTGTTCCAGTGAAACTGATACAACTGACAGCTATTGACAATTCTCAGGAACACAAAAGTCTTAACAATTACACAGAATTATTCCCTTTGATGATCCTTATGTGTTTATTTTTTTATTCAACTGATAATGAAGAGAGCACTTCTGAAAATCTTTTACATTTGAAAATTTAAAGCACATGTCTACAAAAATCCTGTGAAGCCAGCCCAGTGTGGAGGTAAGAACCTATTCTCCCAGCACTTGGGAGATGGAGGCAAGAGGACTGAAGGTTTGAAGCCAGCCTCTGTAGCACAGTGAGTCTCAGACCAGCTTAGCCTAAAGGAGCCTGTCTCAAAACCAAACACAAAGACAAACCCACACAACAAAAATAATTTGTGTGTCAAATTCCTAACAGACTTTAGTGAGAGAGCTCCTAAGCAATGTTTACTAGCAAAAACATAGCTAATCTGGAAGAAATGTTTAAAAACAACAGTAAAAAAGGAAATTCATTAAGCACCATTATTAGTTCAATAAAACTTAATTGTTAGATTATTGTTGATTTTTAAGTTTAAGATGATTATAAAAACTGTGTCCTTACATAGTGTCTAGAAGGAGAAAGAAAAACAATATAACCCCATTCTATTTTGGAAAACTTCTAAATTAAGGATAACAATTAAAATTCAAGAAACAAAAATTTGCAAAGTACTAAAACAGAAATGGGAAAAAAGTTTTCTGTCAAGTGAGAAACAAGAAAGCAAAATTACAAAAACAAAAAATAAACACTTGAGCACATACTAATTCGTTAGAAATAAATAAAATATATCAACCACCCAGTAATCATAAAGAAACTGATATAGTAAGGCATATCTAACAGAGTAGATATTAAAATTAAAAATTAAGATAAATGATATTTACAAAAAGCAGAGTGAAGCCAAAATACCCAATAACAACAACAAAAGATATGGGAAAACATGTATTATGAAAAAGAAAGTATTAAATCTGATTTGGCTTAAAAATCCATTCCATGAGATAACACTCAGACCTGAAACTGCTTAGGTGATAGAGAACCAAGGGTAAAACCAGATACAACTGCTTAAAAGAAAACATAGCAATAAAACAGCTCCTAATGACGTTCTGCTATTTTAGTAGATCTGGTGTCTTTCTAGGCCATCATCAGAGAAACTTCCTCCTGTAGCATATCCTGCAGATAATACGCAGAGAGTGAGAGACCTTGGGAAACTCAGCCCTAGATGGAATTTTTCTATCAAAGTCCTCCCTTCAGGGCTCAAGGCTCAGGGCCCAAGGCTCAGGCAACCTCCTAGGGAATTGTTTAAGAGCCAGATGGGATGGAGGACACCAAGGGAAAACAGTCAAAGCTCATATGAACTCACAGAGACTGAAGCACAAGCTTAGGGCCTGCATAGCTCTGCACCAGGTCCTCTTTTATGTATTGTAGTTTCCAGTTTAGTGTTTTTATGGTATTCCTGAGTATGGAAATGAGTAGCTCTCTAATTCTTGTGCCTTCTCTTAGGCTTTTTTTTCTTCTGTTTCTTAGATTTTTACTTTTTTTTTCTTTTATTTATTTTCTTCACTTTATGTCCTTATAGCCCCTTCCCACCTCCCCTCCAAGTCCTACCCTCTCTCCTTCCCCCCTCCTCTTTCCACTTTTCCTCAGAAAAGGAAAACTCCTCTTTCCCATCTACCCTACCTCAAGTTGCATCAGGACTGAACATGTCCTCTTTCCCTGTTAAGGCAGTCCTTCCAGGGGAATGTGATCTAAAAGCTAGCAAGTGAGTCCCTGTCCAATACAGTCCCCACTTCCCTTAGTAGAGAAGCCCTTGAAGCCTCATCTTTGCAGGGGCTTTAGGTCTAGTTCATGCATGGTCCTTGTTTGATGCCTCAGTCTTAGTCCTTGTTTGATGCCTCTGGGCCCTGGTTATTTGGCTCTGCTGTTTTTCTTGTGGAGCTCCTATCACTTCCGGGTCCTTTTCACTTTCTTCCCACTATTCCCTATTCCCTAGGCATTTACCGATGTTTGGCTGTGAATCCCAGCATCTGTTTTGAGGCAGCTGGGTAGAGCCTCTCGGAGGACAGCTCTGACAGGCTCCTGTCTGCAAGCTTAGCAGAGTGTCATAATGTCAGGGGTTGGCAATCTCAGATAGGGTGGGTCTTTGGTAGGGCCAGACATAGATTTTACTTTTAAAACATCATTTTTACTATATCTATATTCTATGGAATTTTGAAAACTAGCATTATTTTATGTAACAGTAAGAAAGATAGCTTAAGATGAAGAATCTTCATAAAAGCAATGGCCCCATCCCAGACACGCACATATCATAAACCAGGATTGCAAGGGATTCACGTTAAAGTAAATGAGAAAGCAAGCCCTGGCTGAAAGGGAAAGTAAGGAAATTTACTTATCTTAACTCTGGCCCTGAGTACACAGAGGAAAACATAAGAAATTCCCTTGAAGATCTGACTCATAAGCCAGACAGAAAATCCTGCAGGGCTTCCATCTGAACTCAATTACCAGATTTCATTAAAAACAAAAACAAAAAAACAAAAACAAAACGAAAGCAAAACAAAACAAAAAACAGATACCAGCCTTGTAAGTAAAACATAACAACAAAACAAAACAAACACTATCCCCACACACAGCCCAAGCAAACAAGCAAACTCAAGCAAAAGCAGAGGGTTTGAGTTAGTGGTTACAAAGCCTTCACTTGAATGTCACAAACAAACGCAAATCTTCTCTGGAGGAAGCTAACTTTAACTCAGACACCAATTAATGCTAAGATCCATTCCTTATAAAACATGTTCATTTTCAGAGATGAACATGTAACAAAAGTGTAACAAACTGTGTATCTAAGAATTGAAAAAAAATCATAGAATCATATGTACAGCAAATTGTTTCTTCTCAACAAAATACAAACATTAAATCAGACTATCCTAGATGATAAGGGAAGTCACAATGGATTTTAGGAAGTTGGATGCATACAGGCTAGAATATTTAACTACAAAGCAACTAACTGCAAAGAGACAGATATGATTTCAAACAAAACAAAAGAAAGGAAATTGACGTACTTAAAACAATCCCAATGAACATATACACAAATAACATTGCTTAAGGAAGCAATAATAAATAAGTTAGAACTGAATAGTGATAAAATATATTTTACATTTCAAAATTAGTGGGATAGAAAACAAAATTTAATTTTTTATTAATTACAATTTATTCACTTTGTATCTCAGCTGTAGCCCCAACTCCCTAGTCCCCTCCCAAACCCACCCTTCCTCCCTCTTCTCCTCCCTTGCTCCTCCCAGAATCCACTGATAGGGGAGGTTCTCCTCCCCTTCTATCTGACACTCGCCTACCAGGTCTCATCAGGACTGGCTGCATTGTCTTCCTTTGTGGCCTGGTAAGCCTGCTCCTCCCTGGAGGGGGTAATCATCAAAGGGCCAGACTGAGTTCATGTCAGAGACAGCCCCTGTTCCCCTTACTAGGCAACCCACTTGGACACTGAGCTGCCATGGGCTACATTTGTGCAGGGCTCAAGATTAGCTCCATGCATGGTCAGTCCTTCGTTGGAATATCAGTCTCAAAAACACTGCTGTGCCCTGATTTTTCGGTTCTGTTGCTTTCCTTGTGAAGCTGCTGTCCCCTCCAGGTCTTTCTATCTCCCCCTTCTTTCATTAGATTCCCTACACTCTGCCCAAAGTTTGGCTATGAGTCTTAGCATCTGCTTTAATACCCTGCTGGGTAGTCTTTCAGAGGCCCTCTGTGGTAGGCTCCTAAAAACTTTGATTTAGTGTGTGTGTTGGAAGAATGCAGCCCTGTGAGAGACGTGGACAAAATTTTGAAAAGTAGCATTATTTTATGTAACAGTATTCCTACTGTTTGTTCCTATGTAACAAAATTCCTACTCCTTCTCATAAGGGTCTAATGACAAGCTGAATTTCACAGCTAATGAGGAGACTCACCCTTAAAACATGTATTGGGCTTACTTAGAGATCTTGGTTGAGGGGCTACAGGAAGAAACATGAGTGACCCCAAAGAGGGTGCATGATGGCTGTATGCGGCAGGCTCTCTCCTCTAACACTACCTACATCTGAACTTATGTGTCACAGCACTTTGGGAGTCGAATGACCCTTTCACGGATGTGGCCTAATGCCATTGGAAATATCATATATTTACATGACAACTAACAATAGTAGAAAAATTACAGCTATAAAATAGCAATGAAAATAATTTTCATTTCATAGTAAGGGTTGGGGAAACCCTTACTATGAAGAACTATTTTAAAGGGGTCTCAGCATTAGGATGGTTGAGAACCTATATATTCATGTCTCTCCCCATGACCGGGAAGACATGTGCAATTAGAACAAAATTGTATTGACATGACTGAGAATCGTGATGGCTGATACTCAGGGAATTGTCTAATGACCTTCCCACCTAGAAGAAGAGTATGTCAACAGTTCATAGGACTAGTCATGCCCCAAGAATGTGCAGCTATTCTCATGAATATGGCAGTTGTTTGAGTCAGAGACAATGATGTAATACATAGTATGTGCATGAAAGTGGGGGCATGTGTGCCAGGCTGAGCTTGTCAGAGGACAACTTTGGGCAGCTGATTCTTTCCTTCTACCATGTGGATCCCAGAGACTGTACTTGGGAGGTCAGGCTTAGTAACAGGTGTTTTTACCTACTGAGCAATTCACCAGCTCCAGAAAGTAGAACTTCGAAACAAACTAACAGCTGCAAAACATCTTAACAAATGCTGCTGGTCCAACTGGATGTCTACATGTAGAAAAATGAAAATAGATCCATATTAACACCCTGCACAAAACTGAAGTCCAAGTGGATCAAAGACCTCAACATAAAACCAGACACATTATATCGGCTAGAAAAAATAAAGTGGGAAATACCCTAGAATTCATTGGTACAGGAGAAAACTTCCTGAACAGAACACCAACAGCACAGGCTCTAAGAGCAACAATCAATAAATGGGACCTCATGAAACTGAAAAGCTTCTGTAAAGCAAAGGACACAGTCATCAAAACAAAGCAACTGCCTACAGATTGGGAAAAAATCTTCACCAACCCTTTATCTGACAGAGGACTCATATCCAGTAAATATAAACAACTAAACAAGCTGAAAAGTAGCAAACCAAGTAATCCACTTAAAAAATGGGGAACAGAGCTAAACAGAGAATTCTCTGTGGAGGAATATCGAATGGCAGAGAAGCACTTAAAGAAATGCTCAACCTCATTAGCCATTAGGGAAATGCAAATCAAAACAACCCTGAGATTTCACCTTACACCCATGAGAATAGCCAAGATAAAAAACTCAAGTGACAACACATGCTGGAGAGGTTGTGGAGAAAGGAGAACCCTCCTCCACTGCTGGTGGGAATGTAAACTTGTACAACCACTTTGGAAATCAATCTGGCGCTTTCTCAGACAACTAGGAATAGCACTTCCTCAAGATCCACCCATACCACTCCTAGGCATATATCCAAAAGAGGCTCAAGTACACAATATGGACATTTGCTCAACCATGTTTGTAGCAGCTTTATTTGTAATAGCCAGAAGCTGGAAACAACCCAGATGCCCCTCAACTGAAGAATAGATGCAGAAATTGTGGTACATCTACACAATGGAATATTAGTCAGCAATGAAAAATAAGGAAATCATGAAATTTGCAGGTAAATGGTGGGACCTGGAAAGGATCATCTTGAGTGAGTTGTCCCAGAAGCAAAAAGACACACACGATATATACTCACTCATATAAACATACAACATAGGACAAACCCACTAAAATCTGTGCATCTAAAGAAACTAAGCAAGAGAGAGGACCCTAACTAAAATGTTCAATCCCCATTCTGAAAGGCAAAGAGGATGGACATCAGAAGAGGAAGAAAACAGGAAACAAACTAGGAACCTGCCACAGAGGGCCTCTCAAAGCCTCTGCCCTGCAGACTATCAAAGCAGATGCTGAGCCTGATGGGCAAGTGTTGGGCAGAGTGAATGGAATTTTATGTAAGAAGTGGGAAATAGTAAGAGCTGGAGAGGACAGGAACTCCACAAGGAGAGCAACAGAACAAGAAAATTTGAACACAGGGAACTTCCCAGAGACTCATACTTCAACCAAGGACTATTCATGGAGATAACCTAGAACCCCTTCACAGATGTAACCCATGGCAGTTCAGTGTTCAAGTGGGTTACCTAGTAATGGGAAGATGGACTGCCTCTGACATAATCTGATTGGCCTGCTCTTTGATCACCTCCCCCTGAAGGGGGAGCAGCCTTACCAGGCCACAGAAGAGGACAATGCAGCCACTTTTGATAAGAACTGACAGACTAAGATCAGAAAGGAGAGGAGAACCTCCCCTATCAGTGGACTTGGGGAGGGGCATGCATGCAGAAAGGGGAGAGAGGGTGGGGTCGGAAGGGGAGGAGGGAAGGGCTTGGGGGGGGATACAAAATGAATAAAGTGCAATTAATAAAAAAGAAGAAAAAAAAGTTGAAAGTAAACTTTTTATTCAACTGGTAAAAATAACAAAATACCCTGACAAAGCATAGAATAAAAAGAATATCAGACAATACAGAAATTGTGAATTGGAAAGCAAATAAACAAATTTATTACATGTAGTGAGGAGGTTGGAATTTCTGTGTCTTCAAAAAACACCAGCTGGGAGTGGTGGCATACTTCTTATAATCTCACCACTCAGGCAGGCAGAGGAAGGTGGATCACTGTGAGTTCAATGCCAACCTGGTCTACAAAGTGAGTCCAGGACAGCCCAGCTTACAAGGTATTGGAACTCCTCCGAAAACCCACAGCAATATTATAAGGATATGTTTGTGCTTTAATCCCAGGTGCTGGGCCATGGGGCTGCTTTGAAACAGCTGACAATGATTTGCCACATGCTCTAGCAGAGGCATGGTTTTGCCAGGTGCAGATAGGTTCTGTGATCAAGTGATGTTTGAAAAAAGTCTGGGGGCTTTTCAGAGGGAATATAAATGATAGGGCCTAATAGCTGTGGTGGGTTGTTGGTTGTTTGGTGGTTGCTATTGGTTGTGTTGGTCATGGTTTGTTAAGCAATCATGTCCAAAGAAGAAAGAAGGAAGGAGGAGGAGGTTAAGAAGAAGGAGAAGGAGAATTAGATATCCTAAATGTGAAGATCAAACTTCCCCCAAGGAGCTCAATGCCCCTAATCAACAATGATGTTGGCTCTGTACTAACACCTAACTTTTTCAGGGCTTTCTTCCCATTCGCTCTATCCTTTTTTCTCTCTTACCTAGTATTAAGGAGGCTGAAAGGGGAGAAGAAAAGGAGTGGCAAAGGGTGGAAGAAAGAGGAACCCATAAAGTTGTAGAAGTCCAGTTACAATTACAAAACAATAGGGAGATGGCCTATTACTCAAAATAGCTGATGCTTCAAAATGATCAAGAAAATCGGTAAATTTGCTGAAAATTGGCCATGACAGAATAGACACAAATGTACATTAACATCAAAGGGAGCATGCAGAAGGATAATTTTAAAGATTATCAAGAAAATGCCCTACAGCAGAGGCTGCCTTCTGTCCTGTCCTTAAGTACGTATTTTATGGCATAATAGCAGAAACATAGTATGGCTACATGGAGAAGTCAAACTCAGGAGGCAAATGGACCCAGAGGAGGTAACGTGTGTCAGTGGTTACAGCTGTCAGTTTCACACAATCTAAATAACCTGGAGGTTATTTATATCAGCTTGGCATATGGATGTATCTGTGGAGGACTCTCTTTATTCAGTTAAGGTAGGAAGATTTGCCCATGGACGGTGACAAAGGATCCTGAACCGTCTCAGAGTGGAGAAGGCTAGCTGGGCAGGATCATGCACTAATTCATTACGCTCTGGTATTGACTCTGGTAATATATCAGGGTTTTTTTTTACTTTTATTTTGGCTACTTCATTGCCAAGATGGACCATAAACTAGAATTGTGTGATAAAATAAAGCCATTCACTTCTACGACACTTTTGTCAGAGTATGCATGCATGTATGTATATATTAACAGGAACTGACAGGCAGGATATCCAGACTAAAAGGAGTAAAAGAGAACATACCTCTACGCATAATGAGGCAGAAAACAGGAAGGCTTTCCTTTCATATACTGTTTGGGTTTGGGCCTGAGAAGAAAACTGGGTTTAAAGCTGAGGGAGAAGACATGTTGAGGAGGTTGGAGAAGCTTTACAGTAGGAGTGGTTTGGGGAAAGCTTTATCTGTATCAAGGTGTCTGGCAAGGCTGTGGCATGCTAATGTTGGCTGTGACCTCACAGTAGCCATCAGGTCCATTCTAATTCCTCACCACCTCCCTAGTGTACTACTCTGCAGGGTTCCAGCCTACTGCTGAACGAATGATTCCCAATGATAGGGAGCATCATGCCTAGTGTTTTCTCCCAGACATTCAAGTGCTTAAATTATTCACAGCATCTATTTCATGAACACACAGCTGAGGTGACATCAACTTGCTATTGTTTGCATCACAGTACAAAAAAGATACATATATGTCTCAGGTCAGTTAGAAACTTCAGTATTAAAAAAAAAATCCCACTATCCTTTCTGGATAGTGCTCTGTAGATTCAGTTATGCTATATTAGCGTACTCTGTTTCTTTGGAAGATCATGACATTTCTAGCATATAATGCACACAGAACAGAGAGAAATGGTCAAGTTCTAATGCACAACAGATTTACCATTGTTCTTAACATCTTCACTACCACAAGGCTTGGGATGGAGATGCTATTGTGAGTATGTTAGTATGTGTGCTCAGCACACACAAGGTCCTGGTTATAACCAGACTAGGAAGACTTCTATCTCAATAGATAAGTTACAGTTTTAGATGCCAGTCTTGGAGACCTGAGAAACGACTTCTATAAACTTGCAAATACTGTCGAGTTGCTTTGTCTCTTGGATTTTCTCACAGAAACAAAGGTAATGATGATACTTATATTTGCAAGTAGGATCTGTATGCTATCACATGGTTTGCAAAGGTGTTTAGCATATCTTGCTAGCTTTATTGTCATATAGCTATTTGGGGGGGTGAGACAGAGTCATAAAAAGGGACTTATATTGTTTTATAATATAAAACATCTCTACAAATGCTCATATTTCACTCATTAGGGTTTAAAATTTCATAATCAGATCCTAGAATTGGGCAATAGACTGTTGCTCACTTCATATTCAGCTTTTAAGAAGGCCAGGATTCATTTCCTGGCAGGGCACGGCTTCACTCCCTGATACTGGAGAAGTCATTTGTCAGAAGTAAACTTCTCTTTCTCCATTCCCTCACCTGCAACATGGGCACTAAAAAATGACCCAACCCTCTCATTAGAAGTTGGAAGACCTGGTTGACTCAGGTCTCTACAGCTTTCCCAGCCCTCCTTTTGGAGCAGACACAATTAATATAAAAGGTGAATTCACAATTTGAAACATGTGACAAAACTCCTTTCACAGATAACAGGACTCATCGGGACTATGCCCATCAGAACTCAAATTCCTCTCTGATGCCAGTTCAGAGCTGTGAGGCCAGAGAAGGACAATAATAACACTCCAATAAGATTTGGCATTTATAACTGTACTTTCAGTGCTTGGATAAATCTTCACTTCGCTAGCCCAACAGCATTGTAAGATATTCCTGGCATGCTGCAAGCTACACAGCCCTGCCATACTGAGAGAAACACCTTCTTCATAAGAGCAAGGCGTCTCACAGCAGCTGTTAAGGTGGAAAGCAAGCACTAGAGAAAACTATTTGTAGGCTAACTGGATTCTTTAACATCCTAACATTTTTGAAGAGATAAAAGCAGATTGCAAGAGCAGGGGAATTATTCTACTTCGAATTCATGTCTCTAAACTTATTTCCTACAAGTTCCAAATATAGAAAGTCCGAGTCATCAAGGAGATGTCACTGTAAGGTAACAGAAGCTACTGGCAGCAATGCAACCACTGTCTACCCTTACGTCCTCTTCTCTTCTTTTTTTACCTGCGAAAATATGCCCTCATATTAGACATGTACTTTCAAAGGTATGGGGGAATACAAGAGAGGGCAATAGGGGACGTGATGAAAATACATCAGATATGTTTCAGTTACTTTTCCTGTTGTGCTGACAACACGTCCTAATAAAAACCAGCTTAAGGGAGAAGAACTATGCTTGATCCTGGTTCAAGCCTCCAGTCCCTCATGGCAGGGAAGTTGCGATGGGCAGAGTGTGAGGTTGCGCTCACCACCAGGAAGCAGCAAATGAAGGACTCTTGTGCTCAGCTAGTCTACTCCTATTTACATATCAGGATCCAAGTGGGAACCAGTGCTGCCCTCCTTTAGTCTGCCCACCATGGTTAATGTAAAATGTCCGTTCACAGCATGGCCAGAGACTAAGCTAATCCAACCCCTCCAGGCTTGTCGGCTTGTCCCCTAGGTAATCCAAGCAAACGTGATTCAACAATAGACCCTCCTGTCTCCTTTTCCCCCTCTTATGGGAAGTGGCTCAGCCTCAGAATTTCTACTTCTTTATTTTCTTCAGTCTACTCCAGTGTAGATCCTGACTCAATAATTCAAAATAAACCAAAACACAAATAAAATACATTGTGATATGAGCACCCTTTGTCTCTTTGTACTAAAACCAGTCCCTGTGTCTTTGGGTTTATAGTCTAGGTGCTGATGAACTGTTATGTTACTCTGGACTCCTGGAATGAACCATCTACCAGGATCTCCTTTTTTTCATTTTCATTTTGAACAACTACCTGTTGTATAACACCCATTTACTACTATTATATCAAATTAGGTATTTTCCAAACTGAGGTCTTAGGCCAGTGATCATCTGAAGACATCGCCTCCTGGAGTCATGTCCCACCATCCCGTAGCTCCACTAATGCTGGCTTATAATCATGTCACACCACGCTACCCCTAAGCCTGGCCCTCAACCCCTGGGAATTTCTACTTGTTTGGCTTATACGTATCTCAGGCATCTTATTTTTATCTCTCTCCAAATTTCTTTCAGAACTGTATCCTTAGCCACTAGTATCGGAAAACTAAGGAGAATTCTAAAACCCATTCTAGAACAGGAGGAACGGAGGCTCACCAAATGGAAACAAAACAAAAGAAATGAAGTTTACAGGGTAAGAGTAAGGCATTCAGGCACAAGGATGTACTTTCATACCAAGAGGATCCCAAGTGCTCCTAAGAGAGACAGTGAAAGAAATAAAAACACACGTGACCCAGGGCACTGTTGAGAATAAGAGGGCTGGAAGACTCCTTAGCAACAATCCCTGAGAAGAGAAGGCAGCGGAGAGCCATGCTCCTCACGTTCTGAGGGAAAATCAGTTCATGCAGGAGTCTTTCAGGACAAATTGCCAGAAAAGAGTAAGTTGTGGACTTCCATTCTGAAAATACCGTACTTAATTCTATTACATAGTTCCTAGAAAGCTCTCCTAGCTAAGCACTGTAACGTAAAGACATTAGAGTCTTTAACCATGGGAAGTGGGATTGCATGGGAGCTAAGGAAGAAAAAGCTAAGACCCCATCTTCCATCATCCTAAGCAGCAGACAAACTGTAGCTAAAAGGATAACAAGGGACCAGCATTACGGAAGCAGCAGATAGGCCAGGGAAGGCCAGGAGGGAGGATGCTGCATGCTGTGTTCCTGTTCTGCTGTGTTACTCACTTTTGTCCATATCAATGCTAAAGAAAAATTCTTGTTTTAGAACTTCATGCATAATATAGTGCATTTTAGGTATTTCCACCTTCTACTCCCCTCTGCCCTCCTCCTCCCTCTCCATGGGAGCCCTTTTCTCAGCAAGTCTACTTTCATGTCTCCTTTGTGTGTGTGGCCCACTGAGTTTAATTAGAGTTCCTTGTGGGAGTAAGGGTAGGGGTGTTATTTAACAAAAATAATAAAAAGTGAAATGAATTAGAGAAGAAGAATTTATATGAGGAAATGAGTGGACAACAACAAGCCTGGAAAAACTTGAACTGAGATGATGATTGTTTCCTCTGCAGTGTTACTCAGAAGACCAAAAGACAATGAATCACTTAAAAATAAACTACCGAAATAGAAATGAGCATCAACAATCTGTGGCCATGATGTTGGCAAGGTACGTCCCCATTCTAAATACAACCAGTCTTTCCCAATATGTCCACTCAGTTACTTTTAATTTGAATGTTTATTTCCTTATTTTTTTGAGTTTGGGTTCCTGGTGGACTGAGATTAAAACCCAGAAATTCACTTGAACATTTAGCATGACCTTATTCTGGTGACTTTAACTTTAGAATCTGAAAACCCTTTCCCCATTATTTCAAAATATCTTGGTTTTCCCTGCTGTTATTATTTGTCACTGTTTTCCAGGTTTTAAAATTTATTTGAGAAGAAATTAAAAAAAAAAAAAGCACTTTTGTATCTGCTCGGGCACTTGACTCTTTATTTTAGGATGGAGTTAAGAAATATGAAAAAAAAATAATTTCAGTATCTTTTTATATCTATTTTTCTTTAAGAGCTACAAATAAATGCTCATCCTCTGATTTATGTACTATTGCTTGGGAGATAAGATTCCCATCATTTCATTTATTTGTTTTTTCCCACATGTGTAGGTATGTGCTGTATGTATGTATGTATGAATGTATGATCACATGTGTTTGTGTGTGTGCACATGTGTGTATAGCTCTGGGAATCTGAACATCAGTCCTTATACTTGTGGGTCATGGGCTTCCTGAACCATCTTTCTGGCTCAGTGTCCATCCTTCAATGACTAAATTCATTCTGCGTTATGCCTTATTTTAGGTATCTGGTAACATTAAAATTTCCCTCAAAATTAGTGGCTTTGAAGGCTCAGAGTGGCATTAAAGTGTAGGATCATCGGGATATCGGCAGACACTGTCCGCCACTGAGCACCATACTTCTTTTATTACCTGGCATGCCTATTAATGACACAGAATGTAAAACACATCACGGGTCTTACATAAATATAACAGTGCCAAACGGTTGACTGTGCACGCCTGCACGTGTTCCTGGAGCAGACAAGCAAGAGATTCTTATTAGTGATCTACACCTGTGAGACCCCGAAACAGAACAGCAGGGCTGGGGATGTAGCTCAGTAGAAGAAAGTTTGCTTGGTGTGTGCAAAGTCTTGGCTTTGACTGACCCAGGGAAACAACACAAGAACTTCACCTTTCCTGGAATAGTATGAAAGGAGAACGCTTTGAGATACAATGAGAGGGGGTTTTGCCTTATAGCTGGTCTTGAACTCAGTTCTCTTTGTATCCTCCTCTTCAGGTTCTGAGGTTACAAGTGTGCATCAACATGCCCACATATGTATGGAAGTATACAATGTGACATGCAAAAAGTGTATTTTATAAACTGTTTTTAAATGAGGTTGAAATTCCGTGAGCTTGTATCTGAGTAGAAGGATTAGCTACTTAGCAGAATTTACAAAAACTTCTCTTCCTTCTCCTCCTCCTCTTCCTTTTCCTCCACCTCTTTAAAAAACAAAACAAAAACACATGCATCTCATGTAGCTCAAGGTGGCCTCAAATGTGTTACAGAGCTAAGGATTACCTTGAACTCCCAATACCCCTGCCCCCGTCTCTCAATTCTGGGATTACCTATGGGTGACCTACCAAACATAGCTTGACAAAACACTGTATGTTTGAAATACAATACAGACCCTTTAGAATACTGACTTATCCAGCTAGTAATATACTACATATTATTCAGGAGAAGCAGTGCAGCTTTGCTGTGTGAGTTTATAAACAGCTCATCAAGCTTGTCACAAAGCACCTTTACCTGACGAGGTGTCTCACAGGCCCTCAACTCTTACACATCCTGAATCTGTATTTGACTACAGAGAACCTATACTTCCAATAGGTCCAGTTATCACTGACTAATCAAGATGAAAATCAACGTCAAAATAGTGACGTCAAATTTTAGGTAGTGAAATTGAGCATGGGGGCAAGGCTGGGCCACATGTTCATCTGCAGCACTTATTTAAAAGAAAACGGGGAAGTGGTAGCTGCAAACTATTCATTATATCTTTGGTCTTTCCAGATTTGTTGAATTTATTTTTACTTCAGTTATTTGCCCTGTCTTGTTAATCTTATGCTTTTCTGGAGGGCCTTGACTGAAGTAAGCCATGGTCTCCTGCCCTACCTTCTCACGTATTTCCTAGACCAATTCTTATACCAGGCCAAATGTTCCAAAAGTCTTTAACTTATAGTAACATCACATCAAATGATTCTGATCCGCCCATGCTCTCCTTCCCCGAATTCTACTCGCAATGTGGGGACTAGAGCCAAAGACAAACAGAAAAAGGACTTTATAGATTATTTCGTAAGGTCATATTTTCATAACACTGTAAGAGAACTCCCACTTACTTTGGAAACTGTTTTGGTGAGTTAAATAATATACAACGGGGTTTGGCAATCTACTGGATGTAGCATGCAAAATTTGCATCCATTCACACTAACCAAGGGTTTCCTGTGTCAGTAATGAGCCTTTTCTTTCCAAAAAAAAAAAAAAAAAAAAACAGTACAGATGCAAATTTCTGTTCCACAGTATTGCCAGAGGGCGTAAAACATAGTTTTAGTGCAAATATGCCAATGTTTCTCCTTAGGAGACTGTGTAACCAAGAATGGTAACCCGACCTTGCAGGAAATTGCTGTTTGAAATGTAGAAAAATGCACGGTGTTTGAGGCAGGAGGGAACCTGTGTTGACAGGACACTTACTGCTTGTTTTGGTTTTGTGTTAAATACAGTATCTACATGATCACATTGAATTCTCACAGCAAATAAAGGAAACGGAGCAATGAAAAAAATGAGTGAGCCATCTTTTCGTTGGGTGTTCTATTCGAAAAGTTGGTAGACTATCTGGTAGTTTCCTCCTTTCCTTCTTATTTCAAGTATGCAGGGTGAATGTAGCCGTAGCTTCTATATTAGTCCAAGACTACAACTACATTTTCTTTCTACCAGTGAGAAAATCAGTCAACATCTTCAAGCTACACATTGAATAAACATCCATGCAATGAGAGGAAGAAACGAGAGGATGCAAGAGTTTAATGATGTAAAAGCTCTCACGGTGAAAATATGTTTCACTTTATAAAAGGTCAATGATTATTTTCAAGATGCTATACCTTAGGTATAATTGTTTTGTTAACCCTCCTTTCTGCTTCAACTCTCTCCATAAAAGTTGGCATGTAATCGTCTTTACTGCAAAGCCAGGGCCAGTCTACTGGTCTACACAGTGAGTTCCAGGCCAGCTAGGGCTGCACAGTAACATCTTGTCTCAAAAACAAAACAATAAAAGAGATTTTAAAAGACCCACCCCAAACAAATAATAAGACTAAAGACAGCTGGCAATGAAGCTCAGATGGTAGTCTGCTTTTCTGCCATGTAGAAGCCTTGGTTTTGATCCTTAGCACTTCAGAGCCTAGCTTACTGGTGCATGCCCATAATTCCAGAACTTCAGCAAGGAAGGCAGAGGGGATCAGAAATTCAAGGCCACCTTTGTTACATGTTCAATCTAATGTTAGCCCATGCTACATAAGGCTGCTCCAACTGCAGAAGAGATTGCCTTGGCTATTTTGGGTTGCTAAGTGGGTAAAGAAATTGCCTCCCTATCTTAAGACCTGAGTTTGATGGTGAAAGGTCATATAGATATTTTTCTGTATTTCTTATGGAGCTGTAGTGTTCTATGTGTTTCATGTAGTTCTGCAATCAGTATGTGTCTGACTTGTATGACTAGAGGGAGGCAGAGATCAGAACTTTTATTATGATTATTATTATTACTGTTATTATTACTCAACTAGTTTTAGGACTATCCAAGTAACTCACCATTTGTTGAAAAGTTTCTCTTTTCTGGAAAATATTTTCTTTCTTTTTTAACTTTTTAAAAATTGTATGACAGTATCACCACAATAAACTTGTTACATAAAAAAAAAAAAAAAAGTTGGCATGTCATTTTTTTCTTTCTTCTTTGTTGTGACCTTTCCTAGCATTGCCCAGGCTTGTGGTAGCCACAATATTTCAGAAGCTCATGTCACCCACCCAGGACTTTACAGTAATAGCCATGGAAAAATTAGACCTCAGTGGCAATTCATGATTACTGTATGCCAAGCAGTACTTCACAGTTTGTCTTTTACAAATGAAAAGATGGGACGCAAGGTTTCAATAACATACCTGAGTGTGACAACTTAGGAAAACATTTTAAAGGTAAAACTACGATTTGCATTCTGGAAATGCATCCCAGAGTTCAAACTCTACGACAACAAACATACCTTGCCATAGTGGGGACATTGGTTTTATAATCGGTCACCCTGGGTTCTACCTCTTGTGAGGCTGCCTTCCTTTGCCTTGGCTCCTATAAGCTTCGAGTAATGCCTTGTGGCTGTAACTTAACATTTTTCAAATATATTTCATAATCAAAGGTGGAATCATTTAAATTGTAATCTATTAAACAATACTCTAACTTCCCTAGTAAAATGTCTGTGTACATCAAATCATCTATAATTGTTACATTTTTTTTTTCATGCTTCATGCTCCCCTTGCTGTAAAAACAAATCCAGAGTAATCTTGGACTGTTTTCTTGGACTACTTTTATTTCACTAGCTTTCTTTCCTCTTCTGGAATAGCTACCATGCTGGAAGCATGACTGCTTAGGTTGCACACCTCAATGAACTGTTCTTTTATGCTTAAATACACCTGACAACTTCGTTTATTAAACTCTATTCTTTTATTTCTTCTGTCTATTTCTTAAAAAACAAAACTGGGAAGATAATACCCATCCCCCTTTTCTTGCCTTACTTCCCCTTTTTACCTCTAACCACATGTACGTCAAAAGCACAGTGATTAGAATCTCCACTAAAACATAGCGATTTGGTGCCTTTTTTTTTTTAATGGAGGAAAAGGTTCAGGAGTTCTAAGGTTTACCAACTTGAGGTCTTTCAGAGTTACTTTTGTTGTCTATACCTCCAACTACTTTTAAAAAGTGGAAGATGAAATAACTTGACTCATTATAAGTGGTCATTTCTTACTATCAACTTGTAAAAAGCAGAGAACATTTAATGATTTTCCCCTATAATTTTTATCTACAGCTGGGGGAAAACACACAGTCCCAGATAGTCCTGAAGTCTTTCTACATAGAATGCATGAAAGCTGAAAGAAAGAACATTTCATAGTTGTCCTCCTACCTCAAAAGCCACAAAACCTGCAGAGGGAGCCACGGTTCTCCCAGTGATGAAAAGGTCAATAGATTTCTATAAAATATTAAATGATGCCTCCACAGATGAAATCCAGTTCTACAAAGTCCTGAACCTGAAATGTTGCAATATCACCTAAAGGTAAATGTGAAATATCACCTAAAGGTAAAAGCCAAGATATACACATTTCTCCCACCTCTCAGAGGTCTTTAGCTCATCCTCTAGGCCTCTAGAAAGTATCTGCGGTTAACTAAGAAATCCAAATTGGGAAGTAAGAGATTCCAGCTTCACTTGCTTGACTTTATCGATACTGCTTAGGGAATGATGCCATTGTTTGGGGGGGTTCTGCAAAGACATTCCATGTCACTTCAGTTTTAATACCAGGCTGGAGCCTGCAAGGTCTGCCAGCATCAGCAGATAAACAAGACCTGTAGTCTTTCTATTCATCTCTGGATAGTTACTCAGAAAGATTCTGGAAAATATGCCTATTAGGAACTAAACATTTCACTTTTCATTTTATCCATGTGCCAGAAGTCCATTCCTTGGATAAACACTTTACAAACTGACACTCTAAAAGTCACTAAACATGATAAAGTATGTGTGTATCAGTCAGGAATGATTAAATATTTTCTCTCCCATGATGAATGAACAGTTATATACTATAAGAAACTTTTGGAACCAGCCTTTCCCCCTTCCCCCACCTTTTTGTTTTGCCTTTATTTTGTATGAAAGATTATTTTTCCATTTCAACTCATTTGTTATGCAATCTTGGCTTTGGTAAAATATCACTCCAGTGATGTTACGTGCAGAAATAACATTTAGTTTTAAAATGTGTGAATTAAAATTCTTTTTAAAATGCACTTTCTTTTCTTATTATTGCTTGCTTTGGATCACTGGTTGCTTCCCATGCCTTTGCTTATATCTAAAAAAAAATACGATGGGAAGGAGGCTCTACCATACTTTCCTTAAGAAAGGGCTGAGCAGAGTTTGAGTTCTGGGATTGGCCGACACCTTCAATGCCAGCACTCAAAGGCAGGGAGCTCACAAGTTTAAGACTAATCTGGACTAAACAGATCCAGTTTAAATCCTGTCCCCTAATTCTTAAAATTAATCTTAAAAGACTCTCTGAGGTAGTTTAAATAAATTATAAACTATGTAGCCAAAGCTTCATCACATATTAATACTAGAAGACTAAGATTTATTGCTTCAATAGCATTGTGATAATGGATTCCTTTCCTCCCTTAAAATGTGTCTGACAATTTCATGCATGTATACAATATGTCCAAATTACACTCACCCCTTTGCTCTCCTTTATCTCCCTTCACTCCTGCTCACCCCCCTCTTTGTAGCTAGTCCCCCTCCTACTTTCATATTATTTCATGTGTGCAGAGCTCATACATGCTGCCACAGCTTTTGTGATCCTGAGTGTAATAGCAAGGCCATGCCATGTCCAGAAAACAGCATGTCCTAGCACATCTACCCATACTCCAGTTCTGACACATTAACTGTTTTTGCTTTGTGGCTAGTGCAGAGCGTTAATGTACTGAAAGACTAGGTCGATCTTGAGCACAAGGAAGGGAGGAAGAAAAATTTTTGGATTCAGTTAATCTTTATTTTTCACCACCCCAAAGAAAGAGACTTTTATTCTGATACATTTTAAAAAACACTTTGAGGAGCTTGGCAAGACAGCTCAGTGGGTACCGCATTTGCTGCCATGCCTGACAACTTGAGTTTGGGTCCCAGGACCCACATGGCAAAAGGAGAGAACCAAAGCCCACAAGTTGTCCTCTAACTTCTACATGTGGGTGTAGTACTTGTGTACCCACACACAAGCTCTAGACATGTTCTCTCTCTACCTCTATTTCCTCTTTCACACACAAATAAGTATAAAGTAAAAATTTAAAGATGTTAAAAAACAGTATATGTAAAAATTTCAGTAATACTTTTTATATCTATTACACACATGTATAAATAAGCACACACATACAATATATATATATAAATATTTTATTACAAGATATAAGCAGCTTCAACTGAAATGTTTCAAATGCACACAAGGAGCCTGCCACAGGGCCTCTGAAAGACTCTACCCTGTAGTGTATCAAAGCAGATGCTGAGACTCATAGCCAAACTCTGGGCAGAGTGCAGGGAATCATATGAAAGAAGGGGGAGATAGTAAGACCTGGAGAGGACAGGAAGTCAATAAGGAGAGCAGCAGAACCAAAAAATCTTGGCACAGGGGTCTTTTCTGAGACTGAGATTCCAACCAAGGACCATGCATGAGATAACCTAGAACCCCTGAAGAGATGTAGCCCATGGCAGTTCAGTGTCCAAGTGGGTTTCCTAGTAATGGGAACAGGTACTGTCTCTGACATGAATGGATTGGCCTGCTCTTTGATCACCTCCCTCTGAAGGGGAAGCAGCCTTACCAGGCCACAGAGGAAGACAATGCAGCCACTCCTGATGAGATCTGATAGACTAGGATCAGAATGAAGGAGAGGAAGACCTCCCCTTTCAGTGGACTTGGGGAGGGACATGGGTGGGGAAGAGGGAAGGAGGGTGGAATTGGGAGGGGAGGAGGGAGGGAGCTATAGGGGGATACAGAGTGAATAAACTGTAATAAAAATAAAAATAAAGGAAAAAATGTTAAAAAACAACCCCAGATGAATGTGTCCTTTTAGACATGCATGGCTCTAACAGTTTGCTGTTTGCATGTGTGTAAGGCATTATACCTTTGTGTTTGACGTCCTTTACTCAGAATGTTACTTAGATTATAGATCCCAGGAAAGTTAAGTTCTCGAACAGAATAGTTTAAAATATATGAATGAAATTTCACTTTTTAATCTCATTAATCAGTTTTAGTAAAACCAGAAATAAATTCTGTAACAGTAAAGCTTCTGACTATTGGTATAAACATAATCTCTGTAACTCATTCTCTGTCTATTTCAAAGTGAATTGCATCCCAGATATGGCTCCTGGCCATGAATTTAGAGAAACAGAATTAATCCGAGGAAAACGAGTTGAATTTAGATATCATTTTTGAAGTAGTAAAGATTCCAGAGTATGGGCTAGTTGATTTTACAGCCCCTGTTTTCTCACTCTTTAAACTTAAATGAAAGAACATTCGTGAGGAAACTGAGTTTCTGTATTCACTGCCTAGGAGAAAAATGTTTTGTTTGCTGATACGTTTCCACAGCTGAAGAGAGTGTTGGACCCTTGATATAAAAGTGGAGGCTGAGCTAAACACGCAGTGGGGATGCTGCTGCTCTTTAAAACAGGCTGCTTGTTGACATACGACCACATGCAGAGTCAACATCACTTTACATCTCAGTTTGGGAGATGCCTCAAGTCCCATCTGCAGAGCTACCTGGCTGACCAAGAGCACACCGAGTTCAATCATGCCTCCTCCACAGAAGGGTGTGTTTTATTCATGTAAATAGGAACTTAAGGTCCCACATGTAGGTTAACAGAAAAAGACATGAACAAGCAGAATTAGCACATGACACATCGTGCTAGCAAATGAATATTAAAAAAATATTTAAAACATACACTGAACTTTCTTTTGAATGTTTTATTTAGTTATTAAGTAATAAAATGAAAAAAGAGCAGTGTCTTACTTAGACAATAATTAAAATTTTCTTTATAATAGTTTATTCATTTTAGAAGATATTTTATAAAATTATATGAGAGAGGGAGACTTTGTGTTTGTATCATTATATATGTGCTTGTATCGCTGTTTGTACCTACGTGTATGTACATATGTGATGGTGTATATTTGTGTGTGTTGTGTATATGCATATTTGTCTGACTGTGAGTATATTTATCTGTATGTATGTTTATGTGCATGAGCAAGTATGTGTGTGTGAAAGTAGTGTGTTTTTTATGGCATTTCTATATGTATGTCCCCACAAGCATCATAGTGTGTGTGTGAAGGTTTCTGTGCATACATGTCTGTTGGTATGTGCACGCATGTATATGTGCACGCATGCATTTAGTTTAGTAAACATTCCATGTAGCTAAGTATGTTGACAAAATTCTCTCACCAGCCACACTCAAAGAAGCTTTGTGCATTGCAAAGAACAAGGCACTCCACAGCTGGAGCCTCAGAGGGCAGAGAAGGGAGAGTCCCAGACACTGCGACATTCCTGACGGGCTTGGTTCTGAGGAACCAGCAAGGCTCTGCTCACCACCTAAGCCTGCCTTCTCTCCCAGGAGCTTCGGTGAGCATGATGTGTGGTCTGCTGCTTCTCTTCTGTTAGGTGAAGGGTACTCAGCGAATATGCCTGGTTATACTTGATCCTTCAGACAACTGAAGCCTGACTCAGAGACTCTTACTACTTAAAAAGACAGTCATTTCTAAAACTCAAACCTGTCACCAAGATGCCACTGCATCTCTCGCAGAACATAAACTAAGTCTTCTTAAGCATTCCCTGGATCACCCCGATGTGAAGAAAAACAAACAAATAAACCAGGAATTAAGCAGAAAATTTGTTCGTAGAAGAGGCTTTCAATACATTCACAGAAATGAAATGAGTCCATGTATTTTCTGTCTGCGGCTTAAAAAGGGCTGGTAGAAGACTGGGGAATGAAGAACAAGTTTGTGAGCACAAACTTACACAAACAGACCAAGCAGAATTTGCTTGTTCCAGACCTTACCCTCAGGATGGCCTTCATTTGGCTTATGATAACATGCTATGTAGAAAATAAAAAGAAGGAAGAATAAAAAAAAAATAGACAGGAGATGAGACATTGTAGGTCTAAAGGAACAAAAATTCTTGGCTCAGCTTTTCGTTGGCCTTGTTAAGTGAGCTGACATATCTAGAACACAGACGTAGTGAGTATAACATATACTTTATTGAAGTTTTAGCTGACTGTTTCAGAGGTGGGGAGCCAAATCTCCAACACAGAGTGTCCTAGAATACCAGGGCTTTGAGTTCAGTGATGTGTACATGGACAGCAAGCACATTATATGATCCACGGATGGGGGTAGCAGGCAGCAGGGCAAATAACACTGCCAAGGCTCCAGAGTTGCAAAGGGGACCACGAACTTCAGAATCTGGCAAAAACTATCATTCCCTCATAAGCCTGAGAAGAGCCAGTCAATCTGACTGACTGGCATTCGCAAGACACCAGGCAGAAACGTTTCTCCTGGCTCACACGCAATTCTCACAGAAGTAGGAGCCTAGCTGACGCTGGCAGACATGGCTCGTGGAGAGTAAATATTGTGAGATTTTATTTTTAAGTCTGGTGTCCTGGGATTTCTCAGAGTCAGAATTGCTCAGCCAGAGGTTGGTGAGGGGTTATACGGTTTGCAACATGCAGTGACGGATCCCAAGACAGACTGGAGAATGTTGCTGTCTGGTCTATCCTGGTCTGAGGTTCAACAGACTATGTGAAAGGACTCTAGCCAGCATGGTCATGGCACACACGGCTCTGGCTGGCTTTGCCCTTCTCCCCCATTCCCTCTGCCTTGCTGAAAACTATTAGATTACATTCTTCAAGCTAGCCCTCAAGGTCTAGTCCCTTATTTGGCCACTTCCTCCTCCTGAGGCTGACCACCAAGGTTCAGCTATCAAAGAACTGAAGTCCAGCAACCAAAAGCCCCCTTTGGCTCACCAAACTAACATACCCAATTCAAGTTAAACACCTCACAGTAATACAGGTTTCCCCTTTTACCTTTATCACATATGCCAGATCTGTCTCCCTTCTATCCAGAGAAAATCTTTTCTCCCCACTCTGGGAGCAACATCCCTGCTCCATCTCCCTTGTTCCCTTCTTATTATGTCTAGTCCTCTATCTCCTGTCTTAGTCCCTTATTCCCTGGCCTTTCCCCCCCCCTCTGAGGCAAACAAATTGCCTTTGTGCTGAGAACTTGGTCTTGGGGGAGCTAAGCTGAAACTTAATCCTCTCAGTACATACAGGCTTCTAAACCTGTATGATACTAGCAGGCTCTTTCTTGGATGTTTCCATCTTTATTCTTTTTTTAAAACTTCTGATAGCTTGGACAACTTGTATTATGCCACATCATGGGATACAAGAATGCTCTTCAAGGCTGGAGAGATGGCTCAGAGGTTAAGAGCACTGTCTGCTCTTCTAGAGGTTCTGAGTTCAATTCCCAGCAACCACATGGTGGCTTACAACCATCTATATTGGAATCTGATGCCTTCTGTCATGCAAGTGATCTACAGATAGAGTACACTTATATATTAAATAAATAAATAAAATCTACCTATGCTTAAAAAAAAAAGAATGCTCTTCAGATCATGTCACTGAACCCTCTTTAACTGAATAAATACTACTAGCTGATGGTTTTAAGACTAGTGTGATGTATAGTGTTATGGCATTTGAGAGTTCTGGCTCAAAAAACAAAGGCCCCTGGGTAGGTTATATTGTCCACACAGAACTACTATTGATCAATGCTCAGACTACATAGCATTTCAGGGAAATGGTATAAGGATATATTTTGGTGAAAAATGCTAAATGTTTCAGATAATCCATTGTTTATTTCCGTTTCTAAACAATAAAATGGCTTTGTCCTAACTATTTTACCTCAACTCACGAATTTGGTGATTGATACAATTTATGTCTTGATCTTCAGCTTTTAGTTTCTTAGAACTTGCCAATTCTTTTATCAGTTTGCCTAACAGAGTATCTGATGTCAACTCAAGACCTGTTAAATGTGTGCTATCTGTGACTATGGGAAGACTTTTATGAACTTGCCTGATAAAGGACTGACAAGGAATTTATTCAATAAAAATATTTCCTCAGGAGTACTCAGAGTGTCTTTTGAGTGTGATTGTTAGTTGGAGCATTTTCTTAGGTGGGTTAGGATATCTGGTTTGGATTGACACCCGTCTACTCGTTGTGAAGCCAGGTGTGACAGTGGCTGACACTCCCATCAGTAGACTTTAGGAAGAGCAGATTTCCCTTTACACATAGGTGGGCCCTATCCCTTCAGCTGAAGCTCTTAATCTGAAGAGCCCAAGTAGGAAAGAATTCTCTCTCCAGACTGATTTCAGACTCAACGCTGCAGCATCAGGTCCTCTGGGTTTGAGAGGTTTAAAGTTAACCTTGCTAGCTTCTACAAGCACAGGAAGTGTTCTGAGTCAATGTCTCCCTCCCTCTCCCTGAATTTCATGATACTCTGCCAGCATCTCTTTCTCTCCCTCCCTCCCTCTACTCCTTTTTCTTTGTCATTCTCTTTGTTATTAGTCAGAGTTTTTCAGGAAAAACAATGTTTTCCCTTAGAGAATGACTAAAAGCAGAGAGGAGGAAGTAGTGAAGACAGAGAAATGAAGATTCCCTGAGGAATTTTTTCCTAACCATGCCCCTGATTGCAAATCCTCATTGTGGAAGTGCAGGTCACCCAAGGAAGCTCATGGATTCCTCTGTGGAATTAGTTTGTAAATTGAAGTGGAAACTGTCTATCGCTTAACCTTTCCACTTTTATTCTTGAAGCAAGTTTCCTGGGAATGTGTGAGTAAGATGGTAGATCTGAAGCTGCCTCCGTGGTTTGGGAAAGGAAGAAAAATCAGGGTAAGAAAAAATACACTATATTCAAAAGACAAAGATGGGGTGAGCTTTGGATATTCGAAAACTGGAAAGTAGGAGAGCTGATCAAGCTTTGGGAAAGAAGAAGAAGAACAAGAAGAAGAAAATAATCGAGTGAAGCTTCATCTAAAAGCAATGTATATTCTCTTTGGCTCTGCTGCAAGTTGAACCCCAAAAGAAGGTTATTCAATAAAAAGATCCCTCAAATAACACTGGAAGGAGACATGAACAAGAGAAACATAAAATATAACACAAACATGAGAAGCAAAGACTACAATATTGTAATTCCTGAGTCACTAAATTTAAAAGCAGATAAAAAGGTTTAAAAATTGTTTGTGAAAAACTGAGCTATTACCTCAAAAAAAAAAATCACAGAGAATCGGATGGATAAAGCAGATGTAATCAATCCATGACTTGGAAAGAAAAGCCAAAAACAGAAGTCAAAGTATGGATGAGAAGGTTACAAAGCCAAAACGAAATTCATTTAGAAAGTGAGATTTAAAAACAATGGGAAAAAAACATAAAAAAATGTTAGAAATGAAAAATTAAATAAAATTTAATTTTTATTAAATAAAAATTAAATAAAAACAAATGAAAAACCACAGCAAAGAAATATCATCACAATAGATTCAACTAATCAGAAGAAAGGTCATAAGGATGGAAAACAAGGTTGAGTAGATGTAACAGCAAACATCACAAAAGTTAAAAAGAAAAAAAAGTCAATGACCATTATGATCACCATTACAACTGTAAGAACCATGGGATAGAATCAAGACACAAAATTTAAAATGGGATAAGAGGACACCGTTTGTTAGAGCATCCGTGAGAAAACATCCCTATGGTATCTTGCAGGCACCCTATTTAACACATAGAAGCACTCTTCCTGTCTCCTACAGCAGCTAATTACCTTCCCCCTTTTCCTGCCTTCTCCCTATATAAGTTGGGTAAAAATTTCTAATAAATGAAGCTTTGATCAGACAAAAAAAAAAAAAAAAAGTATGAGCCGAGATAAATACTAAAGTCTTTGAGAATCTATTCAGTAGCAAAATCAGATTATTCCCCAAATTTAGGGAACGAAATGGGGATCTAATCACAAGAAGGTTTTAGAATTCTAAATGGACATTATGACAGAACTTCTCTGTGACATATTACATTCAAGATGTCCAAAAGAAAGAAAAGCTGTAATAAGAAAGTGCCAACTCAGAAAGACAAATACATTAGATTAAACTTATAAGCTTGACACAAATCCTAAAAGCAGGAAAGCACAGAATGGTATATATTAAACTGAGAAAATATAAGTATTGCCAATCAAAATTGCTACATACAGCAAAGTAAAATAAGAGCCATGAAGCAGATAGTGAGGACAAGTATAAGCAATGTACAATGATAGATATTTATGAAGATGTCATAATAAGAGCTGTTAATTTCTATGCTAACAAAAATGTATAAACAAAACAAAATCCACTATCTGCATGTCTTGTAGTCTTGTGTTTCCTTAATTCTGAATCCCATTGGAAAGAGGCAACCCTGTTCATTACAACGTAACAGAATTATATGTCATAGTGACTTAGAAATTCACTATGTTTTTAAAGCACTCTGACATTAGATTCCAATTTTATGCTTGAAAGTAACAAAACAAAGCAAAACAAAAGAAACGAAAACCCCACAACCATTAACTGGTTCCTAGGGTTAAAATAAATTAAGAGCTTTCGTAAGACTCTTCTGAAAAGAAAGATTACATTAAAGGAAAGTAATGTCTTACCATTTATGAGTCTCTGTCAGGGCAGTCTCTTGTGACTCTTGGTCAATTTTAGCTGAAAATGCAAGAAAAAGACATGAAATAGGTACAGGGCTTTATCATGTTACAGAGTATACAATTTAAACATCATGGGGCAGATTTAATCATGAATTCTAATGTTCTTCAATAGATATTATTTCAACCCTATTATTCTTATTGATATGGTAGAAATATTGCTAAATTTGATTAAACTGACACTAAGGAACATAAGATTTTCACACAGCCAACCAAAACTTTTAGGTTATAAATAGTTTCTTTACCTCTGACACAATGAACTAAGGAATAGAAACTACTTTCATAGTTAAATTGAATATGCCAGGAACTAAAAGTCAACAATTTGTTGAAAATAATCGTATCAAGCACAGAAACAAACACCAAGTGCTTTGACATCATATGAAGATACAGAAAATATATTCTTTCTGCTTTTCAAAAATTTATGCCCCTAAATCATAGTAAGTAGAATAAAGAGATTCTTGCCACCTCCTTTTGATGTGTATCAAAACAGTTCTTGTTTCAATGTCTGAAAATTTGGCTTAGAAAAATTAAAACCAAAACCACTTTAATCCAATGTGGCAGGAGACTGATCCATACCAAAAAAATAAAACATAAAAACAGATCTCCTTACCAAAACTAATAACCATGCTACAATAATAAAGTCAAATTAGAATAACAGGCAATGCTTGGGACTTCTCTACTATCCATTATTTTTATATGATTTCCAAGCTACAGGGATTTGTATATTGAAACTCTAATCAGCTTTGATAAACAGTTAAATTAGAGATCAAAGAAAGTGTATTAAAGGCCAAATTTCAACTCTCAATGTAGAGTCAACAATTCAAGGAGCCAGGGCACATTTCCTTTTGTATTGCAACCTGAAGAAAAAAATAGTTCTGAGAGTGAGGCATGGTGGCACAGATCTGTTATCCCAGAACATAGGAGGTAGAGTGGGGGTAGGGAGATCAAACTTTGAAGCCAGTCTGATCTACAGTGTGAGACCTTGTCTTAAACCCAAGGGCTGGGGATGGAGCTGAAGGGTAGCATACTTGCCCCGTATCTGTCAGACCTTTGTTCAACATAACAAAATGCCTTAAAAATCAGGGTGCAGACATCATCTAGCAGAATGCTTTGGGCAAAACACACAATCAAAAATTTGCTGTCAGAGTCCCCTCTTGTGGACACCTTTTAAAACAAAGATTAGAGCATACAAATTATACAGAATAATAGGTTTCATGATCATAGAAACCTCGATGACACAGGAGGGTGTGGCTGCTTGTGATACTGAAGATGAGCCAGCAAACAGAAAGAAAATGCCCTTGTGACCAGTAAAAACCTGCCTTCACTGATGGGGGACGTGCTCTCTTGTGATGCACAGTGATGAAAAATCTCAGCACGGTTGCATTTGCAGTTGCATTGTATTATGGCTTTGCTAAAGGTGATAGAGAAATTAAGACAACATTCTACATTGACCACAGATATGTTTTATGAATATTTAAATTTTCTAACATATTTTTTCCTGAAATTAAAAAAAAGTACTTGAGACAGACTAATGGGTTGGCTCTGTGGCTGGAGATTCTTTACTATACAAGCCTGGTGACTTGAGTTTAATCCCCAGGCCATGGAAAGATGGAAGAAGAGGACTAACTCTGCTAAATTGTCCCTTGACACACACACACACACACACAAACAGAGAGAGAGAGAGAGAGAGAGAGAGAGAGAGAGAGAGAGAGAGAGAGAGAAAGACAGAGAGAGAGGGAGGGAGAGAGAGAGAGAGAGAAAAATAATAAGTAAATAAAATAAAACATTATTTGTAGGTAATTTCTAATGCTGCACATGATTGTGGGAAGAGTTTTGAAAGCTCAGGTTCTTCTGGGCAGTAATTTCCTATATATGTGCAGTCAGATGTCAAAAAAAGATTATTATTAATGTATGATCAACGAATCAAATAAAAAGGGGAGAGATCTTTATATATTCTGGATATTAGCCCTCTGTCAGATATGGAGTTGGTGAAAATCCTTTCCCAGTCTGTAGGCTGTCGTTTTGTTCTGATGACAGTGCCCTTTGCTTTACAGAAGCTTTTCAGTTTCATGAGGTTTGATTTGTTGATTGTTGAGCTTAGAGCCTGTGCTGTTGGTATTCTGTTCAGGAAGTGGTCTCCTATGCCAATGAGTTCAAGGCTCTTCCCCACTTTTTCTTCTAACAGGTTTAATGTGTCCATTTTTATAACTGGTCTTTGATCCACTTTTGTTTTGTGCAGGGTGATGAGTATGGATCTATTTGCAACAAACCAAGTTATCCAATTAAAAAATGGGGTACAGACATGAATAGAGAATTCTCAATAGAGGAACATCGAATGGCAGAGAAACACTTAAAAAAATGCTCAACACCCTTATTTATCAGTTAAATGCAAATCAAAATGACCCTGAGATTTCACCTTACACCCATCAGAATGGCTAAGATAAAAACCTTAAGTGACAACAAATGCTGGAGAGGATGTGGAGAAAGGAGAACCCTACTCCATTGCTGGTGGAAATATAAACTTGTACAACCACTTTGGAAATCAATCTTGTGCTATCTAAGACAAGTAGGAATAGCGCTACCTTGAGACCCAGCTATATCACTCCTAGGCATATATCCAAAAGATGCTCAAGGATACAACAAGGACATTTGTCCAACCATGTTCGTAGCAGCTTTATTTGTAATAGCCAGAAGCTGGAAATAGCCCAGTGCCCTTCAGCTGAAGAATGGACACAGAAATTTTGGTACATCTACACAATGGAATACTACTCAGCAATTAAAAACAAGGAAATCATGAAACTTGCAGGCAAATGGTGGGATATAGAAAAGATTATCCTGAGTGAGGTATCCCAGATGCAGAAAGACACACATGGAATATACTCACTTATAAGTGGATATTAGATGTATAACATAGGATAATCATACTAAAAACTGTACACCTAAGGAAGCTAATCAAGAAGGAGGACACTGGGTAAGATGCTCAATCTTTACCTGGAAAGGCAAACAGGACATACATCGGAAGAGAGAGAAAACAGGGAATGGGACAGGAGCCCATCACAAAGGGCCCCTGAAAAACTCTATCCAGCAGGGTATCAAAACATATGCTGAGAATCATAGCCAAACTTTTGGCAGAGTGCCGAGAATTTTATGAAAGAAGGGGGAGATAGAAAGACCTGGAGGGGATAGGAGCTCCACAAGGAGAGCAACAGAACCAAAATATCTGGGTATAGGGGTCTTTCGTGCAATTGATACTCCAAACAAGGAAAATGCATGGAGATAACCTAGAACCCCTGTACAGATGTAGCCCATGGCAGCTCTGTATCCAAGAGGGTTCCCCAATAATAGGAACAGGGACTGTGTCTGATATGAACTCATGGGCTGGCTCTTTGATTACCTTCACCTGAGGGGTGAACAGCCTTACTAGTCTACAGAGGAAGAAAATGAAGCCAGTCCGGAGAAGACCTGATAGACTAGGGTCAGATGGAAGGGGAGAAGGACCTCCCCTATCATTGGACTGGGGGAGGGACATAGGAGAAAAGGAAGGGAGGATGGGATTTGGAGGGGCTGGGGAGAAAGCTATAGCTGGGATACAAAGTGAATAAACTGTAATTAATAAAATTAAAATTTAAAAAGGTAAGAGAAAATATATACATTTTAGAATTCATGTAAGATTTCATCCCCCTTTTTAGAGGAAATAGATCTTTTTTTTGACAAATATAATATGTGATAGCCTTCTGGTCACTTCTAGACATGATTAACAATTAGGGTGTATAGCTCTGTGGCACAGTACTTGATTAGAATGCAGAGACCTGGTCTTGATAGCTAATACCACTAAGAAAGGAAGGAAGAAAGGAAGGAAGGAAGGAAGGAAGGAAGGAAGAAGGAAAGAAAGAAAGAAAGAAAGAAAGAAAGAAAGAAAAGAAGAAAGAAAAAGAAAGAAGGAAGGGAGGGGAAGAGGGAGGGACAGGGGGAAGTACAGAAAGAAAAAAAATGAACCTCAACAATATTTTAAGTCAAGTTTGTGTAGGAAAGTCAAAGGAACACTTAAAATGGACAAAAAGGTGCAAAGCTGCGTTGGGTGGGCTTTAAGATGTCAATAAAATGCCTGTGTTCCCTCTGCCTCCCTGGTGGTGCCCAAGGCCAATTTGGGCAGAATTATCTGCATAACTCTTAGTGAACACCACCCACTGCCCAGTGACCCCTCCCCTACCCCAGCTCACATCTCCAGGAGAAGGCACTTGTACATCTGCTACAAGAAAAGTTACACACACCGTGTCTATTGTCTTCAGATTCCTGTAGTGTCAGTGTTTGGGTCTTGCATATCAATTTAGTTAGAATTCAAATTCCAGCCTAGCCACTACACTGTGGTAGATTTAAATAATTGTGACCTTCACTTTAATGACACAATCCTTCTTCATAACACTGGAGTGAAATTTTCTTTTTCACTGAGTTGATTTACAGTTAAAGAAATTAGTTATTTCAGTACTAACCTAGGAGAAAGGAACAGGCTAATTGCATGTAAGAAAAGTGGCAAAAACAACCAAACAACCAACCAAACAACCAAACAAAAACCAAAGTGTTTTTAATAGAAATCTCTAAAGATTATCAGCAACTATCATTTTAATAGATATAAAGCTATAATGGGAAATGGATGCTCGGAAAGTTGGTCATTCAACTGCTGGTCCTCAGAGGTGAGCTTGGCCATAGATGTTGTTAGCAGCTATTTTTAGCCTTTAAATTTAAGTGTTAGAGATATTCAATTTGCAGCAAAGAAATTATTGTTGGGACCGCAGCAAACAAGCAAAACAAAAGGCACCCCTAAACTTCTTAGGAGACAGCCTTTGCTGTTTACTTACTTTTATTTCTGGTCATTAGTATCAGGGGATAAGACTATCCTTTTAATCTGATTCTACCAAATGCGCCACTGGCTTGATGGCTCTGTGTTACTGAGTATGCCAGTGGCTAAAACTATCACTCCTGATGACAATCTTCTCAGGCAGCCCTGATGCTTCTTACCCAGAATCTCTGGCCCCACACAAATAACACTGTTGGTTGCCACCTACCCTGTAAGTCTTCTGACCTGGTACGTTGTGTCTCTGTTCTCTGTCTGGCTCCTGACTCTTTGGCAAAGTGAGTTATTTCTGCTGACCTTGTTCCAAAGGACTGTGAGAGAGCCGAGGCACACAACGGATGCCCTTTCTGATCTCCAGCTTTCATGAGGGAATACCACATATTCCCAGGTAATTGGAGACAGAGTTGCCTCTGAGTAATATCAGATGGAAGGCAATGGAGGCCCCTTTCATCTACTTGTCTAGGCTCTAAATCTTTGTGCTATTCTTCCTTTTATTTAAAGTGTTAACTAGTTTTTGTTTATAATTAGCTATGAATGTGCATTTGGGTTGCTTTTAAGTGCAGCCAGTATGGCTTATTCCTTTAGACAGATGCTCTGCCTCTCCTCTGAGTCATCTGAGGTTGCCATTTAACCACAGATCTATTGCTTTAGTTTTGTGACTTTGAGACACTCCTCCTTTTGACCATGTACCCGAAGTCAAGTGAACTTGGGAAGGTTAGACGTGTCAGACAGAATGATTCTGAGAGTGTCGTTCCTTCGACAACAAAAGAGAGAGCCAAGACTCCCTGCACTGCAGTGCCTTCTCCAATGCTGCTGATACTTTTTGGGCAGTAAAACAATTGTTGTAGACTAGTCTGGGAAGAAGAAAGTCTGTGTCTGGTAAAAATCACACTAAACTTGGCCTTTGCAGTTATTCGTAGCTACCTTTTAGTACTGAGAGCATTTCAACTTTGCCTGTAAAAATATGTGCTATTTTGTCCGTGTGTGTGTGTGTGTGTGTGTGTGTTTAAAGAAACTTTAATGTTGAAAACCTAAGAAACATACAATAGAAAATAATGCATTCTTCAAAAACTTGACAAAACTCAGAGTACAGCAAAGCCATGCACTATTATTAACCAGCCTGATATACTCATTTGAATGTTCCTTTGTTAAATTCCATTCCAAATTTTAATTTGAAACCCAAACTGAAAAAGACCTGAGAAATTTTTCAGTGTACACACATGCTGAACACTTTGTCAATACTGCTACAAGAAAGAATTGTCTATTTCCAGCTGGAGCAATTCTCAGTAGTACCTATTTTTAAAACAAATTATACATGGAAGCTACATGTTCCTACATCTATAGGTTTGAATTTCTCTGGTCACCTTCTCCTCATGCTGTATGAAAATGAAGATACAGCCAGGCTTACTCCTTTCTCTCCCTTTCCACAGAAATAACCATGCTTGAGGCAGTCTAGAATACACTGACACCAGGCTGACTTTAAATTAGTACCCTTCAGGTGGAACCCAAATCACTCTAAGCCTTGTACAAAAATTCAAACATACATATCTCAAGGCTGAGTTTCCAATATTAAAAGCAATATTCACTAAGTCTGGTGACTCTGAAACATCAAAATATAAAACAGCTGGAAATAAAACTCTGAACATCATAAAAGCTGCCTCTGTGTGCTTTCTTTTCTAATATTACTTGCAAAAACAATGTTTGAAGTTGAGGAGTTTCAGTCCTAGAAATCAAAACCACATAAATTAACATTCCAATATTTCAACAAATATTTGAGCATCTAACATGCTTTGGGGATCATTTGTTGGGTTTCATGTGGTGATATATTTGTACTGTCTTTGCATTAAGATAATAATCAATAGGAGAGAAATTATGGTCACATAACAATAATACAATACCTATGCTGGAGTATTAGAACCTACATGTATATTCTAGTCTAATTTATATATGACACACAATAATAAACCCCAGTGAGAGAGACACTTCATTTCAGTTTACAGTCTGGGAATTAAAAGTGAAAAATGTCACAGAAATTATTAGAAATAAATATCACATGAAGGAGGCAAGATTCAAACCCATGCCAACAGATTCCAAAGCTGTAACACTGTCACTCAGGAGCACAGTCAAATGAGACTCTCATTTGTCTACTGAGAAAAGCACAAATGATCAGGAAAGAATGACATTTGGGTTTGGACTGCAATGATGAAGTCCATAGAGACTGGTCAGTGTTTACAGAAAACAGTAAGAAAGACAAGGTGTAAAGAAGGACGATATAAGGAGAGAAAGTGGAAACTGTAATAGGAAATAGGTATCAAAACAGGCCTTCCTGAAGAGCATATACAGACTTAAGGAAGTAGATCTAAAGCAGAGAGATACACTTTTAAAGGAGTCATGCACTTCTGGACTTCCCTGGTCAAGCTTTGCCTGTTCTGATCAGCTGGGAAAGTAGACAGAATGCGTAAGACAACAGTTCCATCTGTTAGAGCGTGGGTAGCACAGGGCTACAGGCTCTTCTCAGTGAGCTCTCCTCCCACATCACTACATTTACTTCTGAAACTCAACTTCCAGACTGTGGGCCCTGGAAGGGGCAGCTCACAGAAGCAAGTGATCTTGGGCTGTTGAGAAAATACAGATGGGAGTCTAAGAAGGTGGACGTGGCTGAAATTCAAGAGCCAGAGGTCCAGAAAGAAGACAAATCTTTCATAAAAGCAGACAAAGAAATGGTCCCCAAGGTCTCTCGGAGTTTTTCTGAGTATTAAGTGTCATATGTGCAGAGGGAATACTGCAAATCCAAGCAAAGACACACTAAGAAAGCCCCCTCACCCCACACAGGTCCTTTGAGGTCAAAGTGAAAGTCTGGAGTCTGAAAAGGCCAGCAGAGCACAGAGCTTCCAGAAAGTGAAATAATGCCTTAGTAGATTCATAGTGATTGCTAACCCTGAATTTGCTAAGCAAGCCTTGAAAAGAGGCCTTAGAAAGCATCAGACTGAATCCTGCATCATATTTAAATGATATGCCCAAACAAAGCCAAATATTTTTTAGAGGAATTTGCACAAGGCAGAGAAATGGATTGTATAAAATAGTCTTTAACAAGGACATAGCCCTGTGAATACCCACACTAAACTCCACTGCATTTTGGGTATCTGAACGCTCTGTTGACCCATTAGACTTGTGGTATGTTAGTGCAGCAATAGAAAATTAATATTGATTTCTCATCAGAAACTGAAAGCAGAGGAGAATAAACTATTAAATTGAATATAGATACACACACACACAATATCTATATCTAAGTGTCTCTTAAAGATTTGGTTCCCAAACTGCCATTATACTGACAGATGGTAGCACTTTAGGAGAAAGGCCTATTGGAGAGAGATGGAGTCACTAAGCTTTGCCCTTGAAGGAGATATAAGATATTGGAGCACAATCTTTCCTCCTTTTCTTCCCCCCACCCTGTTCTGCCCTCCTTTTCTTCCTTTTTTTTCCTTTTGCCTCTCAGTTGCAGGAGGCATTCCAGCTTCTTCTGTTAAACACTCCCCAAAAAACAGGGCCAACATGACCTTGGAATGAAACCTTAGGAGCTATTAATCAAAATAAACCATTCCTTGTTTAAATGGGTCATCTCAGGTCTTTTGTCACATTAATAGAAAGCTTCCTAGCACAACTGTTCAAAAATAGAATCTAAACAAAATTTTACAAGCATTCCAATACTAGAACAATTTTTCACCTGGAAATCTACACACTGGAAAGGAAATGAAAACATAGATCTATATAAATGAAAAGAACTGAGCATAAATGTGAAGTATGCTTTTTCTAAATAACTGGCTAAAAATTAGGAATCAGATATTGTTTTGTTATTATGAATGTAGAACTAAAGTACGTGACAACATGACAATAGCAGGAATTACAGAAAAAGTAGAAGACTGTCATTGTAAGGTTTCTGTACCCAAGAAGAAGTGGTATGACTGTGTTTAAAGACAGTGGTGAATTAACTGGGACAGAACATGAGAGCAATCTTGAAAATATATTACAAAGATGCATCGTGTATTAGCTGAGAGTGGAAATGTGGAATACAAAAAAAATAATCTATTGAAAAAGAAGAAAATTTATACAAGATAAATGTATATAAATAAAAAGGTGATAGATTTAACCCAATAACATTTTTAATTAAACTAATGGTCTAAATACATAAGCAGAAAGATATATGGGGTTGGGGTTGTTAGACTGAAAACTTTCAACTCTGTGCTTTCTAGTGGAAATCTATTTAAAATACAGACATGTAGTTAGATTAGACTGAAAGTCAAAGGATAAAAATGGCATTGTGAAAACACTAATCACAATAAAGCTGACATAGCTCAGTTAAAATTAGATGAATTGAGAAAATAGGATCAGAAGGAAGAAGAGGAGGACCTCTCCTATTAGTGGACTTGGGGAGGGGCATGAGTGGAAAAGGGAGAGGGAGAGTGAGATTGGGAAGGGAGGAGGGAGGGAGGTACGGTGGTGATACAAAATGAATAAACTGTAATTAATAAAAATAAAAATAAAAAATTAACTTGGTGCTCTTACAGAAGACCTGAGTTAGTTCACAGCACCCTATGATGGCTCACAATTGCCTATAACTTCTGTTTTAGAAAATCCAGTGCCCTCTCCCAATCTTTCAGGCTCCTGCATGTATGTGGTGCACATATATAGCCATAAAATGAAATAAATAAATATAAAAAGACAACAATAAAAATTTTAAAGTATTTAGGTTTCTGTTGTACGAGCAAGGAGGTAATTTGTTCAGAAATTCATGGCAGCCCCAGCCTTGAGTAGAGAATCATTAAAACATTCTATTATCTACACATTTGTCATATCACATGGAGGACTAACTGCAACATTCTATTCATATATTTTAAATTCATTACAATGAACACTCATTCACATACTTCAGTAATCATGTCTGCGTCATCCTAACATTTCTCAGACTACAGGCAAAAAACAAGGTTGTTTATGTTCATATAGTAAATAAATACCAAGTAGCTAGTAACAAGGAAAAGGACCCATGTTACATGGCTGCTATCTCAAAGGCAAGAGATACTTTGAACTAAGAACGTTGATGCCTTAGGACTAGGGCAAAATAGACTCAGGTGTTAGTAAAAACTAGGGAAAGAAACAGGATGAGACAGGGTATGGCGAAATTAGCATCATAAATAAGCCTGCACTGATTCAGTAGTTCAACATTTAAACATGCACTGTATAGAAGTATATATACATGCTGAGGAATATATGTAGCTCTACATTAGGAAAAAAGGCTGATAAGCACAGAAATTAACAAATACGTTTAGGAACACTTTTACAAAGAAATAAAGTCATTTGGAAGAGCACACTGGTGCAGATTATTTTAAATATATTACAATAGTACAAAAAGACAAGGTAGACCTTTATTTTCAACAATAATATGGACTTGCTAGGTATAAGATATTCAGAGTTTCTTACATAAACACACACACACACAAACTCACAAGCCAGGATAAAATAAAAACTAATGCCTGGATGAATCTGATAGAAAATAAGGAAAATTCTCCGAGGCCATGAAAACAAAGAGGAGAAGGATTCCAAATAGGTGTAGGGCAGTATTTCCCGGGGCTAACACTGACTCTTAGAAGTTTTTCCTTGCACGGACAACCAGGAAAAAATAGGAACAGGCCTGGAATCCTCAAAGGTATCCAGAGGTAGCTCAAAGGAAGACACTGCAAAGGACCACCCCCTGAATTAGACCATTGAGGAAATGTGCTGACCCGCAGCAGCTCTGAATGGGTGGGGAATCCTCTCACATACCACAGAGATGAACCCTCACAGTACACTGGGCTCCAGTACGCAAAGTGCTGGACTAATGTGCAAGAAAAGAATCTATTTTAAAATAATTCTTGGTTGGTAGAACCTCTTGATGATTGTCCAAAACAAACATAAAGAGAAATAGAAAACATGAAAAGGGCCCTAGAGCAAATTCAGACTAAAAACAAAGAGACAAATTCTGAACCCAAGTTGTTGTCAATGCAGGAAAATAAAGGAGTCAGGGCTTTTAGACCACTCAAAGGACCCAAAGTTTAATGACTAGCACATCTATGTCTCAAAAAGCAACTGTGATTTAAAGAAAGCTTTATATAGACAAGAGCAATTTACAGTCCTATGTTCACTGCAAAATGGCTTTTAAAGGGCAAACATCTGACAGGAGAAAAATAACCCCAGAAAATAGGTATACAATGAAGAAGTGGTGAGGAAAAAACAAAACAAAACAAAAAAACAGAACTGTTAAACTGAAAGCAAAAACTCAATACTTAAAAGAATGATAATTCTCTATTTTAGGAATCATAAAAAGCATACAGTAAGGCTAAAACCCTGCAAAAGAATGGCATATAAATAGGTCAGATTAACATTAAGACCCTGCAGATTTCTATTGCTTAAAGGAAAGCAAAAATAGCAGCATTTGACTTTGTTAAAGAATTGTGTTAACAGAAAGAAAAATACTGTATGATGTCACGAACATGTGGAATCTAAAAATAGCAAACCCAACTCCCTCAAGCCCTCAAATATACTGAAAGAGAAGACTAGAAAGAGCAAACGTAATAGAAAGATGGAAGTCAAATGGCACAAATTTGTAGTTACAAATGGTGATAGAGCTCAGATAACTAACATATGGTATGCAGAGTATAAGCAACATCACGTGACACACTGGAAACCGGCTAAGAGAGTGAATTTTAGATTTGTATGCCATACATACATAAAAAGGTAACTATGAAACAAATGTGTTAACCTGCTTGGCTCTAGTAATTGTTTGACGGCCTCAGTATCTTCACCACCTTAGTTTTTGAGTCAGGGTCTCTCACTGAACCGAGAGTTTGCAGACTGGTTTAGGTTAGCTGGTCAATGAACCCCAGGAATCTTGCTGTCTCCACTGGCTCCCAGCATTGGGATTACATACTCACAAACCCTAACTTTTGCGTAGGTCCTGGGGTTTCAAACTCAACTTCTCATGCTGGTCCAGCAAGTACTTTACTTACTGAAGCCACCTTCCCAGCCCTCAGCAAGAGTATTTTTAAGGCAAAATTAAACATTATCATGGAACAGGTTAGTAAATGTCACCACAGAGAATCCAACAATTTCATTTACCAATAATCAACAGAAATTTAACAGGACAAACTTCAAGCAGAAGTATTTGCAACAACGTAATGCCAGGATTTTCTTTCCTAATTACCCAAAGATTTCCCAATAGCATGGCAGTAAAATAGCAGGCATGTGAATAGAAAAACAGCTAAAAGCTTTAGAGAAGCATATCATCAAGGAGACAGCAATTATCAACATATTACACACAACCAGGAAAACTAAGACAAGACACGACTAGAATACCATTTTATAGGACAGATTTGGATTTAAAAAAATGAAGCTAAGAATCAAGTATTTGGGAAAGATTTGAAACATAAATAGGGGATGGCAATAGATTTGCATTCTGTGGTACACCTGAGTTTTACACTGGAAGCATGTTTATTTAAATAGTAGCAATACTCATTTACTGTAAAAATATGGCACAGCACAAGCTTCCTTCTTGAAAAAAACCACTAAGCAGACACACCATTCACAGAAATACCAAGGAGCATGGGTAGGGCAGAAGGCCGGCCTGGGAAATGCAGCCCAACTTCTGTCTGGAAAGGTCTTTATTGGCTCTTTGTTATTATGTACAAAATGCTGAAGGTACAGCCTGGAACATACTGCGGAGATCTGAGAGATGTGTAATGTGATTTGTTGGTAGGAGCATCCAAACAGCAGAGGCAGGAGGCATTAGTAAGAGGCTCTCCTGTGGGACCAATTCCCTCTCGGTCCTCCCAGCTTCCTTGATTAATCCTCATCCACAATCACAGGAGAGGCAGTTGGATATTGAACCCCCGGGGAGAACTGGAGATAAGAGCTATGCCTTTCACGAGAGTTGCCTATGATCTGTGCTTTTTTTGTGATAAGAATTACATGCAGAAATAAGATAAGATAAGGCACGCAGAAATCTAAAATGGAATAATCATACATCAATATATTGTGGAAATGACTTTTTGTCTGTCTGCATGCATTTATGTTAATAGAAGAAAGCATTCCTTCCTTTTAGATCTGCTAATGATGAGCTTCTGAGCATAACCGTCCTACTGCAAACACTGCATCGTAGCTTTGTCCGTCTCCCGGGATCCTCAATTATTATCACAGCTCTTTAAATTACAACTTTTAAAACGAAATAGCTGCCATCTCCTTTAGCAGGGCCGGGCTCCAATATGTTCAGTGCCTAGTTACTGTGTGATTTCAGCCTTTAACAAACTTTCTGAATGGCTCAGTTCTGTAATCCTCGTAGTCAGGAGATTAAAGCAGGTGGATCACTGGAAGTTTAAGGTCATCTTGGGCTATATAGTGAGCTTCAGGACAGCTCAGGCTGGGGTGAGACACTGTCTGAAAACAACCCAAACAACAAAAGCCAAAATAATAATAATGAAGCCCCCTGAACATTCATTTCCATGTTATAAAATGGAGATCCTCACATCTGCTCAGACTTCTCTAAGGAAAGTGAAATAAAAGTATTTAGCATAAAAAAACACTATTAAAAAAACACTATTAACACCTGATGGTTAGTTACTATTGTCATATTAATTAAAAACACATTAAAGGATATTATGCTTCTTTTTCAGTTTCAAATGGTCAATAATTATTTTAAACATCCATTTTCTTTTCATTACTGAAAAGAATTCCCATCTTATGTTTAAAAGGAGAAAAAAAAAGACCCAAAGAAATAAAAGCAAGCCCATTGCAAGTCCTCCTCACTGTAGAGCCCTGCTTCTGGGGTAGACAGTACCATTTCTGATGGAAAAGCCTGAATGCTGGTGGACTGCCCAGGATCTGGCACAGCTAATAACTCTGCTTTCAGCATCTCTTCATTTTCATGTATAGTATTACCAATACCAAGGATTGTATATTTAAGACTTGTGGTTTCAACACCCTTCTAATTATAAGCATATGATTACAGATTTATGTGTTTTCATCTTGATTTAACTCTAGGAATTGTTCAGCTTCAATTTGCTATGCTTAGGTTAAGAGGAGACGTGTGTGTGTGTGTGTGTGTGTGTGTGTGTGTGTGTGTGTGTAAACACTGGAAGATATGGTCAGTTATGCCTGTGAAAAATTCCATTTGCTGATTTTATTTATGAAAGGACAGTAGAGACTTTACTTCATCTACCAGCATAAGGAGAACCGTGCACCCTTTCTATTAAATTTTCAAGTACACATGAATCAAAATATGACAGAAAAACAGTAATGGCCAACAAAAGGAAACCATGTTTTAATTTGATCCCCAGAGGTTGAAATACAAGCAGATTATATATATAGAGAATATGTACATATATACACAGGCAACTTAAAACTTTGAGATTCACCATAGCTGCAATACAACAGGGTTTGTTTTTGTTTTTGTTTTTGTGTGTATGTGTAAGTGTACAGTTTGTCCAAGTTACAGCTTAGATTCAGAAATCAAGAAGGAACATGTTGAGTTGTGAGGAAATAATGAGAAACTGTAGAATTTCTCAGCAAACTCAATTGTTTTACATATTTATAATATAACCAAAAAAATCACAAAAGAAAGTTTTTAAAACTAACAAATAAATCCTGATCATTTATCTAGGTATTGGGAATTAATTTTTCCTAACCATATGTGCACAAACCAAATCCATTAGAAATGACGTAAAATTCAAATAACCTAAATTATCCTAGTTTTCATTAAATAGTTGACTCAAACAACTAATATGTATCATTACAGCTGTCCCACAATACTATTTTAAATTGTTGAATAGCAATTCCATTGTGCTTCCTCATTTGTCTCAAATGCTAAAGTGGACAAATGTGGTTTCTGCTCCTATGAATCTCAAAAACATGGTCCACCCAAAACCAGAAGTTGGTAGAACTTCATATGTACAGGCCAACATGCCACTCAATACAATTACATGTGGGAAAAAAAATCACAACTTGAAATTCTTCCCAAGTCGGGTTTCTGTTACAACAGACCCTGTCATTTTTCTTTCCTATCTGAAGACTAACGCCTAGTGAAACTTCCCTTCCTCTGTCCATTCTGCATAGGGTACACTCTCCCAGAATCTTGATCATGGCTCTGTTTTATTCTTGTCCTGGGTAATCACATCCATTCAATAATCTTCCTTCACCTCGTTTGCCCACTTTTCAATTGCAGAACTCTGTGCTGAGTCCAACCCAAACCAACCTGCACACTCTGATGCACACTTGTTTACTTACATATAGGTGCTCACATTTCACTCAAATGTCTTCCTACACCCATTGAAGAACCCTTCCCCAAAGATGTGCAAGCCCAAACATCCCTGCATCTAACACCATTGCTCAAAAAAGTCAGATATTTTTGGATCATTTCAGAGTTCAGACTTCTGAAATCTGAAACTTGAAAAATCAATACCAATATGTCAAACTCTTAAAAATGGAAAAACTGAAATACTTCTGGTCCTCAACACTTTAAATAAGGAGCTCTCAGTGTATTTATCTTCTCTATGTTATTGATTGGTGATACTTAGTCATTCAAGTCTGCAATTTTGCGACCTGTCTCTCCTTTATGTCCATGTGCTTTTCCCTCAGGATAGCTGGGCAAATCTATTCTGTCTTTAGCTCCATCACTTCAACAGCACTCAGTTCCTCATTTCTCTGATCATATGACATGCCAGTAGTAAAAGAAGTCTTCTCCAAAGAAATATTTGCCTCCACTTAAGCTTTTTCCATGTTACTAAAAAGATATTAGGATACAGTATAAGTTTCTTATTCAGGGATATGTGGATTCATGAAGTTAGATCCCTGGAGCTTTCTCAGCCTTATCATCCACTGCTCCTTTCCATATGATGTTACTCCTGGTTTTCTTTAATTTCATATTTCCCTTCATTGTTTTCAATTCTCCTGACTACCTATCATTGGTTTAATAATAAATGTGACCATCACTAAAAAGATTTATCATCTACGTAGGTACCACTTTGGGGTCCTTCTTAAGATTATTCTTTTTTTTTAAACTTTTATTAATTACACTTTATTCATTTTGTATCCCCCCATAAATCCCTCCCTCCCCCTCCTAATCCTACCTTCCCTCTCCCTTATTCACACATGCTTCTCCCCAAACCCACTGATAGGGGAGGTTTTCCTCTCCTTCCTTCTGATCCTAGTCTATCAGATCTCACCAGGAATGTCTGCATTGTCAGCTTTTGTGGCCTGGTAAGGCGGTTCCCCACTCAGGGGGAGGTGATCAAAGAGCAGGACAATCAGTTCATGTCTGAGGCAGTCCCTGTCCCCATTACTATGGAACCTACTTGGACACTGAACTGCCATAGGCTACATCTGTGCAGGGGTTCTAGGTTATATTCATACATGGTACTTGGTTGGAGTATGAGTCTCTGGAAAGACCCCTGTGTTCAAATTTTTTGATTCTGTTGCTCTCCTTGTGGAGTTCCTGTCCTCTCCAGATCTTACTATTTCCCACTTCTTTCATAAGATTCCATGCACTCTGCCGAACAGTTGGCCATGATTCTCAGCTTCTGCTTTGATAGTCTACAGGGCAGAGCCTTTCAGAGGCCCTCTGTGGCAGGTTCCTAACTTGTTTCCTGTCTTCTTCTTCCTCTGATGTCCATCCTCTTTGCCTTTTGGGATGGGGACTGAGAGTGTTAGTCAGAGTCCTCCTTCTTGATTAGTTTCTTTAGATGTACAGATTTTAGTAGGTTTATCCTATATTATATGTCTATATGAGTGAGTATATACCATGTGTGTCTTTCTGTTTCTGGGATAGCTCATTCAGGATGATCTTTTCCAGTTCCCACCATTTACCTGAAAATTTCATAATTTCCTTATTGTTCATTGCTGAGTAATATTCCATGTGTAGATGTACCAAAATTTCTGTATCCATTCCTCAGTTGAGGATATCTGGGTTGTTTCCAGCTTCTGGCTATTGCAAATAAAGCTGCTACAAACATGGTTGAGCAAATGTCCTTATTGTGTACTTAAGCCTCTTTTGGATATATACCTAGGAGTGGTATGGCTGGATCTTGAGGAAGTGCTATTCCTAGTTGTCTGAGAAATCGACAGATTGATTTCCAAGTGGTTGTATAAGTTTACATTCCCACCAGCAGGGGAGGAAGGTTGCCCTTTCTCCATAACCTTTCCAACATGTGTTGTCACTTGAGTTTTTGATCTTGGCCATTCTGATGGGTGTAAGGTGAAATCTCAGGGTTGTTTTGATTTGCATTTCCCTGATGGCTCATTAGGATGAGCATTTAACATGGGAAAAATGGCCATCTTACCAAAAGCAATCTACAGATTTAATGCAATTCCCATCAACTTACCAACACAATTCTTTACAGACCTTGAAAGAAAAATTCTCAACTTCATATGGAATAACAAGAAACCCAGAATTGCTAAAACAATCCTCTACAATAAAAGATCTTCTGGAGGTGTCTCCATCCCTGATCTTAAGCTGTAATATAGAGCAACAGTTATAAAAACTGCATGTACTGGCATAGAAACAGAATGGTGGATCAATGGAACCGAACAGAAGACCCAGAAATAAACCCATACACTTATGGACACCTGATCTTTGACAAAGATGCCAAAACCATACAATGGAAAAAAGATAGCATCTTCAACAAATGGTGCTGGTCTAACTGGATATCTACATGTAGAAAAATGCAAATAGATCCATACTTATCACCCTGCACAAAACTAAAGTCCAAGTGGATCAAAGACCTCAACATAAAACCAGACACATTAAATTGGTTAGAAGAAAAAGTGGGGAATACCCTAGAACTCATTGGTAGAGGAGAAAACTTCCTGAACAGAACACCAACAGCACAGGCTCTAAGAGCAACAATCAATAAATGGGACCTCATGAAACTGAAAACCTTCTGTAAAGCAAAGGACACCATCATCAAAACAAAGCAAATACCTACAGATTGGGGAAGAATCTTTACCAACCCTCTATCTGAGAAAGAGCCAATATCCAGTATATATAAAGAACTAAAGAAACTGAAAAGCAACAAACCAAGTAATCCAATTAAAAAATGGGGAACAGAGCTAAACAGAGAATTCTCAATAGAGGAATATTGAAAGGCAGAGAAACACTTAAAGATTATTCTTTTCTGTAACACAATATACTCATTGTCATATAGAGGAGAATTTGAAATATACTTTGTGTAGAAGGCTTTGCCTGATATAGGAGCGGGGTTTCCATTTGAATGCAGGGGTAGTAAAGCAGGACATATGAGTTCAGAGGGTCTGTGAGTTCAACCCTGGTAAAGTGTGGGAAAAATGTTTGTACTGTCCTGTTTCATCAATTCCAAATAAAGCTAGATTATCACTAGAGTGCTACAAAGACAGACTGTGATGGCTTAAGGGGAGATGAAACAAACAGTCTCAGAAATTTAGTAACCTAATTTTGGAAAGGAATCCTGATCTGTAGAAACCAGTTCCAATAGTTTGTGCCATGAATTTAAGGGGCCACTGGATACCTTATATAGACGATCTCACATTCCCATTCACTGCTATAGAAGTAGCAGACAAAAACCAAAGAAATAGGCTTGAGGGAGATTGTTGTTCTATGGGCTGGGGGACCAAACATGTCACAGGGCTGAGGCTATTCTCTGGAAGCACTAGAAGAAGACAAGCAAAGCTGCTCTCCCAGGTGTTGAAGAAAAAATAACACAGTGGCAGACAGTTAAGTATTGTAAGGAATCAAAGGTGGGTCAGAGGTCAGCACATCATTAGAATGAATTTACATTCAGTGTCCCTGATCATAGAGGAATTAGAACCTTCACAGACAGCCAGTGTCTCAAAGCAAGCAGACAGCAGTCCTCTCCAGCTGCCTACTTTAGAGTCGACATGAGAGACATTCCCAAGACAGAGATGTTGAAATGGAGAGCATGAAATCCTGGCTTCAGGAGAAGTAGGAAGGCAGGGAGGGAAAAATTGGATGAATAAGAGGGTTCTGGGATGAGATGAAATCCACAAAGATTGCTAGAATGTGATCCACAGACCACACAATAGCTGGATTATAAGGATAAGAGATGTTTCTGTTAGACTGTGGAGCTAATGCAATAAAACGTTTGGCCAGCATTAGACACGGTCTGTCTTTTGAACTGTTCAAGAGATTTTTAAATTAGAGAATTAGGCACATTTAAACAGACTCTGGGTATATAAAATATGAATATTCTCCTGTGGTTAAACTGGGCAAGGACTGAAATGACAAATCTATATTATTATTGATAAAAGCCTAGTAATAAGCAATGATTTGACATATGCTATTAAGGTAGATTTTTTTATAAGGTAGAATTTTCTATAGTTATAACTTTTTCTTTGGAATTTAACCTTGATTCCTAAAAGAAATAAAGATCCCCAAAAATTCTGCCTTATAAAAAATGCTTAATCCTCATTCAGAAGGGCAAATAGGATAGACATCAGAAGTGGGAAAAGAAAGGGAAGAGGACAGGAGCCTACCATAGAGGGCCTCTGAAAGACTCTACCCAGCAAGGTATTGAAGAAGATGTTGAGACTCATAATCAAACTTTAGGCACAGTGCAGGGAATCTTATGAAAGAAGGGGAAGATAGAAAGACCTGGAGGGGACAGGAGCTCCACAAGGAGAACAACAGTCAAAATGTCTGGGCCCAGAGGGGCCTAGAGAGAGAGACTGATGAATCAAACAAGGACTATGCACAGAGACCCCCTGCTCAAATGTAGCCCATGGGCAACCCAGTCTCCATCGGGGGTTCCCTAGTGAGAAGAGCAAGGGCAGTCTCTGGTATGAACTAGGTTGTCTGGTCTTTGATCACCTCCCCCTGGCCAGGTGGCCTTTCTAGGCCACAGAGAAAGAGGATACAGAGAGTCCTGATGAAACCTGATAGGCTAGGGTCAGATAGTAGGGGGAGACAACCTTCCCTATTAGTAAATTTGGGGAGAGACATAGTGGAGGAAGAGGTAGGGAGGGTGAGACCTGGAGGAGATGAGGGAGGGGGCTCTAGCTGGGATGCAAAGTGAATAAATTGTAATAAATATTTCACACATTTGATCAATGCAAATTTTCATTACCATTTGTCTTTATGTCAATGTGGAATGTAAGATCCACTAAAACACATGCCTATCACATTCACTGCTACAATATATAGCCAGAAGAATGCCCAGACACATTTTTTTTTCTGTTTTGCTGGGATTGACCTCAGAGCCTCAAACATGCTTAGCTTGTACTCAACCACTAAACAATAGCCTCAAACCATGTATGTGTTTGTTTGTGTGTGTGCAAAAAATGTATACACACACATATATATACATATGTAAACATGTATATATGTTTATATACATATGTGTGTATATATATATAACAAACAAGTATTCATGGAACATAACAGAAAATAGACCTGTCCTGTTCAACCTAATGACAAAAAGTGATGCCTGCCAAAGTCTGAATATTTTATTATCATCATAAATGCTTTTATTTAACCCAGAGGTGTATATCTTCTAAAAACGTCACTTCATAATGAATAAGTTAAAAGATTTTCTTGAACTGTTATTAAATTATAAAGATATTCAGCCATTTAGGATGACTGAGAAATCATGGGTAAACTACTAAACAAACTCTATCGGCCTCCAGCTAGGCTTTGAATCCTAGATGACTACCAAAAAATTTAAACAAACAAACAAATAAACAAACAAAAAACTATTCATGGTGGTCCTCTGCACTTTGGAAACCAAATTCCTAAATATTCAGTGGCTTGAATTTGCTTTTTATTCATCTTCTTTTAATGACTAGGAAAGGTTCAGTCATAAAACACAATCTCATTTTTATTTATAAAATATGAATTAACACTATATAATAATGCATAATGCGGTAACAATATATATGATAAGCCAGGTGAAATTTATAACAAGTATATACTATGTGTAATAAATCATGTAGAACATGTACCCTTGCCCACAGTATACATATGAAATCTGTCAAAATGCCTTCCTTTGTCTTAGACAAGTCCTAGAATTAAGAACTTCCTACTTTTAAAAAGCCACAAAGGCTTACTGAACACCTTTAGCTATATAATCTTCTAATCATGTGTCATCTTTTTAAATGACACATTCTTAATCTTAAAATACCACCAGGTAGAGAAAAACAAGACTCAGCTTTTTTTCATCACTAGGGAAATGAGGCCCCTGAATTCTCTAATATCCAACCACAGGCTATGATTTTGGTTGAAGAATGCTTCAGGATTGAATGAGATTTCTACCTTTGGTTTTTTTTCTTTCAGTTTGTTAATCTACCTTTGTTCATACAGAGTTGAATGTGAGAATGATAATCACTTTGATTCATGAATTTCAACAGTGTTCTCTTTCAATCTCCACCATTGTCTTAAAAGTAATATTTTTCTATCTAAAGGAAATTATTCTTACGTTGATTAAATTGAGCCATGACTCATTCTTTATAAATCATCAACAGTGACAGTTGAACAAACTATGAAAGCCATAGTTGACTACAGAGAGGGCAAACCCAGTCTTCAGGGTGCTATTTGGCCTTAGTCTCATGCCATAATCGCCTCTAGGAGAATTCCTCAAAGAGCAAAATCTTTCCCAGAGCATGGCATGATATAAATCTGATCTTCAGAAGAGATGTTACATTCCAGTGCTGAAATGTTTTGAGTAGTAAATGCTTTGATATAATTGTAAGTTTCAATGACTTCAAACAATGAGACCAAAAAAAAAGATAGAAAACAAAAAAGTTTTTAGTATTTTCTGAAATTTCCCATCCCTGTTTATGGCTTCATAATGTAGAAAATATCACTGATATAATATTTACACTCCCTGAAAAAAAAAACATGTTAAATATCTAGAGGTATTAATTCACTCCACAAAAACAGCAGATGGTGTCCTGAAGGTTTAAAAGACACCGATGGACTTTGTTCTTTGGGTGCAATGTTTTGACAAAGCAAATAAAAACCAGATTGTACTGAGGTCATAAGCGGAGTTGAAATGTAAGGGAATCGTTTGGAGATGTATCTCCATGGTAGAGCTTTTGTCCATGTATGCAAGGACCTCAGTACAGTTCAGAATGCATCACTGAAAACAAAACAAAACAAACAAAACCATCATCAACCACAACAACAAAATTTTTCAAAAGGACAACACACCTCACAAAAATATCTGAATCTAAAAATAAGAGCACAACGTTTTAATGTTTTTATAATACGAATAAAGGAATGGTGTGTTGCTCACAGAAGACCATCCAGAAACCGTGACGAGTAGCCACCGAAAGGCAGAGCTAGCAAATAGCTTCTCATGCCTGGGATACGATTAATCCAAGTCTTGTTTGGTTATTGCGGGGGGGGGGGGGGAGGTTGTTGTTGTTTTCAGTAATGCCAAAATATTCTTGTTTAGATTTGCTTTGAGACGGATGGCTGCTCCGCGCTGCCTGAGGGGCGGGGGCGGCATCTCTGCCGTTTACCTTGGCTGATGAACTGTTCCATGTTTTCCTTGAAAGGTTGCATGTGCTCTTCAGAGGAGACCTGGTACACTTTACCGGCTTCCACCTCACAGGCTGAAACGAAGAGGACAAGACCAGTTTTAGAACGGCGCATTGTCAACACTACGCTAGTCTTTAGAAAGCCTACGAGCCAATGTTGAAAAACCCTTTCGTTGACCCTTTCCAAACCTTTCATCAACAGTTTCCACTGACATGTGTTGTGTACCCATATTGGAAACAGCTTCATGGTTATATGTTATGTGCCCTTTCAGTGAACCATAAAAATACATTCCCACTTATAAATGGGTAGGTTCCACAAGTGACTTGTATCTCAGGATCTGGGTTTCTTCATGAGAATGGTAGGGTTACCAGAGCCTATGTCGCAGCGAAGTTCCGGGGTCAAACCTGGTAAGAGCTTTGAGATGTTATAATAGTGCCCAGTAGATAGTACAGAGAGAGCGAAGCATTTCTACTATTGTAACTATCAAATGACTTCTAACCCAATCTTATCTCTAATTATAGTCAAGATTTCTGAAAAATAAAGCACAGAGGTGCTAACTTTAGCAAGGTAGCCGCTATTTCCAGAGCACTTCCTTGCTTGGCATCAGGAGATTTTTACTGATAATTTAATCAAATCTTGAACATAAGGCAAAGGAAGAGACATTACTACCTTCTAGGACAGCTGAGAAAATTAAGGTGTAAATACAGGCGGGACGTAGGAAGAAAGAACAGACTCGTGCATGAAGTTCTGAGCTGACACTGAAGATTGTTTTCCCTTTCCATTCCACAGCATCACAAATTCCTCAGGACAGACTCTTCTGGAGTTGTGAGTCATCTCTAAGGGAATTTCTGAAGATGTGCCTGTCACTAACGAAAGGAGTGCTCCAACTCAGGGAGGAAGGGATCTAAAGCTGAAAACTGCATCCTTAAATATAAAAATCTATGTTGGCCAGATCTATTCTGGGCTCAGAAAAACTGGTCACTACCCTCTCTCAAGCTTGCTTAGGTTGTTCCTATAAAACCATGTTTCTGTTCTGTGAAGTCTGGTGTGTGTGTGTGTGTGTGTGTGTGTGTGTGCGTGTGTGGCATGTTAGTGGGGTATGTGTGTGGAGTATATGTGTGTGGTGTGTATATGTATATGTGTGTGGTGTGGGGTGTGTGGGGTGTATGTGTATATGTGGTGTGTGGATATACGTATGAATGTGTGGTGTGTATGTATGTATGTGCATGTGTATGGTATGTGTGAGTGGTGTGTGTGGTGTATGTGGGGGGTGTGTGTGTATGTGTGAGTAACATGTGGGTACCTCATTGTCACCAACCTACTTGGTGAGGAGAATGGGTCGGAGAAGGAGAGAGATTGCAGTCATCTGCCTTGGATTATATCATTGATGAGAGCTCAATGAAGCCAGCTACATTTTTCGTTTGTAATTTATTTGTTCGGTTGTGCTGAGACTTGAACCCAGGGTCTTGGATGAGCTAGGCAAGTCATGTACCAAGCTAGGTCCCCAGGCTTCTTTTGACTGTTTTGACAAGAGGTCTCACTTGCTCGTGTTGGTCTTGAACTCACTCTGTAGCCCATGCAGACTTTAAACTTAAGATCCTTTAGTTGCTAGAATAGCTGAGATACTAGGCCAATGCCACCAGACTCAGCTTCCTGTCTTTTAAAAAATGTCTGCACATAATGCTAAACACTTGATCATAGCATACTTTCAAGAATTTTCTAAAACAAGGCATAAATTAGATCCTAAATAGGAAGGCAACATATGCCATTGCTTATAGAAAATAAAGCCCAATTTATTAGTGCCCCCTTTCAATATTTTAGTCAATTATTTCCAGCAGGGTCAAATGAAATATGCTATGCTACAGCTAAAAATAGAATGGGAGCCAACATTTGAAAGAAGCATCCCAAATGCCTTGTGTGTTAACTGCATTACGCTTATTCTTATCTGTGGTGAGTGTTAAAATATGTACGAAAACAGTCGATATATGCAAATTTATAGACCCTAATACATGGTGTGTGTTACCAGTGCCTCACATTGATTTAGTTGTGTATCTTTACCTCAGATTATAGTTCCTAGTCTCTAAGAAGGGTCCTCTTCATCTGTGTGCACAGTGCTTGAGGTACAGAGGAACCAGAGCTTTACACAAAAGAAAGTGCTATCTACCATACCCACGGTGATGAATTTCTTTAGTCTGTCACACTCTACATTGGTAGATGGGACAACACTACAAAGGATCCCAAAGCCCAAATTCTAGCTCTCAAACTTCTTTACTATGAGATAAAATGTATTCTATTATTTGTGTCTAGTTTACCAAGAAGGGAAGATCTGCTGTTAAAACATATTGTGGATTAGAGTTTAAAAATATGCACACGTGTCCTGTTTTTTTATAAACATTCTAACACATAACGCAGATAAAAATAAGTTTAATGCAGTTAGTACATAAGACATTGAGACATTTCTTTAAAATTCTGGCCCCAATTCTATTCTTAGCCATAATATGCCATATTTCACAACATATCATTCTGGCTAGTACTTATCATTTTAAAGATTGGTATGTGACTATGCAATTAAAAAAAACAACACAAAACACTGCAATATAAACTTGAAGGGTCATTTAGAAACATTATTAAAATCAGAACAAAGATAGAGTTCTCGGAAAACTTAATTATAGTCAAATCCAAATATTAAAAAACATTTGTCAGGAGGCTGTTGGCATAACTGAGTCATTCCAATTGTGTTAACTTTTGTTTAATTTAAAGACTTTTCTGAGCCAAAGAGATTTTTGTGTGATGTTAAAGGACTGATATTGGGAAGTATGCATTAGGCTTCCCAACAAAGAAAAATACAGCCAGAGGGAAGGAGGAACAAAACCCTCAGATATTCCATTTTAAAACCGACTCCAACACATCTCGTTCTTGTACAGAGCAGCATGCTGTGAGGAAGGGGAAACACCACTTCATCACTGTCAGATTAACCTTCAGCATCACACAGCTTTCTCCAAGGCAGACTTACATCACGAGAAGTTGGTTACTTTCTGAGAGAGTTGGAGTATTCCAGCCATGATTTACTCAAGTCTCCAAGTTCAATCAATGTTAATTACAGCCTAAAATTACTGTTTTTATGTTAGCCTAGAGAAAGTTTCATTAGCATCTACAACATAGACACAGGAGGACAAACATGCTGATTAGATGAGAAACTCTAACCTTTCAGAACTAAATTGGGCCCTCTCTCCACAGAAGAGCCTAGTCCATACAACATTGCAGATTCAGGATACACACACAAACACACACACACACACACACACACACACACACTCTATCACCTATCTATCTATATCAATCAATCATCTATCTGTCATCTATCCATCTTTATCAATTATCTATTTATCTGTCATCTGTCTCTATCATCTATCTACCTATGTCTTTGTGTGTATATATATATAGAGAGAGGGGGGAGAGGGAGAGGGAACAGAGAGAGAGAACACAAACTCTACTTCCAGAGCCCTGAGGGTAGTGAGATGTACACTACTTCCTTTCTGCCAGGACAAGAACAAAAACTTTTTAAAATATATATCATACACAAAGAGAGGAAGGCATAGATTTAAGAAATATTTAAGGGTTAAAATCAGCCGAGATAGGTCATGGATTATTGTGCAAATATTATAAAAAGAAACAAACATTAGAGTTTAGAGCACTAGGGAGACTCTCTGCAATCCACCAGCAAGAGTTATATTCAAGTCATTTTGAAAATGATTAAAGACATCTAAAAGGCTCACACAGTGACTGCTGTGTGTGCAGGAATAAAGTAGACAGGGAAAGGATGTCAGTGCCATCTAAAGTTTGGGTGTTATGGAACAGTCATATAGGTAGAGTGGCTTTCAGAGGGAAGAACGTGAACATGAATTTGTTGAGCTTTGGATGGTAGGAGATCATGTACTTGCAGTCTTCTGTCAGGCATGATGCAGTGTTTTGAATGTGAAACATGTCCCCTGGGTTCAAGTGTTTGAGCACTTGTCTCCAGATGATAGTGCTCTTTGAGACGCTCCTAGAGCTTTAAGGAGGAAGAGCACTCCGGGAGGAAATAGTGGTAAGAACTGAGGATTCATAGCGTGGCTCTACTTCCTGTTTGCTTCCTACCTGGCTGTAGACACGCTGTGACCTACTGTGGGCCAAGAAACACCTTCCATCAATATGTTTCCTGCCAAGTATCCCCTTACAACAAGACAAGTGATGCACATTGGTGGTCAAGGGTGTGGACTGGCGTGATGACAGATCAGAAGGGCAAAGTCCTCTACAGCTATACAGTAAGAGGAGGCCAGCTTGGGATACCTGAGACCCTGCCTCAAAACAAACAAACAAACAAACAAACAAACAAACAAATGATAGACAGATAAAAGTAAGCCAAATCATGTCCCACTAACATATTTAATTTTTTGTGTTTTCATGAATCAGTTAAAATTTTATATTAAAAATACAAATTATGAAATGATGATTTTTAAAAAGTATAAAAGCTAAAAAGAGAAAGAAAAAATGTACCATCAGCACTTACTAATAAGAATATTTAAAGGACTTCTTTTTTTTAATTTCAAAATCATACATTTATTAATATATCATACTTTGAGAGTTTTACCTCTTAACAAATAATCATCAAATCTAACCTTAAACTATTTTGTGCAAGATGGTCTGTAGCACAGATTTGCACTTAAGTCACAGAATAACTGAAAAGTCTCAAATGTCATCATCAGGGATGATCAAAGTTGATCCCTGACTGTTCTATTTTCTTATATTACAAAATCACAAGGTGATACTTCTTTGTCTTCTAGGTTACAATATATCTGCAGATACATTTGCTCTTTTCTCTTTCTTTGTTCTTCTGTACATACTGTATTTTGCTCAAACAATTGAAATTAATGTATTTGCAATTGCTTTTTAAAAGCATAATTATGGGATGTTTTAGTATAGGATGATTTATATGTCTTCTACCTGGTCTTCATTGAACTTCAGAGTTTATAGTATTAGCAGTTTTGGGAAAATTACAGCCATTACTTTTTTGAACATATTTTCCTAACCTTTATGTCACCATTTTCTCCTTTTGAGACTTAGTTTCACATTCAGTAATTTGCTTTACCTGTTTCCCAATTCATTAATGCTTTGTTCATTAATGCTTTGTTCATTAATTTTCACCATGTTTCATTTTATACTTTGATTTAATGATTATTAATATTAAATAATCTGTTTCTTCAATGTCTAATTCTCTGTCATCCTAGTCACTGCAATTTTGGTTTTAAGAAGCATAAATTAGGTACCTTATGTATGTATGTATGCATATATGTATATTTATAAGTATATGTATTATGTATTGTGTGTGCTTGTCCTGTTTACTCTTTGCTGTTTTTCTGAGCATTTGAAACATATTTTTAAATGCAACCTTAAAATACTTCCATGCAAATTTAAAAAAATACAAATTAATGAGGGCTACTACATATAATGCTGTTAAAAAAATCATCCCTCTTGCCTGATGCGCCTAAAACAAAAAGGGGGAACTGTAGAGAGCTGCGGAATGCTATGCCTTAAAGATGGAGCTGGTTTCCGCCTTCCACCTTCCCGATGGTGAGTGCTCTCTGTCACGAACAACTCCACATTTGGCTAAGGCCGAGGATCTGGCTTGCTTCCATGTATGTGGACCTATCTGCATTGCCCCCGTGGCACGCCTGGGTTGGCTACCCAGAGGCTATTTAAGCTGTGGGCTGGCTTTCCCCGGGGTCCGAGGATTGTTCAATGTTCCTGAATAAACTGCATTGAAAAAAAAAAAATCATCCCTCTAACAGAATTCCTTTTGTCACACCATCCCCCACCACTTTATACATAACTGATTTTGCTTTCCTTCCATGGACAAAGGCAACCCGTTTTAGGGTTGCACCTAAAAGGAATATACTGTGTATGACTTTCTAATGGATAGTTCACTTCCCATGCTTCAGGTTCATCAACTATAGTACATGAAAAATAAGTGACCATCTCCCTAGGGTTGCTATGAGGGCTAAATAAGTGAATACATGTAAAATACTTAGAACTATGCCCATAACAAAGCTCTGTGTCAGTTTACCTGTCACTGTTTCTGTGTGATATTCCCAGAGGCAGCAATAGCCAGAAAACAATCTAACTCAGGGTCCTAGAGCTTGGCTGTGGACAATGGGCATACACACTGCATCTTTCACTGACTATTTTCCTAACATTGACTAGGTATGTGAACTCTTGTGTTACAATGTCTTATAAAAATGGTAAAACTAATAGTGCCTAATTCACAGGGCTTTGGATATTCAAATTTTGATGCAGGTAAAGCACACAGTGCAGTAAGAATGTAAGTGTGATCTAGTTATTGCTATCACACAGTTGACAATACTATGCGAGATCATTTGTTTGTGAATAACATACAATTTGGAAACTGAGTGTTCATCTCTAAATCTCATTAAACATTGAAGACAATGTTTCAGATTATGACCAAAAAAGATGTCTATGTAGAGAAAACAGATAACCTAGAACCAATGTGTGTGTGTATGTGTTCATGTGTGAGTGTGTGTTTGAGTGACTTTATGTCTGTGTATGTGTGTGTATGTAGGTATGTGTGTACATGCACTTGTGTGTGTGGTGTGTTTGCACGTGTGTTGAGTAAATGACACTGGCTGGATTGAGGTTCCATTGTGAGGTGTGCCTCAAGGATCATGGAAAGATTGGTTTTTACTTTAATACTATCTTACTTAGCTGAAAGAGTCTTAGTGTTAACTACACACACACATATATATATATATATGCACATATATAACTTTTCATATGTTTTAAAATCTTTAAATTGTTTTCTTTTTTCTGTTTTTAATTTAATTTTTTTAACTTTTATTAATTACACTTTATTCACTTTGTATCCCCCCATAAGCCCCTCACTCCTCCCCTCCCGATCCTACCCTTCCCGCCCACCTTTCTGCATGCATGCCCCTCCCCACGTCCACTGATTGAGGAAGTCTTCCTCTCCTTCTTTCTGATCTTAGTCTATCAGGTTCTCATCAGAAGTGGCTGCCATGAATAGTCCTTGGTTGGAGTATGAGTCTCTGGGAAGTTCCCTGTGTTCAAATTTTCTTTTTCTGTTGCTCTCCTTGTGGAGTTCCTGCCCTCTCCAGCTCTTACTATTTCCCACTTCTTACATAAAATTCCATTCACTGTACCCGTCAGTTGGCCATCAGGCTCAGCATCTGCTTTCACAGTCTGCATGGCAGAGTCTCTCAGAGGCCATCTGTGGCAGGTTCCGAGGTTGTTTCCTGTTTTCTTCTGGCTTTCAGAGGCCCTCTGTAGCAGGTTCCTAGGTTGTTTCCTGTTTTCTTTTTCTTCTGATATCCATCCTCTTTGCGTTTCAGGATAGGGATTGAACATTTTAGTTAGGGTCCTCTCTTTTGCTTAGTATGTTTAGATGTACAGATTTTAGTGGGTTTATTCTATGTTGTATGTCTATATGAGTGAGTATATACCGTGTGTGTCTTTTTGTTTCTGGGACAACTCACTCAGGATGATCCTTTCCAGGTCCCACCATTTACCTGCAAATTTCATGATTTCCTTATTTTTCATTGCTGAGTAATATTCCATTGTATAGATGTACCACAGTTTCTGCATCCATTCTTCAGTTGAGGGGCATCTGGGTTGTTTCCAGCTTCTGGCTATTACAAATAAAGCTGCTAAAAACATGGTTGAGCAAATGTCCTTTTTGTGTACTTGAGCCTCTTTTGGGTATATGCCTAGGAGTGGTATGGTGGGATCTTGAGGAAGCGCTACTCCTAGTTGTCTGAGAAAGTGCCAGATTGATTTCCAGAGTGGTTGTACAAGTTTACACTCCCACCAGCAGTGGAGAAGGGTTCCCCTTTCTCCACAACCTCTCCAGCATGTGTTGTAACTTGAGTTTTTCATCTTGGCCATTCTGATGGGTGTAAGGTAAAATCTCAGGGTTGTTTTGATTTGCATTTCCCTAATGGCTAATGAGGTTGAGCATTTCTTTAAGTGCTTCTCTGCCATTTGATATTCCTCTACCAAGAATTCTCTGTTTAGCTCTGTTCCCCAATTTTTAAGTGGATTACTTGTTTTGCTGCATTTCAGCTACTTTAGTTTTTTATATATACTGGATATGAGTCCTCTGTCAGATAAAGGGTTGGTGATGATTCTTTCCCAATCTGTAGGCAGCCGCTTTGTTTTGATGACTGTGTCCTTTGCTTTGCAGAAGCTTTTCATTTTCATGAGGTCCCATTTATTGATTGTTGCTCTTAGAGCCTGTGCTGTTGGTGTTCTGTTCAGGAAGTTTTCTCCTCTACCAATGAGTTCTAGGGTATTCCCCACTTTTTTTTCTAGCCGATTTAATGTGTCTGGTTTTATGTTGAGGTCTTTGATCCACTTGGACTTCAGTTTTGTAAAGGGTGATAAGTATGGATCTATTTCCTTTTTCTACATGTAGACATCCAGTTGGACCAGCACCATTTGTTGAAGATGCTATCTTTTTTCCATTGTATGGTTTTGGCATCTTTGTCAAAAATCAGGTATCCATAAGTGTGTGGGTTTATTTCTGGGTCTTCTGTTCAGTTCCATTGATACACCATTCTGTTTCTAATGCCAGTACCATGCAGTTTTTATAACTGTTGCTCTACAGTACAGCTTGAGATCAGGGATGGAGACACCTCCAGAAGATCTTTTAATGTAGAGGATTGTTTTAGCAATTCTGGGTTTCTTGTTATTCCATATGAAGTTGAGAATTTTTCTTTCAAGGTCTGTAAAGAATTGTGTTGGCAATATGATGAGAATTGCATTAAATCTGTAGATTGCTTTTGGTAAGATGGCCATTTTTACTGTGTTAATCCTGCCAAGCCATGAGCATGGGAGATCTTTCCATTTTCTCATATCTTCTTCTTTCTTCAGAGACTTGAAAATTTTTTCATACAAGTCTTTGACTTGCTTGGTTAGGGTTACACCAAGGTACTTTATGTCATTTGTGGCTATTGTGAAGGCTGTTGTTTCTCTAATTTCTTTCTCAGCCCTTTTGTCTTTTGTATACAGGAGGGCTACTGATTTTTTTGAGTTAATTTTGTATCCAGCCACTTTGCTGAAGGTGTTTATCTGCTGCAGGAGTTCCCTGGTAGGTTTTTGGGGTCACTCATGTATACTATCATATCATCTGCAAATAGTGATAATTTAACTTCTTCCTTTCCCATGTGTATCCCCTTGATCTCCTTCAACTGTCTTATTGCTCTAGCAAGGACTTCCAGCACTATGTTGAAGAGGTATGGGGAGAGTGGGCAACCTTGTCTTGTCCCTGATTTCAGTGGGATTGCTTTAAGTTTCTCTCCATTCAGTTTGATGTTGGCTATAGGCTTGCTGTATATCGCCTTTACTATGTTTAGATATGTGCCTTGTATCCCTGATCTCTCCAATACTTTAAACATGAATGGGTGTTGGATTTTGTCAAAGGCTTTTTCAGCATCTAGGGAGATTATCATGTGGTTTTTTTCTTTCAGTTTGTTAATATGGTGGATCACATTGATGGATTTCCATATATTGAAACACCCCTGCATACCTGGGATGAAGCCTACTTGGTCATAGTGGATAATATCTTTGATGTGTTCTTGTATTCAGTTTGCGAGTATTTTGTTAAGTATTATTGCATCAATGTTCATAAGGGAGATTGGCCTGAAATTCTCTTTCTTTGTTGAGTCTTTGTGAGGTTTAGGTACCAAGGTGACTGTGGCTTCATAGAATGAGTTTGGTAATGTTCCTTCTGTTTCTATTTTGTGGAATAGTTTGAAGAGAATTGGAGTTAGCTCTTCTTTGAAGGTCTGGTAGAATTCTGGGCTGAAGCCATCTGGTCCTGGGCTTTTTTTGGATGGGAGACTTTTGATGACTGCTTCTATTTCTTTGGGGGATATAGGACTATTTAATTGATTTACCAGTTCCTGATTCAGCTTTGGTAAGTCAAATCGATCAAGAAAATTCTCCATTTCGTTTAGATTTTCAAATTTTGTGGCATATAGACTTTTGAAGTAAGTCCTAATGATTGTTTGGATTTCCTCAGTGTCTGTAGTTATGTCCCCCTTTTCATTTCTGATTTTGTTGATTTGGGTGGTGTCTCTCTGCCTTTTAGTTAGCTTGGCTCAGGGTTTCTCGATCTTGTTGATTTTCTCAAAGAACCAGCTCTTGGTTTCATTGATTCTTTGAATTGTTTTATTTGTTTCTAATTGATTGATTTCAGCCCTGAGTTTGATTATTTCCAGCCCCGCCTACTCCTTTTTGATGTGTCTGCTTCTTCTTTTTCTAGCGTTTTTAAGTGGACCATTAAGTTGCTTGAATGAGCTGTCTCGAATTTCTTCTTGAAGGCACTTAGTGCTATGAACTTTCCTCTCAGCACTGCTTTCATTGTATCCCACAACTTTAGGTATGTTGTGTCTTCATTTTCATTGAGTTCTAGGAAGACTTTAATTTCTTTCTTTATTTCTTCCCTGACCCAGCTGTCATTTAGTAACAAGTTGTTCAGTTTCCATGTGTGTGTAGGCTTTTTGCTATTTCTGTTGTTGTTGAAGTCCAACTTTATTCCATGGTGATCAGACAAGATACAAGGGATTATTTCAATCTTCTTGTATCTGTTGAGGCTTGCTTTGTGACCAACTATATGGTCTATTTTGGAGAAGGTTCCATGAGGTGCTGAGAAGGTAAATTCTTTTGTGTTTGGGTGTAAGGTTCTGTAAATGTCTGTGAGGTCCATTTGATTCATGATATCTGTCAGAGATATTGTTTCTTTGTTTAATTTCTGTTTTGTTGATCTGTCCTTTGTTGAGAGTGGGGTGTTGAAGTCTCCCACTATTAGTGTGTGGGGATCTATGTGTGGTTTAAGTTTTATCAATGTTTCTTTTACAAATGTGGGTGCTCTTGTATTTGGGGCATAGATGTTCAGGATTGTGATGTCTTCCTGGTGGAACTGTCCCTTGATGAGTATGAAGTGTCCTTCCCCATCTGTTTTTAATTAATTTTGGTTGAAAGTCTATTTTATCAGATATTAGAATGGCTACTCCTGCTTGTTTCTTGGGTCTGTTTGCTTGGAAAGTCGTTTTCCAACCTTTTACCCTCATGTAATGTCTATCTTTGTGCCTTAGGTGTGTTTCGTGTATGAAACAGATTTCTGGGTTTTGTTTATGTATGTTAATCTGTGTCTTTTTACTGGAGAGTTGAGTCCATTGATGTTGAGAGAGATTAATGACCAGTGGCTGTTAGATCCTTTGATTTTGATGTTGGCTGTGGTCATAAGGTTGTGTGCTTGGTTGCTTTTTGTTTTACTGTAGTAAGGTTAATTATTTCCTGTGTTTTCTTGACAGAAGCTAATTTTCTTGGGTTGTATTTTCCCTTCCAGTGTCTTCTGTAATGCTGGACTTGTATGTAGGTATTGTTGAAATTTGTTTTTGTCATTGAATATCTTGTTTTCTCCCTCTATGAGGACTGAGAGTTTTATAGGGTATAGTAGCCTGGGCTGACATCTGTGTTCTCTTAGGGTCTGCATGATATCCGTCCAGGCCCTTCTGGCTTTCATAGTCTCTGTTGAAAAGTCAGGTATGATTCTAATGGGTTTTCCATTATATGTTACTTGGCCTTTTTCCCTTGCAGCTTTTAGTATCTTTTCTTTGTTCTGTATACTTACTGTTTTGATTATTATGTGGCAGGAGGATTTTCTTTTCTGGTCAAATTTGATGGGTGTTCTGTAGGCCTCATGTAATCTTATTGGCTTCTCCTTTAACTTGGGGAAATTTTCTTCAATGATTTTGTTGAAAATATTTTCTGGGCCTTGGAGAAGGGAGTCTTCTTTTTCCTCTATACCTATTATTCTTAGGTTTTGTCTTTTCATATTGTCTTGTATTTCTTTGACGGTGTGTGTCAAGAAGTTTTTGGATTTAACATTTTCTTTGACTGATACATCGATTTCTTCCATTGTATCTTCTACACCTGAGATTCTTTCTTCCATCTCCTGTAGTCTGTTGGTTATGCTTACCTCTGTAGTTCCTGTTTTCTTCCCTAAATTCTTCGTCTCCATTATTTCCTCCATTTGTGTTTTCTTTAATTTTTCCAGTTCTATCTTCAGGTCTTGATTTGTTTTGTTTACTTCCTTAACCTGTCTGATTGTATTTTCCTCTTTTTCTTTTAGTTCCTTCAACTCTGTTTCTTTTACTTCTTTCAGTGATTTAATTATTTCTTCTCTGAAGGCTGCAAACTGTTTGGCTGCATCTTCCCATATTTCTTCACTGATGGCCATAATCTGCTCATCTTTAACTTCCTCCATTTCTTTACGGATAGCCATGATCTGTTTGTTTTTTATCTTCCTCTAATTCTTTACGTATTTTATTTGTTTCCTCTATTATCCTCTTCATCAGCATAGATATAAGGTCATCTTCTTGATTTTCTATTGTGCTGCGTTGTCCAGGGCTGTTCGCCCCTGGATGGCAGGGTTCTGGAGATGCCATATTGCTCTGTCTTTTGTTGGTTGAGCTTTTACGCTGACCTCTACCCACCGGGCTGTTTTAGGTGTTGGCTGTTAGTTTCTGTGCTTCCTGGAGTCCTGAGGTAGGGAGAATACCCTTGGCCGGAAGATGATTTTTCCTGAAGGAGTCCTCCTCTGCTTTTTGGTTATGGTCACTGTATGGCCAGTGTTTCTCAGGAATTGCCACTGCTCACCTCAGGTGTTTAGCCCTGAGTAGTAGCTGTGGTCTTTGTTAGGCAGGGGCGGCTCTCCTCTTACCCATAGAAGTTCTCAAGACAGCTGCCCCACTGCTGGGTTTCTCGTTATAAATTTAGTGAGCTGCTGCTGTTGTTACAGTTTTCCAGGTACAGTCCTCTTGAAGAACCTGCTGATTCCCTAGCTTTGGGGTTTTCTTCCAACAGGGAAACTCAGTCTGTTATCCTGGGGCACACAGTTCTGTCCTGGAAAATGAGAGGAGCGCCCAGCAAGTCTCTGGGCCAGAGGCTAAGTGCTCCGCTCTGGGCCTAGAGAATGTGCACCTAGGTTGAGTTGGCACCTGGGGGTGCTGCTCTGGTCTGGAGGCTGGGTGCCTCAGTCTGGACCAGAAGCTGTGTGTCCCTCTCTGGGATTTCGGCTGTAGGCACTGCTCTGGTCCGGATGCTGTGGGTGCAGCCCTCTTGAAGGACCAGGAGTTCCCACAGTTTTGTCAGTCTAGGTAGGGGTATCTGGTTGATCCTTGGCACAGTATCTGAGGGCTGCTGTAATGGCTCTCTGACTTTTGTAGGTCTGAGGATACAGCTGTGTGCCCCAGTGCCCTAGGGGTACTCAATAATGGCAGCTGAGCACAGCGCTCCTGCCTGCAGTAGAAGGCTAGAGCCTAGAGTCTGTGTGAATCCAGAGAGTCTTTTGGTGCTGGGTGTCCTGAGCATTAGACCTGATGATCCCCCCGCTGGGGGTTTCCTCCTGCCAGGGACACTCAGTCTTTGCTTTGTGTACCGCCGTTCTGTCTGGGGTGGCGGCGAGTAGAGCCCATAGGCACAGGCGCCTGCCCATGGCTCTGCCTTTCTGGCCGTTGGGAGCCTGGACGTCTGCCTAAACTGGGTAATTTTCCCGAGACCTTTTTGGGGTGGTGGTATCAGCTGAGTGCTCTGATATCAGACCAGCCATCTCCCTCCCTGTGGGTTTGCACCCAACGGTGAAACTGAGTCTCTGGTGCCGTGGGGCCCACAGTTCTATCTGAGGAGGCGAATCAGGTGTGCAGGCAGGCCGGGCTCAGTGCAGGTGCCTAGGTCCCCAGCTCTGGCTCCAGGCTGGCTCCTGGGGCACCCTCGGAACCTGAGTCTTTCCCAGGGAATATCTGGGTGACCTAAGGTCGGTCCCAATCATTTCCTGCTCCGTGCAGTTATCTCTCGACTGGAAAATCCAGTTTGTGATGTTGTGGGCCCACAGTTCCATCTGGGACAGTGACCAGATCACACTGATGTGTAGCTCTGGGCTGGCAACCAAGCGCCTGGCAGAACCAGGGTCTCTTCCTCGGTTTAGCGGGGTAAGTTAAAGCTGATTGAATCCCCCACTGTGGGGTATCCTCTCACCTGAGAAATACAATCACTTGTGTTTTATGGCCACTTCTTGCTGGTCACTGTGCCAATCCTGCTGTGCTGCTGTTCAGAATGAGAGTCCTCCCGGCGCCACCATCTTGCCCCGCCTAAATTGTTTTCTTTTTATACATGAATACATTTTACTTTGATTCATTCCACCCCTTACTACCATTCTCCAACTTCTCCGAGGTTCCCTTCTCAAAGCTTAGGGGGCATCATGTGCTGGAGGAAGGTTTTATGTACTGTGTATTCAGATGCTGATTTCTGTACCCAGAGATCTGGGTAGCAGTAGTCTTGATGAGGCCTGTTTCAATGTTGTGTCAAAATTGTTCTCCATAGCCTCTGATTAGTTAATAGAGAGGTGAGCAGCCAATACTGGGGCAGGAGAATTAGGGCAGCACTTCCAATCCCAGGGAGGGGGGTCTTGGGTGGAGCAGAGAGAGAGAAGAGAAGATGGCCATGAGGATGTCACCATGAGGACAAAGATGGAGCAGGAACAACCAGGGCAAAACTGGGATGGCAGGTAAAGGGGCATGTGGCTGGAAAGTAGACCAGGACAGCAGAATCAAGTTAGAATAGTTGAGTATGAGCCCAGCTTTACTGCTTGAAGTTTTTAAATAAATATAATATGTTGCCAGGTCATTATTCAGGAGCTAGAATGGTCATACAAAAACCCCAATTTACAGTCATTTCTTAAGAGTGGGTGGAAAGTGTGTGAGAACCAGAAGTCAGACTGGACTGCTATTAAGCAGTCTCTACCAGATATGAAATATAGCCATATCCAGGAACTCTCAACAGCTGTGTTGGCCTACAAAACACCTGTACAAGACCAGTCTAGTCAAAATAACAGCATGCATGGGAAAAGGGTCTCAGAAAGCCTAATTTCTAAATGTTTGAATTTTGTTTGTTTTAGCTAATGTGTAACCCTAGTTGGCCTGCAACATATTATGTAGTTCAGATTAGTTTCAAATCTGTAGTAAAACCTTGAGGAGATAAGAAGGCTGAATAGTATTAATTATCATATAGCCTTGAAAAATTATTCATAATCTCCACTCTTCCAAGTAAGTGCAAATACTTAATTCTCAAAACTGGTCACAGAAGGATATTATCTCATTACCTAAAATGACAGACAAGGTACTTTATGCTAGAATAATAAAAAGTATTATTATTACAAACTAATCTGCTTATTATAGCTTACCCCTGCATTTAAGAATCTTTAAATATTACCTTATACTATTAGTGTGATGCTATAATAATTAACCATAACATTCTAAATGATTTCAAAGATTGAACAAGGGCAGGATACAACTCAATGGTAGAACATTTACCCAGGAAGTTCAAAGACTTGGGTACCCAAGTATCACCAAAAACCTAACCAAACCAAACCAAACCAAAACAAAACAAAAAACCCCAAATTTTTAAAAAGTTACACACATATTTAGGTTTTTAAAAAATAGTATAGGATTAAATTTTGTGAATAAAATGGTATATTTCCTCACCTGGAGTCTAAAAGTAGTTCTAAAAAACTTCAAACACCCTTCAACATGTTATAAATAACTGCATGAATTTATTCAAGGAAAATCAAAGCCTGTGACATTTTCTAAGGGGCTGTCACCATTTCAGGACTAGGCACAATGTTCGCCAATGGCACAGATGCCTTACACTGATGCTTAGTTTTATTTATTAATTGGGAGAGGGTCTCACTGTATCTGGTACTGGGTATTACAGACCAGGCTGGCCTCAGACTCACAGAGATCTGCCTAACTGTGCCTGCCACATGCTAAAGGCATGTGCCATCATGGCAGGCTCTCCTGGATCTTAAGATGGTTTACTGGCCAGGTGCCTAGCACCATTTGAGGCATCCTTAAGTACTGGTTTGTATTGTAATCCATTGTGTTTATGATTGCCTTAAAGATGGCAGCAGTTCATCGAGCAGCTTCGGAGCGGTACCATTCCCTTTCCATTCTTCCTATTGCCCAGCCGTGCTGTGCATTGGTGAGGAAACTGGAGTAAGTACCCACCACAGCCGTTATTCCATCTACATCAAGGAGTCTGGTAAAGTGCCGCAAATGGTGATATTTAATGACATCCAACCACTAAATCAGAAACCACAGTGACTGCGCTTTAGGAACGCTGTCTCACTAGTGGGTTCCATCATAGGATAAAGTTAGTAATGCAAGTAATTCATAATAAGGCAACTTTTCTCCAAGAAGTGAAAGTCTTATGTGTCTGTTATTTTAGATATATAAAATAGTTTGTCTCTGATTTCATACATCAAAATGAAAGACAGACCACCTTCACCCACCTACCCACAGAGAGAGATTTTCTAATTTAGATCATGAATAGGTAATTGACAAAAGATCCATTTAAACCAAAACATTGGGGCTTAAAACTCTGAATAACAAGTTTAAATCGCTCAAGTTCAGAAGATAAATTGAAAATACATTTATAGAAAGATATATAGAAAAGAATGGGGGAGAAACATACACGTAGCCAAAGAGGAGAACCATGAGGAAAGTCACTTTATCTGAAATTCATAGTGCTTTTGCTGGAGCAGGGAGCATCTTATCACTCATTTAAAGGGAGCAGAAGCTACAGAAAGAAACAGAATGAAGTTTAGGGGACATACAGCCTGTAACTTGGGGAAAGTTAAAAGCTATCCCCTAAATTAGTAGTAGCTGTAACAAACTTGGAATCTATGTTACGAGTTCAAAGCATTCTGCTAGGGCATTGGTATTGATTTCTAATGTCTTCACATCTGATAAAAATGTAATTCTATGAGAAATGATTGGGTGCCATTTGTGTATTTTTAGCTAGCATATCTAGGCATCTTCTGATGTTCTGTTAAATCATAAGAACAAAGAAAGGTATTTGTAAAATTGAGAGTGGAGAAACGGCATGCCACAGAGGTCAGGAGGACAGACTCTGGATTTTAACTACCCTTTATTACTTACTACTAAGATACCTAGACACATTCCTGAGTCTTGCTAGCTCTGCTTTACTCATCTACAACATGGAAATACCAACTGTTTTGTCCAAGAGTTTCACAGTATGAGGTAACATGCATAAGATGCACTGCTTTTGGCACTGCCTTAATGCATGCTTTAATCCTATTTTACTTGCAATGATTAGATGTGACACTAACTTCTGTGAATTTCCCTAACACTTTTGTTTTAAATTAATCTTTTCTTAACTCTCCGTTCATGATCCAAACTAGAAAATATCTTTCTCGGGAGATGGTATGTCTTGCATTTTAATGTATAAAATCATAGACAAACTATTTCTATATATCTGCTTAGAACACAGAAATATTTTAAGCGTTCTTGGCAAATTCACTCACTAGTTTGGCTAGTCTGGCTGGCCAAAGAGCCTCAGGAATCCACCTGTGCCTGCCTCACCAGTGCCGGGATTATATGCACATGCCAACAGTCCTGTTTTGTTTTGTTTTTTTCCGGGGGGGGGGGTGTCTGAGGATCAAACTCAGGTTCCCATCTTTGCTTGTTCTAAGTAGCTCATTATGTGATAGTAAAAATGGACTCAGCATAGTACAGTGGCAAAAGACTAAGAAAGGGCAAAGATGTACGAGGACCAACAAGTTCACAACTTGCCATCAGTTATTGCGAGCAAACGAGAGGTGAGAATTGACTAACTGCAGACCTTTCCACTGGCCCGGACACAGCTTAGCATCTCACAGAATTCCTGCTCTCATTGTTTCCTCCTCTGTATTTCAGAAATGGATAGCTTCTCTGGTGAAGCTGTCTAGACGGCTTTTGAGGTGGGAGGTCCATATAAAGGAAAGTCTTTCAGCATTAAAGAAGGACAGTGGGGCTGACGTGACAGATCAGTGGGAAAAGATGCTTGCCACCAAGCCCAATGACCTAAGTTCAATACCCCAAACAGATAATGTGAAGAAGAAAACCAAAGCCTGCAAGTTGTCTTTTGTTTCCCCTGCATGTGACAGCCCATGCAAACCCAGGACTGTGACTGCTGACATACATACACACAGAACCACACACACACAGACACACAGAAACACATAGAAATGCAGAGAGAGAGAGACTCTAAACAAATAAGCAAACACATTAAAAAAAAGATACAGTATGGCTGACCTCTCTCCAAAAGTTATTGCTACTTGAGAGCTATGAAGTCAGGCAGGATCATATTAGAAAAATGAAAACAAGCAACTAAATGAAGATTATTGCTTTGTTGTTGTTGCTGTTATTTTTTTGTGTGTATTATTATTATTATTATTATTTTGGTTTTGCTTCCAAACTACCTTTCTTTATCTGGCCCTTGGACAATGTTGTTAGACTCATGAAAATACCTTTCCTCTGTACCAAATATCTTGGTGATAAGTTTCCACAGTGAAAGGGGGAAATAGATGGAGGAGCATGGAGACAGTTGAAGGCTAGCCTCCTACAGTTGCTCATCTCCACAGTCAGCAAGCGCTTCCAGGGTCTAGTGTGTTTCCACACATCCAAACCAGCATCACTGCATCCACACCCCTAACCCCTACAAGTATCCTGTCAGCCATGGACACAAACTCAGCTCTCAGACCGCCAGTCATATGCATGAGCTGACATTTTCCTGATGATCCCAGGCCCATCTCCCAGGGTCTGCTTCACCCCCCAAAGAACTTAGGGCAGCATCTACAGAACACTCTCTCTCAGGCATGGGTCCAATCCCATGGGTCACTCTCCCTGAAGGTGTCTGCTTTACACAAACTTTAGCTTTTCCAGCGTTCGTTCCCAACTTCCATGGATGATGGCTGCTTCCTAAGTTACTTCATCATTTTTTGGACTGTTTTGACCTTTCAATATGTGTTAACTTCTCCATATTGAATTACTTCTATTAAAGTAGTATGGTTTTGGTTTTTCTTAGTTTACTCTGAAATAGTAAAAGCAATAACCAAAAATAATGGATTATGTTTCCGTAAGACCTCAACAGCTTTCTGACACTGGTAGTTAATTTTATTTTTACTGTTTCCTCATGAAGAGTATACATTTGAATTGTTGAACAGAAAATTGCTTCTCTTTCATATTAATCATTTTTCCTCCAAGAAGGGTATTATATTCTTCTTCTTAAACACAGTTTATTCTTTTAATTACATTTCTTATGTTTCTTGGTTATGTTTACTTTTGAATTTGGCAAGTTATGTAAGTTCTTCAGACAGAACAGAGAAGGCTGAGCAATCACACATTTTAAATTGGCAGAGCCCAGATTACTCAGATTCAATTCTAAATCAAACATATCCCTGGATAGTCGCCGAGTTTTCTTTCTTCTCAAATAATATTAATCCAGTCGTACACATAAAGGAATGCATAGAACACATACATAGAGTAAAAGGAGACTTGATAGGTAAGGGTCAGATAGAAGGGGAGGAGGACCTCCCCTATCAGCAGACTAAGGGAGGGGCATAGGTGGAGAAGAAGGAAGGAGGGTGGGACTGGGAGGAGATGAGGGAGGGGGCTACAGCCAGGATACAAATTGAATAAATTGTAATAAATGATAAATAAATAAAAAATGTTATAAAAACAAAAAAGAATAATTAAACGAATACACATCTATTCAATTTATAACTTAAAAGAAACATAGCTAATACTTTGAAAGAGGCCAATGTATTCCCTAATGACCCATTACCTTAGGCGCAGAGAATTCTTTTGCATATATCCTCCCAGCCTCCTAGCCTTAAAGAATTATATGATTGCTTATATGTTTGAACTTTACAAGCTGAAATCACAGGGTTTTCATTTTTCTTATGCCTTGGTTTTTCTTAAGACTGATAAATGATTTATGTATTAGTAATAAACAAACATGGTTTACGTTTTCTTGTTCAGTGAATGTTCTCTGAAAGAAGATGACGTATTTTGTTTGGCTTCTGTCTTTTTGAAAAGCACCTGCAGGGCTTTGTTGCTCTTTTAGGATATGAACACAGTTTGCTCATACCCAGTGGTATCTCTCTGCAAATGGGATTGCTGACTCGGAGACTTTCTCCTCCTTGGGCTTATTGAGATTTTCCCACAGTTTCTCCACAGATTGCATCACCTAATATTTGTATCCAACCCCCTGGCTACAATTCCTACATTCCTACCTAACAAAGACATTGTACCACAAAGCCATCATTTAGCACAACTGTATCAAAAGAAGTTACTGACAGAAGACATCAAAATAGTTGAGCAAAAGGTATTTCACTGAATAGGAAGCCCGACTCTAATCCCGAGGAGCAGGTAGAGGAATCTTCAGGTACGCAGAAAGAGCCCAACTTGGTGATGTCTTTAAAGGAATGCTAGGATGAGATTCGGGTGTTTTCCAAAAATGTCCAAGCCCTAACATATTGTTTCTCAGCTTCTTTAGAAATAAAAATCAAGTCAGTAGGCAGAAACATAAGAGATAGATGTTTAGATGGGTGACTTTGTGGATGCAACACATTTGTCATTAGCAAATAATCATGTTATTTTTTCAATTTTACCTCATGAAGAGCAATAGCTACTGAATGTTTACCACAGAGTACCATGATGGCTTGTTTACTTGCTTAACCCTTTTTCTCTATCTGATTAAAACAATTGCCTTTAAAAAATCAGTACAGACAAGCTATTTGAAATGTCTTAAAGGAATCTTCAAATTTGACTATGTAAAATAAATCATGGGGCTGGGGAGGATGGTAAGCTGGCTTAGCAGTTACATACACAGGCTGTTCTTCCCGAGAACTGGGGTTTGATTCCCAGCACTCACATGGTGGTTAAAAGCCCCCTGTAACTCCAGTTCCAGGGATTTGATACCCTCCCCTGTCATCCATGAGCACTGGGAATTTGTGTGGTACACAAACATGCATACAGGCAAAATATCTACACACATAAAACAATAAATAAATAAATAATAAACTAAAAGACATTTTAAAAAGAAGTAATTTTAAAGGTTAGATAGATGAAAGTAGATACTGTTTTTAGTATTATAATTTTATCTAAAGTAACCCTCATTTGATAACCATTTGGCTATATAAATATATGTCTATTTACACCCAAACCATTCCTAAAAAAGAGAAGTAACTTCATGTGTACCTGATATGAAAAGCTATATTACTGATGGTTCCTTATTCTTCCAAAAATGAACTTAAATTTTGATTCAAAGATTCCCTTCCTGTGCCTAACTCATATTTTCCATGAAAATAATCCAATTTTTAAAAATAAGAGATTTTTAAAAAATTATCTATTTATTCATCATTTATTACAATTTAACTTTGTATCCCGGCTGTGCTCCCCACCTTCATCTTCTTCCAATCTGACTCTCCCTCCCTCTTCTCCTCCTATGTCCCTCCCCCAGTCCACTGATAGGTCCTCCTCCCCTACTATCTGACCCTAGCCTATCAAGTCTCATCAGAACTGGCTGCATTGTCTTCCTCTGTGGCCTGGTAAGGCTGCAGCCCCCCCACTCCTGGGGGGAGGAAGGTGATCAAAGAGCCTGCCACTGAATTCATGTCAGAGACAGCCCCTGTTCCCCTTACTAGGGAACCCACTTGGAGACTGAGCCTATGGGCTACATCTGAGCAGGGGTTTTAGAGCCTCTCTATGCATGATCCTTGGTTGGGGTATCAGTCTCTGCAGCGCTCCCAGGGTCAAGTGTTTTTTTGTTTTGTTTTGTTTTGTTTGGCTCTGTTGGTCTTCTTTTGGAGCTCCTGTGCCCTCCAGGTCAAATTCCATGCCCTCTGCCCAAAGTTTTGTTTTTTTTAAATCCTCAAAATTTGATGGATTTTACAAAACAAAACAAAAACAGTGACATTGTTTCATGAACTGCTTTCCTTGTAATCTCGGAGGTGAGTCGGACTGGTACCCCTAACACAGTACCAAGCCGGCATTTCTCAAAATGTGCTCAGACGTGTTCCACTGACCATAGAAGCCACCACTCATTCTGTGAAAAACAGCGCTCTGTCGTAACGTAAACCGAAGAACTACTGCAAATCCCTCTGCTGTAAAATAATGTGAATTCCTTTCACAATTAACTTAACCTTGCAGTTTTGTTTTTTAACTTGGTCATGAACCCCCCTCTGATGGCTTGGCCCCCCTCTGATGGCTTGGACATAATATGCCCACCACCCCCAGAGATGCACACATTAGAGATTTGGCTTCCAGCCAGCACTATCATGAGGGCACTGGCCTCAGCAATGTTTTCATATACTGATGAGCTCATGGCTGCATGGGCTACTGACAGGTGAACGATCCTTGGAGAAAGCAGGTCACTGGGTGCATGTTTTGGAGTGTGTATCCTGTCGCTAGACTCGTCTTCTATGTCTTCTCAGAAGCTCCTTCACATAGGTTCCACTTCTATGACACTAAGTGGCTACAGCCCCCCCAAAAAGAAGGAATTGCTAGGAAAATGTTATAGCTGCTGATCGACGGTGAAGATCTTTTAATACCATTCATCTTTCCTCCATGTAAACCATCACTCTTCATGGCTCTAAATACTTGCTTAACTTCTTGTTGTGTTTATGGATTGCTAAGACTATCCTCCAGAATATGGTTTTCTGTAGCTATTACACTGCTCTAGGAAAGAAACACCAAAGAGGACATAGTGGAGAGAGGCACTGGCTACTTTATCATTCAAGTCCATAACCTAGAGTTTGTGCTGTTAGGCCCTGAGACTTATGAGAATCTACTATATTTCATGGCTACATATACATTTTATACCTATATTAAGTCTGTGTGTTTACGTGTCACTTGTTTGCAATTGTGTGTATAAGTGTACATGTGAACCTCTCTGTGTATGTGCATATGTATGTGTAGGGCACTAGTCTGTTTATGTGTCTGTATGTATACATGTTTGTATATGGACATGGATATGCTTGTGTATGCATGCATCTGAGTGCTCACCTGCAAGTGAGTGTGCGCTTGTATGGAAATGTATATATATATATATATATATATATATATATATATATATATATATATAATGTGTGTCACACATATATTTATAATAATGTCATCCCTCTTGCTTACTAAATCATCTGCAAATGATGAAATCCTAATTTTCAAGAATGAAGTGCTGATGGAAGTAAGAAGTATTTCCCAGCCTCCCCAGAAATGCCCCTGGCAGCACATCACTGTGTGGATAAATTCTCATTAAACAAAGTCATAACTTTTGAATTTCATAAACTCTCTAATTTTTTTTGCAATGCTTTAAGAATTAGTTTTTTTAAACCATCTTTTTAGAAATGCATTCTTTGGAAAGTTTGTACACGTATGCAATGTAGCTTCAACATATCCAATCCTCACATTCCCCAGCCCCTGCAAATCTCTCCAGAATTCCTCATCACATCTCCCCACCAACAACTTAAACATACGGTTCCACGGTTTTCCCCGAGAATGAACTAGTTCTTACACAATTTTTATATTTAGATAAGACCAAGGTATCTTTCTTTGCCTTAATCAAATGTAGAGATGGTGGCAGCCCTGCTAACAGCAGTTACTGTCTTTTGGGGTACTGACTACATCCAGCTAACTTAAAATATGTACCATGTAAATATACAAGAATTCCAAGAAAACTGTTACGCCGATTGAAACTCACATTAATATATCTGTGACCAGAATATAACTGCCATAAATCTGGTGACAGATCAGTACCTTTGGGTACATGTGTCTCCCACTTCACCCCTGGGTTTCTCGAAACTTTTTAACTTTTTTGCAGAGGTGACTAGCTCATCTTTTCATTCGACAACACAATATCAAATGAAAATGCCATGTCATTTTATTTGTTCTCTGCCTAAACTTAAGATAACGCAAAGAGATTGAAACAGATTCTCAATGCTATAACAACAATAAACGGCACAAAGAAAAAAGGGAGAAAAAGGTACGTTGTTTACGAAAGCAAATTCTGGAAGACTACTTGTGTGTAAATGCTAGTAATAAAAGAATTTGAAGATCTTCAGATTGCACTAATCAAAACTATATGATGTAAGGCTTTATGATTCACTATAAAACAGTAAACACGTGTTTTAAAAACATTTAACCACCTATAGGCAATATGCTTTATTTCTACAAGTGTTCAGAAATCACAAAATTCTTGGATAAGTATAGAGAACAGGCAATAAATATTAATCTTTTAACAATGACAGGATTTGTGTCCAGCCATGATATGGAAAATATCCAAAGGTTCTTGGCTACAAAATAAAAATAAGATTTAAACCTGTTCCCAATAAAATGGACTGATACTCAAATAGCTAAGATTTGATTGGATAACTAAATTTCCAACACACACATTTTAAAGCAATGAAGAATAAAAAAATATTGCCAGATTTTTCTTTTTCTGTGTGTTAAAGATCAGCTCAACATCACCTTTGCTGTGAATATACACTGAAAAATACATAGGTCCAAGGTCATATGTTACCTTTCAGGTCTTTCTTTAGTTTTCTGAGATCTTTCTGGAAGTCTTCAAACTTCATCTGTGAGGCCTGAAACAGCTCCTGGGGTTCTGCCAGAGGGAAGACACACTGCTCCTTGCCAGCATCCTAATTAGGGGGTGTAATTTTAAAACAAATCAGTGTGAGAAATGAAAATCATGCAAGAGAAGAAATGGCAGCAACTCCAACAAAAACAAAACAATAACAAAATCAGAAAAATCACTACAGAATCACCTAACAGAGAAGAATAATGGGCTGTGAAGATGACTCATTGGGTGAGTGCTTGCTCTGCCATTATGTACAATATGAGTTCAAAACATCAGTCATGACTGTATGTGCCTGTAACCTCAGCCTTATGGGGACGGAGGTAGAAATAAGATGATCTGATGTCTCACTGACCAGCTAATGAGCCTGCGCAAAATGGCAGGCTTCCTGGAGGGTGAGAAAATCTCTCAATGGAATAAGATGGAGATAAACACCAGGAATGGTGGCACACACCTTTAATCCCAGCTCTTGGGAGGCAGAAACAGGTGGATCTCTGTGAGTTCAAGGCCAGCCTGATCTACAAAGCAAGTCCAGGACTGTTACACAGAGAAGACTTGCCTTGTAAAAAAACAAACAAAAACAAACAAAGGATGGAGAGCACAAAGGAAGGTGCCACTACTTGTATGGTCTCTGCATCTGCAGCTTGTATACACACTCACGTGTGCATCACTCGTGCACATACACACAGGGAGAAGGGAGTCAAAATAGGATGGGAGGTAAAATTGATCTTACCTCATCAAAATTTCGAAGATAATATGAAACAATGTATGACAAAAGGCTTCTGCTGTTGTCCTAGGCAGAAAGATCAAAGTAAGTAACACATATTTAAAAATCATTATGTATTATTAAGTATACACTACAAAGCAAATTGCAGGAAACAGACATATACACTTGGGAGGATTCTGAGTGTTTTATAGTCTATTCTGCCTCAGTCATTGCATCTAAAGGTCTGGATGACATTTTTTTCTCCCAGTGTTCTTATGTACATAGGAAGAGGAGGCCTTACTGTTTAAGGGAAAAGCTCAAATGTAAATAATTTGCTGTTTTTATTCTCAGCCACTGGAAATTTAATTTAATAATTACATCTTGTATTTAATGTATTTATTTTGAGTTTATTTATTTATTTGTTCATTTATTACAATTTATTCACTTTGTATTCTGGCTATCGTCCTCTCCTTGGGATCCTCCCAGTTCCACCCACCCTTCCTATTCTCCCCTTATGCCCTTTACCTAGCCCACAGAGAGGGGAGGACCTCCTCTCCTTCTATCTGAACTTAGCCTATCAGGTCTCATCAGGGCTGGCTGATATGACAGTATACATGAGTGACCCTAAAATTTCTACAAGAGAGCTCCTTCAGCTGATAAACACCTTCAGCAAAGTGGATAGATACAAAATTATTTTGAATTTGTTTAGTAATTCTTTACTTCTAACTTTACGTATGTGTATTACCTGCATGTATGTATGTGCACTACATGTGAGCCTGGTGCCCGTGCCCATGGGAACCAGAAGAGGGTACTAGAGACCCAAGGACAGGAGTTAGGAATAGTTGTGACCCTCCATGTGGATGCTGTGAACAGAACTTGGATCCTCTGAAGAACACCAAGTGGTCTTAACCAATGGGTAATTTCTCCACCCACAGCACTTAGGCTTCAAATATCACCATATCAAAATGAATAAATATTGCTTGCAGTTCCATACAAATGGTCTAGCAGGCACTGCCATAATGAATAGGTTTTGGTTTGATAGAACGTAGTTAGAATTTAGACCAAAGAAATAGAAAAATATTTCAGTTTAGTGGAGACTTTTAAAATGCCAATGTATATTACAGTTAGCTCTATTAACAACTGGGGCTGAAGAATTAATAGTTATATAACTATTGTTAAAACAATGTATATAACATTTGAGAATGTAAAATTATTTTATATCCAATAGTCTTTTTGACACATTTAGAGGCATTACTTTTTAATTAAATTAAGTTGGTTTTTTGTTTCTTTGTTTGTTTTTGCCTTGCTTCAATTCTTCAACAGATCAATTAAGTTTGAGAAAAATCTGAAATGTTTCCTCTGTTAAACTGCAACAGGTTTGACCTAATTTGGTCTCCAAACTTTGGTGATACACTTGGTCTAGAATGGCCGGCTTACATAGTGAACTGCAGCCCAGCTTGCAGCTACTCTAGAAGTAGACAGACTCATAACTGAGCAACTGAGCCTCAGCTAATCACAGCAGATAGACTTCCAACCAATCAGAAGGGGAAAGCTTTCAAATCATGGCAATGTAAGAAAAATGCCAACTGCTTAGATTCAGGGTTTCTGAACGTCACACCCTTTCCTATGTCTCTAAACTTAGTGGAGCGGGACATTTGGAACCATCTTTGGTCTGTAATGTTACCTGGCCCTAGAACTTTCTCTTGTACAAATAAATCTTGTTAAATTTAACTGTCCTAAGAGCTTCTGTTATGGGATCTAGGCAAGAATATTCCTGTATTTACAAAAAGAATAATGCTTCTTAGTAAACACGTCTTATGGGATATAGTAATATGGTCTTTAAAAACTTCCTTTATCAGAGAGGGTTTGCTTATGGCTCACAGAACTTGAAGTCTATTTTCCTAAATTGTCAACCAATGAAACAGTAGTGTATGAATCAGTTAGTGAAACATCTTTTAAAAGCTTGTTTATAGGCATAATGAGAGAAGAAGCTGACTGATCTGAAACTGTAGTCTTTAGTCTATGTTACTGAGGATGAAAAACACATTTGCTTTCTAAAGAAAGTCAGAATTCAAAAGATCTGGCATAGATGAGAGAACAAAAGAATTCTAAATATTAAGTATTTTGCTTCTTGTCTCAGTATTTATTATGGGTTATTGTGATTATTTAAACTAACAAAACATAATTTAATAGAGAAAGGAGTAAGTAATATAAAGCAAAATCATAAACATAATCCATCTTTATAAGCAATTCTAAGCAAATTTGGTTTATCAGAATATATTTTAGATCAACTTTAATAAGCTTAATATTATATGCAAATGTTTGCAAAGGCTTTCTTCATCATCCATTTGGAAAACTGATCTGATTTTTTTTAGCACATATGATTTGTTACATCTGTAAATTAGAAATTTGTTTCTATGAAATGTTTATAATACAAATACAATAGCACTTGAATATACATGCTTATTTGAATTTGAATACCCATTAAAGCCACAAAAATTAACTTCTGTTTATGCACCAAGAGAAAACCAGCTGAGACTCTAATCCCAGCGCTAGGAAAGCTAAAGAAGGACTGCCTGGAGATCAGCCTATGCTACTGCGGCCATGTCTCATAAACAAACAAACAAACAAACAAACACCAAGCCACAAAATGACTGACAAAAAAAAGTGGTTTTCAATTTCAGAAATGCAGTGTCCGGCATTGTGGAGACTTGGAGATTGGTGTTGAGTGATTACAGAAAATGTAGAGAAATAGTCTAGAAATAGTAGCAAATAGTCACAAGCTTGAGTGATTAAAGAGACCAGAAGAAGCAGCAGCCTTGCCATGAGGACACTGACTGCTGCATCTCTCTGATGCAGCATGCTGCATATCTCATGATGATGATGGCTGCCTGCTGCCTCTCTATTATGAAGATGGCTGCATGCTGCCTCTCTCTCATGAGGACGATGGCTGAATTCTCTCAGGATGTCAATTTCACTTTTTAGAATCATTTATTCTGACATGGTACCTAACAGTATGTTCATATTTTCTCCCACTGTGATGTTCTTTCTGTGCAGCAGTTCTCTCTCAGGGAAGCAAGGTTCTTACTTCCTTAAGGTTACCATCTCAGACTTTCATCTGTGAGTCTGATTGTCACCCCTGACCTTCCCTTTCTATTGCCACTCTAACAATCCCCTCAGTATTAGTTCTAAACAATAGCAAACACCAGCAAACACCTCCGAGAGGCAGCGTTAAAAGTAACCAGATCTACAAGCAGACTTAGACACTTCCGTTCACGCTGACAGGAAGAACAGAACAGTGTGAAGGAAAGTGGGATTGTGCTTTCTATCTCATTTATGAGCTACTTTCATTCCTGTTTTTCTTTTTTTCTTCTTTTTTTCTACTCTATACTACCTAGGAAAGAGAAGAGAACAGGCAGAATCTCTAATTCACTGAAAGTGGTTAGTCCTCGCTTTCATACCCCTCCCCCCAAGCCTGTAGCAGGCTTGATACAGGAAGAAATATTTATTAAAAAAAACATTATATTACCTAAATACTCATTCCATATAGGACTCACAGTTCCTTTAGGGAAATTATTACTCTCTTAAAATATAGATGCCCAGATGGTCCACTTTGACCAAGCTCAAAACACAAAGAAACTTTTGCAGCTCACGCTTTAGTCCCAAAACTTTGCAGAGCAGGCAGGAGGATCCAGAATTCCTCACTCAGATAGCAAGTCTGAGGCTATTCCGGGCTGTATAAGACACTTCTTCAAATATTACCTAAGAGTGTGTGTGTGTGTGTGTGTGTGTGTGTGTGTGTGTACGTGTGAAACTTCTGATCTCAGAAAAGACAGGGATAATCATTATACCTTGTTACAAGGCAAACCTATTTATAAACAAGATATCCTCAATTTGGTGCAACCATTAACGACCAAATACTTACGCTGCTTTTGACATCCTTCAGCTTGGGCAGAATGTCGAGCCCAAAGCCATCTGCCTGTCCTCTAGTCTTGTTTCCAGCATTCATGTAGTTACCAAAGGCTAGAACCAAACCCAGGACCTGCATGACCCCTGGTCCATTTTTTAATGTCTGTAAGACAGGAAAACAAAGAATTTCCTCTTATGCACTGTTTTATTTGGATCACCCAAAATCGATACCAAGTTGATCACGTTAAACTGATAGTTTTGAGTGACAGCCAAACTCTCACCTTCCACATTATTATTATACTTTCAAAACAGGGTCTTAAAGTTAGCTTTACTATGGCATGTCACTACCAGGCATCATTATTTTTGTAGAAGCCAAGAGGTGTCATTGTGGTCCACATACAATGAGAATTTCTACAAAATAATATCAGCTCTATTATCTTTAAGTGGTTCTATGTTAGGAACAATACAGATTTCTGGCATAAGTTGTAGAATCCCCAAAGACAGATTGAATCCCAGGGTCAGGCTTGCTTTCTAAACTTCATACTCACCATGCCAGAGCCCTGCCTAACTTCAGGGTTTTTGGGGGGCCACTTCCTCTGAAAGTGTTTCTGGTAGTAGCTTTCCATTCTGCAAGATGGTTACCCCAATCAGAACAAATGCTTATGTGGATTTTTGCTAAACTATTTGAAGTACTAATATTGGTCCTTTCAGCCAAAATTTATTTGTTGCATTCTGAAGAGTATTTATCTTCCACTGAGTGGAATGACTATTCCAAAAATCATTTGTCTGCAATAAATATTAACACTTTACTGAGGGGCCATTTCAAATAAACCCAAGAGGAAATAAATGGCATTCTTTCAGATCACATCCATTTGGAAGTCTGATATCTGAGAGAATGTTGGTTAAGCATTAGAAGCTGAGATCCCAGGAGACTAATACAAACTGGCCAGGCTCTCAATGTAGTCACACTGCCCTGTGATTATATACAAACACATACTTTATTCCTGAAACCTACTCCCAAAACATTCCCTCATATGGGATTGCTATTCATTGAGCGTACAAGTACTAAAAGTAAACAAAAATTAACAAATAATAACATGACTGAATACAATTAAATATCATAATTCACGTTCAGTTCTCTGGTCTGGAACCCACCTCACACAATTTCTGTAGCAATTCCAGTTTGCGCCGGATCGAGCAAATGCTCTCTGAAAACGTTGACTGAAACAGGATGCAGAAGACTCGCTCTGAGAAGTTGGGGATTAGTGACAGCTCATACAGGAACCTAGGAAGACAAGGGCAAGGATGGAGGAAAAGTGTAAGCCACCCAAACTGAGGTGTCTCCTTTGTTACAAACATGCCCTCAGGGCCTGTCGCTTCCCATGAGGAGGTGCCCACCCATAGCCTTAACCATCCTCGCCGTTCTCTTGACCCACTTACTGTTCAGGTTTGTCAAGAGACTTGGCATTTTCCTTGTCTTTGGAGGATCGACTGTGCTTTTCAATTTTTTCCAGTTCATCTGATTGTGCTCTCTGCAAAAACAAAAGCAAAGTGTTTTGTTGTTTTGTTTTGTTTTTCAAAATCTGTTCAAGGCATCCCTTAGATAATAATGATCTTAATACAGAAGAATTCTCTATATTTTAATTTCTTAGAATCTCTTGTGGTAAAACTTAACTGTGGTAAAACGGTTACATGAGCTGTTTTAAAGTGTAAATATGTATAATAAAATCCAGATCAAGCTTAAAACCTCCAGCAATGCTATTGACTATTAGTGCTCTGAAAGATAGTCATTCATTCAAGCATAAAATAGTTTTTTCTTTTTTTGTTAATTTGGCTATTGATATTACTTTCTAGAAAGCCATAATTTTGTTTTAAAGTAACAATTCTACTTCAGATCTCAATCAAGTTAAAGTTGGAACCAATTTGATCTTACATGTTTTTAAAAATATCTAAATATTACAATAATCTTGTGTTGCTTTTGTTATACTTGGAGGAAAGAAGAGTGCAATTAAGCTATTAAAACATGGAACAAAAATAAAAGATTTTTATGCTTTTGTTGAACATGATATTTTGATAGAAAAATAGTTCCAGCCATATTTTGCTTTTGTCTTCCTACCGCTCCTTATAATTGTAAGCTCCAAATGCTGTCATTTTGTTTCTTCATGAAGAGGATCATTTTGATTTTTGATACAAGTGAAAGGCTTACACATTCCACGAAGCACAAACTCATTTCTTCTTAGAGAACATTGGTATCATTTTTACTTCACTCAGACATAATTTTATAGCTCACAAGGATGTGTCCAATGAGCCTAAACTGCATCTTTGGCATGCGCTCCAGAGTTATACATACAGCCATGTGCCAAGTTGAAAGAAGTAACTTAAAAGTATATATATATATATATATATATATATATATATATATGAATGAATATATATATTATAATGAATACATATGACTGAGTAAAGAGGTCCTCAGAGAACATGCAGGCATCATGGATGTGCAGGCAGCTAGTGAGCTGCTCTGTATTAAATACATGGTTATTGAGAAATGAAGGTTTCCAATTGGCAGCATTAATGATCTAACCTCAAAAAGAAGGATCTTCCAAATGGTGGCAGTTCAGCCAAAGAGGGAAGCCGCCACACAAAGGCAGATCTTCCTTTGGGATGGGACGTACCAGAAGAATATGAAAAGAGAGGTAGATCCCGTCCACTGTCGCAGGCGTTTATAAAAGCCACACTCGGCAGAGTCTCAGTTCCTGTGTGAGATTCACACTTCCCCAGCTTATGAGGAGCTTGTACAAGACATTTAAAGGAACAAAGACCGATGATGTAGGGCTAGAGAGATGGCTCGGTGGTTAAGAGTGGCTACTGCTCTTACAGAGGACCCAAGTTTGATTCCAAGCCCCACACCAAACAGTTCAGAACTGCTTATTATTCCAACTCCTACTGCACTTGCATTGACATGAATATGCATTCACATACACACACACACACACACATACACACACACATACACACAATTAAGATGTCTCAAAATAACCTTTTTATTTATTTCTCAACTCTTTAAAAAGTCAGTCCCAGAACAGTTGTCATAATGTCTCTTGAAGCCATCTTATAAAATGTGACAGTACCCATCTTGCTGGCATGAGAGATCAACATAATATCACACAAGAGTATTAAGTCTGTAGATATTGAAAAGGCAAGGGTTGTAAGTGCACAAACTTAGATACAGATTTCCAATTCCATCACCTCTCCATTTGTTAGGACTACATGAAAGCTATCTTCTATTTACAACCCAATGTTCATTCTGTACCTCACCAGAAGGTTATGGTTACCTAACTATGTATATATATACATATATGTTTATACATAGCTTTCATGTTGTTTCTTCAGCAAAACACTGTTTTCTACACATCTTTGCAGAGGACTTATCTGAACACTTGTGTATGTGCATATGTGTGTGTTTGTGTGTTTTTCTGTGTATGTCAGTGTGTATGTCTATGTGTGTGCATGCATGCATTGCGTGACTCTGCGTGTGTGCATGTGATCATGTGAGTATGTGTGTGAATGACTAATTATCTTTAAGCCACGAAAGTTCATCTAAGCCTTTAAAGCAATGCCTTCCAGTCAAATGGTTTCTGTCAATGTCACAGTCACTTCCTAAACCAGGGGTTCACTGTAAATTCCCAAATGTAAAATCCTTCATATGAACTATTATGTAAAGGGGCTTCTTAAACTTTTACCCACAACCCCATTTTGCCTCAGACATTTTATGTTACCCTGAATGTACAGATTTATAAAGTAGATATAAAATTAATTTAGTGGTAATAAATAAGAAAGAAATTTAAAGACACTTTTGTTACTACTTATTTAACATGAAAGCACATTTTCATGCAATGAAATGGATATGCTTGTTTAATCTTACATAAAAGATGAAAAGCTACCAGGCATGGTGGTGTACGCCTTTAATCCCAGCACTTAGGAGGCAGAGGCAGCTGTATCTCCAAGTTCAAGGCCAGCTTGGTTTACAGAGTGAGCTTTAGGACAGCCAGCACTATATAGAAAAACCCTGTCTTGAAGAATGGGGGCGTGGGAAGGTAGAGAGGCAGAGAGAGAGAGAGAGACATAAAATGCTAATAAGCTGGCTGAATATTTGGATCAGTCAGATGCAGAACAACTTGTGCATTTTTCAGATCTGGCGGAAAATTTATAAGCTTCAATGCAGAGAACACTGCTTCACATAAATAATGCAAAATGGCAGAAGTATGTACCAGAGCCATTTCAAAATTTGTCGGAGATTCTTCCCTAATCACAGCTCAAATTTTATTTGTTTTTTTTTTAAGCCAAATCAGCAATTCAAATGATCATTTTTATAATCAAGCATCCTAATACAGTGGATACAAAGATACACTAGTTTGATACATAGTGAAGAAAGATGGAAGGAAAGCTGAACAGCCATTGTTTTCTGTAATTAAACCATTATGTTCCAACAAAGACAGACAGACAGACACACACACACACACACACACACACACACACAAACACACACAGACATACTCAGTTAAAACTCTGTAGTTTATAACATAATATTTCAAACCTGAGCCATTGTGCTTTGGAAATATTTTTTGCAACTGATTCAATGGCAAACTGCACAGACATGTTCAGAACGAAGGCTCATATGTAGTCTTGCAAGGCAACATGGGCAGGGGCCTAAGTACGTTTCAATTTCAAATGAAATTTTGGTTGTTGTGTATTCACACACATGTAACTACAAGCATTCTGTGAACTCATTTGGGATCAGACCATTTTTGCTCTTTTTAGGAAGAAAAAAAGCTGCCTTGGTTTACAGAGACAGCTCAGGGATAGCCTGAGCTTTCACTTTGCCCATGTCACCCACATTCTTTTCTTCTCATATGCATGTCTATGCAGGTGGCCATTCTGGTTTTTCTTTTTTTTTCTATGAAGCTCAGTTAGCGCCCCCTCAGGTAATTTCTCCCCAACCCTCTCATACACACATCTGCACATAGCACCCAGTCCATTCATGGTCATGGTGCTAAATTTTTATACTAGTCCTTGTTTTCATTGACACTGATAAAATTTGTGACCCAGGCTACATTTATAAGGAGTAGTTGTTTGTTTAGCTCTACCTTTGCTGAGTGATGGTCCAAACAGGTATAGTATATATCTGCAGAGGGCCCCATGACAACTGGTGGGAGTATTTTGGAGGAAGACATGTGAAATTAACAAACAAAAGCCAAAGGGGAATTTGGGCTGGGTCTTAAAACTCACTCTGAAAAGCTCAGGGTTCCTAAAAGTTCAGAATCTTCAAGAAATCCATGTTAATTCCTTCTGAAGGCAGCTCCTTCCATGACATAAGGACCTCCCACTAGGCCACAGCTTTTGAAAGTTCCATCCCCTCCTACACTGGCCTCAGTGTCCCACATGAGTCCCTCTGTAAGGGACATTCAAGCTCTATACAAACGGTAGCACAATTAAATGAGCAAAAAATATCTTTCAAAATATATATTGTGAATCTTTGGTGCTGAACTTTAACAGCCAACAGCATCAGTATTCTCAACTGGACAAAGGTTGCCGGAAACAGATGTACCCCTGTAGGGTGCTTTGGGGCTTTCTTGTCCTTCAGAATTGGAGAGCACTTCTGCTCTATTCTTGAGAGAAGGTTTAGCTAGAAGAATCACTAGTCTAAAGTACCTGCAATCTTTTCGCAGCTCAATTGTGTGCTTCTTGAATGGGAGCATTGTAGGTTACAAGGTCCTGTCACAATATCAGAAGATTGGACATGTCCGCCACTGTCAAATGTCAAATACCATTGTACTGTTATTATAAAAATAGATCAAGCAGGAAAGCCTCTTGGTTAGACTGCAGGAATCACTGAATATCCACTGGGAAGACTTTTCCTACACAGTGGGTAACTAAATTCTTTGTAACTACCTCCATACTTAAGCAAGCCAAGCACTTCTAGTGACAACAGCAAACAGATTTTTAAAAACTGGTTTTATATCTTTAAAGAAGATATAAAATTTTTGGTTCTAAAACAAAAGTAAAAGAAAAAAAGTTTTATATTAGGCAAAATGTTTCCTCTCTGTTCAGACATGGGTCTGTTCTGTTCTGTTCAATGGGCTGTGCCCTCCCTCATCAGTCACTAATTAAGAAAATGCTTTATAGGCTGGCCCACAGCCCAATTTAATGGCGGTTATAAGGTTTCCTCCTTTCAGCTGACTATGGTTTGTGTCAAGTTGACATGATCCTAGCCAGCACAGGGAGAGAAAAGGCAGGAAACATAAGGAAAAGCAAGAAACATTGAAGGCATGAGAGGCAAATAATGGCAATTGTTTATCCTCATCCTAGTAGTATTGTAAGGCCCTTGAGAGGTCAAATAAACTCTAAAATAGATACGTGTACATGCCTGAAATGGAATCAGTTCTGCCAAGTGTTGGCACATAAATAAATACATACAAAAGAAGATTATGCCCACCCAAAAGTATGTATGAATTAATTCATCTATACATTATCATAGTACAACTTTATTGAGATCTTTTCATATACCGCATAGAAATGTGTGTGAAGGTACAAGAATGAGGTCTAAAATACACTAGATTTGTTAGACAAAATTGCTCTTAGATGCTTGGTTGTACTCTTTTTAATTATATCTAATTGTTCTTGGACCATCATCCTGAGTTTCTTCTTGTAAAACATGAAGTAAATGCCTGGTGTTTTTGTACCTACTGAGGTCTCAAATTCTTACCCTTATCTTCAACCATACAAATTATCTCAAACTATGACTGAAATTTGTGCCACAACCCAACGCTTAATTGGATGTTTTGGGTTTTGTTGGAACTCCAAAGTCGATTTGGTTTCAAATTCTCTTTTTCCTGACCCACCAGTTTGTGGTTAGTATAGGCGCTGCAGTTTTTTGGGGTTTTTGTTTGTTTGTTTGGTTGGTTGGTTGGTTTGGTTTGTTTTCTGGTGGAGGAGAGAGAATTTTGGAGGATTCATTTATCCATTTATTCCAAGGTATGTATATTGTTTACAAGGCACTGTACTATACAGTGTAAATTCACACAAACACACATACCACACACACACACACACACACACACACAAAGAGACAAAGGGGAGGACTTCAAATTCACACAGAATCACACAACACTATATACCAAGTTGCAGATAAACAACTTCTGTGGGTCTTCTCCAGCTATCTTCTTCTATTGTTCTTGAAACTCTCCATGTGTGAGGGAGATGCTAGTGCATCACTTAGGGTTTGCTAATGGGGATGAGAGTCATTTCATGGAATGGGTTTAGTCTGTACATCATGTACTCATACACCAACTAATAATAGGAGAAAAAAAAACCCTTCTAGTTTGAAACAGTCACTTAAGAAGCATGCCCTACTGACTTTCATTCAGTCAGGAAATTCTTTGCCCAATGACATCATTTTAGTCCACAGGACAGTAACTGCATCTCTGTGACTTCCATGTTTTAACTATGTGCCTATTGCATTATCTTCATCATTTCCACTCAGCTTATCTACAGAGGAAATAGATTACACCCTTCCACAAGTTTTACTCTTGGCTTGAGTGAATCCCAGTTGCTGCTAACCCAGGTGTCTTTAGCAGTTACTAAGGGTCATGATACCAAAACCCCAGGCATCCCATCTAAGCCAGTGAAGACTTAGATTTTCTGGTTCTCATCGTTAATTCCACCAGGTATTTTAACCTCCACTATCCGAGGCGCAGAACCCTCGACAGTCATCAGCGGTTAATAGCTCTTTCTTTTGCGGTGGGCTTTCATGGGTCCCTCCTCCATCCATGCAGGGATTTTAACTGGTTTGATCATGTGCAGGACTTACACACAGGCAACCACAACCACTATATGATCAGAAGAGTAATGGCTCCATCATGTGTGGGAAACACTGTTTCACAGCAGTCTTTAGGAACTTAGGGCTTTTACCTGTCTTTTTCTTTTTTTTAATTATGGATTATCTCTGTATTGGGGGGAGGGTAGGATATAGATGTCCCCTTAGCCCTGAGCACCCCACAGTCTCTTCTTCATTGCACCCTGACCAGTGAAAGGTCTCTGTGATACTTGGCATGGCTGGTCTTTCTTGCAGCTGGCAGGATTCTCAGCTGGGTTAGAGTGTTGATTACTTCCTCTCTTCCTACTCTGCATAGCACTTTCCATCATGAAACCTACCCAATAGGGAGGATGCTTCAAAGTAAGAACTGACTTGGTGGCCCCATGCCCCATGACACAAGTATGTGGGAGCTTCAGCATCAGAGTCTTACCATGAAGTTTCTGAGAGACTACTGATACCCATTCCTGCTACTCACTCAATGTATTAATAAGCAAATGGATCTCAAATGATGTTCCAGAGGGCACAGATTTGAACTCCTGAAATCCCTTGGGGATATTTGCATACTGCATTGATTTTGAAGACTCATGGATGCTAAATATAAACAGTCTTAGATGTTATGTTATTTCAGACTATTTAATTTCCTTAACCATAAGCCTTAAATGCAGCACAAAAGAGGAATGTGCATGAAAGGAGCAAGAGAATGCAAGTCTGCAATATCAGTTAATAGCACAAAGATATAAGTAGCATAAAGGATATGCTGCAAAAACACTAAGTCAGGCAAAACCTCTCCAAAGTCCTTTGTTCAGATTCTTTCCAGTTTCATGAGCTTTCAAATATTAACCTTTTGTTCGTCAAACACCAACATCTGTTATTTCTAGGTAATTTTGTAACTAATTACTTTTTTCATAAATGGAATGCCACATCTTTGCTGAATTTCTCAATCTCTGCTCCCACATATCTCCTTTTCAAATTATGCTTAACAACAGCATGACATATATCTTTACTTTAGATTTCCTTTCTAAGCAGGTTTTTTTTTCTCCATGTAGGCAAATACTGTCTCAACACTTTTATCAACATCTCTAATATCAAACTCATATTTTCTTCTCCCCAAATCTTCAGTGACCCTTATTCCTGTCCCCAGAGAAGCAGGAGGTCTTCTAGAAGTCCCTGTACTTTACTTCTATACCCGATAAATCATCGAGTCTCACATGCATCATGCACCTCTGTTGCCATCATCCTGGTTCTAACGACCATGAGCTCGCAACTCACTGCCTCAATAGTCTGCCTGCCTCATGTAGGTGCAACCACATAACACAAATGTGTTTCTTTTCGGTTGCTTGCTTATTCCTGATGCAATAGTAATAACAATAATAATAATGAGTTATGGATACCCTATTTAAAAGCCTTTAATGGCTATCCATCATTTCTAGGCACAGACCTCAGCATTCATACAAGACAACATGGTCATCTCCTTGCTTACCTATTCCTATTTATGCTCCATTTTTTTAATGGCTTTCTCTTTGTTCCTCAAATATATCGTGTTCTTATGCCCTCAATGGTATTTCCTGCACCTCAAATGTCTGCCACACTTCCCTCTTTACACATCTACCCATAGTTGCTGCAGCTTCTAGCTGAAAATCTCTCTAGTTTAGAAGGGACTTTCTGAATCCTCAGTATATTGTGCCCCAACCCCACCCCCTTAATAAATCTTCTCTTTGGAAATGCACTTTTTCCTAGGAGCACATATCATAAGTTTAAAAGAACATTCAAGGCCTGGAGTCAACAATAGCAAGATAAATCTTTGGTATGAAAATAATTGCAGGTTTTGTTCATCGCTGTACTGATAGCTCAACACACGTGCCAAAACAAAGCTGGCATTTTATAAATATCTGTGGGAATGTTAAATTTTATTGCTCTCAAATTTCCTTACTTATTTTTAATGTCTTGTTCTGCTTGCACTTTAACCATTCCTCTCTGGAATAGAAAGTAAGATTACCAGGAGTTGAAGGAGTAGGATACAGTGGCAGGGTTATTTGAAGTAGTAGATATCACATCTTTGACAGCAATGATCCTGGGCAAAAATCAGATTTTATACTGGATGGTGGCTGGATGGTGCCTTTCTCAGGGGAATGAGATATTCTGTAGTAAGAGTCCTTCACACTAATTAATTCCTCCACTCTAGCATCAACAACCTTACTCTTATTGTTGCTATCCTCATGTTTCCTTTTTTTTTCCTATCCATTTCCCTCTAATCCAATAACTTTTTATGTCTGTATTCATAGCATCAAAACTTTCTTCTATCTGATCTAAACCTCACATTTACTTCCCTCACCAGCAGCCTCACCATCTATTCCTTCCCTCACCGCTCTTTTCTTCCTCTCCTTTCAACACAATGGCGAAAGCAGCCCATGGTCCCTGGCAATGCAGGGCGCCTTGGACATCACTATGTGGCTCTGTGATTCAGAGTAAGCATCAGAGCCCAGGAGTAAATACTTCCATAATTAGACAGTGAATTCAAAATGGGAGGTGTTGTTTGGTTGGTGTTCCTGCTTGGGGAAAGTGAGGGAATCCAACCATAGACACTATGTATGTCTCATTGTGATTCATTTGCATAAATGGTGAAAAAGTTATGCTAGTCTTTTAAAACAATTTTACACAACCAACAAAATACTCAAGAAAACATATTTCTAATGAAGTCAAATGTGCAGTAGAATTATAGAAGAAAATCTTATTTTATTCTACAAAATCATAGAATAAAATAAAATTATAGAATAAAGTCTTTTACAAAAGTAAAAATACAGTAAAAACTACAGCCATTTTTATGTATACAATGGGTTGTATTTATTTGGAAGGAAGAAAACTTTCTGTGGCTTCCCATTCTCTTGTTAATTTTAGGTAAATGATCAGGAGTGATTTGACAACATGTCATTGTCCTGACCCAGAAGGCCCCAACCAACCAAACATGGATTGTATGCTTAAACAGAGGGTTTTCATTTCAAGTCCTGAGAGACACTTTTGAAGCTTAAGCTGTGAGCCTTCAATTTCTTCACCAATTTAAAAAGGAGTCCCTTCTTAGTGAATATAATCAACTCCTTTTAGACACAAGCACGAATGGGGCCCAATAAGAACACATAGCACACAGAATTTCAGGTAAGCTTGGGAGGCTATGAAATAGTCAGACATTTTCAGGAAACACAACTATTTGTTATTTTTGCTTTTTTTTATTTGGAGGCCACTAGCTCAAGAATATGAGCATTATTTAATTTATTGATTTATTTTCAATATTTTCTTGATTTATCATTTATTACAATTTATTCACTTTGTATCTTGGCTGTAGCCTCCTTTCTCATCTCCTCTTAGTCATACCCTACCTTCCTCTTCTCCCCCTATACCCCTCCCCTAGTCCACTGATAGTGGAGGTCTTCCTCCCCTATTATTTGACCCTATCAGGGCTCATCAGGACTGGTTGCATTCTCTTTTTCTATGGCCTGGCAAGGCTGCCCCTACTCAGGGTGAGGTGATCAAAGGGCTGGCCAATGAGTCCATGTCAGAGACAGCCCCTGATCCCGACATGGGAACTGACATGGCAACTGAGCTTGAAGGGTCCCAATTCTTTTCAAAATTCTGTGAACATAAATCTTTAAAAACAAAACAAAAAAAACCTTTTTTCTTTTCTTTTAAAGCACAACCGAGAGTGCAGAGGCAATGTATTATTTCATCGTAGAGTATGCAAAAAGTTTTTCTTTTTTACTTGTCAAGAACCAACTCAGGAATTATGGAATTATTTGCTTTTCTTAACTAGAAAAGCAATGCCAGGCTTTGCAACCATGTGAGAAAAAAAAATAAAGAAAACAAAACTCTTATCTGGAGTTTGGAACATGCATCTTGGTTTGAAAACACCTCAGCTAGCTGTAAAATATTCAATTCCATATCTGTGTTTCTTCTTTGCTTGTGTCTCTGCCTCAAGAGACAATGCCCCGTTTATCATCATTTTGGTTGTGGTTCAAGCCTTAATTGAAGGAGCCTTATCATCATTTTGGTTGTGGTTCAAGCCTTAATTGAAGGAGCTTCTCCTCTTGAGCACTGCTCATCTACATGTGACCCTTTGACCGTATGGGTCCTTCAGGAAAGGCAGTCACCTTAAGAGAGGATCACTCTCACTGCCTCCATATATCATCAGCAATTGACAATGGAAGGAAAAGGATGCAGAACAAACTATACCTGAAAGAACTAAGCTGAGATGAAGATGTAATATTATAACTGTCATTTACAGCCAAGAGTGGCCGCAAGGAGTACCTGCTTATGCAATTGGTTAAGAACTTTGTAGAAGGATTTCATTTTGATTTCCAAAACTGTATCTTACAAGAGAGGCAACAGCTAGAAATTACAGATATTGATGCCTTGGTATGCAACAAGTCTATAAGCAATTTCCTCAGTAGAATATGACACTTCCTACATCCTGTGTGGGTCTATGACCACCCATGCTTTCCAGAGAGGATCAGGAATATGCTGTGCATGGGCCACGTGTACCCTAATGACATGGGTGCAGATATTCTCTGGGGAATCAGAATTTGCTTGTTTGAAGACCATCTGTGAAGAGTACTGTCTGCTTTTCATCCTCTTCTTTGTGTCTGTATGGTAATACTTGGAATTCCCCTGCTGAGTCATCTGTGTTGGGTTTGGGCCATTCAGTCTTCTTCCCACAATTTGTATCATCGACATCTCAGGAATTCATGATAACTACTGACTGTTAATTTATCAGCTTTTTGTAATGCTTTCATAATGCCACTAAGCCCAGCCCTTCCTGGGCTTAGAGGCACAGGCCTTTAATCCCAGCAGTCAGGAGGTAGAGACAGACAGATCTCTGTGAGTTTGAGGTCAGCCTGGTGTACAGAGAGAGTTCCAAGTCACTCAGCACTACACAGAGAAACTCTGTCTTGAAAAACCCAAAACCAACCAACCAACCAAACAAACAAACAAATTTTCCCAGAATGAGGTGGAAACTCTCAGCAATCTCTGAGTTAACACATGGGTCTTACTATACCATGTAGAAAAAGACAACTGTTCTGAACATGGTCTGGCAACCTGAGAACAGATTCGCCACAGATCTCTTCACCCACTTTACAGAGGAGGAACTTCTCAAGGACTACTACTAACTTCCTTCAGAGACAAGCATGAATAGATCAAGGCAAGAACATGTAGATCACAAGATTTCAGAAAGTTCCAGAAAATACAATGTGTGTGTGTGTGTGTGTGTGTGTGTGTGTGTGTGTGTGTGTGTTTGTGCAAGCACGCAGGTGTGCAGGCTGGCTTCCAAAGGCAAAGAAAATATAAAGAGGGGGTAGAGTGTATAATTAAAAGGTCAGCATAAGGGACCTTCTCAGGGGTGAAAGCCTTGTGTGTCTTGATTGTGGTGATAAAGTAATGCATGCAATAAAAAGGGTAAGAACCTTCTATCCAGACAGGTACTTATGCAATCTTCCTCACCCCAGAACATGAAGAATCTAAGATTCCACAAAATACGCAAGTGTTAATTTCCATTGCAAGTTTACTCTTGTTAGGGTAGGATTTTGGTGAAATCTGACAAGGTATTCAGGACATTAGTGTACTATTTTTCAGTCTATTCTGAATCAGTAAATATTAAGTAAAACAAAGCAGAAAGATCAAAAAGTCCTGAGGTTTGATCTAGTTTCCAAAATCTATTCTGTTTGGAAGACTCAATCTTGTGACAATGGATAACCATCATTTCCAAGTAGACTGGATCTAGAACCACTAGATATGAATTGCCAGACATTCCAATTTTCATGATCGGATTATCTGAAGTGGGAAGAACCACTCTTACTGTGTGTGACTCTTCTGGTGACAAATCAGATAAGAGGAGGATAGAAAGAGGGAACTTTGCACTTTGCCTGACTGAACCTTGGGGCAAGTGCATCTTCCCTATTGCTGCCTCTGCTGCTACCTCCACTGTTATCAGAACCTGATAATTTATGTTTCCAATGTAGACTGCAGACCAGCATCTCTCCTGGAAGCTTCCAAGAAGTCCTGGATGACTGGTAGGACACCCAGCCTTGTGGACTGACTACCTGTCTGATTCTCAGCCTCTTCAGTATGAGGTAGCCATTGTTGGACCACCCAAGCTATACAGTATAAGTCAATTTAATACATCCCCTTTAATGTGCATTCATTCTATCAGTTCTATTGCACTAGAGAACAACATGAAAATACATCCCTTTTTAATATGTATTAATATTATTTTTGTTTTTTTTAATTTATTTTTTATATATTACAGTTTATTTACTTTGTATCCCAGCTGTAGCCCCCTCTCTCATCCCCTCCCAATCTTACCCTCCCTCATCTCTTCCCATACCCCTCCCAAGTCTACTGATAGGGTAAGTCCTCCTCCCCTTTCATCTGACCCTAGCCTATCAGATCTCATCAGGACTGGATGAATTGTCTTCCTCTGTGGCCTGGCAAGGCTGCTCCCCCCTCAGAGGGAGGTGATCAAAGAGCCAGCCACTAAGTTCATGTCAGAGACAATCCCTGTTCCCCTTACTAGGCAACCCACTTGGAAACTGAACTGTCATGGGCTACATCTGTGTAAGGGTTTTAGGTTATCTCCATGTATGGTCCTTGGTAGGGGTGTCAGTCTCAGATCTCTGTGCCCAGATATTTTGGTTCTGTTGCTCTCCTTGTAGAGCTCCTGTCCCCTCCAGGTCTTTCTGTCTTCCCCTTCTTTCTTAAAATTCCCTGCACTCTGCCCAAAGTTTGGCTATGAGTCTCAGCATCTGCTTTGATACCCTTCTGGGTATTGATGTTATTAATATGTATTAATGTAATTAAAGGGGATAATATTAATGCATCCCCTTTAATATGTATTTATTCTACCAGTTCTATTGCTCTAGAAAACAATATGCTTTTCATGAAAAACAGAAGCATATTTTTAGCCATCTAAGTCTTTTCATCCCACATCAGTAAGGCAACATTTCTGTTTAAATCCAGGCTCCAAAATAACTTAGAAACAGACTTGGCCCTTTCTGTGTGGATGCTCTGCCAACCCAGAGCAACCTGACCATATCTGTCCTTACCAATCCTCAAAACAATTTCCTTACGAATTTGCCCAACTGAATCTAGGAATGCCCCTACCTGTTCTTTCCAGCAAGATACTTTCCAGCATTTAAGGACCACTTCATACTCCGGCTCACAGTGGGCACCCTTGCAGCTCCATTAGACCTCAGTACTCACTGCTGCTTCATCAGTGGCCATCTCACTCCCGTCACGAAACTCTCTTACAACTGACCACAGTAGGCTGTCATCATTTAATCTCACATTCACCATTCACAAAGGTGGCAAATATGGCAAATGTTTATTATAACATTAATATCCAGAGTAGTCTGCCGTATGGAGTCATTCTTCATTAAAATATGTTTTTAACTGAAATACAAGTAAATCATTTTCTTTTCTCCCTTTCCTCTCTATAGCTCCTCCCAGCTACCCTGTTCCCATGTTTCTCCAGTAGCCTCTTTTTTCATTATTATTGCTATTATTATTATTGTATATATACATATATATATATACACATATATACATAAAAATATAAATAAAGCTGCTAGGTTTGTTTTTGTTAGTGGCGAAGCTGACTACTATATATTACATAACCATTAAGAGGTCTTATCCCTTCTCCCAGCAGCTATTAGTTGCCTGTAGTTCTTTGTCTAGGAGTGGGACCTGGCAAAAGCCACCCCCACCAGCGTGTAACATGTCAATTGATATTGGCACTGTTCCATGGGAAGCATGTAGTCTTTTTTTTCCCATTTATTAACATAGATTCTTTTCTCATCCAATATAATCTGAATGAAGTTTCCCTTCTTTCTTCCTCCAAGTTTCTCTGCCCCTTCTATCGCACCTGGATCCTTTTCCCCTTCTATCACTCATTAGAAAAGAACAGGCTTCAAAAAGATAAAAATAAAACATCACAAAATAAAATATAATAAGATATAACAAAAGCCAATCATATCAATGCTGGAAAAGACAGGCCAACAAAAAAATAAAAGAGCTTCGAGGGCAGGAGCAAGGATCAGAGCTGCCCTCATTCACACATTCAGGAGTCCCATAAGAGTACTACTGAGCTATATATATACTTAGTACAAAAGTACTAAGAGCTATATTGCACAAATGCAGGGGGCCTAGTGCAGACCAATGTAGGAACTGTGATTATGCATATAGTCTTTAAGGATTTTGCGGGTAAAAATAAAATATGAGATTTGATAATATCTCTCATTTTGTGGATATTAAAATATATCTATGTAAATTATGTTATAGATAAAATACCCTTTTCATGCTTAAACAGCTCTTTTGGTCTCACAGCACTTTACATTATTAAGTGGCCCCTTAAACTATCCTCTTCTACATTACATATTCAAGAGAGTATAATTGTTATATTACTATTTGCTGACTTATACATCCTTTAATCACTCTTTTTTTCCCTACTTATTTGTTTCTGGGTTGGATACTCGGAATTCAGAGGACAACTTGTAGGGTGAGTCCTGTCTTTCCACCATAGGAGTTCCAGGGATCAACTCAGGTTGTCCGGCTTGGTGGCAGGTAGCCTTATCTACCGGGACATCTTCTCAGCCTACACCTCTTCTAATCTTAAAATCTTTCAGGATGTTTTCATGCTTGTAATGATTAACCTTGATCATTAGTTCGACAGGACTTGGAATCACCTTGGAGACAAACCTCTAAGATTGCCTGTTAGGGAGTCCCCAGAGTGTTTGAGATAGGAAGATCCATCCTGGATGTGCGTGGTAGAACTCCATGGGTTGGGGCTGAAGGCTGAGTAGAAAGAAGACAGTGAATGGAATACAAGCATCCGGCTCCTATTCTTCACTAAGGATATGATGTGGATGGCTGCCATGGAGTTTGGCTACCATGCCTTCCCAACCATGATGATCTGTGCCTTCAAACACAAATAACTTTTGTCAAGTATTTTATCAAAGGAAAAAAGAAAAACAGTATAGCATCCTATAGGTCCTCACCTACCATCTACATGTTTTGTTCTAAGAATACACAAAACCACTTAATAGCTTTGAAATTTGAAAATAGCTACAATGCACTATAGGAATAGAAAGTTACACATCCAGTGATAAAGTATTTGGGGGAAACTTCCAAATTTTGAACATTTAACTATATACGCAAACATGACAGAACGCACACAAGAATTTCAGAACCAAATATACATGAGGCACCATCTGGAACCACTCAAGTTCCTAAGTAAGTCCAGTGAAGGGAAACATCCTAGGAGTTCTACATCTGATTAAGAGAGCTAATTATTTACTCCTTTAATAAATTTATTGCCCAATTAAATTTTAGCCGTTGTAATCACGAGCAATAAGCAAGGAAAGTTGATGACCATATCAAGCGTCATACGTCAAAGCCAATGACTGTTTCTTCAGTTCATGCGTAATTGCAACTCAGGGCCTAGTTTCAATGATAAGCAAGGTTCCTAGCAGGTATGTAAAATAACTATCAAAGCGGGGGTTGAAATTCAGAGAAAGAACATTTTCCTGGCCTGTGTAGAGACCTGGGCTCTACCTCCAGCACGCCTCCTCCCACACACTGCTACCATTACAAAAAAAAAAAAAAAAAAAAAAAAAAAAAAGAAAAGAAAAGAAAGAGAGAGAGAGAGAAAGAAATGGAATGAAACAAAAAACCCTCTCTTTACATAACCATACACAAGCCAAACCTGGAAGCTGTCTACATAAACCACAATGTTCCTCGTCTTAAGTACGTTCATTTAACATCAGCAGAATAAAAGAATTTAAGGGTGGTCTAAGCAGACATTTATGGCACCAGGTTGAAAGAATTTATTATATCTGCTGGCCAACTGTACCATTTCACTAATGCTTCCCTGTCATCATGGAAAATTACTGGAAAATGTTTAGTGTGTGTGTGTCAGAAGAGTCTGTCCTCCTCGGATTGCTGAATGGTTGAGAGTGTATGTGTGAGAGACTGTCTGTGTCCTACCGAGCTGAAAGGTTTGTTAATGCTGTCAAAGCGAGAAGCAGGGAGAAGATCGCAGAGAAATAGAACTTACACGAAAACAATGGCTGCTAGAGAGACAAGAACGTATAAACAATTCACCACCACACACAAAGATGTAAAATTCATGTTCAGGATGGGGGGGGATGTCATGAAAGGACCAAAGGACTCTGTAATAAAAAGAGACACAAACAAGTATTCCTATTATTGAAGAAGGTTTACATTTAGAATTCAAACATGAGAAGAAATAGAAGCCAGGATCAAAGCTAGGATTAAGGCAGTACTGAAGGACTGCAGACATATTTATTGAGGACTACATCTCTGTCTCCTTCTCTAAGGAATGAAGATGATCGTGGCGGCATCTCTTTTTCCCCCCTCCCATTCTCTCTCTCTCTCTCTCTCTCTCTCTCTCTCTCTCTCTCTCTCTCTCTCTGTAGCAGAAATATTGCATATCTTTAATTTTGGTCAGTATGAACCAAAAAGAGGTCAGTAGCTAGTCTAAGTATTCTTCAGGAGAATGTGAGTTTGGCATATGCAGAGTACTGTAACCCCCTTTGCTCTTTCTATTCCAGTGATGTCTGCACCCCCAGCTGTAGTTGGATGTCACACTTTCCCTCCTCCAACCACTGCAGCCTTTATGATCTAACCATTCCCATCAATGGTAGAGGGGACTTAAAGTGTATTATAGTTTGTGGGTTTTTTCACATAAAAATAAAAACAAAAATATTCAAGTTAGCATGTGAATTCTAAATAGAAAATTGCTGCATATTTTAGATGCACAATGAAATTACTGTCTCCTTCCAACTTAGAGTAAATAGATGCAATGTATTTCGCAGCAGTGAATTGAAATCAAAAATAAAATGCATATACTATATATTTTCAAAGTATTAATATGCATTATTATTTTATATGCATTTTTGATATTTGAACTATTCTATATTTTAATATAAATGCTAATAGATACAGAGAGGCCCATGTTAAAACTATGATGAATACCTTGGACAAGCCATACCTCAATTTAATCATGGGGCCTTCATTTTGGTAAATAGTATTAGAAGTTAAATAGGTATTTTTAGCTATTGTATCCAAGGAGACAACAAATACAGGTAAGAACACCTTTCTACTCCATTATATATTCTGGTTTAATTATATGCTAGCTCTCACATTATTCAATAAATCATATAACATTATAAATTTGTAGTTTGTCCTCTCTGCAGCTATCAGAAGGTTTTTGTCTGTATGTGAATAGAAATAACTGTTAATATATTTCTTTAAGATTAGCTGTGAGACATTCTAAGTAATTTTTGCAAAAGCAAGCCATGTACTAGATTTGTGGAATTGAAAACTGACACCTGGGTGTATATGGTGCCTCCACAAAGGAAAAGGAAGTGAGAGTAGTCACCTTAAAAGCTAATGTCAAGGTGTACAATGAGGTAAACAATGTTAAGCAGTGAGCTTGAGACCAGCCTGGTCTACGTAGCAAATTCAAGGACAGCCAGAAATACAAAGAGGCCCTACCTCCAAAAGAAAGAAAAAGGAAGGAAGGAAGGAAGGAAGGAAGGAAGGAAGGAAGGAAGGAAGGAAGGAAGGAAGGGAGGAATGTTGTAAGAATTCAAGGTTCTCAAGTGCATTTCACCTAGGCTAACGGATTCTGTTCTTAAACTCTGCTTTCTGGGACACTGATAATGTAGCCATAGACGGTTTTTAAAAGTAGCAAGCAACACTCAACTTCTAGGTAAGATTGCGGATTTCAAATCTGAGCTGAAACACCATGAGAAAACAAAACAAAACAAAACAAAAAACAAAAGAACAAAACCAGATAGTTCTGCAATAAGGAAATGTCTGGAAATGAAGTCATCAAGCCAGATGGAGGCCTTGGCAGGAAAGTGTGCAACAGATCTGAGAATCTGAGCCCATGCAAGCCCTAAGAAATCCACAAGGAGGCTGAAGGTGAGTGCCTCTCCATCCAGTGACTCCCCCCAGCCACTTTCACCATATGGGTCCTGCTGGAGCCAGAAGGATCTGAGAAGGCACCCTTTAGCTCAAGACTAGATGTATCAGCAATTCGCTCCTTATGTTAGTGCTGCCATTAGCATCCTTCTGCAGTTGGCAGTAGTCAATGTAGAGACATGTAACGGGCCAAAGTAGCAGAAGTAAGGGATTGCTTCTGTGTTCAGCCCTAAAAAGAACATCTGTATCAACGCCTTCGCCCAAAGCTCAGGAAACATTTTAGAAGACGGAGTAGAAAGAATCAGAGAGTGGGGAAGTGCGCTGTGCACCGTAATCTTCTGGACATGGCACAGCTATTGCACTCATGAACAAACGGAGGCCAAGGTTACCCACATGAAACCTACAAGAGATCAAGCCACCTGGCATTTCCCCATGGGTGGGTACTCTCATGAGGCTCAAGCCCTAGACAAGTTGCTCTTGGCAACTGATGGCGCCAAGGGCTGACGGGATTATTTTTCTTCAGGGATGTGGCCATTAGTGGGTTGCTTGGACTCCGATGAATGAACCACACCCATTATCACGAAGGAACCACTCACTAAACTTAGAGAGGGAAAGCAAGAACAAGGAGGGCCAGGAGAACGTGCACGAAAGAGGTAGAGGGTGGTTTTTTGGGGAGTGGGAGGATGGATTTGGCTTGGGTACAATTAATGTATGTTCTGCGTATACCTGACATTTCAAATAATGAAGTTAAAATTCTAATGAAAAGCTCTTAAATTAGCTTTGTGGGACATGTGCTCAGTGCCATATTGCTATTAACATTATGACTATCAAAACCTATGTGCATATATAGTACACGTGCTTACATATTCTCTCGAGGCACGTGTGCATTCACGTGTGAGTGTGTGTGAACGCGGAGGTAAGAGACTGACACTGAATACCTTCCTTGATTCTTAGCCATCTTATATTTTGGAACACATTTTCTCACTGAACCTCTAGCTTGCTGATGCTGCTTCACTGGCTGGCTGGCCGGTGAGATCCAGGGATTGTCTGGTGTCTGTCTCCCCAGTGTTGGGCTTATGGACATGTACTGCTAAGCCCAGCTTCTGATACGGGTGCTGCAGATGTGAACGAACTAAAGTCTCCATGCTTATGTGGGAAACACTTATTGACTGAGCCATCTCCTTAGCTCTGAAACCTGGTATTTAAAAACAAATACCATCCAAAGGAATTTGTTCAGGCTGGTATGTTAAACACATACCATAAATGCTTATGTGTTTCCACTCAGTAAATGGTTTTATTGCACTTACTGCATGTCAAGGACAGATAATATGAAGGGAGGAATTTTCATGAGGTTAGACAACTTGAGCAAGATGGGGAGCAAATGAATACGTGCACACTACACAGGCCAGAGCAGTTCCAGGAGGAAGAACACCACAATGCAAAACCGTAAGACAACGGACACATGGAAACAGTTTCCTGAAAATCGGGAAGGAACGGAACGACAGGTCTGGTGGCCTTTGTCTCTAGTGTGAAAGTCTAAGTAGCCAGGTGGTGAGGGGCCAGAGAGCTGAAAGATGGTAAAGTTGCCAGAACTACATAGAACTAAAACCAAATATACAAACAAAGCCAAAACTCAAACCAGGCAGCTTCCCTGCTAAAGCACCCTGCACACATAAAACTACACAGCACACATATTAGCAACGGACTGTCCAAGGGAAGGACAACCATGATTGATACTCAGTGCTCTCACTAAAGGTGCCTTGGGAAAATCAACTCTCAAAGTCTAAAAGAATATTAAAACAGGAGAAAAAGCAAGTCTGACTAACCAACGCCATTCTCCAGTTACTACTGCAGCAATGTTAATCAGCTTAAGTCACTTTCTAGCAATGTATGCCACACAGCTGGTTATTGAAATATAAGCACAGTAATTTTATCATCTGGACTTTTTTAAAAAATTAAGACTATGGAACCAATCTGTGAGCGGTTCAAAGTCTACCGCTTTTCATCTTTAACTCTGAAACTCACCTTCAGTATATTTGCAGGTAAAAGGGAGCATGCTTTACAGGATTCCATGAGTCAACTCAGCAGCACAGCGAAATTGGAGAGTTGAGTTTTAATATTCTTACATTGTGAAAGTGAATACATTTTTGTTTGAAGAACCTGATGGTAAAATGTTGCTTAAAACAAGAATCAATTAAATTCCTCTAGGAAGCTAGAGGAACACAGATGGTTAATCCAATTCATTTTCACTAATGCAACGTGGTATACGCTTTTCAGGGTGCTGTATCATGTGACACACACGCCAGCCCCCTTCCAGATTAAAGTCTGCTGGTATGTCAAGTACCACCCTATGTGAAGATTACTAAAACTGTAAAGTATGCCTGTGAAATTTAATCCTGAGAAGTGTAAATTTAGACTTCTTATTCTGCCGGCCCTACCTGCCTTCCCCCATCCTTTAAATTGGATTAGAGCTGCTTAATCACACAGGGGTGTAGAATTTGTTCCCTTCCTATCTTTATTCACATTTTTTCTTCTCCATTTGAACTTCTAATAGGATTGACTTCCAAGGTTTAGCTTCGTTTTAGTACTTTTTTTTTTCTAAAGACAAGTAAGGATTCTTTTGTTCCTTTTTCTCAACACGAAGCAAAATGAAAAATTAAAAAGAAAAACTTTCAATTCACAGTTGTCCATGGATATGTTAGATGCTTTTAGATGTAATATCAATCATTCAGTACACTAAATAAAAGTAAGGAATGCATCATGATAACTCTACCACTTCTGTGGCAGAATCCCTCTCTACTCACCCCATAAACTCAAGATGTCATAATAGGAGCACATTTTAAGAATCAAAAGCAACACATACATATAACTAACTATATACTACAAAGACTTGACTCTGTGAACTTAATGATACTCAGTAACCCTAAATAAACTATAAAGAGTTTTGTTTTTAAAACCTCACTACAGCGGACCGTATATAGTAACTATGTGGTTTTCACGAAGTCTTAATTCCTCGATAAACAGGAATCAGGCCCTCAGGATTGTGGTTTTTGAAATTAGGGTGTGTTTAGATTTGGAGACTGCCCAAAATTCATTCACATCTAGAAAAGAAAGCTCCCTGCCAAACATATGCAATCAGGGAAGGGGGAAAAAAAAGATTACATTCTAAAAAAGGTTTGTAAAACAAATACTTCCATCTGTTTCAGGGAGATCAAATACAACTACTTTAAAACAGCCCATTGGCATTTAAGCATCTGGCAAAAAAGAGAGTGTATTTATGAGAAGGCATTCACATAAGCTGTATATTTTGTCCCCAAGGGTAAGTAGTGGAATGCGATGAAAGATTACCTCTCCTATATTTGTGACAAAGTGGAATTAAGACATTAGTTGCTTGTTTTGTTTTTTTTTTTTTCGTAGATAAAATTTGCATGTCCCCTCAAATGTCCTAATTTGGAAGATACAATTAAGCCTAGTCAGATAGCACACATGCACACACATGCACACACATGCACACACAGACAGGCATGCGCGCACACACACACACACACACACACGCACACACACACACACACACACGCACGCACACACACACACAGACCTACTCAGGTAGCCTTGCTTAAATTAGTTAGCATAAGTAAGCCAACACAATAAAGCTTAAAAGGTTCCAAAGATAATCTATACAGAGCCTAAGCTTCTGGAAGGAAGCCTGACCTTCCTTCAGACACCCTTCATAGCAATAAAATATGTCATGTGGAGTCACAAATAATATATGACTCACGTGACAGATAAAACTATATATCCACAAGCCTCAATCATCTCTGTCATTTCTGCCACTTACTGCTGTCCACCTCCCAATTTACTTCCTGGAACCTACTCCAAGACAAAAGAGTAGGGGAGCACTTGGCATGACCTTCTTCACAGGAGAATTACGCTTGGCCATTAGGAGGTGCTGGAGAGGCTGCATCAGAAAGAGCCACCATCTTCCCATGCACACTTGTATGCCTTTTCTCTCTCTGGACTGACCAGCAGCAATGGCATCTGAGGACATCTAAGTGTAGCCTGGTACTGTCCCATGGCACATGCATTGGGTAGGGCCTGAGGGAGGCCTTAGGCTCCCTGATCACTTGCACCTGTCCTAAAACACTGCCCACCTTGCCCATAAGGTTTGCTTCCTGGACTCTGTAAACATACCCTAAACTCCAGGCATCTTAACAACTACAGTATGCTAACTCTGGAAAGAATGCCCATGGTCTATCTACCTACCACAGGAAAGCTTGCTTTCTGATTACCTATTAGCAGTGGCCCAGACAAAATAACAAGCTATAACCATCCCTTCCCCTGTGAGTCTGCGCACAGCCTTGAAGGACCCCTTCAAAATTTGTCCTTCCCTTTGCATGGTTATTTGGCCCCGAGGTATTGGTGAGAGCTGTCACTTTAATATATTCTCCTATCACATCATAATCTTTTATTATGATAAATTTTACTGTTTGTATTATTCCCTGGTTTCTGTTTTTCATTTGAATCTGAACTGGCAGGTTGAAAAGCAAATGAAGAAGATATCTCAATATTAAGCTTTGGCTTTTACTCCGGCATACACTAAAGAACACACAAACACACAGAAACACACTATATTGTGATATTAAAACTGTACAATATGCATACTCCAGAACACTTTGTAGTACATATTTCTGCATGTCTGCATTTATTGCAACTGTCATATTGCAGCATTATTCAAATTGTATGCTACATTCCTTACTAGTGCAATTAACTAACTGAAGGAAAAAGTCAGCTAAAGATGTCCTCTACTTGAAGACTATCACTTAGTTATACATGGCTAATGGCTCTGAGTAGTTTTATTTTTTAAAAGAAATAGTCCATTTGGTATGCATGTACAGCTGTATGCTAGTTCACAAGTGTTTGAGCACATGTTTCCATGCAAGTGCATATATGCATATATGTCTATGAAAATTCATATACAGATGCATAAGGATGCCCAAAGTCAAGGGCAAGAGTCTTCCCCGATCAGTCTTCACACTGTTCTTTGAGGCAGGTTCTATCAGTTGAACCCAGAATTCTCTGACATGACTAGTCAGGCTAGCTAGCTTGTTCTTGCCTCTAGTAATCTACCTCTCTGCATTCTGAGACTGGAATTGCAGGTAGTTGCCATGCCCGTTCTGCATTTACACAGGTTCTGGGGGACTCTGGTCCTCATGTTTACATAGCAAATACTTTTATCTACTCCGGCATCTCCAAAGCAACCATGTTTTATTTTTTACCTTCAATTGTTTCTCAATGATGCAATGTACTTTCCAATGTGAACTACAAACACAAGAGTGTTTCACTGAGTCTCCTGCTGAAAACTAATCCTAGACAGCGAATATTTTTTTTAAAAAATTAAATTTCTTTTTTATGAAAAAAGAAAGCCCACAAAGTAATGATTTCATTTAAGTGTTATATTTCATACAGAGAATAATAAAATACATTCGTAAGTATTGCCTAAGATACAACATAAAATTATCCAATATAACAAAAGCACAGAAAAATTACATCAACTCTCAGGGAAAAATACAAGCAGCAGATGTCAATCCCAAGATGACACATAAACGCTCAAATAATAGACAAGTTATTTAAATCAATAGTTAGAAGTATGATTCATGATATATAAAGGCTATGTTAAAATATTTTAAATGAATATTTAATTTTAAATCTCAACATTTTAAGGTGGCGTTTTGGAAATATAACATAATATGAAGAATTAGAAATCAGACTTCTCACCTAGACAAAACTAGTAATATCAAAATCTTCTTGATGCAATCTCTTAGGGTCTCTGGTCTGTTTCTCAAGTTTGCAACTTCCAGGAGAAGAATTGGTCTATACTTTTGGTGAATCTGCTCACTTAGCTTACAAAGCAAAGAAAGGGGCTCTGTGTTCCAGATATCAATGCTCTCTGGTTTGATCATCTTAATATTGATCATAAAGGTGCATAGAAAGGGGAGGCCATTGTTGCACCTCACTTGTAGGATCCCCTCTCTGCTTGGCTGAAGTAAATTCCAAGTGCCTTAAGGAATCATGATTTGTTTCCACAACTCCTTTTTCTCCTTTTCATCTTTTAGGACCCAGCACATAAAAGCAAGCATAGACATAGGAAAGAGTCAGGAAGTGATCACCCACTGCCAGAATAAGGCTTCAAGCACAGTCTCATTATTAGCCCCAAGAGATCACATCCTAATGAAAGTAAAAACAAAAATGACAAAAAAGGGAATGCCAGGTAGTGATATGTATTGCTTCACTATAAGGCTCTAAATAAAATTACTCAAATAGATTTTCAAGAAACAGAAAACTGTGGGCTATTCAAAGACTGAGGCTTCAGTCTTTAGATACTGTGAAAGAAAAGAAATGTAAACATCTCAAAGAAAGATATGAAAACTATTAAGAAAAAAAATGATATGCAGCCAAAATGACAGCATTGATAAAAAGACGGAAAATCTAAAAGAGGACTGAAAAGGAAATTATGTTGGTCAAAAGTACAATAACAGAGGAACCTTCCACTAGGGGTATTCAATGACAGATTTCAGTAGGCAGAAGAAAGATTCCATAAATTTGGGCTTAGGAATACAGAAGGTAACAGGTTTGAGGAATATAAAAAAAAAATTTTAAGAGACTTGAAAGGCTGAGCAAATGTCCTTGTTATATACTTGAGCATATTTTTGATATATGCCTAGGAGTGGTATAGCTGGATCCTGAGGTAGAACTATTCCTAGTTTTCGGGAAAAAAAAAAAAAAAAACAACATATTGATTTCCAAAGTGCTTGTAAAGTTTGTATTCCCACCAGTAATGGAGAAGGGTGCCCCTTTCTCCACATCCTCCCCAGCATGTGCTGTCACTTGAGTTTTTGATCTTAGCCATTCTGATGGGTGTAAGGTGAAATCTCAGGGTCATTTTGATTTTCATTTCCCTGATGACTAAGGACGTTGAGCATCTCTTTAAGTGTTTCTCTGCCATTCCACAGTCCTCTATTGAGAAATCTCTGTTTAGCTTCATACCCCATTTTTTAATTGGACTACTTGGTTTGTTGCTGGTTAACTACTTGAGTTCTTTATATATACTGGATATTAGCCCTATGTCAGATATAGGGTTGGTGAAGATCCTTTCCCAGTCTGTAGGCTGACGTTTTCATCTGATGACAGTGTCTTTTGCTTTACAGAAGCTTTTCAGTTTCATGAGGTCCCATTTACTGATTGTTGATTTTAGAGGCTGTGTTGTTGGTGTTCTGTTCAGGAAGTTGTCTCATGTGCCAATGAGTTCTAGGCTCTTCACCACTTTTTCTTCTAACAGATTTAGTGTGTCTGGTTTTATGTTGAGGTCTTTGATACACATGGACTTTAGTTTTGTGCAGGGCGATAAGTATGGATCTGTTTGCATTTTTCTACATGTAGACATCCAGTTAGACCAACACCATTTGTTGAAGATGCTATCTTTTTTTTTTTTTTACCATTGTACGGTTTTGGCATCTTTGTCAACAATTAGGTGTCCACAACTACGTTTGTAGCAGCTTTATTCGTAAGAGCCAGAATCTGGAAACAACCCAGATGTCCCTCAACTGGGGAATGGATACAGATATTATATTTCTGTATAACATTTACACAATGGAATACTACTCAGCAATTAAAAACAAGGAAATCATGAAATTTGCAGGCAAATGGTGGGAACTAGAAAAGATCATCCTGAGTGCGATATCCCAGAAGCAGAAAGACACAAGTGGTGTATACTCACTTACAAGTGGATATTAGACATATAATATAGGATAATCATACCAAAATCTGTACACCTAAAGAAGCTAAGCAAGAAAGAGGACCCTGGATAAGGTACTCAATCCTTGTTCAGAAAGGTGAATGGCATAGATATCAGAAGAGGGAGAAACAGGGGACAGGACAGGGGCCTACCACAGAGGGCCTCTGAAAGACTCTGCCCAGTGGGGTATCGAAGTAGATGCTGAGACTCATAGCCAATCTTTGGGCAGAGTGCAGGGAATCTTATAAAAGAAGGGGTGATAGACTCCTGGAGGGGACAGGATTTCCAAAAGGAGAGCCACAGAACCAAAAAATCCGGGCACAGTGTCTTTTCTGAGACTGATACTCCAACCAAGAGCCATGAATAGAGAGTACCTAGAACTCCTGCATAGATGTAGCCCATGACAGCTCAGTGTCCAAGTGGTTTCCCTAGTAAGGAAAACAGGTGCTGTCTCTGACATGAACTCAGTGGTTGGCTCTTTGATCACCTCCCCTGAAGGGGGACAGGCAGCCTAACCAAGCCACAGAGGAAGATAATGCAGACAGTCCTGATGAGACCTGATAGGCTAGGGTCTGGTGGAAGGGAAAGAGGACCTCCTCTATCAGTGGACTAGGGGAGGGGCATAGGAGGAGAAGAGGGAGGAGAGCAGGATTGGGAAGGGGTGACAGAGGGGGCTACAGCTGGGATACAAAGTGAATAAATTGTAATAAATAAAAAAATAAATTAAAAAAAAAAAGAAACTTGAAAGGGAATGGCAACCTGATGACTGGCCCAACTTGAGACCTACAACATGGGAGAGGGCCAACCATTGACACTAATAAGGATATTTTCTCAGATAGGAATCTAGCTTAATGGTCTTCTGAGAGGCTTCATCCAGCAGCTGATGGAAGCAGAGGCAAAGACCCACAGCCAAACAATAGACTGAGCTCGGGCAGTTTTGTTGAAAAGTGGAAGGAAGGATTGAAAGATATGGAGACATCAAGAACAACACAAGAAGACCTACAGAGTAAAATAACCTGGACCCATGGGGGCTTATAGAGACTGAACCACCAACAAAGAACTTGCATGAGCTAGACATAGAACCCCTACACATAACAGATGTGCACCATGGTCATCATGTGGGTCCCCTAACAATGAGAGTAGGGGCTAGCTCTGACGATGTTAATTGCTTTGGAGGGGTCATAAGGGCATAACTGGGAGAATTGGAAGGCGGGTAGTATCAGGCTGTAAAGTGATTAAATAAAAAATAAAAATAAAAGTAAAAATAAAGAAACTTGAGAGGACCTTAAGGAAACCGTGGGACACAAAGAGCCAAACACTCAATGCTTAAACTCAGGGAGAAAGGAGCAAAAAGAAGAACTGAAAAGAAAAATGGCTGAACTTTAGCCTGATTTTATGAACATCCTGAATATAACCATCCAAGAAGCTGATTTCCATGAAAGGCTAGAATAGAAATAATGACACTTGAAGAGGCAAGAGAGGACATGGCCTCATAACTGCTTTTGCAGGCTGCCCACCGACTCTCTTCTCTCCTATAGAAATCGGTGCAACATGGCTGTCTAGAATCCCACACTCTATCATAAGAAATAAAGCTACTAAAGACAGGGTGATGATGAGATATCTCCGGGGGCACACTGGACATTGCTCCAGATCTCCAGATGTCACTTAAAACAATGATAAGATTTTACTTAAAAGAATGAGAAATTTTTTTTTCATTTTTCTTTTTATAAGTGAGATCCTCACACCTAACCACTTCTTTAAAAACCCAATTCCATGCTTGTTATTTCTCTGCCAATAGGCAGTTTCAATTTTTCTGAGAAATCATACTGATCTACTTTCCCTCAACCCTTTTCTTTCACATTGATACATATGTGTGTGCATGTATGTGTATATATCATATAACCTAAGAATTTGTACTCTGTCTCAACTTGACACATTTATTAGTTATTTACTTGTAGACAGGGCAGAATATCTGACAAAAGAAAAGGAATCTTTACTTTGGCTCAGTGTAGTCCATTATGGCGGGAAGGTCATGGCTGTGAAAGCTTGAGGGAGCTGATCATGATGTACCCACAGTCAGGAAACAGAATGGTAAATGCTGGTTCTCAGCTTGCTTTCTCCTTTTCATAAAGCTCCAGATCACAGACCATGAAATGGTATTTCTCATAATTACCATAGGATTCCCCACCTCAGTCAACCCATTATAGAAAGTCTTAAAAGGCATGCCCAGATACTGTTTCCATGCTGATCCTATTCAAGCAAGTTGGCAATCAAGATTCACCATCCTTCCATACCTCTGTTTATCATAAGTTAAAACAAAGAGACCCACACCAAGGCACGTTATAATCAAACTCTGGCACAAAGACTCTCTCCAGAAGAAAAAAGAAGTAACGTGTAACACAGAAGGACCCTCAGTGAGATTATCAGCACATTTCACATTATCTAACTGAGGTTAGGAAGTGGTGGGCCAATCCACTCCAAAGATAAGGAACAATCAGCAGAGAATCTTACACACAGCAAAACTGTCCCCGAAAAGTAGAAGAGATATGGTCAGACAAAAGCTGTGACAGTTGACTAGCAGGACACCCCCCCCCTTTAAAATTGATCAGTTCAAGGAGAATGCCATCGAATGAAAAGGAAGGGTAGCAGACATGTAAACTATGAAGAAATTAAGACTACATTACAAATATGGGCACCTCAGACACACCAGCTCCCATTACCAAAGCCCCTCTCAGACGAATAAGACAAAGTGAATTGTCTTTGTGACCATGAAATATCAGGTCCCCAAAGATCCTTTGGAAGATGAAAACACAACTACAGTACACAAAAGGCTCAGCTACTTTCCAGGAACGGCAAAGAAAATATTTTCCTCTTTCTACTTGTTTTTCTGGTTTTCTCAAGTCATAGAAAGAATAACAAGAGCAAACACATTGCTTCATATGGAAAATATTATTCTACATTAGTTGCATAATGATAATATGATCTTGGTTTCATGTTCACTGTGTTTATGTTTAGATTCACATACAGCAAGGGGAAACATGCAGAGGGACCAGGCAGCTTTTCTCACGTGAAATGAAGTGTTCTAATGTTTAATGGCTTGAAACTTTATTTGAAAATTCTCACATCTCTTCTGGTCTAGGTCAGTTTGTCTTTGACTTGTATTTAGATAGTATTTGAGTGGATCCATGTGCTGAACCTGTAAATGGGTTCAGTGTTTGGCAGTCTGCTGAGAACATAGCATGAAGGATAGCCCTGGATTGCACAGTCAGTGCATCTTCCATTCCGTTAGATTGTGCCAAATCGTTTGTATGGAGGTTGTATAATAAAGTATATAAAGTGTGCTTGCTTTTGACTTCTTCACATTTCGTTTTCTTGGTTTTGAAATTCCATCATACCTCTTGATTGGCAGTTGAAAAGAAATTGTCTCACTGATGTCTTAGTTTATTTTGCCTGATGACTACTAAGAATACAAGCTTTTTCAAATGTTTATTAGATAGGCACGTCTTTCCCTTTGTACTGTCACCATATTGTCTACCAATTTCTTTTTGGAGATGTCTTTAAAATGTAAACATTTTTTATAAGTTCCAGTTCCTAACCTTTTTTCCCCCTATTATAAAGACACAGTCTCAATATGAAGCAGAAATTTCTTGATAGATCATGGGGTTACCTTTTAAAAATGTCTATGTGTCAATTTTTCGGTTATTAAATTTGAAGTAAAAGTATCCAAGTTTAAAAATATAGGATAATTAAAAGTTCAATTATTGAAAAATAAGTGAAAATGCTAGAATAGAAACAGATAAATTAGAAATCACCACTTTTCGCTGACAGGACTGAACAGACAAACAAAGATGACAAAAGAAAGGATGGGTGAGGTATCCAATATGGCGAACAGAAGGAAAACAAACTGAAAACTAAATGATGAAGGAAATCTCAGGAACTTGTGCAAAATATCATAGTTGTAGCAAGTGAAACTTCCAAAGCAGAAGGAGGGGACTGAGACAACTGTATAGTAAATGACATTTCCTGGTTAAAAATTAAAAATGGACAGTGACAGTCTTAAACATGAAAACACAAAGAATAACAGAATCAGGAAGGCCATCAAACCCACTGAGAATATGTACAAATAAAACTATGCCAGCTATCTCATAATGAATCTGATTAAAGCAAGGTGAAGAGGAAACTGTTATGTCAACAAGAAAGAGCAGACAACTTTGCCCACAGATCAGGAATTGTCAGGATGGCCAACTTGTCACCAATAACAATGAAGAACAGAGACAAATGTAAATTTCTAATATGCTAAAACAAATTGTTCGTTCATATTCTCTATCCAGCAAAAGCACATCCTCTAAAGATGAAGATGAAATGAAAAACATGCAAAGGTAAAAGAATAATAAGAAAGTTCACCAATGAAAGGGCGTGTATCAAAAAATGAAATATTTCCTTAGGTGAATCGTAAAGATGCTGAAGAAATCTAGGAATGAGGAAAGAGCTTTAACATGGGGAAATGGCATGCTGGGGGAAATCTAAGCACGAGAAAAGAGATTTAAAATGGGAACATGGGGGAAATGTAAGCATATAAATCTCTTAAGTATGATTGGTGACTTTATTGTGAGCATATCACAATGAAAGTGACATGAACTCTACATGTACATGGATATTCATATATGACAACTAAGGTATAACATACTATCACTTACACACAAAGAATTTCTGTTTAAACCAAGGCCTATTAGCCAGTGCTACCGAACTGCTAAATAAAACAATAGTACCATCTGGCTGGGGTCTATGCCCTGTATCCTGGCCCAACCAGAGGTGATGGCAGTGTTATGGAAATTGAGCAGCTGTCTAGCCAGAAAAAAGGGAAGGACCATAGTACCACAGTAATAAATCAAGCTGAGCCTACCTAGGTCATTTCCATTTACAGGTTTACAATAATGAGCTAAATAGGGAAACCAGAAAATATGTAAAACCAGAAAACATAAAAACAAGACACCTTTAAAAGTACGTAACAAAGCTTTAACAATAGACCCACCCCCCATAAAATATCTAAGAAACAACAAAAGTATTTAGAATAGTTTCCTTAAAATTGAATGAACTACAAGAACATACAAACAGTATACAAAGAAAATAAAATTTCTGACACAAAACTAAAAATAACATTTTTTAAGAAAACTCAAGAGATGAAGATTGCCATAGGCTGCTCCAAATAAAAGGTCCTCACTGAATAATCAGTGTCTGATGCAATGGTTTCAATTAACAACAAAAGGAAAAGAGAAAAAGAATGAAGAAATCCCACAGGAGTTAAAGGATACCATGAAGAGCCTTAACCAGTGTATGGTAAAAATTCAAGAGCAAATAAATTTAATAGGGCAAGAAAGCATATTTACTGAAATAATGGCGGATCTGGGCAAAGAAGTCAATATCCAGGTATGTGAGGATCAGAGACTTCCAGCCAAGTCTAAACCGAAGAGGAGCTTACTAAGACAAAGGATATCAAACTAATAGCAAAGCCATAGGAAGAAAGCTTAGAGCAGCAAAAGGTTAGAAACATACAACAGGAGTAGTGAGATGGCACAGTGGGTAAAGGCACTTGATACCATGCACAGTAACCTGAGTTTCATGCCCAGAACTCAAAATCCTATAGATTGTGCTCTGATATCCACACAAAAGCACTGGCACATGCACACATGTTAAGTATATAGATGTAAAACAAACAAGAACCCTGAAACAAAGGTCTCACTGTGACTCTCAGTAGAGCCTTCAGTACAAACCTTGTTGGTCTGGAAAGAGCAATAAAAAATTTCAAATAGTTGAAGGAAAAAAAAAAAAAAACAGTGTTATCCAACTATCCTTTACCCCCAAAAGCCATCTTTTAGAAATGGAGAACTACATGTGTGAATCCTAGCAGTCACTTGCTCACTCGGGAAGCAGAGGTAGGTGGATATCTGGTGGATCAAGGTCAGCCAGGACTACAGAGTGTCACCTTGTCTCGGACAGCACCAGTAACAGCCAATCCAACTAAAGAGCCAACCAAGCAACCCAACTACAACACTCTGAAAAACCCAAGCTGGAGAGGGAGAGTATCACTCAACCCAGGCCCTACAAGAATTATCAAAAGAGATTCTTTAAGATGAAAGAAAAGATACTAACTAATAGCACAAGCACACACAAGCGTGGAACTTGTTTTGATCAGAACGCTGGAAATCTGCAATGAGTGAGTATGCAAATTATTAATAGTATGAAAGTTACCGCTTGAAACTACCAATGATTATTGTTAGCGCTAATCATCCAGGGATATATGATACCAAGTAACATCTGCATCTGGTACAGATAACATGCAAACCATAAAAAAAACTCAGGCAGCTAAACAAACAAACAAACAAACAAAAAACCCCACCAAAATATCCAGTTGAGAGAAGGACCAAAGATCATAATAAGCAGTTTGTAAGACACAGAATTATCCAATGGGCATATGTTCAGCATCACTAATCGTTAGCGTAATATAAGCTGAATCCCTAATGTGACTGCATCGCACATCTTCCAGAAGAGTAACATGTAAAAAGAAGAAAGTCAGTGATTATCAAACCTGTCTGTGGGGACATAAATTGAAATTGCCTTGATGGCAAACTGCATGGATCTTCCTCAGAATCAAAGTGTAAAGTCATCACATGATCTATGAGACTTGTTTCTACAGTCTGACTCAAGAGATTTAACACCAGTGTGTTTAGGGGACATCTACCAGCTGTCCCATGGTCATTGCACCACTGACTAGAATACCCAAGTTAACTGCTTCATGCTATGTCTAACAGATCAATGGATAAAACTGTAATGCACAAATCAATATAAAAATATTGATTTAATAAAAATATTAAAAAGAAAGAAAACTGTTTTTGATACAACATAGATGGAAAGCATTATGCTAATTGAAATAAAACATGATTTAAAAAAATACTAAATGTTTGTACTTATATGTGGAAGCTTAAATGTTTAAAGTTAAAAAAATAAAAAACAGAATATAAGTATCAGTGTCCAGAAGTGGGGCTGGGAGCAATGAGAAGAGAATAATTGAAGGATACAATTCCTCAATTAATATGGAGAATTGGAGGTTTTCTGAGAGATGCATTTCAAAGTGTGGTAAATACACTTAGGTTGCAAAATTGCTAAGAGATTAAATTTCCCATATTCTTACGACAAAAGCTAAGGATTTGGCTTAAATGGGTACATTAATTAGAGCTATTCCATACTCATAAATCATGACATCACTTTATATATAGAAACTTAAGTTTCTAATAGAAGATAAAAAAATATAAAGTTGTACAGATCATTTTTTTAAAAAACAAGGATAGGCTCAAAGTCTGCATGTATACATTTGTCCTGCATCAAATATTAACATATTGTAAAATTAGTTCACTTTGAAATGCTGAAAAATAACAACGTATTTGAAATCTGTAAATCGTGCAGAGCAATGCTTGGCTCAAGTCAGTGCCCACACAAGCACTGCTATTATTTCAGAGTAGGAAACATGAGTAACTTTATAAGCAACATCTTTCCAGTCAGCCTTGAAAACCTTGAGACCACAATGTGCCCAACATATTCCTAGAAAGCATTATGAAAATATCAAACCCCATCTACTAAGTTCACTGCATGTAGATTGAGTTTCCTCAGAGGACTTTAAAACAGCCTGCTCACATGTGAACGCACACACACGTTCTGAGCAGATCACATGGAGATAACTAATTCTCCTACTCACGTTCTCATAGAGGGCTTGCAGGGTCTCCAGGTCAACCACAGAGTTGTCCAAGTTCACAACAGCTGTGAGGGGGGAAAAAAGGCAAATAAAAAAAATGTAAATTACCATACGGCAGCTGTGAAATGATGTTTAGCCACATCAGCAAAAATATTCATGAGCAGCAGTTGGAGGGCATATGTGCTTTAACTTCAGTGTGTACCCTTGCCCTACTCCAAAGACCATGTCTCAGAAACTGTAAAGGCTCATGAGCCAAACTTCAAAATGTTTCACTTGCTCTCCACACTGACTAGTTTTAAGTCAACTTGACACAAGCTAGATTTGTCTGGGCAGAGGGATTCTCAACTGAGGAAAGACATCATAAGATCAGGCTGTCGCAAGCCTGTAGGACATTTTCTTAATTAGTGATTGGTGGGAGAAGGTCCAGCCTATTGTGGGTGGGACTATCCCTCGGTTGGTGGTCCTGGGTTTTATAAGAAAGCAGGCTAAGCAGGCCATGGGGAGCAAGCCTGTAAGCAGCACCCCTCCATGGCCCCTTCATCAGCTCCCACCTCCAGATTCCAGACTTGGTTGACATCCTGTCCTGACTTCCTTCAGTGATGGACTGCAGGGTATAAGAGTAAGCCAAATAAACCCTTTCCTCCTCAACTTAGTTTTGGTCGTGGTATTTTATCATAGCAATATGAAGCCTGACTAGGACACTACGAATACTACGTCCCGTGAGTATGGCTCAAATGTTAGAGAAAAGGTGTAAATGAGTCATTAACTAACCAACTAAATTCACTTGGTAAATATTTGCATACTACTAGAAAGGTAGGCAGATAGTCCATTAAACCACTGTGACCTAACTTTATGCCAGTAACTGTTGATGTATGCCCACTTACCCAAAACATCTGGTGAATACTTCTTTGGTGTTAATATTAAGATGATTACAGATAGAATAGGTCATCAAAGCCCAAGAATGTGTTTTTTTATTTTTTGGGGGGTGGGGGTAGCAGTGTGTGGAATGTTATGTTTTACTTTGAGTCAGGTGGATTCATTAAAAGTACATTAAAACCAATCTGTTTCCCATGGACGTATTAGACTGAAACAGGGCAAAATTGTCGTGAGGGATTTGTGCCAAGGAGCCACTGAAGAAGCTCTCATGGGATTAAAGATCTGCAGGAGAAAAATCACAGTGTGGATAATCACAATTTTGATGTATTTATTTTGATAACTGAGGCAATTTACTATGTCTCTCCCCTCAAAGCTTAAAGTACACATTTACTAGTTGATACTGGCAAAAGTCCCAAGAAAGAATTAAGAAAGAAAAGTGGAAATTGAAGCACAGGATGGATGAAAAATTCAACCAAGTTAATTTAACATTTCTGGGAACAAAGCCCAAATTCACCAACAAATGTTGTACTAAGTAGAATATGATATTTCCACTCTAATAATAACCCCTGTCTCCATTTAAAAATTACTATTCCTATATAAATCTAAGAGACAGATTTTCAGGCAAATCTCCTTATTATTAGATTACACCAAAGAACACAAATTACTAAAATTAAGATATTAATTCATATTATTTGTTGAAGTAATATATAAAAAAATACATGGAGGTTAGATTAAAATAGAAAGTAAAAATAACTAATTCATGTATGGAATTTTCTTCTTTAGTTTCAGAGTTTAGTTTAAAAATCTAAGTGAATCCAGCCTAAGTGATTGGTAATTCATTAGTTAAGAATCATCCTAGAATTTTTTATGTTTCTTTGGTGGCACAGTAAGAAATTTGTAGGAAAACTGTAACACATAGTAATAATGAATTTTATGTAAGATTTCACTCTAAGAATATAATAACATTGTTAATATTCAAGTAAAATTCATGGGCACATTTGTCTTTTGAATATATACATAATTTTTTATAATTGTTCATTTAAAAATCATGAAGACTGATAAATGTTTTGATAAATTATCCATAACAAGGAGAAATGATCCAAATCAACAAAATTAAAGATGAAAGAGGAGACAATACAACAGACACTGAGGAAATTCAGAGACTCAAAGCTATGCTTTAAAATTCTATATCCCACCAACCTGGAAAACCTAAAAGAAATGAAAGAATGTTTAGATATATATGGCCTATCAAATTTAAATAATAATAATTTAAATCAACATAACATCCAGTGATATAAAAGCAGTATTTCTCCAAATTCTATTTGCAATAATAACACCCCAATCCCACAGCCAGACAAAGACTCAAAGAAAGTTATAGGCCAACATCTCTGATGAACATAGATTACTAAAAAAAAAGAAAAAAAGAAAAAAGAAATACTTGCAAATGAATTCAGTCATGAGAAGGCTTTCCACCATGATCTGCATTTTTCCCAGAGATGCAAATTGGTTAAAAATACATAAATCAAAACACATAGTCCATCACATGCGTAGAATAAAAGTCATCTCATGAGAGGCAGAAAAGGCCTTTGAAAAAAAAAAATCAAGCATTCCTTTATGATAAAAGTCCGGGAGAGACTAGGAACACAGGGAATATATATCAATGTAACTGTTAATTTAATTAAAAGTTTTCATCCAAGTATATATTGAATGTTGAGCAATTTATCCTCATACTCCTCTCTTGCCCCTCCTCTCCTAATTTTCCTCCTTGATTCTCTAGAGTTTTCATATATACACATACAAGGTCTTCTATAGCTATATACAATGAATAGATGAGACAAAATAAATGAAGTGAAATTATGCAATATTTGTCAACACGATTGTTTCCAGTTATACCTATTTTCTTGAAATTGCACAATTCCATTCTTTATTTTGGCCAAGTAATACGTTTTCTTTTGCTGTTCCTCAGCTTTGGACACCTTTATGAGTTCTGTTACTAGGCTACCGTGAAGGAGTACTGCAGTAAACATCGACATACAAGTACCTCTGAGATCTGGTGGCTGGGTCACATGACAGATCCACTTGTAGGCTTTTGAAGAGTCTATAGATCTATATAGTGGCTGGACTAGTTCACATTTCCAACAGCCAGCACACAAAGGTTCCAAAATGGGACATTTTTCTGAGTGCCAGCTTTCCAAATAATAACACGAAGAACTTTTATTAATTATTAAAGATTGGCCTTAGCTTTGGCTTGTTCCACAACTAGCTCTTAAATTAACCCCTTTATCTGTCTCTGACATGAACTCAGTGGCAGGCTCTCTGATCACCTCCCCCTGGCAGATGCAGCTTTGGAAGGCCACAGAGAAAAATGATGTGGCCAGTCCTGATGAGACCTGATAGGCTAGGGTCAGATAGAAAGGGAGGAAGACCTCCCTTATTAGGGGAGGGGCATGGGGGAATAAAGGGAGGAAGGGTGGAACTGGGAGGAGAAACAGGAGGGGGCCACAGCTGGGATACAGAGTGAATAAATTGTAATAAATGATAATGATAATAATAAAAGAAAGGAAAAAAATTAACCCTTTTATACTAACTGTGTTTTACCACATGACTTTTTACCTGTCAATTGCTTTTGTTCTGGTACTGTTTCTGCCTCCATTTCTGGCTGTTGACTCTTCCTGTGCCTCTCATTCTTTTCCAGAGTTCCTACCTCTGCTGGAAGTCCTACCTTCCTCCCTTGTATCACTATGGGTGTGTTCATCTTTTTACTGAACCAATTAGAAGGTGTTGGAAGTATTTGTTTACAAAATATTGAGATGGGGGGGGGGGGCGTTGTTGCTTACCAGTTCCAAAGTCCATTCTGTACTCAGCTCTCTGCTGGCACAGAAATCAGCATTTGAATATTACAGAGACAGTCTTTACAGGTGAACAAAGATCACCCAACAAGGTTTCCTTTTGTACACCCCCTTACTGTCATTTGTTTATTTTCTTTTTTTCTCATTTACTCATTTCATTCACTTTACATCTTGCAGCCCTTTTCTTCCTCCCCTTCTCCTTTTCCAAAAAAAAACAAAAACAAAAAAAACACGGAGCTTCCTTTCCCATTCACCCCAGCTCATCAAGTTGATTAATGATTACCATTAAAACTGGGGCAAGATGTAACCTTAATTTAGTTTCATTGGAGGGAGCCCATGGGAGGTACAGGTGCACGTTCATGTGTGTGGATCTTTGTGGGGAGTAAGAGAGTGCTTTGGGTGTTATTTCTCAGGTATCATCTATAGACATTATTGAGACAATCTCTCACACTCTCTGCTACTTGGCCCTCACCAAGTGGTTGGGCTAGATGGCCCGCGAGCCTCAGAGACACAGAATGCTGGGGTTCTGCGAGAACATGGCACTGTGGTTTTCTCTAACGTGTGTTGTGGGCACTGGACTCAGATCCTCATGTTAGCAAGAAAAAGAGTTTACTATCTAAACTTCTTCCTAGGTCCTCAATGAGTTTTTATTAATTTTTAATGCTTTCTCTCACATTTTTGAGACTATAATATAGTTACCTCCATCTCCTTCCCTTTCTTTCATCCAGATTCTCCCATATACCTCTCCTGGATCTCATAGCCTCTTTTCATTCATTGTTTTTACATATGTACGTATGAATACATATATACATATTTCTTAATATATATGTATAATGTTACTTGTGTGTATGTTTTCATGACTGACCATTTAGTATTAGATAACCAATCAGTATTGTCTTCCCTAGGGAAGACTATTTCTCCCGTTCATAGTAATACTCAGTTACCTGTTGAGGCCTCTGTCAAGATTAAGCTCAGCATATGCCAAAATTAAGTTTTAGATGAGAAGTTGTCACACAAAAGGGCACTGACTATATGATAATTTGGTAGTTTAAAAAAAAGAGAGAGAGATGGTGCTATGTTGCCCTTTCTGAATTGAGTACAATTTTCTCAATTTGCTCTCCTTTTAAACTACTTTCCTTATATTCTAAAACATTTAGTAAAGTATCCCACTTTACTATGACCCACTGCTTTTATGTTTGAAGAACACTTTTATCCACCAAAAGTGATGATAAGGGTCATCCAGGCAATAGATACAGATATGAAAGAATAGTAAGAGGTAGTCATGAACTCTTAGTCAACAACAGTGCCAGTTTCCATGGCATCCGGAATGACTGTAGCAGAAAATGCAACCATGTGCATAGACAAACCAGATCTCTAACAAATAGCAACCTCAGATTCCAGCCTTTGTAACCACTGAAATATTCCCTAACTACTACTCTTATATAGATCTCCAGGTCCTCTTAGCTCCAAACTTTTCTATAAACAAAGCTCATCCGTGTATCTCGGACCCCTACATACACACATTTTACAGAAATAAATTACACAGAGATGGATTGCTTAGTCAGTAAATACTTTCCTTTAGTTTTATAGTTAGGCAAAAAAGCCTACACAATGCCTTAAGAATGATGTTGTAGACTAGAGAGCAGCTTGCTATTGCATTCATCTGAACACCTCACCCATGAGAGATAAAAGTTACACTGCACTCTCCATGTTGCCCACCAGCACATATGCTCTGGACCTAGACATGTTGGGTCATTAAGGATATGGGCATACTCACATAGAGGGAATCTGTTTTGTGGTAAAGGTGACATAGGGTTAGCGCTATTTACGGTTTGGTCCATAGCTCAGAAGAGAAAAGTGAATCTTCTTCTGGCTATGTCTCTTCCACCTTAGTACTTAGAAAATGTGAAAAGAGGGCTAGCGAGATGGCTCAGTCAGTAAAGTGCTGGCTACTCAGGCCTGAGGACCCCAGTTCAAATCCCCGACATCTACATAAAAACATAGGCATCACAGCATGCAGTTGTAACCCCAACACTGGGAAGTTGGAGGCAGGAGGATTCCTGGAACTCACTAGGCAGTCAGTCAAGCCAAAGCAGTGAACTTCAGGTACATGGAGAGACCCTGTTTCAAAAATCAAGGTTGAGAAGTGACAGATGCCTGATGCTGACCTCAGACCTCTGCAAACATGTACACATGTGAGTGCACTTACAACACAGACACACACACAGACACACACACACACACACACACACACACACACACACACACTCAAGAGCGTGCGGAGAAAAATAAAGACCTAGGCAAAACACAGAAAATATGTGCATGCAGATTTGACTATGAGGTAAATTGTCAGTCTCTTCCAGGGAAACATTATTCCTTCAGGCAGCCTGTGGGAGTCTTACCAAATGCTTGGCTTGGCATTCTTTACATACATATACAGCGAGTACATATACGGGTTCTAGAATGTTCCAAGTAATTTTAAGTGATGTTAATCCTATCTGTGTAAAATGAGGGAAAAATCAATTCCATTGTTTTAGATTCCACACAAAAGAACAACAGTCTGCCCCCTCTATCTTACTTAAGATATAGGTAAGGTCCTATATCTTACTATTGTCCTTCTCACTCAAGATCATGTTCAATAAGCTATTTCAGTTAATGAAAAGCAATCAAAAGTTGTAGTTTCCCCCAAATTATGTGAGACTTATATCTGTGCTCTGAAATTCACACAGAACTGGATGTAAAACATGAGTCTCTAATCAGCCTTGTGTCTCATGAAGAGACTTGTAGGCTCTTCAGGCCTTGGCTTTTTTTTCATAAGGGAAATGGATCTATACACGGCCATGTTGCTATTAAGAGTAGAGATAACAGTTCAATTGTATACAATAGTCTCCTGTAGTCGGTATGCAAAACTAAAAGGGTTGATGCAAAACCAGAAGGGGCCTACTGGAGGGAGGATAGAGTCAGGAGGAGGAGGAAGAGAAGAGAAGTAGGGGATGAGGATTGACAAAAATGAAAAGGATGTGTGAAAATGCCAATTTGAAAGTTTTATGAACATTTTTTATGATCAGTTTCAAAACTCCCTACAAGTTTTACATATAGTAATTCTATGTACCAATATAGATATATTTTGTTCCTATAAAACAAATAAGAGTGGATATTTTTTTATTTCCATTTAGAATGACAGCATGCTCAAAACCAAACACTCACGTCAAAGTAGACTCTGTTTTATACATGGAGAACTATGGAAAAATGGGCAGTTTTCAAGTTAGCAGGCAGTATACAAAAAGATCCACAGTCAGAAATACAGCATCACTGATAACATCTGAAAGGTCCCTCCTCCACGAAGTGATAATGCTGCAGTAACCTGCTCCCTTTCATCACTATAAAAAAAAAAGGAAAAAACTGCAAATGACATCATAGGATGTCTAAAGGGATCATTTTCCTAAAGTATCAATGGCAGTTATTCCTGAAGCATCCTTTTCAAGATCAGCATAGGTTGCGATTATTAGAAAATAGTTGTTTTCATCCACAAAGGAAACAACAGCACAGCTTTCTGAAAACACCAAGCGTTCATTCACAAAACAAATATTCAGAGTTCAAAACTGACCTGGAGATTCTTCCTAACCCTGAAGCTAAAATATTAAAGTCACCAGGTATAGTCCCTCCCCTTGCAGACTTTATCTAGCTCCTCTCCTTGCAGACTTCACAGCTTCTTAATGATTAAAACGGTACGTTCCTTAAAAGGAAGAAAAGAGCACTTCTGTAGATCGAGTAATTTGAAAATGCCCCTTCATTTAACCCATTTTCCCTTTTTGGGGAATTTTATTATGGTGGGGTATTGTTTTCCCTGCAGAGGCAGCGAAAGGCCGGGATTCTAAGTGTTTTACATGTAGGCTACAAACTTTCTGGGTGGGGAGGATGAAATCCGTGTGATACACCACCCGAGACAGGTATGAGCAAACTTCCTCAGACTAGGGTAAGGATGGATGTTTCCGATGAAGTCAGTAGGCTGCACAGCCCTATAGGCCATGTTTATAAGAGCTGTACGAGTTAAATTATTGGAGAACAAATGCATTTTGTTTGAGTCAGTATGTCGCCTTCTTGTCTAGGCAGAGGGAAAAATGGATACCGAGACTGTAATCCTCTTGGAATAAAATCTTTAAACGCAAACATGATTGCCGTTGTAGACTGTTTAATCTGGTGATATTGTATTTCATTTCTGTTTTTGGAGAGGTTTGTTGATTTGAACATAGTGGGTTTGACTCCATGCTTATCTCAACTGTTTAGATAAGACATATTTGACTTTGGCAGGTGACAAAATCTAGGGTGTGGAATAAGAGGTAGAAAAAAACAGGCTGGCAAGCTCCCAGGTAGTGTTTATTTTAAGCATAGTGTATAGATGAGTAAATTGCTTCAGACAACTCACTGGACTTTGTGTAAAACACCCACTGTCTGCTGAATGTTTTCTGAAAAGGGGCACTGCACAGTGTCCTTTATTGGGCAGAACAGACTTCACCTTCTTGCTTAGGTAAACATTTACACTCTTGTAAAAGTGAGCTCAGTGAGTTCCCCTGAAAATAGGACCCTACCTCTGGGATCACATTTTTTTTGCTCCCATTCGCTAGTATGCACTTTTAAAAAGTAAGAGTATTAAATTTTATTTCAAAAGTAAACATCTATATTGCCCAAGAAATATATATGTCTTACACCAAAATAACTTATACGCTGTTAATATTCATATGTTTCAGTCTAATTCTATATAAATTCACCCCACTTTCAAGGAAATTACAAGCAGAAAAGCGTGAATGAATAAACACAATAATTAACATTTTAGAGACAAAAACTTCTTTTGACATAATTCATCTAAATAATAGCCTAAGGAGTGATGTCAGTAAATTTTAGTGTTTATATTTTATTTTGGCTGATACATTAAGGAAAAGAAAGAAACCAAAAAACATGACCAATGCAAGTTACAAACTCATAAAAAAGCAAGGGGAACTTAGCTGAGAATTGTTGATACACAACCAGGAAGTGTAAAGTTAAAACTAGACATGTATGGTAATTCTCTCACCATCTACAGAGGTGAGCTCACCGAACTCATACTGTGTGCCTGGTTTCCCAAAACACACAAAACTATGCTAATCTTAACAGCTGTGGAATAATTATTAGCTGCTTTGCACGAGGTTAACCAAATGCTCAAAGGAACAACAGGGGGGAGGGGTTCTTTATCACATGGTCATCCTTGCTAACCCCATGCTCTTTCAAAGAACATCACAATGGCATCACCACACACTAGGTCAGCGACTTTATTATGTGGTGGAGGTGGAGCAAAAAAGAAAGTGGAAGCGATAGAGTGTTGGAATAATGGAAGGAATGCAGGCAGTAGGAATGAGTAAAACATTGACCCAAATGCCAACATCTTCCTTAATAGAAGAGGAGGGCTAGTCTAATAACAACAACAAGAAAAAAAGCATCTTAACACACACATAAGTTCAAATGAACATATTTCACTAATATGAACAAAGTTCCTAACCCATTCTTTTAAAAAATTGTTACTTACTAATTTCAAATTGTACCTTGATAACATTGGTATCTGAATGTCCTTTCCACCTCTTCCCAGATACCCATTGTCCACAGTCTTCTGCCGAATGCACATTTTGTCTTCATAACTTGCTGCTGTCCTTATGTTCTTGAGTGTAGGGCTAGCCCCCAGAGCATGGGCAATCTAACAGGGACCACTTCCCTGTTAGAGATCTGACTCTCTCTACTTTGGCAGCTTTTATCTGCCAAGGTTCCTTAGGTTTCTGCATGGCTAGATCTTCTATAGGTCTTGTGTAGCTAAGCACAGTGATTGAGAGTTCATGAGTATCACAGCCTTGAATCCAGAAGTATCCCCTAACCTATGGCAACTTGCCCTCTACCCTATCTCTCCTCCCTGATCATCTCACACCTACACTGTTAATGCTCACTCAAGCCCAACATTAGGATTCTATATGCTGTTGCTTTAGCAGAATATAGTGGTGTTACAGTTAAGAACTACGAGGAAAAACAATCACACACCATTTTTTCCAGCTTAAGCTGCTCACATAATCACGAAGTTGAGAATTTTCAGAGAAAGCCCAAGCCTAGAGCATAGATCTCCCTAGTCCATAGCATAGCTACACTTTTTGTGCTGGTTCAGGATCCTGGGCATATCTGCCTGGACTTTTATGAAGAGAAGCAAATTACCTACATAGCAGAGTGTTTACTGCCATACACAGTAATGGTAGGCATTAGCTATTATTATCAGAAACTGCACGTCTTAACATTTGAGCCATAAAAAATTGCATGTGTCGGCCCTTCCAGATGACCTCCTCCAGCATTCCTCTCAATTCATAAATTCTCTTTACAGCCTAATTCATAAGGCCTCCACATTGTCATTAACAAGGCTAGCAAAACACTCTTTTAGGCTCTTTCATTTCCTATGAAGAGCCTAGTATTGTTCTCTGGTGGCTCAGGCATGGGTGGATAGGATTCCTCTGCAGTCCATCAAAAAAGCAACAAAAGTCATAAAGGGACAATGGAGTGTGGCTATTTGTGATAAGTCTCTCTCTCTACAATGTATTTTCGTAGACTGAGTAAAACATAATTAATTAATATTAAATTATGTAGATACTTGCCTAGGGTCCTTCTCAGAATTAAAACAACAATACAACATTAATTCATTAGTCTTAAAATGTGTATGCCGAGTTTGGTCTGAAAACACCACTGGATAAGTATCATTTGAAAATAATATATATATATATATATATATATTATTGAGAAAATGCAAAGCCATTAGCAGTATAAGCCATACTGTCACCACAGTCCTGCCACAAGACACCGTGCCATTACATCACTGTGGTGTCTTACCCTCTTAGTCTGATGGCAGCCTGGTGAGCTGTAGGGAACAGCTGTGGCTGTATTTCCAGGATGCACCTTGCAGGAATAGGACGTTGTGGCTCACTAAAGAAAAATGTAGAACAGGATTTCAATCTATTCTCTCTCACCTCCAGCAATATCAGATCCTGGGGTGGGGAGTTGAGAAGCCCTGCAGGCATCCAAGGCATGGCCATGCAGAAGAAACACTTGTTCACATGCAGAGCCTATCAAAGAAGCCAGTTTTGATATACAAACACGACTTGAATCCCCAGTCATTTTTTTTGGTAATGCTCTCAAAAACTGAGTTACACAAAATAATAACCAAGCCCACCTTTCCTTACGAATGCTACAAAAGGGCTGTTTTAGTGACAGCTACTCCTTCATAAATAGAGGCTCAAGAGTCAAGTTAGTGTAACTTATGTGTTCTCTAACTCAGATTCATGCTTTGCCTCCATGTGTGCCCCCCCTGGTCCAGGGCATGTTGCTACCACCCAATGTCTGTAGCATACAGTAAAGTGTTACAGGAATGCCAATGCCCTAAACTGCAGTCGGCTCAGAGAAAAAATAAAATCTACAGTACAGCAAAAATGAGCACAAAAATACATGATGCATAATTCATATAGGAAATGCAACAAAGAGAAAGAACACAGACTCACAGTTTAGCAAACTAAAAGTTTTATGTTCCTTCTGCCCATAAAAGTATAATCAAGAAGTTCAACTGTCCGAGTATCATAAAAAATGTGAAGAAGAAGAAAAAAAAGTCATCTTTGAGGCTTTTTCCTGAGCCAGTAAGAAAAGACTTAACAATAACTGTTTTCCCTTGACTCAATAATCTATGTGTAGCTTAAAATGATGTATGAGGTCCTTCTTTTGTGAGAAATAACTCTGGGTAATGGACTTTATTTTAAATTAAGGCATATTCTGATATTGAATTTCTGAAAGTAGGTTTTAATGAAAGCATACTATCTCACATGTCTTTCTCTCCATCCGCTACAAGGCTACAATTGATGAAAAGGTTACCACGGGCCCGCTGCAGCCTACCTCTTCTCAAGTTTCTATTTCTAACTGACTTTGCATTTCAATGAAAACCATTCACTCCACTATCCAAGAGCATTTACTGCGATTTTAATGTCTCAATAAATATAATAAACAGGTCTTAAAAGTCTATATCCCATGTGAGCAAAAGCCCTTCAAGGTTAGAAAAAGAAGGGGAGGGGGGGATGAAGCAATGTCTAAGCAAAGCCTTGTAAACTTCAGTTTCATAAAGTAACCAGACACTGCAAAATCTAGTGGGAAAACACAACATTGCCCACATTGAACCCAATTTTTTGAGAGCATTACATACAAAAATAAACAAATGATTATGGATAAACTTTCTTTTGGTAGTTAATAGGCAAGTGAAAAAAAAACCCTCCGTCTCTGAAAATGAAACTAGAATCTGCATGAAAAAGACCTGGAGTTTGTAACCTACAATTTGTTTATAGAAAGTTTTGTATGAAAAACATGATTCAGTGGCAGCGACGCAGGGTACAGGAACTATCCCATGTGCACGTTACCTAAACACACGTGAAATGTCATCATAGAAACAATCCTTCAGAGCTCCAGGGGTTCAGAAAAAGCCCTTGCAGATTTTTATTTTTATTTTTTTATTTTTTGCTATTTAAGAAAGCATTCTGATGTGTTTGACTCACAACTTGAAACCACAGTGACTACCAGGAAGAATAAAATACCACAAGGAGCAATGGAAGCTTCTGTCTGTGTCGCTGCTTAGAGAGTCTCCTCACGTCCCACCCTGAGCCTCATTTCCTAACAAAGCCAGAATTCATTTGACTGTTCCCTTCACATGCCACCCAGAGCCAAGAGCTATGCATGTGAAGTGCGGCTGACTCACACAGCACCGAGACAATGTTTAAGAAACCACACAATTATGGGAGCACTCAGCCTTTTAAGTTTCCAAAACAAACTGCTCTCCTTAGAGATAAAACATCATCCAAAGATACAGCTGTGCTCAACTTCTAAGAGCCACTGATGTAAATAATTCTCATATTTATCTTCATTCAGAAAATACAAATGGGGATGACCCCATACTAAATTCAGCATTTCTGCAACATTGGTTGAGAATGCAAATGACAGCTCCCCTGAAGCTGAAATTCCCAGTTGCTCCCTCTTGTTCCCAAACTCCGCAAGAAAGAATTGGCCTTGCTTGATACTCCCCCCTCCACAGCGAAGGTTTTCAGGAAAAGTTATGAGCATAACCAAGAAAAAATAGTCTACATTTCCGCTCCTGTTGCTGGCATGGGGTCTCTGTTTCAAACACATTCAAAGTCTATGGATCTCTATCAATTCCTAAGAAGGAGAGAAGAATGGAATGTGATTCAGGGTTTAATATGGGAGGTGCTATGTGTTGATAGATAAGAAATCTTGGAGAGTTTATTATAAAGAGTAAGCTGAGAATCAGAATATGATGATCTGATTTTCCCAGGTGTACTCAGCATGGGCCAGGGGGAGAAATGGAATTCAAGGCTGTCTCGATCCCTTTGGGCTCCCCTGACAAAATGCCACTGACTGAGTGGCTCAATGAAATGCATTTTGTTTTCTCAGGGTTCTACAGGATGGAAGGAAGCCCCACACTGGAATTCTGAGAGATGCTGGGGGTGTAGCTCTATTGACGAGATGTTGTCCAAGCATCGCTGTAGCACGGGATTAGATCCCCAGCACCTCATACAACCGTCGGGTACAGCAGACGTGTAACCCTGGCACTCAGCAGGGAGCTGCAGACAGGATGCTCTCACTTACAAACTGAGTTTGTGGCTCACTGTACAACCTGAGACCCGATCTCAAAAACAAACAAACAACCACAGAACAAAGCAATGGCGCTAAAGGCTCAGGCTCACGTATAGAGTGTAGGCAGCTACTACCTATTTGTGCCTCCTTGCTGTGTCACGCAGGGGGTGGGGGAGTGAGGGGAGAGGGAGGTGAAGTAAATGTGGAACACTCTGCTCTCTCAACTCTTTAGAAGAGCAGGAATTCTGGAATAGGGGTCTCATCTTCAAGAAATACTGAAGGTCATTACTTCCAAATACTATGACATTGAGAATGAAATTCAACATACGATTCTGACACAAACATGAAGTCTATAACAAAATCCAAGCACCTACTCCTACAATCTCTTCTCTAATCACTGTTACCTGGTACTAGGGAAAAGCTTTTTAAAAATTCGTGAAAGTAGTGGTACTGAAGTTAAAAAAAAAAATGCAACAGATGTCAAAAATTAAAAACAAAAATTCTGAAAGCAAACATTCTAAGGACTAGACTGGGGTAAACCATTCATTCCTCTATGATCTATGGGCAACTGGAAACCAGGGAAAGATCTGGCACTTTGTATACTCGGTGTACCACACCCATCTTGTAAGCACTTAGAATTTGTTTTCCATCACTAGTAACTTTACTCACTGGCTTAGTTATTTCTCCATGGTGTGTTGATAAAATACCTGACAAGAGCAGCACAAGGGAGAAGGGGTTTAGAGTTCAAAGGGATCTAGTTCATCACTGCAGAAAATCCATGGAAGCAGGTAAGGCAGGAAAAGCTCGGAGGCTGAACAAGGGGGCTGGTTGCTTACATTCCATCTGTACTCCGAAGCAGACAGTGAGCAGAAGTGGGGCTCAACACGAAGCCTTACAGCTCCCCACCCCAACCCCCAGTGATTCATTCCACCAAGGCTCGTCCTCTTAAGGAGGCTACAACTACCTCGAACAGCTACTGTCACTAGGGACCAAGGGTTCAAATACACGAGGCTTTGGAGGACATTTCACATTCAAACCACACCAGTCATGATGGCTTTTTCCGTACTTTTGGTTTCTAAAGTTGGGTCCCCCCAGGACAAGAAACTTCATTTGGGAGTACAGTCCCAGACACTTTTTTAAACATTTTTTTCTCATGTAATTCACATGTGAAAATAATTTATAATTTCATTTTCATAAAATGAATAACTAAGATTGTGGAACCATCAATTCTCTTAGAATATAAATATTATTGAGGCCAGTAAAATGTCTCAGAAGGCAATAAATAGTGCCCCGGCAGGTAAGAGTACCTACCACAGAACCCTGACGGCATGGGTTTGATTCTCACAATCAAATCAAATTCTGAAAGATGTCCTCTGACCTCCTACATGTATGTACACACACACACACACACACACACACACACACTACTGCCAGGTGTAGTAGCATACAGTTGAGGAAGAAAGACTAGAAGCTCAAGGCCAGTCTGGACTTCATAGTGAGATCTATCTTACACAAATAAGCAAAGAATATATCTATACAACTTATTAATATTTCTCTCTATATATACAGATGACTATGCATACACACACACACAAATATATATATATATATACAATATATATACACACACATACACATAAGCACAATATGACTTACACACACACATACATACACACTGTATAAAGTATTCAAGCAACCTTAGGCCTCGGATAAAAAAATGAAAATGACCATAATCTGAGTTAGAAAGATGGTCCAAGAGTGTGTCGTGTTCTTCCAGAGAACTTAGCACTTATACTGGGGAGCTCACAACCACTGTAACTTCAATTCTGGGGATTAAGAAATATCTTTTTGTCCTCCACTCATAGGCACACAGTCACATACAGACAAGCACAGACATACACATAAAACTGTGGATGAAAAAAAATTGAAACAAAGCTTTAACAGCAGAATTAATATTCGGTGAGGAGAAAAACATTAAAGAAAACCACATTCCCCCCCCTCTATATAACCATGATCTAATTGCACATCATAATTTTTAAGGCAAGTCTTGGTAGTTTACATCATTTACCATTTATTTCCTTTTTATCAGTTAGGTTTAAGCAAGACAGAACTTTCATTCAGAAAGGACATAACCTAGCGTTTATTGCTCACATGTCTACAACTTAAGTTAGCTTCAGACAGGGTAGACATTAAACACAAGAAGGGACCAAGACCATTAACACCTTGGGCTAGTCATCCCTGCAGAATGCCAAACTTCTTTATACCTATTGACTCTAACTATCATATAGGTATATATATATATATATATATATATATATATATATATACACACTAGATACCCCCTGCCTGAATATCTATAATCAATTCAAACTTTGTAAAGGGTTGTAGACTATGAAAGTATCCATGAATCAGTTCAAGCTTCAACTCTAGGGGCAAGCCGTAGCCCTACAGTAAAGCCTACAAACAGCTGCCCAGTACCATGTAGGAAAAAATCCACAACCAGAAACAGCTAACACAGAAAAAGCTGATCTAGTTCCATCTAGATTAAAGCTTTAAAATATCAAAGCACTGGGCCCACCCAAATGTTTTAGCAAACTTTGCATACAAATGTCTACCATTGGATTGCATTGGTGAGACCAGTTTTTCAAAATACATGGATTAGCTAAAATCCCTTAGCACTTGTCTACGGCAATCCTGTTCCTCTAGAGTCAAAAATCTCTGAGACTACAACCTGGATATCTGAGGATGCTGCCTGGGGCTCAGGATCCAGACATACAGGCTGCATTTGATTTATAAATGTCTGGTGTAGATTAAAGGGTCGTAGACTCTCCTTCCATGATGTGCTTATATCTGTGGAGAATGATTTCATCAAAGGTCAGAAGGACAACAAGTTAAGCAGCTTCACATTTACAAAGTGCATTTTAACTGGATTTATTCTTGTTGATCGATAAACACTTGTTTAATATTTATCAGTATTGTGGAAAAAAAAATAGTTCTGAAGCCTGCTTCAGTTTGATCTGGTAGCAGAATGACATTCCTATTTTATACTCGTTATCTAAGGATATTATTTTTTACATGTATTTATCTGTGGATGTGGGGGGTCTAGACTACAGATAGACTTGGGTTCTTTCTACTTTTCTGCCTTTGGCCTTACAAGTTGCATAAGACGCTTGTTACTTGGGACAGAACGTGACACAGTGATTGATGGTAATAAGACTGTGATTAGAACCTGGAGACATGGCTCAGCAGCTAAAAGCAACTGTTCTTGCGGAGCACCTGGGTTCAACTCCTAGCACACGGAAGTAGTTCACCTCGCTCTATTACTCTATTTCTAAGGGATCTTATCCACTCCTCCGACCTCCATGGGCCCCAGGCATGAACATAGTACACAGAAATACATGCATACAAAACACTTGTTTCTATAAAATAAATCATTTTTAAAAGATTACAATTATACCCTAACATCTAGAATGTCACTCTTACCCTCATCCCTTTCACAACAAGCCACTTCAGAGTAGAATCCTGACAGAGAAAAGTCAATACTAGATTCTCTAGCATTTTGACAGGAGAAAAAAAATAAAAATAAAACCAGTTCTAGTAAATGTAAAAAGTGAGGTAATATAGGCTCAAATTTTTAACCCTCTGTATGTAAAAGTTATGAATGCTGGATGCGGTAGGGAATCTATTGCACAGCTTCTAACTTGGTCTTTAGGGGAAAGCAAGCATTTTGACGCGCAAAGCGGCTCTGCAGCATGTTATCCCTGAAAAAGTCCCCTCTGGTTTGGGACACCCTTTTAAACAGTGCTATATATTTCACCGTAGAGATCCCAGCACTGACCATGGGAAACATGCAATCTAGGTAAGTGGCATGTCTTCGGGGAAAAGAGCAGGCCTGTCTGATGAAGAGGCTTGAGCTCATCTTTACTCTGATCCATCAGTGAGCAGCCATGTGACCAAAAACCTCTCCACCAAAATAACTCACGGTTTTCATTTATGATACTGAAGACCTAGATAAATGTTGTGGTCACTTTCATATCCAAAAAACCAATGATGGTGACATTTCTACAGAGTTCTCAGTGGAGGTAGATCCTGGAAGTGAAAGGTACTGTAGGACCTGGGAAAGACCCCTGCCTAACTGCATACTGTACACAGGGTACAGCTGCTTCCTTGTTCGGATGTGAAAGCAGCCAAGGTTTTAGAGAGCGGGTATCCAGGGCTTCGGGGGGGCTCAAACACCCCCTTCACATCCTAATAGGATAAAGTGTATGCATAATTCTGTGTGACCCTTCAACTACTGACGTTCACGCCATGTTACTGTTGGAATTGCATGTTAAGCAAGCAAATTTTCAATGAACTCTCGCTGGCTGTACCACAGACACAGATGTCAGGCGGACTCCTTTGTTCATAAGGTTCTCATTATTAGCTCAACCCGAGCTGAATATTTGACTGAAGGAAAAGACCATATCATTATTTTCAGATTTCATTCTATGACTTAACTGGGCTACATCTGCCAGCTTCAGAAACACCAAGTGCTGCTTGGCGCCAGCTTTGGCGTTCTCTTCTGTGACTATTACCCCAAATGTCTCAGCCTGAGGAAGCCTCCTCACCATCAAAACAATTTAATAAAAACGAAAATTCTGATTAAGAGTTACTCATCAATTGACAGGGCATGCCACGCTAGTGCTATTTATGAATTATACCCCATGATATTTTAGGACTAACAAACAGACTCTGCATTCACAAATGGGCAAACTAGAAAGCCAGTAACCATTCTCATGATTTATAAGCTCTGTGTTATACTTGAAACCATATTTCTTTAATACGTAAATTGGCATTCCTTTGAATAACTCAATCTGCTTTAAATCTATTCTAAGGCTCTGGGCAGCACAAGGGAGATTTAAAATACTTATATTTAATTCTTCTACTCATCTTTGGGCCATCTCTTAGCATACATATGATAGGAAGCTACAACATGAGAGGACTTGTCAAGTGCAAGTCAGAATGCATTGCCATCCTGACACCAACGCCATTTAGAAAAATGTCACAAACCACACAAATTTCAATCATAAACTATTTTATAAGCCCACTGAAACGTACATTAAAACAGCAGAAAGGAATAATGGCTTCCATGTGTCTGGGCATCATCATTAATAATGCCAATCAGCAAGGATAACTTGAAATCACCTTTGCTGATGATTAGAAAAGGCAATTCAGGGGCTGAAGAGATAGATTAGTGGTTAAGTGTACTTATTGCTCTTTCAATAGAACCTTAGTTTGGATCCAAGAACCCAGGTCAGGAGGCCCTTACATGCCTTTAACTCTATATCCAAAGAATCTGATGCCCTCTTCTGGCTTACTCATACACACACACACACACACACACACACACACACACTCACTCACAGACAAACACTAAACCAATAGGTAGGTAGGTAGGTAGGTAGGTAGGTAGATAGATAGATAGGTAGATAGATAGATAGGAAGATAGATAGGAAGATAAAGCAAGTCTGTCTTTCTATATTAGAAGAAACTGGGGTACATGCTATAGTTGCTCCAAATGCCTGGTGAAATGGCCAGTTTTCTACATGAGAGTCATATCCTTAATGAAACTGCTATATTCTTTCAGTATCTTGCAGAATCTTAGAACAGGAGGACCTAAGAGAAATTGCCCTATATTCCACCCCATATTTTATGTTTGCTTGTATTTATTTATTTATTGGTTTCTTTTTGGTTTTGGTTGGTTGGTTAGTTTAGTATTTTTGAGACAGGGTTTTCCTGTGTAGCCTTGGCTGTCCTGACTTTGTAGACCAGGATGACCTCAAACTCACAGAGATCCACCTGCCTCTGCCTCCCTGAGTGCTGGGATTAAAGGTGTGTACCACCATGACCGGCTCCAACATTTTAAATATATCTCAGACAAATGGTTATTCAGCCTCTTGAAATGCCTGTTTTTAGTTCATCATTAAGTACAGCAATCTAGTTCTCTAATTGGCATTTCTAATCCTAAGAACATCTTCAAAAGAGCAAATCAGCAAGTACTTCTGAAATTCTCATACTGGGTGGTACGAGTCTGGTTTGGAACTTTGGGCTTCTATCTGCATTATGCTTCTATATCAGGCACCTGAGACTGAAGGTACAACTAATCCTTCTCTCTTGGGGCTTTCTTCTCTGACTATTTTCAATGACTAGGAACTTCACTATCTGGTTCACATTAGTATTTACTAGTAACTTCTGCATGACAGCACTCAGATAGGATCTAACTAGTTACAGAGCCAGTAGGACTCATGCTTCATATGATACCAAATTAAAATTTTTATAACAACAGACTAAGTATTTGTGCAACAGACTTGTGACCACACTATTTGTGTTATGAAATGTTAATTACCCCCTCCTCCATTCCCGGTCACGGTGGTCTTTGAATTAGGAATGAGAGTCTTTGAGGTTGATTAGACCTTGAGAGTCCATCCCTCAGGAATGAGATTTTTTTTTTTTCATGAACAAAAGGCATTAGAGCTCACTTAGCTTCCTTCTACCACAAGCTGAATACAAGCAGAAAATGATTCTCTGAATTCCAGGACGGGATTCTCACCTGAGTCTAACCATGATCTTCACCTTGCAGCTTCTAGAACTATCAGAAATAAATTCTCTTGTTTAAAAGCTACCCAGTCTGCATGGTATAAAAAGAGTAAACAAATAAACAAATAAATAAAAGCTACCTAGTCTCATGCTTTTTTATTGCCACAAAAGAACAGATTCAAAGCATCCTGTGAAAATTTAGACTTTTAAGAAGATATAAAACAGGCAGAAAATTTATATTAATAGTAACCTAGCAGGGGGGGGGAACTGCATGAAATAAAATGCTCCAGTTACACTAAGTCCATGAATACAGTAAAGGTTGAAAAACATTTCTATAAAGTATCACAAAATTTATCCCAAAATGTTAGTATGAAGTGACTGCATTTTAAGTTTTTTTTACACTTACCATGTTGTATGTCTTTCATATCTAAGTGAAGACTAGACATTAGAATTCCTACTGCTTGTGATCTTTTGTTGCTAAGCAACTTGACAACCTGTTCAGGAAAAAGGAAAACAAGAAACATTAACTTAAACTCTAATACGATGAGTAACACTTTAAAATCCTAAGTGAACCTCAGTCCTGTTCTCTGCACTTCCTTCTTTATAATCTGCAGTTTCTCTTGCATGGTAAGTAACTACACCCCAGTCACTCAGCAGCTTCCTGCTTTCCCAAAAGTTATCTCCTTTAAAATTAGCTACATAGTCTCTATCTGACCAAGCTCCTAAGAATTGGCCAAACTTCCAGCCAACGTCTCCTTTTTAACTTTATATCTCAGAATAAGGGTACCACTATTCTCCATCCTTCTACAAAAGCTAAAAAACCAGGTATCAATCTAGATAGTTCCCTCTCCTCTGTTTGTAGAACATAGCAGGCAGGAATCAAATCAGTCAAGGGTAATTTTCCTGTGTCTTCTGAAGCTGTGCCCTCCATCTCAATGCCAGCATTGACTTCCATGTTATATTTTGCACAGATCAAAGCAAATGATTCCCCCAGTTTGGTTCAGTGTTCTTTTTATTTTTAATTTGTTGTTGTTGTTGTTGTTGCTGCTGTTAAGTGTTCTTTAACTGGCTTCCTTACACAGTGGTTCATGACCTTCACTACAAAATATAAAAATGTAGGTTCCCTGGGCTATAAATGAAATCCACTTACCAGGAAATCTGGAAATAGAGTATCATCACCATTTTGAGCATCTCCTAAACAATTCTAGTATCACGGATAGAGACCCATCCTTCCCATTGACCCTCCACACCTAGGTCCAATATCCTTCTAAAATGCTAGAATCTACTTGTTGTTCCTTGATTTTTAACCTTTGTAAGCGTGAGTGGCTCTTGTTTAGAGAGGAAGCTCCATAATTCCTTCCCAAAACTTGCCCTGTCTATTTTGTTTTAGAAACACTTGATTCCAAGCTTTAATGTACATTCTAATAAATAAGACAGTGGAAATAATTACTGGCGTTAGCCAGAAGAGAATAGAAGAAGACAGAACTCTTAAAGAACAGATGTCACAGTCCTTCAGTGTAATAAAACCAATGTCTGTGTTATGAATTTCTTCATCTGCCTTTACCCAACATCCTGGAAAACAAGAATCCAAAGTTCTCGAGCTGGAATATCCTTAGAATCCAGTGAGCAAAGGTATGATAGAGAGACACATAGTCAGATCATCAAGGACTCAGCCAAAAAGTAGAAAACACAGAACTAACACATCTGAAAACCACAGAATTAGGCCATGTAATCAGAATTTTAAAAGGATCCATTTGGGTTCCACGTCATATTAGATCTAGTTAATGGCCTTACAACAATGATTTCCTAAGACTTCCCCAGTAGGAAGGAAGGCTGTAGAGATTAAGAACATAGACTCTGCATAAACAAAGCAGTTTGCCTCGCCCTGTAATTGCACTGAATTATCCAGGATCTTCTGAAAACAGATTCTGAGTCCCAAGTCAGCCCAAGCTACCAGATGATGCCATTCCAAAGTTCTCCTTCTTCCACCCTCATACATTCTAGAAGATAACTCCAATACTATAGTACTATAGGGCCAACTTTTCACAAACAAAACAAAACGAAACAAAAAAACTGACAATGACGACAACAACAAAAACTGTAGCAGCAGCAGCAGCAGCAGCAGCTTCAGAAAGCTGTGGTGGGACTGGCCAAGTGCTGAGGCACCGGGACCTCAGCAATGTGACTTGGAAGCACTGTGTGAACAACACTAAGAGGAAACTGTGAGAAGCTAAACATACAGCACAGATAGTTTGGCATCTCTCATCTCAGAGGGATCCATACCACCCACCGAGTATTAATTCAAATACTACACGAAGGGAGAAAACAGATACATGTATTACTTCATTTAATTCTACAAAGGGATTACTGTATTTTTTCTTCTGCTCCTGTAATTAAAAACAACAAACAAACAAACAAACAAAAAAACATCAGACACCTATGAATGGAGAAGAATCCTTTGGTAGTTGTAAATGTTGTGTTTTGTTTTGTTTTTTTTAGATTTTTTTAAAAATTTATTTTTAAATCTATTACAGTTTATTCACTTTGTATCCCATCTGTAGCTCCCTCCCTCATCCCCTTCCTTGTGCTCTCCCAATCCCACCATCCTTTCCTCTTCTCTTCCCATGATCCTCCCCTAGTCCATTGATATGGGTGGTCCTCCTCCCCTTTCATCTGACCCTATCCTATCAGGTCTCATCAAGACTGTCTGTATAGTCTTCCTCTGTGGGCTGGTAAGGCTGGCTGCCCCCCCCCCACACCCTTAGGGGGAGGTGATCAAAGAGCCAGCCACTGAGTTCATGTCAGAGATAGTACCTCTTCCCCTTACTAGGGAACCCACTTGGACACTGAGCTGCCATGGGCTACATCTGTGCAGGGGTTCTAGTTATCTCCATGCATGGTCCTTGGTTGGACTATCAGTCTCAGAAAAGACCCCTGGGCCCAGATATTTTGATTCTGTTGCTCTCCTTATGGAGCTCCTGTCCCCTCCAGGTCTTTCTATCTCCCTTTCTTTTATAAGATTCCCTGCACTCTGCCCAAAGTTTGGCTATGAGTCTCAGCATCTGCTTCCATACCCTGCTGGGCAGATTCTTTCAGAGGCCCTCTGTGGTAAGCTCCTGTCTTGTTCCTTGCTTTCTCCCTTTTCCGATGTCTAGCCCATTTGCCTTTCTGAATGAAGAGTGAGCATCTTATCAAGGGTCCTCCTTGCTTAGCTTCTAAGTTTGTTTGTTTTTTTTTCCAACTTAAATTATTTCCCTGGTGTTATGTATTAGCAGCGACAGGCAAGCTTTGACATGGTACAATATCTGGCCATGGAACAGAACATAACTAAAGCTCCTGACAATATGGTCCCAGTGAACACATTCAAGGCCCTACTACAACCAAACTAGTCTAAATAGCTATAAACGGGTTTAAAATAAACATTAAGTAATGTTGGTCCGAAAGGCTATGGCACCAAGGAGATAATCATGGTTTGTTTCCACCGCCTACATAAAGTTTTCCATTATATGAAAATAGAGCAGCAAAGCTAATGGATATATAATGACAGATATTCATGAAGATCGTTAAATATTTGTCTTTCTGTGTTATATGAAATCCCCATTACTTAGCCGACTAGTTAAGCATAGAAATTTCTAATAATAAGAATCTGAGAGAATTTTAAATTAATTAAATCAATGGGTATCCCATTAAAGTTAGATACAATTTTACATAAGACAAAAAAACAACCATAGATGTTTATGTGTGTGTTTTATTCCACTTCACCTACCATTCTGTAAAAGTGACCAGGGCTGTCTTACTGTGTCAAGGGAGGAAAGGGAAGATGGCACATTGGAACACCGCCAGTTGACAGTGCGGCTCAGGTACCGTCTAGCAGGCATATATAAACTGAAGGTGAAAATAGAAAAGGGTAACTTCTCTGCATTTGCAAGAGACCTCAATAGTTGAGCTGCAAGTCTGGATATGAATTCCAACATCCTAAAAACTCCCTTAATCCCTTTTCACCTGATTCCTGATCTGTAAAATGGAGGACACACACCAATGAACGGCCCCCATGAAAATAACCACAGTCACAAAACAGAAAGCCTTACAAAATGTGAACTGCAGGCTGCTGCCATTCTGTGAGCTGTGTCCACGTGTCCACGGTACATGGGAGCAAGCATTAGGTACTTTTATAACAATTATATGGAATATTATTTGGTATACTGACTCGAAATTTGTAGGTATTTGTTTTGGGAAGGTCTTTTTATTTTTCAGTAGTTTATATGGAAACATGTGCCCTGCATATAAATGTATGGAAGCATAACAAGAGGTTGAACGAAGGGTTTAGAATCTGCTGTTTGGCTAGCACAATACAAGGAAGACTGATGGCAAGTGTTTTCCTCACCCATACACATCCAAATGGTTGCTTCCCATGAACAGCACTCTTCACGTCATTGCTCACCAGTTGTGTTTTCACTTTTATTTTAGTGCTGGGAAGCGAACCTGGAGCCTCGTGCATGGCCAAGCCAAGTCATTTAAAATATAACTAAGAAGGTGGCTTTGAAAACCAAGTACTATGGTTAAAAACAGAAGGCAGAAAAGATTCTTCCTTGCCACTCACTTGCTTTACCACCAAATAGTGGTCAAGACAGTAAAACAACATGATACTAATGTAGAATGCATGGGCCTACTAGGGCCACTGCCCAATGACTTTCATCATTAAAATAAAAAAGAAACCCTAATGTAATACCCTAATGGCAGACCTGCAAGCAACAAACTGAAACCAGCATTAGCAGCAAGAGAGAACAAAAGGCTCCAAGTCTCTAAAACCACAGTCACTAACACAGAACAACAAGCCACATGCGGCTGACCAGGCATGTGAAAAATAGAAGATTCCTGGCTCTGTTCCTGTTTTAAGGGGAAATATCAATGACCTCAGTAATTTTCATGTGGATTTGCACATCCAAAAGTTAATACTTTAACCCCGAATCCTATGTAATACCTTCACCTTAACTTCATATCTTTCTTCATAAATTTTAAAGTGTGGCTTCTAGAAGAACTAGTTACATACAACATACTGGGCAATGCTGGTTAAGTAGCCCTAACAAGTTCATAAAAACCACTAAACACATTTGCCTTTGACCGAGACTGACATAGCTCATCTGTATCTCATCTCCCTCCTCTGTCTCAGCCTCTCTCTCTTTCTCTCTCTAACTCTCCCTCTCTCTCTCTCCCCTTCTCTGTCTCAAGCTGAATTCAAATAATGGAAGGTAAAGATGGCATCTAAAGCCAAGTATTATTGATCATGCCTATAATCCCAGAATTTGGGCAGTGGAAGCAAAAGTATCAGAAATTCAACAAACAAACATGTTCTGTGTAAAGCCCAAGGTTCTTTGGTCATTGAGCAGGTATCACTGCTGAATCAGTAATGTAACTACATGCTACACCTATGTACCATTAGCACAATCATTTACAACTCAGAAACATACTTAAACAGTAGAACACAAATGATCCATCCTAAAGTCACACTCAGACATAAGTATGACCCAGAGTGGTGTACTTCCATATTTCCAGTACAAGCTCCCTATATTTTTTTTTTCCTTCTGTAACAGAGCACATTCCCCAGTGGACGCTCTGAGAGAACACTAATGTGGGCATGATGTATCCAATGTTGACTAAAACTTCCTGGTGTCCTCAACAGTCTTCTGTCCCCTTGCTGTCCCTCATCCTGCCCATCATTTGTTTTTGTCACTGAAATTTCACCCATTCCACAAATATGATCCTATTCTTTTTCTGCCTTCATATATAGCACTTAAGTGCTTTGCTTCCTTTTTGATGTGCTAGGGAATTGAGGCAAGGATCTTGAACATACAAGGCTCTACCACTGAGCTGTATACATGCTGGATTCTTTTGCTAGTCTTTGCACTCTACTGACTTTCTATAGTTGCTCCCACATCAACTATGACCTTGATATGCAGTGGAAACCTGCTCTTCTTTGTTGTTTACCTATACAGTTCTAAACCTTTGTAATGACACCAACTATGCATAATCATCTATCTAGCAAAGTGTTTTTGGTCAATATCTACTAAAATCTTCTACTTAGATGCCTTCTTTCCTTCTTCAGTTCAACATGGCCAAATTTCATCCATATCCATTTTACAGATTAAAAGACCATTATGGTGGGTATAATATTTAAAACTTTACCTTACAAAACTTTTTTATCTTCAGCCATAGAATTTTGACATTTAAACTGAGCATCATGGCTGCCCAGATAATATTACATTTTCCATAGCCCATTTGATAATAAGGCTTAGCCCTGAGAAAAAGTTTTAATCAATAGATTACAAGGAGCATGGGTTATCTTTGATTCACTATGACAAATACCCAAGGTGATAAACTAATAAAGAGAAAAGATTTTATTATGTTACACAGTTTTGTGGATTTCCAACAATGGGTGAATGTTCCTATAAATTCTAGGTATGGAAAACTACTTATTTCACAGTAGGAAGGCAAAAGAAATGAAGAGAGAGGACTGGGTACCACTGTCCCCTCTGAAGGCCTGTGCCACATGACCTGAGAATCTCCTACTGAGTCCTGTCCCTTAGTTTCTCTAACCTCTTGATGGTGACCCCATGTGGACTGAACCTACACAGGTGCCTTTAGGAGCCATTTAACATCCCAACTGTAATGCAGTAAGAAAGCACAGCTCCTGAAGAGAGTATACGCTTCTCTCAGATTCTGGGGTATTCTCTCATTATTATGAAACACAAAATTATGAAAATCAGCCATTTTCCCCATCATGTTCTGCCCTGAGGCTGAAGTAATAAAAATGCCGAGACATGAACAACAGACAGCCCAGACTTTCCCTCTGTCACAATAGACCCAAAATATTCTGACATGTCTACTAAACACCAGACCAGACATTGTACATCAGGCAATGCCTATATTGGGGTAAATTACCAGATGTCAACAGGAAGTAGAAACAAACAGCCTTTGCCAAATCGGCTCTGTCTCACCGTCCATACATCTCAGTCAGCCATCCCACAATCCCAGTCAACCCCATGGGAGCATTTGACTCATTCAACCTCATTGCCCATATGCAGTCACCCATCAGTCTCCTCTGATGATTTCTTCTCCATCTTTCTAGTCTGTAACAACAGTCTCCTCCCCACTCCTCAGCGCCAGTATTTACAACCTCTTTCCAGTGATGCAGCCTTAAAGATCCCGGTTCTACGCTCAGATGAAGATTCCGCCCTGCCTTCACCCTGTCACCCGCCCACGCTCCCTTTTATTTCTGATTTATTTTACAATGGTATAATAGACAAATGGCATACTCATCGGGTAGAAAAACTGAAGACTTGTGCATCTAAGATGCTTTTCTTAAACATGCCCAGCCTCTCATACAACGCCTGAGGGCTGACTTTAGAGATTCTTATCTCTCATGGGATCTTATATTCTCCCACTAAGACATGTATGTGTCACAGTAATTTCTGGGACATTCTCTATAAAACACACATACTGCTAGAGTTAAAGACTGTCATATCATTTACTTCAATATTGAGCACACTGACTGATAAATTTCAGGCAATAAGGTATATTGACTTTGCCTCAACTGCTATAACCCACGCCGGAAATGCTCCTGACAACTTAGAAAAAGGGTTCCTCAAAATCCTTTTGTTTGTTTGTTTTTGTTTTTATCTCATGTTCCCAGAATTTAATCCACGCTAAGGAAACATTCTAGTCCTGAACTATATACTCCTGATCTTTTAAACTAACTTAACCTTCCTGTTCTCCACTCTGAAGAATCCCTTTTCCATAGGCACTTTTCTAAAAGTGCCACATCTGGTGCTTATGCAGAATTGTTAAGTACAGTGAATGAATGGGTGAGCAGCCATTCTACCACTAAACTCAAGTCGATAACTGCTACTTATTACCTATCACTTCAGAGTCTTCCTAACATGTAATGGGAAAATGATATGGACGATATGGTTAACTAACCAAAACTACAGTTAAATAACTACTTGACCAACCTACAATTACATATGCTGCTCACTCAGAATATATATTTAAAAATAATATATTTTGGATGGATTACATGAAATATAAATATTATAATGAGCCATCAAAGGGCTCAGTGTTACATATTCAGACAATCTGAAGTTTTCAGCACTTTCTTATAACTAGTAAAATCAGAAACTTAAAAAAAAAAACCTAAGTAACTGGTGTATTATGTAAATGCAAAGCCCAAATAAGAGTATTGTTCTCCATTTCCTAGCTAAGGGAGAATGCTGCTTTCTTCTGAAACAACACACCATAGCCTCTATGGAAACTGGATATTCGATTAGGGGGATAAGTAAACAGATCCAATAAGGCAAATCCTTCAGGGAGCCAGGTAAAATAAAAAGCCAACCACAGAGATTAGGGAAAGGTGAATTCCAGAGCAGAATTAGAGAATGTACAAACCACTGTTTCTCACACAGCTATCTGAGCACAGCATAGTTTGCCAAGTGGTATACAACACACATGAGCACTGACACACGCAAAGCAGCCACGGGCACTGCAATGACCAGGCTTAGAAGAGAACATGAGCAGGTAGGAAATACTGACTCCTAACCGAGCAAGGGAACTACAGCTGTGACGACATGTTCCTCAATCTCAGGATTTTTAGTGAGTTCATCTATTTAGAGGTTAAGATTAGGATTTTGAGCCCTGTCTCTATCTCAATTATCAGCTATGTAACTTTGGATCATAGGTCTTGGGTCCATAGATCTTAGTTTGTCTACTTCCAGAAAAGTCAGTAATCCATATACAGTAGCCCTGTAATATAAGATGAACAATATAGCGTGCAAAATATCCCTAAATGTAAGATGGTATGCAAATATCAAGCGTGTTGACACTACATTTAGTAATCTGACAACTGTCAGTAACACTTCATAATACCGAAGAAGCACTTAAGTTTATTCTGATAAGAGGAATGCCACAGTTAATAATAAGTTATGGGCACTAAGCACCCAGAATTAAGAAAGAGACCAGCCCATACACTGGCTAATTCCTGCCATCCTAGGGACTTTAAAATGTTTCTCTAAGGAGTATTTAGCCAGGCTGTGACTATCCTGAGATTCTGATTTGGATTCAGTTTTCTTACTTTGACAATATAAACTGATCTCTCAATTTCTGGCCCAGAGGGAATTAGTAAGCAATAAAACAGCCCTCTGTGAGCTATCTCATGCTAGTTCATAAAACAACAGACATCTTACGTCTTAGCTGGTCTGCCCTCAAAAAGGAAGGACACAGACCAAGAGTTGGATTTTTACAGACCAAGAGCTTATCAGAAGCTCTTTAATCCATCCATCCCCACAACCAAAGAGGAGGGTAATCTTATTTACAGTCACCTTCTCCTAATATTACCAGTGAGCCTCAGGGTAGGCTGGTTACTTCACGGGCAAGAGAGGCATTCATATCCTCTGCAAGCCAGTAAAAGGCTTTGACACTAAGCATGCTGGGGTGATAGGTGCACACTGTCAGATGATGGCGGATGGAGCAGAGACACGATTTCCCAAACAGATCGGACATGCACGGCACATGATGATATGGCATTTGACGCCCCTCCCTGATAAGACTCTAGAAGACTTCCTTTAAAAAGATGCCCAGCACGGCACATGATGATATGGCATTTGACGCCCCTCCCTGATAAGACTCTAGAAGACTTCCTTTAAAAAGATGCCATCTTCAGGAGCACAATTTACCTGCCTCTGAGCTTCAGTGTCCAAGGTACCTTTTGGAACAGGGCTGAGGCAATGGCATAAGCTTTACGTCACTTGCCTTTGAGTCTGAAGAACCCAAAGACTGCAAGACTCTCAGAAGTGCAGTTTGGTGAGTTGCCAAAAGAAACTCTCCTGGGGCTGGAGAGATGGCTCAGCGGTTAAAAGCACTGTCTACTCTTCCAGAGGTCCTGAGTTCAATTCCCAGCAACCACATGGTAGCTGACAACCACCTCTAATGGGATCTGATGCCCTCTTCTGTCATGCAGGCATACATGCAAACAAAGTGCTCACATGTATAAAAAAACAAACTTTAAAAGAAAAATAAACTTTCTGTGTTTTCCTACCCTGTCAATCCATTCTGGCTGTTTGGACTTAAGACCTGTGTCTCTTGGTTTCAAGAGAATCTAGATGCTATTCCTCAACTATTAGCATCAACTTTGTGATTATTGCTTTTATTGCCATTTGGTCCCTAATTCTAATCCTTGTTCTATAGTATTGGCTTTGTAAAACTAACAGGAAACAAGAACTTCAAATGTGTGCAAGCATATACAGGATGATTTCTGGCGCAATAAAATGCATTTTTTTTTTTCCTATTCTCTACTGCTTCTTGATAACAAAGACTTGCTTACTATCTTCTGCCATTTGGGTATAAAGAAAAATAAAAGACAAATTTGAAAATGCAAAATTCACAAACATGGTTCAGAAAACATTAAGGCACATGTGACCTCCAGGATCCCAAGAAAGACTCATTCAAGTAGAGATAATGAACATTCCGTAGCCAAACTTTAATTCTTCTCGTAGAAGGCCAACATTAGAGATGATGAGCAGCTTAGCAGCAAAACACTTGTTAAACATATGGCAGGCCTTGGGTTCAATCCAAAGCACTATAAGTTAATTAATTGACTAATTAAGCCTCGCTTATTTAAAAAGAAGCAGAGTCATAGACCTGCTCTGAATGAAGTCAAGTTGAATTAATCACACATCCTTAGAGCGTGACATGTGTAACATACTTGAAACACATCTGCAAAAATAATAGCTAGCATGTATTGTTTCACCGGGGTTGACATGCAATATTGGAAAGTGAATAAGACTCTGGACAAGGAGGGTCAGCAGGTCAGGATTTGCTGTATTTGGCTAAGTCTGGCTTATCACTCAGGGGCTTGCTCAGCTTATTTTGAACCCCTTCATCCACTCGCTCACATACTTTTCCAGAATCCGGCATACACCAAACATAGCAGAAAAACTCACCACCACCACCAACAGCAATAAGAACAACAAAAGAACATATTTTGGATTTTTATACTTTTCTTTAAACAATTTTTGACCATATAAACCTCTTTCTTTAGACCAAACTAGAACATTTGATGACCCAAACCAGCAAAAAAAAAAAAAAAAAAAAAAAAAGAGCAATTAAAAAATTAAAACTAAAAGCAAACAATCAAAAAGCTTCAAGAGTTCAAAGTGATTTTAAGCTAATGAAGGGAAATAGCATTAGGTAAGCATTTTAATAAAATATTTATTCTAATTAGTTGCACTTTCAAACTTTACATTTGAAAAACACTGCAGTAACAATAGTGAGCTTAAATAAATACTGTCGGGCTTCAAAAACAAAATACTTTTGTAATTAAAACCAATTACCCCAAATCCCCATCCATCTCCACTTTACAGAGCATGGAGGGAACATGCAAAAATGGTTAAACTCCACAAATTTGAAACAATACACAATCTTCAGTTTTATATCCTTTTGCCAGACTAGTCTGCTTCATCACACACAATATATGCAAGATATAATTTGGCCCTTCACCAGCTCAAATATCCTAGTAATTAGAAAACTGTGTTTCATCTTTCTGATTGCATGCAAGTCTGATGAACTGCACTGGCCCTGAAAGAATTCCCTCTAAAGCTCTGGTTTTACATATGTGTTCTTCCTAAAATTTTTACATGTTTGTTTTTTTTTTCCTTCCCAAATTCAGTCAGAATAATCTAGGCTGAGATTAAAGCATCAGAAAACAATTTTATTGTGGGTACAAGGTCTCAGAATTGTATGGCCTGGCCAAAACTACTCTTTATTCAGTGGTCAAGCACATGCCTTGTATGTTCAGGGTGCTGAGTTAGCTTCCCAGCACTAAAAAGAGAACACTTAAAAGGAGTGACTAGATAGATCATACAGAATTAGAGGCTGGTGAGTGGCTCATCAGTGAAGAGCACTTGTTGCTTTTGCAGAAGACCCAGATTCCATTCTCAATACCCGCATGGCAGGCAGCTCACAACCATCTGTAACTCTAGTTCCAAGGGATACATTGTCCTCTGCTGTCCGCCACAGGCACCAGGGATGCATACGGCGCTAATGTAGGCAGCAAAAATAGTCATACATTAAAAATTAAAGACCTTAAAAATAAACAATCACTAAGTGAAAGCAGTTCTATATTAAATGTCTTAAGTATCTCATCAGAGATTTCAGCATTCTCTCAGTGGAAGCTGTTAATTATTATAGATGAAAAGTATGATACTGGTATGGTAAGGTTCAAGAAAGGAGCAAAGGGATGAAAGAATCATTTTTTGAGAGACTTTTGTTATTAGTTACAGCAACTGTGCTTTGAGAAAGCATTATTTTGCACATAAGGGGCTTTCTCCCATTTATTCTTGAAATCACTACAAAAACCTCAAAGACTAAGTGCTGTGTCCTAGGCATTTAACAGTGGATACAGCAGGATCAGAGTCACACACTCATTAAGCAGACAGGCCAGGAATGATCCAGCTCCAGAGTTATTCTCCTGATAATCCCATAGATGACCTGTAAGGTGCAGCGTGAAGAAGACACATCTGTGGTGTAAGCAGCACACTGAACCTTATTTCCCCCAGGCCTTAGTGCTCTGTGTTATCATATGTAATTAGTAGGTACACATTAGCCATAAGAGAGAAAAGTCGTTTACAGATCCTTAGGAAAACAGTAACATTCATTGGATATTCTGTTTTGTGTATTACTCGAGTTCAGAAAAAAAAGTAGATAGCAGTGATAAGATGAACGACAAACAAGGAAAAGCCAGTAATGAAACTCCAGTGACTAGTTTCTTACTTGTTTTAGTAAGGAAAGGTAAAATGTCCAGAGGAGGAATGACTCAGCTAGCATCCATTTATTAAATAAATGGCTGTGTAAACCTCAGGATTCTGTGAGCACTCTCTTTTCTTCCCATGCTCTCCAGCCCTCAGCATGGTATTAATTTTTTTGGACACTTTGAGAAGGACAGAACTTGCTTCCTGGCCTCATTTACAGTTACTGATTGTTTTAGGCCTGTCAAGATGGATCACACCCTGTGAAGGAAGGTTTCCAGTTTTCTCACAAGTTTGTAAATTTTTTCTTTTCTTTTTTTTTTTTTTTTTTTTTTGAAATTACATACTGCCTAAACAACTGGCTGATTTTCCAAAATCCTCCATCAGGAATTTAAAGTAAAGGTGATATAAACAGTGTCTTGTTGGTAGGTTAATCTATGGTACCTAATATAAAAGAATCAAATTTTCAATATTTGACTAAGCTTTTACAAACTAGTTGTTTCAAAAAAAAAGAAAGAAAACCATATTTTGCTTATATTCCATATTGGATCAAAGAATTGTATCACATCTGCTGCGTCCAACAATAAACAGGTCATTTATTATTTCTATTTCTGAAGACATCTTCAATTCCGCTATTCTAAACTAATATTTTGTTATTCAGGGAACAGAATGGTTCTTTTAAGTGTGTACTGTTTAGAAATTTTAGTTTTCAAAATATTGGAATTAAATATTAACTATAATAAAATGATAAAAACTGTACTAGTTTATTTAAAAATTGCCTATCTGTGAATCTATGTATCCATGTATCCGTGTATCTGCCTATGTGTTTACCAATGTATCTATGTACCTGTACCTATCAACCATCTACCACCTATCTATTTATCTCCATGTATGTATCTATCTCTATCTATCTATCTATTCATCTAGCTAACTATACATCTATCCATCTTCTATCTACCTGTCTTAGTTAGGATTTCTATTGCTGTGATGAAACACCGTAACCAAAGCAAGTTGTTTGAGGAAAGAGTTTATTTGGCGCACACGTCCATGCTCTTTTTAATCACCAAAGGAGTCAGGACAAGAACTAAAGCAGCGAAAGATCCTGGAGGCAGGAATTGATGCAGAGGCAATGGAGGGGTGCTGCTTACTGGCTTGCTTCCCATGGCTTGCTCAGACTTCTTTCTTATAGAACCCAGGACCACCAGCCCAGGGAAAGGGAGAACCACCCACAATACGCTGGGCCCTCAACCATCAATCACTAATTAAGAAAATGCCACACAGGCTTGCCTCTCGTCCAACCTTATGCAGGCATTTTCTTCCTTGAGGCTCCCTTCTCTCTGTTGAGTCTAGTTTATGTATCAGGTTGACATGTCTATCTTACTCTATAGAATATTACTTGTACCAATGAAATCTCCATCAGTCCCTCCTATCCATGCTTTTAATCCAGCTCTGATTGCTACAAATTACCTTTTTCTACTCTTGAACTTTATAGAAATGGGAATATACTGCTCACATTACCTTTTGTATAAGAAAGAGGTCAGTATTATTGATCATAAGCGTAAATTCTTAATTTTTATTGAGGAACACTACTCCATTGTGTATTATAATTTATTCTTTTTAAAATATGTATGCTTTTTTTGTAACAGATATGTTTGCCTGAATTCATATGTGTGCTTATGTGTAGAACCTGCATGCCTAGTGTCCACAGAAAACAGAAGTTGGGTTAAAAATTAATAAAAAAAAACAAATTTAACAAAATATTTTTTAAAAAGACAAACAATCTTAAAACAAAGACACAAAGTTAATTAAATCACCTACAAAACCCATCAACTTGTTAGAGCTGTTCCCAGTGGTTTCAAATATTACACGTAAAGAAACATGTACATGAGGCTTAAATACAGTTAGAATTCATCAATTAAATTTTCGTGACTTTATCCACGACCATTGGTTAAGTCTGCAGGAGCAGATAAGTGTATACACAGCATTTAAGATATTTTCCTGTTTGTGAATGTAACTGTTCAACATATATTGGATCGGTACCTATATCGTCTGAATTCTAACCCATAATTGTTCTTCCTTTATTTCTTTTGTCTCAGTCATTTTCATTTGAGCAATAGCCATCCGCAGCCCCAGAACAAGCACTATACTTATATGCACAAAGAGACTGGTGAATATTGACTTTGACTTGTCTCTGAGCATACAAGCATCCTTGGAAAGAGCCACTGGTAATCTTACTTACTGAATTGCAATTGCTCAGCCAGTTCGTTCTGTCTAGACTCTGTGGGAAATGCGTAGAAGACAAAATGAAGCCATGTCAAAATCCTTTGCAGGATTCATTCTTAGACAACCAGTTTAAGAACCAAAGACTAGAGTGGAATTATGTGAATTCCTCTCTCCTAGTTCAGTGTCATTCTCTTAAGTTTAGGGCAACAGTGAAAGCCAGGTCACCTTTAGAATGCCATAGCTGTAACTCAACTCTGACTTCTCAAACTCTAGGCTTAGTCTTTAGTTTCTCTACTTTGCCCTGCAAAACCAAAGCATGCAGCTCAGCGCTTGGCACACGGTTAGTACTCACTCAACAGGCATGGAGAAGATTAATGCCACATGGGATCTTTGGTTATCTTCCTGTTCCTATGAAATTCCCTTATGTCACTTACACCGTGACTAAATCTCAGCGGAAGACATGTGTCTCCTTCTCTAAGTGATTCCATCCCAGGACAAAGGTCCAGCTGGGGTGCTTACATGGTCCATTTCTAAAATGCTAAAAAAGGGAAAGGTACTGGGAATGAAGAGTAAGAAACTAAATGCATCTTGGCAGTTTTTCAGAGGAGGAACTTGATGATGGACAAGACCCAGTTGCACAAGATCACGTGTTATGGGCAAAGAGGAGAGCTAGGTGTGTAGCTGTACCCACATTCACCTGAACAACAGCAAGTAGTTTTAGTAAAACTCCTCACAAAAAGGAGTATGGCTGAAGCCAGTCTCTTCACCATCACTAGCATCTCTGGAGGACGGGTCTGGAGCAGCTGGAAATCACAAGATGTGGGTAACAACAGGAAGACACTGACCTTTCAGTAGTAGACAGACAGGCTCTTTGAAACACAGAACAAAATAAAAACAGTTGAGGGCCTGGCAAGATGAATTTCTGTGAATCTGAGGCCAGGTCAGCCAGAGCTACAGAGTGTGATCCTGTCTCAAATAAATAAGTAAATGCATTTATTAACTAAAAATAATAAAAACAGTAAAATTTGAGAAAATGAAATACAAGAAGAGAATCCATGAGCATGTGGAATCACTAAGGTGACAGGACAGAGGAGGAAGGGAAAGAGAGTCTGAAAGCTCTCTCACTATGGTTCTACTTGTGAAGAGACAGGAAAAAAATTAGAAAGAAAAAATACAAACATATACATATATGTCATATACATCCCTCCAGTGTTCAGAAAGCAGAATGTAGAGAGGCGGGGGCTAGGAGTGGAAGTGGGGAGGAAGCTCTAGGATGTAGGCTACATAAATACCATGGGAGACAGAGGGAAAGATCCAAAACAAGAGAAGAGACCTGGGAAGCACAGTTCACAGCACTGAGTAGAAGTCAGTCAGAGAAGTGGGCCCTGTTGTGTGTACAGCACAATGCCACTAAGACAGTTTGCTCCTCTTCCAAGGATTCAGTCAATGCGCAAGACCCAATGCATCTTGTAAGGCTTCTTTATGTTGTGGCACTGGGAATCAAATGTCTTTGCACTGTCCTGGCCCCAGGAACGTATAGCAAGTGTCACTTGATGGCTGGGAGTCTGGTCTGGCTATAGGGGAAAGATGCTGAATCAGAATTTCAGGGGCTAGGGATGCAGTTCAGCTACTTAGGGTGCTTGTGTAGTATACTTGGGGCTCCCGATTTAACTCCCAGCACCACATTGACAGAACATGTTATCTTTTGTAAACCTGTAATCTCAGCACTTGGGAATTAGAGGTAAGAGACTCAGAACTTCAGGGTCATCCTCAGCTACTTAGGGAGTTACAGGCCAGACCACAGAGGTTCTACTGTAGAAATAAGGAGTCACAAGGAGGGGTTGTATGTGCTGTGCCTACATGGCTCTCCTTCTGATGAGGTCCTCCATCAGGGAAACTACCAAAGAGAGCTCTGAGCTGCAGGATTGGGAGCAAGGAGTTGGTTGCAAGGGACTATGCATAGGCGCTAAGTAATGGGAAGTTGGACCCTGGCAAGACCCAGCCCAGAAAGCCTCAGTCTCTACTACCTCCACGTTTGGACTGATGCACCCTGCACGATCATTTCTCCACCTACAACCAGACATTCTAAGGTACTGGAGACTTGGATCAGCTTGGTAGAAGGCTTGGAGCCTGTCGAAAGGAGTTCTGACCAGAAGCGTCAATCAGAGTTGGCTCAGACCATAAACCACACCCTCTGGTTGCTAGGCAAGTACCTCAAAGGACAGCCAAGGAAGCCAGGAGCACAGACTAGGTCCCACAAGGGACTGAGCTGAAGAGAACCCCGAAAGAAGAGTTCATAGGTCCAGACATTGCTGCTGTACAGATGACCACTCAGAGGGCAGAACAGTGACCTCTTTATTTCCCTCGTTACCTTTTTCTTACTTCATTTGCACAGGGACTTATTATTTTCCACAGTTAATTGTTGCATAATTTTTTATGCTATTTCAAATCCACCGCAACCCCATTTCTTTCCTGTGGTTCTGGGGGTTAAAACCAGGGCCTTGCATACACTTGGCAAGTACCACAATAACCTATATTCACAGGTCTCTTTTTCCATCAGGGCTTCCTCTTCTGTCTTCTCTTCTTCTAACATCTAATTTCTTTGTTTTCTCTCATTTTGTTCTACTTTAATTTTGATTTTTGACTCACAAAGAGGCCCAGGCAGGGCTCTGGCTTAGAGTCCTACCTCAGTGTTCCAAGTGCTATGATTGTGTGAGCACCACACCCCGATTTTAATATGCAAGTTTTAATCCTCACTTCCTACTCCTTTCTCCCTCCTCTCTTTGCTTTCTTGAATTAATCAGCCCTGTTTTATGTTGCTTTATCTTTTTCATCTTTTAAAGCCTTTGTGCTTTGTTTTGTTTTCTTATCATTATTAGCTGAGACCTTGGGTCACTTCTTCATATCTCCTTTTACTAATCCATCTGTTCCTTTTCTATTTTCCTTTTTATAAAATATGAAAATATAACCAAATCTACTATCTTGTATAATTTATTATTTGCTATTACTTTTAATTCCTAACTATATTTTTAAATTGGTGACAATTTTAATGACTATATTTGTTACATATTTCATTATGAATATTCAACAAAGTCAGGAGAAAAATTGTTATGAAGATACAGTTGTTGCCATCCTCTACACCCTTTGTTTGGTTTTGTGAGATCAGAGATAGAACATTGGCCTAAGGACCCAAATCATATTCCTTTTCTCCTTAGGAACTGCTAGGAAACATGATACTGGACCCACTAAAGGAGTGGACACCCATTCCCATAAACCCTTAACCCCAGAGTAGCCAACAAGGGGAAGACAACACCCCTGAAACAAGGTCATACTAAATTTTATGTTCCTTACAGATACACAAATGGCAAAAGCTGGCATAAATGGATGAGGTCTTGGGAAAGAAGAAATGACTATTTTGGCAATTTCAACTTCATCCTTGTTTGCTATTTTTTCTTAGAAATAACTCCAATCTACAGCTTGTGTGTGAGGATAGTCTAGGTACAAATATTTATTTATGATTTATTGCAATATATGAGCATTCCTCCTTTTTCTTTTCTGTGTATGTGTGATGCATGTGTGTATGAACTTATGTGGAGGCCAGAGGAAATTTTGGGTACAGTTCCTAGGGAGATGTCCCCAACTTTATTTTTAAACAGTCTCTTATCGTAGCAAATGTGTGAGGCTGCCTGGACAGCAAGTCCTAGGGACCTGCCTGTCTACATGTTCTCAGCTCTGGGCTACAAGTGCATGTTACTATACTCAGCTTTTTATGCTGGTGCTGGGAATCAAATGTAGTTCCCTGTGCTTTCAAGGTGAATGCTATAATGAATGAATCATCCCCTAACCCTTCCTCCACTTCCACTATTTCCTGCTTTTTGAACAATACAGATTCTAGTCTGAAGTACAGGTAGGAAAGAAAATAACTGAAGTCTGTATCTCTGGCTTGCTAGCACCATGGCTGGAGAATAAAGCCCACAGCAGGCTTGAGGACTGGATGGAGGCTGTCTTCATCTGACTGGATGTGCTTTTCCAACTATAACTTACAGTGAGGATGTCGACACACATGTATTTTACAGTCTGGTGACTACATCTTAGGCATCTTTTAAAGCAGACGCCACATGAGCATTGTCGAACAAACAGTTACAGCAAGATGGAATATGTCTCTTTGTGTCAGAAAAAAAAAACAAAAACAGACATGCAACTGGAACTGGACTTGGGCTTAAAGAGATGCAAACCAGCACCTGCACAGACAAGGCTGGGGCACTCACCCTTCCAGAGCCCGCTTCCCTTTCTTCTACAATGGATTTCCCCTTTTCTGGAAGATCTCTACACCCTTGATATCTTCTCCAACTGAAGTTCTGCCCAGTGTGGACCATTTCCTTGGCCCTTCTCACCCTTTTCTCCTCTTTTCAGGGGTCATCGGGAAGAAGGGAAGAATCATGACGAGGGTAGGGGGATCAGAGTCACCTGAGGAGGTTGTTAATGCAAAAAAATTCAATAATCGGTTTAATTTCTTCTGCCATTTTTTTTCTTCCTCCCTAGACAAACTACCCTGTGCCCTGTGCTGAAGGGAACTCTGATTAGAATTGGCAAAAGGAATGAAGCTGAATTAAGAAGACTATCAGCCAAAGAATTCAGGGAGGGGAGTTGCTCACACATGCAGCCACTCTATCCACTCTTTCTCCCGATGGAAGGCATGTTTCAGAATGGAAAGGTTCTCTGAAATACACAGGTGCTGGCTGCCAGTGGGTATACCAATGATTAACCCAGAACCCCTTTCCAAAGTGATCACTGAGGGAGCCCATGGTGAGAAGTTCAATGTGCAGTTTCCAAGATCTGCCTCTTGCTCCTCTTTCTTTTTATGAGAATTTAAAAAAAAGGGAGAAGCCATTGGTTTGGTTGTCTCTCTAATTAGCAGTAATTAGAGTTAATCTTACTTATGGTAATATGGTTATCAGGACTTTTTTCAAATGTCATCTTTGCTTAGAACCTTAGTGTGTGTCATTATAGCAATGCTGTTCCTTTCAAGTGAGTTCTGTGGCACTTAATAGTAACAATAATAACAACAACAATAATCACATCTTATCAAGAGACAGGATTTCACAAAGGAGGCTTAAGGATAGATAGAGGAAGAGGTTCTAATAACATCAATTGATAAGATACCTGATAAAATTGATGAGTAAATAAAAAGTGTGAGCAAGTCATAAACCACCCATGTGCAAAAGGCTACATTTGGAAAATATAATGTTGATGTAGATAGAAACAGGAGAAGATAAATACGTGTGTAAAACAGCAAAAACAGTAAGATGAGTAGAAAAAAATTAATGACCACAATGGCAGATTAAGTATAATTGTGGGTGGTCAGGTGAAGAAAACTACAGCAGACAGTTATAAGGGAGGAATGGCCTGGTGATTAAAACAGAACAGCAGTATCTGTGAGGCCCTATCAGCAACCTCAAGAACAGTCAACAAGCTGGATTAAGAAAGAAAGCTGATGGGAAGAGGGACTGCCTCTGACATAATCTGATTGGCCTGCTCTTTGATCACCTCCCCCTGAGGGGGGAGCAGCCTTACCAGGCCACAGAAGATGACAATGCAGCCACTTCTGATGAGAACTGATAGTCTAAGATCAGAAAGAAGGAAAGGAAGACCTCTCCTATCAGTGGACTTGGAGAGGGGCATGCATGCAGAAAGGGGAGGAAGGGTGGGACCAGGAGGGGAAGAGGGAGGGGCTTATGGAGGGATACAAAATGAATAAAGTGTAATTAATAATAAAAAAAGAAAGAAAGCTGATGTATTTAAAAAAAAAGTAGTTGCTTTTGTAATGAGTCATAAGTCAACTATTTCTTCCAGAATTTTTTATGGAGTACAGGTTGCCCTATATGGAACACTAATTATATCACAGTTTGAGAAAGCAGCAGAAGCAATAAAGATGCTCAAGGAATCTGAAATTTTAAGCTTAGGTGAGACAACTACACTCATTCCTCTTGGAAATATGGTTTAAGTAAAAGAGTTTATAACTAAATACAAAATAACACTTTAAGTAGGCTTTTAACTCTAGTGTAACAATTTCAAACCAGGAAGATGAATGAGCAAACAAAAGACACAGACATGTTAAGATATGTCTTGTAATTAGAAAACATAAGCAAAATGATTTCCTACAAACGTGAAGTTATGTGCTACAAGGGTCCAGTGAGCAAACAGAGCAATGGAGATATCTGAACTTGAGACATAATTCAGTAACTTTTTAAAGGAGGGTCAGACTTGGAAGGGAGATATACACCAGACAGAGGCCAGGAGGACTTACTCTAGGATATTTTTTCTGTCCCATGAAAACTTTCATTCAGTCATATAATAGTGAAGATTGTCTCAAGTATGTGATTTCACTCTCTTTTGGTGGGCAAACATCTGCCAAAAAGATTAAGCTTCAGTTTGAAAGTGCCAATTAATGAACCCAAAGCTGACTACCATTTGTGCCCATTACTTCAATGATTCCAAGGCCACCAGAAGTCCCAATGATACTTCCCAGAGTCGCAAGCTCCAGTGCCTTGAAATCTGTTTTCTTATTCTTAACTCTAATTTAACAAGTCATATAATTCTCTTTAAATTCTCGACACTGGCAGTTGTTTCCTTCCTCTGTCCCAGTATGTCACCAAATACTCTAAATAAACTGTAACCACCCCCTGTCTTTACTGTCTTTACTGTCTTTACTGTCTTTGCTGTCTTTACTGTCTTTGCTGTCTTTACTGTCTTTACTGTCTTTACTGTCTTTGCTGTCTTTACTGTCTTTACTGTCTTTGCTGTCTTTACTGTCTTTACTGTCTTTGCTGTCTTTGCTGTCTTTGCTGTCTTTGCTGTCTTTACTGTCTTTACTGTCTTTGCTGTCTTTGCTGTCTTTACTGTCTTTGCTGTCTTTGCTGTCTTTGCTGTCTTTGCTGTCTTTGCTGTCTTTACTGTCTTTACTGTCTTTGCATTCTATAACAATCATATTTGAAACAGACCCAGATGTCATCCACATTTAATAGAAGAGTAGGAAGGTATATTTCTGTTTTTAAAAGCAAAGAATTCATTTTGGTTTTCTATACGATAGTATTGTAGTCTTTCCAGAGGATTTAATATGACAGTCAAGGAAACAAGTGCATGAGGGAGTTTGATTATTCAGTTGGCTTTGGGAAATCTCCTTGTCCACCTTCTTAGTGTGTTTTAACTTAAAACAAAACAACCCCCCCAAAAAAAAAAACAAAACAAGCAACAACAAAACCCGAGGTGGTCTGCCCTCTCTAGGACATAACTTTTAAAACAAGCAAACCTATTGTCAATTCAAAGAGCAGAGGTTTGCTTCAAACCAATACAACCTTTACAGAGATTTCTGCCAATCAAGACTCCCCACCTTTTCTTTAAAGTCTGATAATGTAAGGAACGAACACCAGCTCCGGGTGAATCTGACTTGACATTCTGGCATCCAGTGTGGCCTGAGGTACATGCTGGCTCTATTTATACCAAGTGAAAAGCAGCAGGAGAGATTCCATCTCAGCTATGAGAAGGGCGAGAAGGCTCATCTATAACACTGCTGGATTCAACTACACAAAGTTCAGGGAAAAGCCTTGCAATGGGGTAGGACGGCAATGTATAGATGAATCTCGAGAGGAAAACTGTCTTGATTTTAGTAGGGTTAAGATACTTCCAAGAGTTACCTCCTTATATTTTACAGAAAGCTTAATAATATCAGATTACATATAGAGAAATAGGCCAAGCCTAAGAATGATAGAGAAGTGCACATATAGTCATAATGATCAATTAGGAGAAATCTTGCCCTCTTTTCCATCTGGATACATCCAAAAACAATGATGTAATGTCTTTCTGGGGACCGGGGGAAGCCTGAATATTCTGTGGAGCTTTGGGTGACTTCAACTCTTGCTGCTCTCCTTTTAACTTTATTTATACCACTTGGGCTTTCCGCTTGCCATGAATTCTGCATAGGGAAGCCTACAGGGGAATCACTTAAATGGTGGTGCTGAAAGTGTGCTATTTTTCAGACACTGTCCTACTCTACTTAAATTCTAGATTTGGTTCCCTGATGAATTCAACACAACTGCCAAATGGAGCCTTTCTTCCTCCTTCTCCCCCTTTTTCTCCTCCTCCTCCTCTTCCTTCTTCTTCTCCTATTTTAAGGCTAAATACGTATAAACCTTGGCACTATAATTAGAAAGACATAGTGAGTCCTAATCATCTATAAAGGTGCAGTTAACTGTCACCAACAAAGTGGCGTGTTTTCTCCCTGTCTGTGTGTATAAAAGACAGGGACACTTTTTCCAAAAAAGCATCAGAACATTTATCACTGCATGTGGCAGGGTAGGAAGGAAGGTGAGGGAACAGAGGCAGAGAGGGAGGCAGGGGGAAGCACATGAAAAAAACTGAAGTGTGACAGGAGAGAGAAAAGTGGAGAAGAGGTGGGGGAAGGGAACAAGAAAGAGGAAGGGACTTGAGGAAGATAGTCAGCATATGCAAATTAGTTAAGAGTTGCCAGAATCTGAAGTTTTAAATAATGCATTAAATTTAGGTTCCACAGTGTAAGTGAATGACAGTATGTCTGTTCAATTTGCATAAGTTACACAGGTTGAAGAAAGAGGCAGGCAGAAGTTAATAGACAACACTCATTCAGAGGCTGTTAGAATCTTCAGCGATAAAAAACAGTATATCCTCTGGGGGTTGGGAGCAGTGCAAGGGACTAAATTTCAGTAGAAAATAAATGGAAAGGAGAGAGGGGTGAGAAGAGAGAGGGAATACAGGAAAAAAAAAGAAATAGAAAGAAAAGAGGGTAAGCAAACTTTAAAACACAGAGCAGATTCAGAGAGTCTGTTTCCAGGGGCTTGGCCCCACATCGGAAAAACGTAGCCCAAGCAAAAGAATGGATGTAATGTCAGAGAGCAGAAACCAAGGCTGAAGACAAAGAGCAACAGAAAATGTACACTGCTCTATCAGTGTTAGAAAAGTTGGGGGTCAGACAGAGTGAGAGAACAAGAGCTAGAGAGCAAGGTACAGCACAGCCAATGAGGAGCAACAGCCTCCAGCCAAGGGTGGGAAGGGGAGAGACCATAACACAAACAGCAGACACACAGAGAAAACAATACTGGCCCCACTGATAAGCAGATATTCAGACCAACGATGCATGGATCCTGGGATCCAAATACCATATACTTTCTAGGAACCCTTCCCCCTTCTCCTGGATGCTAGACTAGGTCAGCGGCTTGAAGTCATTTAGGAAAGATATCCTTGAGACAGAAGCCAGCTGGGTGGCTCTGGAGACAGGGATTCCACCATACACTGTGCTCCGAGAACCCAGGAAAGTGTCTAGTGAGAGTAACCCTTTAGAATCACTCTAGTTCAGGGGTTCTCAACCTGTACCTCTTTTAGGAATTAACAGACCCTTTCATCAGGGTTGCCTGTAAGATATCCTGCACATCAGGTGTTTCATAACAGCAGTAAAATTACAGTTACAAAGTAGCAATGAAAATAGATTTATGGTTAGGGGTTGCCACAGCATGAGGAACTGTACCAAGGGGCCACAGAATCAGGAAAGTTGAGTACTACTGCTCCAAGGAGAGCAGAAAAACAGGTCAGAACCGCGGAGAGCTCCAAGTAGTGGGGCTAAGGCCTGAGCTACACACTAAGATGAGCCTTACCTCTTCCTCCTAAAGCCAAGCAGGGAAGCCAACTCCCAGAGGAGACATGAAGAGAGGCACGTGAGTGAATCCACTTGGGCCAGGAGCAAGGCAAGACCAACGTAGTTCCAGAACACACATGAGCCAGTGTCTAACACTACAGCACAAAAAGATCACCAGTAGCTTTGCCCAGTCTCTACTTAAAGCCCCTTCTTCTCAAACTGTTAGGTACAGCCTCATCTGAAGATTATAACAGAGAAGAATAACCCACCCACCGGCATCAGGGCAGTCTTATGTAAACTCAGTGGGTCACACGCAAAAGACATGACAGTACAAGGGTTGGGAAGAAAGGTTTCGGTATGAGAAGTGAGGATTAAGACAGGGCAACAGGGGATAAGTGAGGAAGAGAAGGATGATGAGGAAGGAGAGGGGTAGAGGCAGAAAGAGACAGCATAGAAATTGAAGGAGGGAGGTATAATGAAATTTATACACAGGTATGCAACTGTAAAGAACGTTTCAAAAAGGAAAACTGAAAACATTAGGAGGCTTCTGAATATGCACTGACTAAAAATGAATGAAAAATGTATAATGAATCTGAGGTGTTGGCGGCCAGTGGTATGTGTCCATGTTGAATCAGATGATATTGTTGAAGCCTCATTTCTGAGCACACACAAACTCTGTGCTGTTTGTGCCCTCATAACTTACGGCTGGGATAATGCTGCCTCAGCACAGATGAGATTATTTTACTTTTTCTAAGCATATACAGTTCTTTCCTTGAATGCAAATATGGCATCTCACCATGAAATACAAAGACCCCTTTTTAATTCCTACAACCATTCTTCAGTATGTAAGTATCAAATTAATACATCTTGGGACTGTATTATATTAGAATATTTAACTTTTTAAATAGCTATTTAAATTGCTGCTGGGTTTCATAAAAATTCATTCCAGGAACTTTGTCTTGGGACTAGGGCAGAATTTCTAACAATTTTTGAAATGGCCCTGAATAACCTTCTTTCAATTTATGATGTACAGGATGAAGTAGCACTCTCAACATTGATTCTACAAAAGTGTTGATGTTCTTTGTCTTGCAGTATCAAATATTTAAGCAGAATTAATGATAACTATCACATTAGTGTACAAATTTATTTTAGTGCTTAACAATAAAATCAAGGTATATTAAAAATAGCCTCAATAAATTTCTTTGTAATTTATTATTAACAAATGTTAGATTTGTATACATACTTTATAAACCTATATGTCCAGGGTCAGTTTTTAAAAAAAATGTCTCAGGCAAAAAGAGCTTCGTCAAAAGTTAGTTGAAAAGTCAAAGAAGCTCTGACCTTGAGTAATGACATCTACTTGCCCAAAACCACATATCCTGGCTACTGGCAGATAAAACAAAACCCAGCAGAGAGGTCCAAATAACAGAAAGTTTCTATTTCGCCACAAGGAACTATCTCAAAAACCCAAAAGAGAAAAGTTCCATGGCAAAGATATCTGCACTCACCCATGGAGCGATGCCCCAGTGTGATGGGTACCAGTTTCTTTCATGTTTTGCTTTCCGTCTTTTGTTTATGCTACTTAAATTATTTTTAGCTTTTTTAATCCCTTAGTTTATATCTAGCTTTTTAGTCTTGATTCCTCTATTCCCCTCTCCATGACCTGTGGTTCTCTCCTTTCCTCCAGTCCTGCCTCTCTCTCTGCTTCCCTCCCTGTCTTCCTCTCTCCATCCTAACCCGAGCACAGGGCATGGACTGGCTGAGGACTGTGATCTCCCTACCAAAGCCTCTCAAATATGGAGACTGCAAATAGAAATAGACTACTCACCTAGCATTTACTGTTTTTCTATTCTTAACATTCCCCATTCTTCTCTCCACCTTTCAACATTATACTCTATTGTGCATGATCTTCAACTTACCAGATTCTCAACTCAACCTTGGTTCTCTCTCTTTTATTATCTTATGCCATATATAGTTGTTTATTTCAGTATTATAGGTTGTTCACAATTTTTCCTTTGTTTTCTCTGCCACATTTAAATCAGTCTCTCTTTCTTTCTTTGTCTCTCTCTCTCTCTCTCTTTCTGTTTCTCTGATACTAACTGCTAGTTTCACTCTGCTTATTTTCTTTCCATATGTACCCTTGGGTAAGTCATATCTTACAGTGCACTACACTGGCCTTGCTCTTCCAGTCCTCTGAAGTTACTGGAGCTGAGAGGATGACTGATTTTAATTGGCTATTATTCTGCCTTTGTACTGGTCTTATCTATCACCTGTGGTTGCTTCTTCCATCTTCTGTGGCCTGTCTTCTACACCGAGAGTGGTTCTAAGCACCATGCGTAAGCCTTGGGCTGAGCGTCAAGCTATCAAATCACATCCATCATCTACTGGAGAAAAACTATACTTCAACTTTATTAAAACCTAGTCCATCTTGGACACTATAAATATTTAAATGAAACAATATGGATGTCTGAAATATACCAACCCATGACCTGGGCCTAGATGTGTAAATCTCAACAAAGAAAACACAAGAAAAATGAAGTCTGGGTAGCATGACTCCTCCAAAGGAAGCAACCACATAGTAACAGATTCAAGTAAAAGTGATGTACATGAAATCACAGATGAAGAATTCAATAGGATTGTCATAAGGTTCAGTGAAATCCGAGGACATAAATAAACTAGATTAATTCAAAGAAAATACAAACAGATTGCTTAATAAAAAAGAAGGCAAAAGAGATCTGAAAGATTAATTGAATTAATAGGAATACTATAAATATCAAATTAAAATTTGAAAATAAAAACTCAACAATGCCCAAACCCCAAAAACTCAGTGGTAAACGTCACGAGTTTAGTAGATTAAGTAGAAGACAGAATACCTGGGCTTGAAGATAAAGTGGGTAAATTGGAGACCCAAAAGAAGCTAAATACTTGAATAAGAACTTTAAAGTTGTATCTTTAAATATTCAATCATTTTTTTAGCTTATGTCAAAATGAATTAGAGTGTGTAAAATCTGGCCATTGTTACCAGCATCATTTCCAACAGGCTAAAGGTAAGAACTATCAAAACAGTGATTAACAAGTCAAAGAAAAAATAAAATCCCCACTTGTCTAGAATCATTCACATTTGTGTTGCTGTATATGGTAAAGAAAGGTACAGTCTGCCATTACTAACATGGATCCAACACAAACTCCAGGTCCTCTTTCTTAAAATTTAGTTCCCATACTCACATCTAAGAAGGTAATCCTGAACATGAGTGAGACGTGCAGAAGCAGGTGGAACTATGAGAAGCAGGTAAGAATGAACTACATTCATCTCCCTGAAAGTTACAAACAGCAACACACATGAGGGACCTACTTCAGCGTTGACTGAGTCACTGGGGTTTAAAAAGAGCTTCAAGGAAATCTTTACTCACTGTCTTATTTGCAAAAAGTCATTCCTTAATGCTCTCTGCCTATCTAAACTAAATAAGTTCTTCATGGCCCACTTCTTAGATACATACTCTGTTCAACTCCAGACAACACGCCATGCTTACCAGCTTCAGTATATACCATAAAAGCTGAAGAAGGACTCACATCTAGGGACTTGAACTATGTAGTACCTGTCTTTAGAAACCTCTGTGCCCTCTCCAGCATTTTTGAACTCCAGCTTCCTCTGTGTCTACCTCCAACTGCTAGGATCACAGAGGAGAGCCACCATATCCAACCTCTCTGGAATGTTTTGTTTTATTTTGTTTTGTTTTCTCTCTCTCTCTGCTATACTTTCTGATAAAATGGAGAAGACCCTGCTGCCTTAAGGTCAAAAGAAAAATGGATGCCTGGCAAAGCTGCAACCCCTGAGGGGGAGGTGATCAAAGAGGAGGCCACTGAGTTCATGTCAGAGACAGGCCCTGTTCCCATTACTAGGGAACCAACTTGGACACTGGACTGCCACGGGCTATATCGTTGCAGGGGTTCTAGGTTATCTCCATGAATGGTCCTTGGTTAGAGTATCAGTCTCAGAAAACACCCCTGTGTCTAGATTTTTTGGTTCTGTTGCTCCTCTTGTGGAGCTCCTCTCCCCTCCAACTTCCTTCATAAGATTCACTGCACTCTACTCAAAGTTTGGCCAGGCCACAGAGGAAGACAATGCAGCCACTCCTGACGAGACCTAATAATGTAGGATCAGTGGACTGGCGGAGGCGCATTGGTGGAGAAGAGGAAAGTAGGGTGGGATTAGGAAGGGAAGAGGGAGGGAGCTACAGGTGGGATACAGAGTGAATAAAATGTAATATATATATATATTACATATATATATATATATATATATATATATGGGAAAACAGATGTAATTATGAAGGTTGTATTGTCACTGTTCACATCAGGGGTCACCAGTGAGACTCAAGACAGACCCTACCCTGCTTATTTACTGGGTCCCTCTGCAACAGTTACTCTGCTCTAACTGTTGGTGAAAAAAAGAAATTTCCCATCATCTGCTCCAAAAGCCTAGAATGGATGCTCCATTCTGTGTGTTCCCTTTAATCCTTATGACTGCTCCATGAGAATAAATGGAGTGTATTAGCCATTAAAATTCAAAATCCTTTTGTTATATATCTAGTCTGTCACAACAGTAATACCATACACAGTATTATAGTTATAAATCCCAAAGAACTACCCTTGAGCATGATCAAAAGTTATCCAAGTAAGGTGCACTTTATCAAATGTAATTTACCCAATGTAAAATGGAGGTTAAGTATCATTAGCTAATTGTGCTTTCTTTTTTATTACACTGCTGATTTTTCATTTTAGGCATTTACTTAGAAGTATATAAACATTTTTAGGCCTAAAGAAAACAAAAACTAGAGGTTATTATTGTCTAATTCATTGAATTGATTGAGTATGCTGTACACATAGCTATAAGAACGGCATATTCAAAAAGTAATAAATCTTCCAAAATCTAAAACAAATCCAGATTCCACAAAACCTATGTTTGTCTAATTATAGCTTTGTATTTTGATGTGGTTTCCTATGTAAATACATTCTAAGGCCTACAGCTGGAATGTATTATATTAAAAGCACATGTTAAAAGTTATAAAGTACCACAGGCTGAAGAAATGGCTCGGGAGCTAAGAATGCTTGCTGATTTTGCAAAGGAACCAAGATCAGTTCTCACCGCCCTTTTTGGGTCACTCATAATTGCTCCAAGGGATTTGACACCCTCTTCTGGCCTCTGTGGAACCTACATATACATATGCATGTATACGTACATACATACATACATACATACACACACACACACACATATAACACAATCACACACATACAAATTCAGATAAATTAAAATAAACCTTAAAGGTCACAAAGTACTAAGTGTTTATGATGGGTCCCTAAATCTAAATAGTCATATTAAAAGATATTTGGTGTTCCCAAAACTATTTTAGGTTTTCAATTTATAAGCAAAATGAAACTAAAATAACAGCCTGCTAATACTCAGGTTATTGCTGAACAACACTCTGAAGTGACCTAGCAATCACCAAAAGAAAACATCATCTGAATCTAAAAATGGGTGCTTAAAGTAAATAAATAAAAGTGAAACAAAGATACAGAGGTAAAATAGATTGCCTTTCATACTTTTTTATTTTCATAATTTTTATTTTTTATATTAATCACAGGTTATTTACTTTGTATCCCAGCTGTAGTCCTCTCTCTCATTCCCTCCCAATCCCGCCTTCCCTCCCTCATCTCCTTCCTGCCCCTTTCCAAGTCCACTGATAGGAGAGGTCCTCCTCCCCTTCCATCTGACCTTAGCTTATCAGGTATCTTCAGGACTGGCTGTAATGTCCTCCTCTGTGGCCTAGCAAGGCTGCTCCTCCCTCGGAGGGAGAGGCAGGGAAGTAAGGGAGTCAAAAAGCCAGCCATTGAGTTCATGTCAGAAATAGTTCCTCTTACTAGGGAACCCACTTGGATTTTGAGCTACCATGGGCTACATCCGAGCAGGGGTTCTAGATTATATCCATACATGGTCCTTGCTTGGAGAAACAGTCTCATAGGAGACCCCTGTGCCCTGATATATTTGCTCCTGTCCTCTCCAGGTCATACTAACTCCACCATCTTTCATATGATGCTCTGCACTCTATGGAAGGTTTGGTTATGAGTCTCAGCATCTGCTTTGATACACTGCTAGGTAGAGTCTTTCAGAGGCAGTAGGTTCCTGTCCTGTTTCTTGTTTTCGCCTACTTCCAATATCTATCCCATTTGTCTTCCTAAGTGAGGATTGATCACTCCGGGTCCTCTTTCTTGTTTATCTTCTTTAGGTGTACAGATTTTAGTATAGTAGCACTAGTATCAGACAGTTTGGAAATGGAGCACACGCATCTGCCAAATTCTTTAGCACACCAGAAAGCAGTACTCTAAAGGCAACTGGCATTTTGGGTAGCAGTACCCAGAGGTTCTGCATAGGTACTCCCACACGGGGTCAGTGGAATGTACGCACTTCCTCTGCCCATTGTTACTACGGGAGTTTCTAAAGTGAAATTTTTAGAGTTTAGGTGGTAATGCACAATGGCAAGATGGAAAAGAGTGCCAGCTATCGAACCCCTTATCTCAGTTTACTGAATGTAAATTTTAACACTTCCATTTACTGTCTCCCCTCACCAGAACCAGTACATTTTTCTGTTTTTCTAACCACATTTCCTAAGGCTAAAATATATCTTACAGTGGATATATTTAACTGTCATCGATTGTTTATTTCCCTAACTCTTTGGTGAGAACATTTCTACCTGAAAAAGAGAAGAAATCTATAAAATTTATCAGGACCTCCTAAATATGACTTGACACTACCTGCTCAAGGCATACTGTAGAGAGGCTTTTATTTGTTTTAGGGTAAATAAAAAACACATCACCTAACCATTGGCGATGTGGATCTCTATGACTGTCTACCTCTATTCACTATTTAAATGCCACAAATGGTCTTCCTTTGTACTGCTTATAGAAGTTTATATGCACAAAGCACCCGACAATCAGACACATTTTTACTTAACTAAAAAAATACCACACTGCATGCTACCACAGACTATGAACTTGTCAAAAATCTGTTAGAACATGAAAAAGTCTTTTAAAGACACATAATTATATAAGCCTAATTACAGTTCCTTAAATATTTAATATACAGAATAAATACAAACTTGTTTTATCTAATTCATCTTTGAGATTCCATACATAGTCAAAGAAGATATTTTATATTTACATTTCCCATTTAATTAAGAAGGACAAAGACTGAGAAAAATGTCCCGAGATTGAACTGTACTGTGCCCTTAGTAAGCCGGGAGCATCATGAAATGCTTCTAACGCAGCATGTCTGTGTACAATAAGCTACCTATCGCATAAGAATGGGGAGGGGTATTAATGAGACACTGGAAGAAAAGTGCTGAAAGCAGTATAGACACATGACAAATTGCTGGCCCTCTGTAAATTGCATCTATTTCACATGCTTCCCCCAAAAATACGTATTTCATCTTGATTTCACTGGACACACAACTGACTTGAAGCTTCTATTTTGATGTACTTTTTAATTAACAAAATCTTTCTGAATTAAATTTCTTCATGTTACTGATCCTAAACTCTAAAATCTTTATTTAGTGATACAAAAGACCCTGTGATGACTTAGTGTCATTGTTTATATTCATATCATCAATCACCAGCACAGAAGAGATGAGAGTAGGCTAAATGATTTCTGGCTTTAAAACATTCTTTAAAACTGGGCCAGAGTCTAAGGTGCTCAAACACAAGCACCAAATGAGCTGTTATTTGTAATTTTGCTTCTTCTCAAGAGAGATAAGGTTGTTTTTACAATATTGATATCATTTTTCAGTCATTTATTTATTTATGAACAATTCTGTCAGGCTGCTATTTAATTAATTCCCTTTACCTGTGCAGCTAACTTCCTGATGCATGTCATTTCAAAACAATAATAAGTAAAGAACATAGCCAGAATAAAAATGAATATGTGTTTTATGAGTAAAATACAAGATATTGTGTCTTAAGGGTTTTCTGGAGCAAAGAGGATTTAGAAATATGACATAAAAATCACTATTTGTCTGGCTATCCTGAATATCACTCTCTTTCTCAATATGTCAAAAAGCAGTGTTCTTAGTGGAAAACCTTCTGATATCACAATGGAAATGTCCCCACAATGACAGCGAAAACATCCTAGGGACTCTGTTAAACACCAATGCTTTTCACGATCATCTTTCTTACAGATCACAGAAAAACCATTTTGTGATGGTTAAATATTTAAAGAAAAGCAGAACTTCCATTTCCATTGAATATACTAAAATGTCTTGAAATACCTCCATAAGCATAAGCCTTGGCATTAAAAGCTACTCAGTTTACCAGGAATGAATCATGAGATAGAAAAATGTGTGCAAATGCCACTAGTACATATTTCCCATGAAAGAGAGTGTAAATGCACTCATCCTGAGAATATACTTTCCTTAAACAAAATTTAAAGTTTCTCAGGGAAATAGAATAAAGACATTTTCTTCCAAATGCATACAGGTTAAATAAAGCTATTTTTTTTTCTCTATACACTATTGCTTTACAGCACATTTTCCAGCACAAAACAAAAGAATTTGTATCTCCCTAAAAACTGACCTGGCCTCAGTTCCAATACCAGGCCTAACTGACATTGAAAAGCTTATCAGGAGTAGTGATGGGATGACTCAGAAAGCTTGTCTGAAACTGACAACCAGCAGTAGTGTCACTAACAGTGAATGTGAAGTAGGACACTTGCAAAGTTCCTACCTAGAGTTTACAAAGTATCTTGGTAACTGAATGAGGGAATTCTGCTGGAGTGGTTCTCAACCCAGATTCAATGGGTATATGCAAAGAGGCCATCTCAGGCCAACAACTTTCATTCGAAATTTGATGAGACGTAAGTCAGACTTCAGTAAGCCAGAAACTGAATATAATATCAAACACAGACGTCCTACAGTGCAGAACAACACAGGAGCTATCTTTCTTATCTGAATTCCTTTAATGAAGCTTCTGGTATCAGGAGATGCAGAGGGAATGGCTTGTTTAGCAGAGTATCCACTCTCTACAGAAGAGACTTCCTACACCACAGTCAAATGCCCGTTTGTCTGCCCAGCTCTCCTCTGTACTCTGCACGAACCACTTTCCATCTCTGGCATGGTCCATTAGAAGAGGTAAGACGACCCAGCCTCAGAGTCCTCTAGGCGTCTTTACAAATAAATATAGGTCCCTTTTAGAAAAAATGGGGATCCTTGCATTACCTTAGTGGTGTCATCTTGGACCACTTATTGTGACAAACACCCGTCTGGATCTTAATCTCTGTTAGGAATAGTCAGGGGTATTTATAAGCCTTTCTCCCTCAATCAGCTGTTAATTTAATACATACTTTTGATAGTTGGCAAAGATGAAGGTAGTGTCTTGTATACTAGAATTGGCATAAGGCTACCAGAAGCTTCTAGAGTGCAATAAAGTCTCAAAAATTTCAATAAAGGTTCAACATACTGTATAAGTTTGTGTCCTTACAAAATGCAAAATGGTTAGCCTGTCCACCCAGTCACCTATGGATTCCAAGAGTCTGGCTGTCCTATTCTAATCCATGCATTCCTAGTGGATTTGGTAGTGTACAGCGTGGAGGAGTTGTCTGCTCTGAAATACCAACAGAAGCAATGCGGTGCCACATACTTTGTTGCAACTTCCATATCACATGAAGAAAGTCTAGGAATTGACCCATTGTCTGTCACTGGTTTTGAGATTGCGCCAGAAAAATATTTGGACATGATCTCATTTCTTCCCACTAAGACTGACTCCATAGTCTCTTGCTTCCCACCCAGCAGCAAAGCTACAAATTAGAGATATTCCTCAGTCTATGGTGAGGAATGGGCACCATTAGCAAGTTCTAATATCTACAGCTCACTACTGTACAGATTTGCTATATCTTGCTGAATGGCATCCTGGAGACTACATTTAAAGTATCACTTCATGACCACGTCCAGCGGGTCTACCTATTCAAGATGTCCAGAAATGTGTTTCTTCAGACACCTGTCCTTGCTTTTTCTGATTCATGTCACAGGTTAGATCAAAGAATCTACCGTGAAATAAAACTTGAAGAGGGTAAGATTTTCTTCCATATTTCAAATACAGTATAAATGTGTCATAGGGTTTTAATGGCATCCACCTAAGCTAAAATGCCAAGAGCTCATCCCTTGCTTGCCTCTTTCCAAACATATGAACCCTCAAATAAACTTACATCAAAACTAAGACCAACAAAGAAGATGAAATGGTGGAGTCTCTGGAAATATATGCTAATGAATATAATAATCAGGGCAGTCTCTCTGGACAGTTTTACCTGTCCTTCCTGGGTAAATCTCACTGAATAGCAAATTCTAAGATTCCACCCCTTCCTTGCTATCTGTAGAAGATCCAAGGAGACACAGCCAACCATAAGCCATTTCAAAGCTTGTCTTCTAATGAAAGTGCACACTCTTAGGGATTCCTATAATCAGAAAGCACGGAAATACTTACTTGTTTCGCCTTTGTCTTTGAAATTGTGTCAGAAATTGGTTTCTTTCTTTCCTTTACAGCAGTTTTAGAAAATAATTCTTCAAATTCATGACAATCTATGGATGGCTCTTCAATCTTTTCCCAAATAAGAGAAGGGCTGGAGTCTCTAAAATTAATCAAAAGAACAATAAAGGGGTATCCAAAGACCTACATCATAATGAACAAAAACAAACAAGGCAAAGAAAAGAAGGGAAGGGAGGAAACTGAAAGAAGAAAGATAAGGAAGAAAGAATGTTTTATCAACTTATGAAAAAGTTAAAATGTCATCTACATGAGTAAGACATTTGTTCAGTGACAATTTTCTTATATTCTTCATTATCACATCACCCCACGAAAATATCAAAGAAAAGGCCTTCTCGGAGTGGGCAAGAGGAGCAAAGAATGCTTGATTTCTTACAACCCAATTTGATTTAGCCTAGTAGATTATTTGAGGATTAAAGAAAAATAAGCATCTCCAAGGCTAGATGAGTAGTAAACACCTTTAATCCCAACTGAGAAAGGAGAAGAAGGTGAACATCTATGAGTTCCGGGCTATCTTGGGTTGAAAAGCAAGTTCTAGGCCCAGCCAGGATTGCATTGTAAGAGCCTATCTCAAAAATTAATTAATTGTTCAATGTATACAAACATACATGCATGCATATATACATGTATATTTGTGTGTATGCATGCATGTGTGTATGTATGTATGTACGTACATATGTATGTATGTTTATTCATTTCTAGGGCTGGAGAAATAGCTCAGAAGTTAAGCAGTCTTATTACTCTTCGAGATAATCTGAGCTCAGTTTCCAGCACCCACATCAGGCAACTCACAGCCACCTGGGGCTCTAGCTCCATCAGATCTAATACCCTCTTCTAGCCTCTAAGGGCACCTGCACAAACGTGTCATACAAACATACATGTAAATAATAAATGAATAAAAATCAACCTTTACAAAGTATATATATATATATATTCTAAAACAATACCCTCTTTCTGTGCACTGCCACCCACCTGCTCATTGTCATATTCCTTCTTAATGCCTCCATGTTTGTGCAGTGCCACTGAGAAAGAGTCAATGTCATTTATACAAAGTAAAATAATGAAACGGAACATAATGTCCTGGTCCTGGAGAAAATGGGTTTGAGAGCAGTTTAGAGTCATCAATGTATGATGAGAGAATGGACTTAGAAAGAGTCAGGGTATACAGCGTATCATCTCCTGGGAAGATGTAGTGAAGAGAAAATCAATACAAGAAGCATAAAGGACCCTTGTTCCCAAACTCATGCAACTTGGTTCAAATACATCAAGGAATCATGATAAACTAAATAAAAAAAAAACATAGCCAATGGCATCTAAAGTGTGTGCTTTCCCGCCTTCTCCCCTCTATTTAGTGACCAAGCCTTCTATCACTGTCTCAGAGACTGCGGATTAGATTATAAGCAGACAAATTGTATGCCACTTGAACACACTTGGTGAAAAGTGTTAGTTCACGATGGCCATTCCCAACTGTGATGACGTAACTTGGCCTTGTGCCTTTAGAAGTCACCAGGCATTCTCAAAGTTAAGTTACTTTACACACGTAGTCTGGATATGTTTTTATATGTTTCTCAAGAAAGACACTTTCTGAACAAGACAGAATCATAATGCAAGTCTGTGCCATTTAAAGGTGCAGGGTTCATCTCGGAGAGTCAGTTTGCCTATGGATTGGATTTACATTTTTAAATGGCTGGTTAGAAAGAGATTTAATTAGCAAAGCCAAGAAGTAAAAACTAATTACATAACACATGTGTCTGCTTCTCTGACCTGGCTGCTTTTATAGACAAGCCTTGCTTCAGATGTTTTGAGTGTATGGGGCAGTCAAGTCTTCTAACCACAGGCAAAAGCATGTAGGCTAAAAAAAAAAAAAAAAAAAAGAAAAAGAAAAAGAAAGACTCCCTTTACTCCCTTTATAAAGAAAAACTTAACTCTATAAATGTGCATCTCAGAGAGGCATCTATGGCATATTTATAACCTTTGATACTGCAGGAGAAAATAAATTGCTTTAGGAAACACTGATTTCAAAATCTTACCTAACTTCTAGAGTTGTACTTAAAATACCTTAAATTCTACTTTCCCCACAATGCTCTACGGTAAGGCACCCCCAGTAGGAGCAAACTGAAGGGATAAGCTTGCTTCTGGGTTACCTTTTGCTATGGAGTTGAATTCTTGTCCAATAAAGAGGCTTCATTGGCCGGCAAGGCTCAATTGGCTGCTTCCTAGCCCCTCTGTCCTGATTCATCCCTAATCCAAACAAGCCAGTTGGCAATGGAGGAAAAAGGAATCCACACACTTGAGGTGCTGCTGGTAAAGTGCTACTCCCGACTTGTGAGGAGACTGAAGGACCTGAGCCAGGCAACAGTGGGGGTGGAGGAATGCCTGCCCCTGGGGGAGGTGGGGCTGGAGGTGGGACCCCCATACCTGGTAGAGGAGGAGGTGGAGGAATAGCAACCCCAGGTAGAGGAGGAGGAGGGGGTATGCCCACTCCAGGCAAAGGAGGGGGAGGGGGTATGCCCACTCCAGGAAGGGGAGGGGGAGGGGGTATGCCCACTGAAGGTAGTGGAGGGGGAGGGGGTATTCCCATTCCAGGAAGTGGAGGGGGAGGGGGTATTCCCATTCCAGGAAGTGGAGGGGGAGGGGGTATTCCCATTCCAGGAAGGGGAGGGGGGAGGGGGTATTCCCACTCCAGGAAGGGGAGGGGGAGGGGGTATTCCCACTCCAGGAAGGGGAGGGGGAGGGGGTATCCCCACTCCAGGAAGGGGAGGGGGAGGGGGTATTCCCACTCCAGGAAGGGGCGGGGGAGGAGGTATCCCCACTCCAGGGAGAGGAGGGGGAGGAGGTATTCCCATGTCAGGAAGGGGAGGAGGAGGGGGTATTCCCACTCCAGGAAGGGGAGGGGGAGGGGGTATTCCCACTCCAGGAAGGGGAGGGGGAGGGGGTATCCCCACTCCAGGTAGAGGAGGGGGAGGAGGTATTCCTAGTCCAGGGAGAGGAGGAGGTGGGGGAGGGGCTGGCAGCATTTCTGTTCCCTGTAGACTTGTAGGTTGTGGGGCTGTTGTACTGGGAAGAGCAGGCACTGTTATGTTGGAGAGGCAGGGCGGTGGGGGAATGGCCATGGCCAGGCTGGAGGACTCTGTACAAGGCAGAGGTGGTGCAGGTGGGATATGACAGCTGTTCTCCAAGGAGGAGTAAACAGAATGTTCATGGCTGGTTTCCAACTCAGTCTGCAGAGATGGCTGGGAGGGCTGGCCCTGACCGTCAGACCCGAGGAGAGAGGGAGGCGGTGGTAGTTGTGATGCGCTCTGCACGGCTGGTTGGGCATCTAGCTGGACTGATATTCTCCTTGGAGACACAATCAGAGAAATCTCTGAACAGAATTTTGTCTGAGGTCCGGAGGGTGAGGTTACAGCAGCTGGCTCTCCGCTTTCAGCTGCAGGAGGGCCTGGGGGACCCTCCCGTGGTACCTTTAGAGGTGGCAGTGTCAGGACCCTACCCTCTTCTGTTGGGGAAGTTTGTATTGATTTTGCCTCAAGAGTCCTTGGAGGCTGTGCAACTTTCCCACGCAATCTGAGAGCATCCAGACCAACTTCTTCTGGGGCTGCCAATCCATTCTCAAGTCCTGGAAGGCCTCTGGGCCCCTCCAAGTCCAGGGCTGGATATTGCTTTTCTAGCTCAGCTATTTTCGTCCTCAGATCCTCAATGGTCTGTTCCAGTCGCTGAATTACAGTTGTCTGTCCTTCAGACTTCACGTCGAAAACTTCCTGAGAGACAAGGACAGGCAAAATGAATAAAATAGAGGAAAAAAAATCCAAATATCTGAAGAATGGGGAATTAAAGTCACACTTGGACTGCCTCCCTAAAGATTCTACTAAAAGTCCTGTGTGGATCCTCTTTCCACGCTTGGATTTTAAAGTGCCTCAGAGATAGTCCTTTTAAATCCTAAGATACCTATTTGTCTCAGCTTTACACAATGCCAACTGAGCATGGGCAACTGTGGTGGTAAGTTTTAAGTGTCAAATTTATCACAACCGAGGATCACTTAGGCAGAGAGGAATTACTGAAATCAAGTTAGCCTGTGAGAATGTCTGTGGATGGTTGTCTTGGTTACTTTAATGGTGGGATGGAAGTACCCACCCCCGACTGGACCCTCAGCTGTAGATAGGTGAAGAAAGATAGCTGAATGAAGAAAGCAGGCAGCAAGGGAGCATCCATTCATTTCTCTCTGCTCTTGACTCTAGCATCAGGACTAGCTGCTTTGAGTTTCTGCCATGACTTCCCCTTAATGGTGGACTGTAACCCCGAACTATAAGACACATATATTCTTTGCTCTGATTATTTGCTTTTGGTCGGGATTTTTATCACAATAATGAATTAAAACTAGACTAGAACCTAAGAACAGGGAAGAACATTCTACCAGACAAATGCTTGCTCTTCTAACTATCAATTGATGCTATTAGTACGTTATCTAGAGACTTTGGAAGTTAATTCTGAATTTTAAAAGCAACCACTAGCTTTTAAAAGTGGTCAGAGTCAGCCCGACACAGTGGCACACACCTGTAATCCTAGCACTCAGGGAGGCAGAGGCAAGCGGATCTCTGTGAGTTCAAGGCCAGCCTGGACTACAAGGCGAGTCCAGGATAGCCAAAGCTACACAAAACATACCCTATCCTGAAAAAAAAAAAGGTGATCACAGTCACCAATAAACCAATAATAAAAATATGTGAAGTATTATTGACAAATATAAAACCATCCTTTATGAATGTATGTCATGATTCTGTTATCACATTTACTACAGTTTTAATATTTTACAGAAATCACTGATGGTTCTCTAGAAATTATAAAGGTAGACATTTTAAATGGGCAAAATTTTGAGGGCTACATATGATTTATATAAACTTAGGCATACACACACAAACCCTGACATCAACATGTTTCAACAACATTCAAAAGACCAAAGTATTAATACATGCAAATGGTGTAATATATATTCTAAGTAGTTTATGGTAAAAGATATCTCAATTTATAGACACTTTTATTTCCAATTTGACCATTATATAAATGTCTATGCTGCAGTTATGATGTTAACAAACTTAAGTAACAAAAATGCAAAACTCTAACACTGAAACTCATCTCAAAACAACTTGGACCATTCAGCTTTTTCTTGTGACATTGGATTACTCAGATGTATAGTATCCTAATATGTATTATTTTTATGTACTTCATTCACTTTTTAAAAATAGATAGCTAACACACTTAAATAATTTCCAAAGTTGAGAAAATAAGGACCTGATAATTTAGAAATACACATAATCTTCAAGGTTCAAAGAATTCCAAGTTTATGGAGTAATAAGAATTAAAACTAAGAAATGGCAGAGGAAACAGTGATAGAATAAAATTCCAGAACTTAAACACTGTAATTAGTTGTGTGGTGCCAGGAAGGTTCAGAGTTAAGGAATTATTGTGGCTATTAAAAATAACACTACGAAGACAAAGATGTAATGCTTTTGCAGAGCCCTTTTTATATAGATAAGTTTATAGACAAATGAAAAAGATGATAGGATGAAAGAATTTCCTTATTCTTCTCATTATTTCTACTTCAGAGAAATAAAAAATCCACAGTTTTCCAGAATTTGCATTCACCTTTTGACCATGTTTATCTCATTCCATGAAATATTGGAAGTTACAATTTTTTTTTTCCATCTAGGAATCAGAGTAATTAAGCTCTTCTCAAACCTTAGCTGGCTACGTTGGAACCCAAGAAAGACCAGCAACCTTGGCACTCTTATAGAATGGTCAAAATGTAAGTAAGATTTTCAGTTCTCCACTTAGCTGAGAGTCATCAAAGAATCTTATCTGGCCTTCCTCATCCAGGGCTATCTATGGAGGGCTGGCTGGCTCTCGCTGAGTACTGACTCACAGCATCCATGACAACAGTTCCTGTTGTATTAGAAAGGCAGCATCGACTTGTCAAGAGTAACAGTTGATTGCTCTATGGGTTTTTTCTTTTAAGGAATTGCCACGGTAAATATAGGTCATTATCAACAAAACGGCTGGCTGTCTTCTCTTCATGTAAGCAAACATTCAATGCTCAGGACCCACGTGAAGTGAAGATCAGCAGGGCCCACCCACAGACAAAGCCACAATTTAATCTCTAAGAGCCTGCCAGGCACTCTGTGGTCCATGAAAAGCCCTCGAGTTAGGAGCCTGTTTGCTAGTGTCCAGTGCCTGGAACTTAATCTTCCATCTTTCAGGCTTCAACTGGATGTCTATCCAGTTCTGAAGAGAGTTGACATTGGAGAAATGCACTTTGTTATCTTAGACTTCTACCCTTTACCAAAAAAGCTGCCAGCATTTCCAGAATTGTGCAATAGTTTATCCAATGTTCATGGCAGTAACTATAAAAAAATTACATCACTCTTTAAAAAGGGCAAAGTATAGTTTTGCCAATTTTATAAACAATCTATATAATAGCTCTCTCCTTGTAAGCAGATTAGCACAAACCTGTTGTAAATAAAAGCAATGTATTTATATTTTACCAAATTTGAGATTATCTGTACTTGAAAATAGTGTTTTGGAGCCTTAAATCATCAAGAGCAATAGAAGTGGCCCTCCTATTTGGCTCAGCAATTGTAATCACGTAGCCAAAAATTTTTCTATTTCTGAATAATCGTATATGTGGGTGGCGACGGTCATTTCTTATAAATTGTTTGAACACTTGAATATCACAAAATTTAAAATGCCACTGAGAGAATAAAATGTCCACCAAAAACATGTCCCCAAGTGCAAGATTATCTGGTTCCCAGAAAAAGAACCCATTACAGTAACACTAAGGTTACAATTGTCCAAAAAGAAGCCAAAATAGACTCAAGCAAGCTTTTGCTGAAAGGCTAATGGGCTCATCTTTTAAACTTTATTATGTTAGGAAAGCAGGGTGCTTTCAGAGCCTGGAATGTAAAAACTGTACACTGGTAAGATAATACTAAATTGATTTTGTAAATGATGGTGTGAGACATGTAATTCATTGTCCACCTCACTCAGATTTGCAAGTTCTGTTGATTCTAAGGTCCCTTTACTAACAAATGAGGACAACACACACATCTACACAAGAGGGCGCTTACTCCTCAGAATATCATATAAGTTCTCTATGTCATGTTTTGAATTAAAAAAAACAAAAACAAAAACAAAACTTATGTTTTGGAACAAGCTAATAGAATTCCAGATCTGTAATAACCTAAAGTATGCTGGGCAGGATCCCATAGAAAGTAAGTCCAGACTTTAAACAGGCATACTTACTTCCAAAAATAAACACAAATAATTTCAAATTTTAGGGAAAATTTTAAGACAGGGGAAAACACTAGGATATATGAGATGTGAGAAATTGTGAATAACCTATCTAGGGTTTGTTAAAGTTGAATTTATTTCAGAAAACAAGAGCTTCATGGAGTTCAAACAGAATTTATGAAGAAGAGAAAGAGAATGCTTGTGGAACCCAGAGCATGATATAGGATATCTTCATCTATCATTCTCTGCACTACTACTCATTTGAGACGAAGTCTCTCAATGAACCTGGTGCTTACCATTTTCTCAGCTAGCCTGGAGGCCATCAATCAACCTCTCTCTGCCCTACACATAATACTGGGGTTATGGAAGCACACAGCCAGCGACACACATATTCTTATGTTGATGCTAGACATCCAAATTTGGCTCTTCAGTCTGTGTAGGAGTGCACCTCCCTGGACCCACTGAACTTTATAACAAAACGGACAATGGAACTATTGAAAATTATAATATGCTTAACAAACACAGATCAGGTAAATTTGCTGCATACATAAATGAGACATGTGATGTGCGTGGGAGGGAGACAAGTTAGGAATAATGGCCATATTATATTTAGCATAACTCCTGATTAATAAATTGATATAAAACCTACAGGAGTGATTGATAAGGAACCCTGACAGAAATAATAATATATTTGGGAAAGAACCAAGGTAATAATGAATCAGATCAACAAAGGGAAGGAACCTGTCGCTCTCATTCCTACGCCTTTGGAATTTCCACACAAAGTTACTATTTTGGCAGGCTGCTGGATCATGCTCTAAGAGAGTACACGGTTATATTTACCCACACAGCACCAGGAAGGAAAGCACTGTGTGACTTTCCTTTCATGATCTATGGGTGGAAAGTGCCATCTCCCGAGCACGTGCTTCCCTTACACTGACACCCAACTCTTGTCAAATGCCATAAAAATAAATATTAGATAAAATCAAATGCAATGGATTAAGCCCAAAAGATAGCAGGGGAGCATTCCCCAGACCTGGCCATGCTAAGGAAATTGCTTTCCCAGTGCTGTTACTGTTCTTACTGTCAGTGTGGCCTTAACCCTGCCTATAAGAAATACTCAAGACTGCTACTCATGGCTTTCTTCATAAAACACTTTCCTCCCTTGGCTCCTACAATTACAAACTCCATTTATCTCATTTTTCCCCCTCTAATCCTTTCTTTTCTTTTGTTGTTCTTTTGTTTGTTTTCAGTAGGACCTGGGGCGTAGGTTAATCTTTGGGAAACTTGGTTGTCTATATTGAAGGAATCATTTTCTCAGTTACCTGTCCCTCCTCTCTGCTGACCACTTCTAGTTTTTCCTTCTCGGTGCTGCTTCACTCCTTTGTTCTGACTGCTTAGCCCTTGCTGCTGTCTGATCCTCCTGCCTGTCCTTTTAAATCTAAACTGTGTCCTCTCCTCCGACAAAATAGCATGCCCTAAGAGAGCTTTGAACCCCTGTTGATAGCTGACCAGTGTCCCTTACAAAGAATGTTCCCCCAGATCATCAGGGGCTTATTAAACCACAGTCTGTTGTCCCCTTCCCCAGGGTTAGCAATTCAGTTGCATTTCTAATCACTTCCCAGTTGATGCCATTGTTGCTCAGATTAATTTGCATCCAGCACAGTTACCACCCCCACACCTTGGTTATCATTTCTACTGTATTACATAATGCCTTAGCTGAGACTCTTAGCAATCCAGCACTGCACTCCTGACTGGCTCTACTGTTCCTCTAACTAGCCATCCAAGGTTCCTTTGCCAGGAAGTTTACTTCCTTGTTAAAAACGTTGGCCTTTACTTGCTGAGAACATGTTAATTTCTCACATGGCTCATAAGGTCTTTAATGATCTGTGTGATGAAGAAGCCGATGTCATAGCTGAGATATGAATCTCTTTCCTTCTATAAAGGTCACTAGTTGATGGTGTAGTCTCCAATTCATATGGCTATTGAGGAGTGGTTGGATTATGAGGGTGCCAAGTTCATCAAAGGATTAATCCATTAGTGAGCTCCTAACTTCAGGAAGCTAAATCTGGTGGGGGAAGTAGTCACTGGCTGTGTGTTTCTGAAGGCAATCTCACATCCCCACCTAGGCTGTTTGGTAGGCTTTTGTCTCCCGCCCACCGTGAGGGGAGCCATTTTGCTCCACTGCACACTGTTCCTCTGTGATGTTCTGTCTCACCAAGCCAAGACCTAGAAGCAACACAGCCAAAAGACCATGGACTAAAGCCTGAGACCACAAGCTGACGTAAGCCTACCTTCCTTTAAACTGTGACTAACACCCCATTACCCATCTGGCCTACTACAGAGAGGTACTGTGAGGATTAAATAAGATATACTCAACCTGTGCTCTTTAAACTCATCATAATCAAACTCTCTGACGATCCTCAACTAATCAATGTTAAGCCACTGCTCCTGAGGAAAAGACAGCATTGGATCCCAGCAATCCTCAGGCCACATTTTGTCACATGATCCATGTGTAATCCTTTTTTAATTTTGTTTTTTTGAACGTGTATCAGTGTTGAAAGTTGTCCTATTTAAGACCTATTGTTTATTCACTAACACTGAACTGATGGCCTGTGACACTCTAGCTCGTGCTGGAACAAAGCATGACTAACATGTAGTCTTTCAACTAGGTTCACCAAGGCCTCTGACGGTTGGGAACACCGACAACATTTTAACACTCAGTGTAAAAAGCCATCTCCAACAGTGAAATCACCAAAGAAATACCACAAAATGGTGAAAAGCAGGGTACTTCATAAACCATTAAAGGACCTGTGTTTGCAGACTTCTTTTGTCCAGATTTACCTAGGAGAGTACACACTTCGCAGAGCAAGATTTTTAACCACATTGTACAAGTCTGCAAATGACTACAAGTGCACCACAGAAACGTAAACCCTGCAATCAATTTTAGCCAGTAGGTGGGTTGGCAAATACGGAATAATGAGGAGTAGTGTGGCCCAATGGTACGGCATGTGCTTAGCATGTACAAAGGGTCCTGAGTTCGATCCTCAGTGTTGACTAAAAATAAAAGCACAATCTCTGTTGCAATAACAACCAACCATCACATATTGTCCTCATTCCTGAAGCTCTTCAAATCTTTCACAGACTGACATGCTTCAACTCCTCAAAACCCTTCAGGTAGGAAAGATTCATATGCCCATTTGACAGGTGAGGAAACAAAGGCACTGAATAAAATACTTCCCCTTAGGAGAGTAACAAACGCTATACTCATTTCAATAGCTAACATTTCATTAGCAGTTCACCTTAAGGCCTGTTGTGGTTATTATTTGTACGCATACACATCACACGCAGAAAAATTTTACCAACCCCCAAAGTAAAAAACAAAAAACAACTCAAGGAATATGGAAGTGATGCTTCGGGGGGTAAATAGGACTGGCTGATGTCACTAGGGTGTAGTACATTGGGGGCTATATGAAAATTCTAGGCTAGAAGTTTCTGTCTCAATCACCATGTATTGCTGGTCCTGCTGCCAAATACTGAGAAGGTCCTGGAGACAAGCAGGCACTACACTGCGGGACATTCTAGCCTCCATCCCTGTGAACTAAATGAATGGCCAGTTTTCACAAATTGCCCAGTCCATGACCTTCAGTTTTCTGAAGTAACTGAAAACAAACTAAGACAAGGTCTAACAAAGAATGCCTCTTGACCAACTATAACCAGGTTCATCTGAGGCTTCAACCTTGTTTGGAAAACACTTGAACCAAAACAAAGGTTTCTCAAGGCCACACCCTTAGACTGACCCTATGCTCTCCCCTTAGTGTAACTGTGAGAAGATGCAAGATTGCCAAAATCTTTTATCTGTTTCAGCAGCAACTGAAGATAAGACCCTTGTCTCTTGAACTCTGAGATAGAACGGAATCCTAGCTTCTGCCATGACCAACTAGCAGACACAACTAATCTATGCTCATAAGCAGTGAAGAACCCTTGTCACGTTCACTCCTGGACTCTCCTAAACCTCTTATTTCCTCCTCGTTCCTTCTCCATCTCTTTAAAACACTGATTCATCTCTGTACAATCCACAGTTGACTTCCTTTTGCATCAGAATTTCCCCGCACTGTGGTGGTAACCGATGATTAAAATCTGTCCCTAGCATTTTAATCAGTATCTGCTTTTGCTTCACTCAGACTGTCCTACAGCTAATTCTAGAAAGACTGGGATTTGTGCTCAGGAAAACTGCCCCACGGACCACACCCTCTGAATTTTCTATAGCTCTTCTGTCTCATCATTATGATCTTGATTTGTTAATTCATTCATCAGCTATTTTGCTGGGTTCCCCTAATTTGCCAGACTTTGTTAGATACTGCAGAGACAAAGGAAAGTACAGACAGTATTATCCTTAAGGGGCTCAGGCCCTGTTCATAAGTCCAGTGATTCTAAACAGGGGTCACAGGCACAGGTGTTACAGTGTAAAGATTCCAAAAGGGCTCTGAAGAATGAGGCTTTACACACACACACACACACACACACACACACACACACAGTGGCTAAGTGGAAGTCAAGATGGAACAATTTAAATGAAATAATAAATATTTAAGTATATTAACTAATAAAATGGTAGTCACATCCGTTTTATAAAAGGGCATATGAGGGCACAGAAGAGACATGCAAGAGCAGTTAGGAGGGATACTGGAGTCCTCAGGAAATGACTTTTTTTCCCTCCCCTAGACTAAACTGAATCTGGAGGAAAGACAGTGAGAGATAAGACCAAGACAGCGATGGCAGGAGGGAGGCCCTGTATGTCAAAGCCACAGGCCTGAAACGTTTTAGAGACACGGGGAACAGTCCTTGAGTAAGTCTAACCAGATATCAGGGGTAAACAAATTTGTGTTTTCAGACAGCTAGCACTGGGGCAACGGGCAGGAAGAGATTAGAAGGGGTTAAGACTGGAAGTCAGGAGGCCCGTAAGGACACTGTGGCTGCACTCCAGATATCAGTGGGCTCTGTGCTCAGTCACTGCCCAGCTGCATCCAGGGAACCACAGGCCAACAGCAAAGGTCAAGTCTCCGCAGGAGGAGTAAGTTAAGCTGCCCATCAAGTCAACTAGACAATAGTTGCCCTAATGCCAAGTTCACTTCCAACTCTGCATCTCTCCTCTCTTCACCCATCTGGAAAGTTCTTCTTCCTACATATGTGCAAACTTAGTTGATCAGAAAATTCCTTTCCTAGAAAACTCTTCTTCTTTAGTTTCTCTATGACTTTTCAGTTCCTTACTCCAATATTCTATATCATACATTAATGATCTTGGCTGTTACATTGTGTCTTGTAAGTTGATTTGTAGATATATGGAAAAGATACAGTCCTGCAACTAAAATGACTGCTTCTTTTTCTTTCTCCTTATTTCTTTTTAAATATATATACATATATGTTATTACTCTTATTTACTTTAATATATTGTTTTTACTTTTAATTACATCTTATTTTACTTTTTGAGATTGAAACACAGCCTCCACCTTATTAAACCAGCACAATTCCTAACTACATCCTAAGTATTTGTCCTTATATACCCACAGATAAGTGTAAATCTAACCCTTACCCAAGAAATTCCTCACAACAGATGGGAATCATTACAGTAAAAAACATACCCAATCCAATGCAGAGAACAAGTGACTTAGTGGGGCCCAGCAACAACTGATCCATCTCTAACGGAACTTCCACACCTAGTGCTCAAGGATCACAGCAGAAACAGGGTGAGAAAGATTATAAGAGCCAGAAGAACAGGAGGTTTACTGTGAGAATTCATCTAGAAATATCAGAGAACCTACATCAAGTCTCGTCAACATGGAGCCTGAACGAGACCTGAACAAAGATATGTTAAATAGACATGTTAACATGAAGGGGCCATATTGTCTTACAAGTCATTACTCTTTTTTTTTTTTTTTTTAAATCTCCTGTAAGTATCCTAGTGTGCAGCAAATCAGGAGATGTTTGACCAGGGGGGAAACATCCTTTAATAAGCAAGGTAGTCTCCACAGTTAATATTCCATCACATTAGCTTCCTCAACTGTGTGCCCTTTCCCCTATAAATGTTGCATGGTAAGAACTGATTTTACACCGCCTAAAATTCAACAGGGCAACACTGTTGGCTCCGTTGTACCTCTAATCCTTCACCATTCCGGGGTGAAGCAAAATACCGTTCAGTATCTATTTCTATTTATCCGTGCGAAACACACACTTGAACTGCTTCCCAGATGCTGACTGCTTTTCATTTGTAATCAGTACAAGAACTAGGCCTGGTGGAATACACCTTTAATCCCAGCACTTGGGAGGGTGGCAGTGGCAAATGGACCTCCATGGGTATGAGGCCAGCCTGGTCCTCATAGTGAATTCCAGGCTAGACAGTGGTACACAAGGAGACTCTGCCTCAAAACAACAAAAACCCAATATGAAAGCATCTTCTCCCTTTTCTGATGTTAAAATACCTATTGCATGACCTCCTTGGAGTTTTCATAAAACAAAAATGTTCATTCCAGGAAAGTTGTATCTTCTCTTGAACATGGCAAACATTCAAGGGTTACCAGTTTTGAACCTGCCTCTCTGCCTCTCTGGAGTATCTGTATTTTTCTTCCTCCCTTCCTACCTCACACCTCTTGAGACCCACGGTTTAGACACTGCTAAAGTGTTCACTGAGCACCTAAAATGATCATAAACTCGGTCTGACGGATGATTGTCTCACACTTTCTGAATTACTTCCTTTCACCCAGTTGGGTTTTAGGCCCATTTTTCTTACACTGGCTTTATTTTGGTTATTTATTCATCTTTGGTACCGGTTCTAAATACCTCATGGAGTCTCAATTAACAAAATTGAGTGTTATGGGCTCAATTTTTAATTGGCTGATATTATCAATCTTAACAAAAAGCTAGAGTTTTAAAAAATAATAATTTTACTCAAATTACCTATTTACATTAGAGAGCAGTTAGGGGGTTTAGGAAAATGCTGCAAAATAAAAATTCTGTTTGGAATTTCAAAAGCAAAATAAACAAATAAATAAATGAATAACTAGTGAAGCCAGGGAGGCGGGGCTGGAGAAACAGCTCAGTGATTAAGAAGACAAGCTGTTCCTTCAGGCTGTTTTAGTTGGATTGCCCGGCACTGAGCTCAGTTGGCTCACAAGCAATTCTAACCTAGCTCCAGGAAATCCAGTGCCCTCTTCTGGCCTCTGTGAGTGTTCACACACACATGGTGCACATACGTTTGTACACACACACACACACACACACACACACACACACACACACAAATAAAAATAAACCTTTAAAAAACCCAACCGGGTGAGAATGGAGTAAAACATGCTGGGTAACCATTCTGTATGTTAAAGCAACATTGTCAGAGAAAACGATCAACAGTTACCTTTTTTTTTTTTTTCCTTGTTACAGGGTGTAAAGGCATTTCCCATTTACATCGTAGCTTAAGTACCTCAGGGTATTTGTTAAAGGTAAAAAATGTTTTTTACTTTAATTTTATGAAAAAAAAATGTAGGTCTCCAAGAGTCTTCGGAGCACATTATGAACTTAAAATAATCAGCAAGTATGAGGCAGGGAGGCACCCCCGGGAGGCCCAGGCAGGAAAACACCCTGCATTCTGAATGCACAGCAGACAGCATGCAAATCCTCCCAGTGCAAATCCTCACAGCCAGCGGTGCAATGCTGGTTTTAGGGATGTTGGATTCCTGGAATTATTAACTGTGTGGCAGAGTAACATTCAAAGAGTTTCAGTAGAGAGAGCAGGTGTCTGAACACGCATGTGAGGGAGGCAATGGAGGCCTGGCTAAGCAGTCCTGAACATCTCTTCTTCCAACAGAGAATAATGCAGCAGCATCTCACGGGCCAGCAAACCAATCCTGATCACCATCCACACAGAACGAACTGGCCTTAAGCATTCCTGTCCAGCTGCAGTGGTTATTTACAGAGGTGCAGAGCTGCCCTCTAGTGGTCAAGATGCAAACTGAGAAGGGATTCTTAGGCAAAAACCTTAACCTATTGAAGCAATTAAACACTACAACTAATAAAATTTAACGTCTCGAAGTCATGGTAAAACTGAGACAAAAGCTAGAGACAAAAGTAAAATAATAGACTTATATGTTTCTATTACATATATGGACATAAGACTGTCATAAAAGGAATAGTTTAAAAATAATAGAATAACTTCAAAAATGAGGGCAGGGAGTCTTATGGAAGAAGGACCCAGAGGTGACAGGAGCCCCAAAAGAAGATCAACAAACCCAAAGAAAGCTGTCCCCGGGGGGGAGCTGTGGAGACTGATGCATCACCAAGGACTATGCATAGAGAGAGCCTAGACCCCCTGCTCAGATGTAGCCCAAAGACAGCTCAGTCTCCACGTGGGTTCCTTAGTAAGGGTAGAAGAGACAGTCTCTGACATGAAATTGGTTGCCTGCTCCTTGATCACTTCTGCCTGGTGGGGCAACCTAGCCAGCCCACAGAGGAAGAGGATCCAGGCAGTGCTATTGGACCTGACAGGCTTGGGTTAGACAGTAGGAGAGGAGGCCCTCTCCTATCAGTGGGCTAGGAGAGATGGAAGAGGGAAGGAGGGTGGGGCCGGGAGGAGATGAGGGAGGGGGTTGCAACCAGGATATAAAATGAATAAATTGTAAAATAAAAGTAATAATAATAATAATGAGCTTCCCATTTCATTCATCAAATGGTTTTGCAATGTGATGGTACAAAATAGTCACCTGAGGATTATCTATATAAAAGTAGAATCATTCATCATGGGATCTATAAAAAGTAAATGCCCATGCTCACATCTTAACTTACATGCTATGGCTGTTGTAGCTTTTGGGGGAGTTGCTTTTAGCTCCTCCAAATATCATTTTATCAGTAAAGGGAAAACAGGTAGCTATTTTAAAGTATTACTGTAAGGACTAAATAGGTCAACAAATAAGTACATAAGTACTCAACCCAGGTTCTCTGCAAACAGCAGCGAATGTTCTTAACAATTTGATCTATCTGTCCAGCTCAACACAATAGTTTGCTTGCTTGTTTTTTTTTTTGTTTACCATTGCCAACCTGGCTATTCCATTTTTGTCATTTTAGCTTTTTTTCTCTGGTTCACTATAAACTAATTATTGCAACTAATTAAATAACCACAGGCTGAGATTACCAGGCATATCTAGTGAGCCTAAGTCAGTACAGGTCTATCAAAAACAATGACAAACAGTAAGCTGAGAATGATATTATGATTCTGTCCTTAGAGCAGCTTTAATTCTAAACAACAAAATATCATCTAGCTAGCATTCTGTAGAGAGCCCGGAGATTGTTCAATTCTAAGCCTCATAGCCTATCTCATTCCAAGAAGAACACAACTTTAATGTAACAGTCAACTTATTTTAAAACAGAACTCAGTCTTCACTTTGAAGAATTCTCAAATGTCAGCAATTCTCAAGTTCAGATGGGATAACATCATGTCCTATAAAATATATGCCAATACACATTAACCAGTAACCAACAGTCCTCTCATCGTCCATAGACCAGACTCAGTAGAACAAAACCAACCTCATTCCTGTTAGCAGACAATGTAGACTAGCTTATTGTCTAATACAGTAAAAAAAAAAAAAAATCTCAAAAGCATAGTTGAGAATAATTATAAGTAAGTTCAATAATCCCTTATATATATATATCCCCCCAAAAGCTACTAGCCATAGTCAATGCTCTACACAGCATTTCCTTCTGGGCATTTTCAGTTATTTACTTCTGTGTGTATATGCATGATTGCATACATGTCAGAAAATATGTGTGCAGGTGTGAGCGTAGGGAGTTCTATGTCAATATCAAATGTTTTCCTTTATCACTCTGCACCTGTTTAAGGTCTCTCATGGAAGCCAGAACTCACCACGCCAGTGAGTTTCCAGGCTCCACCTGTCTTTGCCTCCCCATGGCAGGGATTACCGATATGGGTAGTAATACATAAATGGGTCTAAAAAGATACCATCAAATGTCCCATCCTCTAAAGTAAGTAAAGAGTCATAAGGGATGAATAACACAGTCATTGCTAAATAATGCACCAAGGCCTTTTACCCAACCACAGCACGGTGGGCAGGTGTTATACTAGATTCTAGACAGGCCATGCCAAAGTCATTTTAAAGGGTACCCATTGGGACTGTGCTTAAGATACATTATAGCACAAAAAATTTCCTGGGGTGGCCTGAAGTTTCAGCTGGGACCAACCCTCTGGTGCAATATAAAATGATATAGATCTGCAAAGTTTGTAGTAGGTTCCCCTTGAAGACTGAATGGGATTGCAAGAAATGAAATGTAAATGAAAGGAAGCATTTCCCTCTGTCTCACAGGACTACCCTGTGAGCTACTACCAGGGCAGCCAGGCCATCTGTGCAGAGAGGAATGTCAGTCACAGATCTGTAACTGTTTTAAGGTGAAGAGCAGAAATGGGGATTTGCCATCCTAAAGAGGTCTTCTTACCTGCTGGACACCGTTTGAACATATTTTCGGGCTTTCCAAAATAGAGGATTGAGGTTCTGGATTGGAAAGGAAGCAGACAGTCAATATGTTAAAGAACAAAAATTTCCTCAGTTAAAAGCAAAAACTTATTAGTACCAAAAGACCCAGTTTTTTTCCAACCCAATAAACACTCCATGCAAATATGACTGCTTTTCATAAACACATGATGCCACTTTTGTCACTGGCTATTTTTTTTTAACAGGGTATCCCTGTGCTCTGCCCTATAAACCAGTCTTAATTATTTTTCTCAACTGTTCTTTATTTTTTCCCAAAAGTCCTTGCCTAAGAATTTCAATTGTTATTCACTTAATGAAAGTTCATACATGATAGGACCACCTCAGTGTTGAAACACAGGATTTTATTTTATTTTATTTTCATTGTTAACATCTTTTATTTTTTTATTACAATTTATTCACTTTGTATCATGGCTGTAGGCCCCTCCCTCATCTCCTTCTAGTCCCATCCTCCCTCCCTTTCCCCTATGTCACTCCCACTAGACCACTGATAGGGGAGGTCCTCCTCTCCTATTAACTGACCCTAATCTATCAGCTCTGATCAGGACTGTCTGGATCCTTTTTCTCTGTAGCCTAGTAAAACCACTTAGCCAGGGGGAGTTGATCAAAGAGCAGGCAATCAAGTTCATGCCTATGACTGCCCCTGCTCCCCTTACTGGGGAACCCACATGGAGACTAAGTTTTCCATTGGTTAGATCTGAGCAGGGGGTCTAGGTCTTCTCCATGCATGGTCATTGGTTGGAGTATCGGTTTCTGCAGGACTCCCTGGGCCCAGGTTATTTGGCTTTGTTGGTTTCCTTGTAGAGCTCCTGTCCAGGTATATCTATCACCCCCTTCTTCTATAAAATTCCCTGCACTCTGCCTAAAGTTTGGCTATGAGTCTCAGCAGCTGCTTCAATACTCTGTGAGGCAGATTCTTTCAGAGGCCCTCTGTGGTAGGTTTCTGCCTGTTCCCTGTCTTCTCCCACTTCCAAGGTCTATCCTGATTGCCCTTCTGAATGAGGACTAAGCATCTTCTGTATGGTTCTCCTTGTTGTTTAGCTTCTTTAGGAATATAGATTTTAGTATGTTTATCTTCTATTAGATGGCTAATATCTACTTGTAAGTGAGTATATACCATGTGTGTTTCTGTTTCTTGATTACCTCACTCATAAAATTTGCAGGCAAATGGATGGAATTAGAAGCAAAGGATTTTAAAAGCTTTAAATTCAGTTCTGATTTCAGTGAGGGATAGCAAATACTGCCACCAAGAGGCAGCAGTAAGATGGTATTCTGAAGGGATTTTCTACCTTCTGCCTTTCTTGTCATTTGAGAATATAACAGACGACAAATTTATCATGCTGGAAACAAATTAGGATAAACAAGTCTAGAGACTTTGTTGCAGTGGTTTAAGCTAGAGGGCAGTATCTTCTAGGGAAAACTTACGTGAAAATTTAAAAATATAAAAATAAAGACTCTTATTCATCCTCTGCATTTTAGCTATGAGCAGCCAATTCATTGACAAGATAAATGGAGGGGTTTAGGTCTTTTGTGTATCTAGAGACACGCCTGTGTACTGTATATACTGCAAATAAGGTAGATCAGTCACCCTCCATCAATGTTGTAACTGATGCATGCAACAGTGCTCCAGAAAAATATTGTACAGTTAGCGTATGAAGAGCATAGCGCCCTGTGAAGCTGCATTGAGAGTTTTCTTTGTATCCGGATGAGCACCACGGCCTCAAGACAGGATCTCTGTCCCTGTATCCTCTGCTTATGGGTTCTAACCTCGGTAAACACTCCACCTTCCCCACTACCTCACAGTGCTCCTACCCTTGTGGCTGTCTTGTAACGTGAAGCACACAGCCTTCCACAGGGCCTCAGAAACCACAGGTGCTGTTATCACCTGTAACACTCCAGCTTCTTTAGACGTGCGATGTCACCTTTCCCTGATTCCTTGATCTCTCCTCTGAGAACTGTGCTCAGGCCTTCCTGTGTTCTCTATCACATCCACTACCTCCCCTTACAGGCTCCACAGGATAGGTCATCACGCCCTACATTCCGTCCTTAAACTCTTTGCTATTTATCTAGTGCTCTATGTTGTCTTTTGAATCAAGGTTTCCTGAATACTTATGTCTTCAAGGCTTTGGCTTCAAGATCATGGTGGTATTGGGAGATTGGAAGCAATTTAGAAAATGAGGCACAGCTCGTCACTTTGAGCATCCATTAAAAGGAATGATAGGATACTACACACCACCTTTTTCTGCTTTCCAGGTGTTGTTCTCTGGTTCACCATTGATTCCCCCCTCACACACCCATAATGGTCTGTCTCACCACAGATCCAAAATCATAGAACCAAGTTTCCACAAATAGAAGCTTCTGAAATCATGAACCAAAACAAAATAATCCATCCTTTATTTTGATTTTATCATGCATTTTTTATAGCAATGGGAAAACTAATACACCTTAACATACACTCCATGGAAGCAGGCACTTTTGTGAAGTATTTCCTTCTACTGTCTTTTATAACAGTGTATGCCAAAAGTAAGTGCTTAAAATAGAGTGAACATTGGAGTAAGAATAAATGAAACATTGTATCAGGCCAAAGAAAAGAAAAGAAAACAGTGCCACCATAAAAAACAAAACAAAAAACCAACCAAACAAACTAAACCAAAACAACCCCCCCGTTTTTTTTAATTTAGTTATTTCCTGAATGTCACCTAAGATTGTATATGGAAAAACAAAAATCAGAAAATAGCACAAAATAGTCCCTTGCCAACAGCTATCAGGGAGCTGATAGAATATAAACAAGTGGCTTTAAAATGCAACCATTGTCCCAGATGGTGCTATTCATCAGGCTAATCCAAAAGAGAGTATTCTCTTTATATGAAGCTTGGCACCACAGTCATCTCCATTTGAACATATCTTTTGTTTGAAAGCTAATCAACAGTTAATAAAGCAAACTCAAAATCTGTTTTCCTCTCCTGCACTTCCTCCTAAACAGAGACCCACAGACAAGGCTTAGGAGACATGAAAGAAGGAATCTTTACTTCTTGTTTCTACTTAAATAGTACAGTAAAAGCAAACAGATCTCTTACTCTATTCTAGGCTTTGGTTTTTGTTTGTTTTACATTAGTCATGTACACAAGGATTTCTAACTCTCTCTCTCACTCGCTCTTTCTCATTTCTCTGCAGTTTTTTAACCTGGTAAATTATCCACAAAAGCCAGCTTCCAGGCTCAGGTGGTCAATCCTAACAAGTCAGTCCACCAGAAGACTGCAATTAGGAAACGGTTTATTAGAATGAGTATCAGTCAGATATTTTTAAACCTAGACTCAAATTCTCAGCTTCCCTCTACTTTATTCAGCAGCCACCTAGATCAGGCTCATTCTTCCTCTACTCCCATCCTTTTTATTGCTTTTTTGTTGATACTTTGCGTTACTATAAAGAAAATTCCACATTTCAAATTTCTCTGCAAAATCACAAGGAAGGCTGTAGAAATCTAAGAGGGTCAGATGAAAAGTACAAATGAATTAACTGAGAAATAAAGTGAAAATATATGAGAACAACCAAGAGATCAAAGTAGTGTAAATATGGAGAAGAAAGAAAATACTGGAATAGAAGAGAGATGGAAATAAGAAAAAGGAGGTTCTAGAAGGGAAAGGAGTGAAAAAAAATCACAAATAAGAAGATGATGTGCAGTGGGTAAGAAATGATGCCATATAAGAAGTAAATGGAAGGTTTGTCCCTCACTGGGCAGGTAGATTTGAGAAGGTACATTAGTTCAAGCCTGTAGTGAGCTTCCTCAATACACATGATTACCCCTTAAATAAAGTGATATGCCTGTTTCCAACTTTTCCCTCAATCTAGGACCCAAAGATATTTTTCATAATGATTTTCAACCAGCTCTGAGACTGAAAGTGTCTCCATCAAATATCAGAATAGTTAAAGAGTCAATCAATCCAATGAGTACACTTTGGGGGTACATTCAAAACTGTCACCTCCTTCAATGAACTTTTAAAAAGCCCTCCCGAAAAAGGACTAGATAATTTTGGTTTAAAAGCCATCATATTCTTGAAAAGGCTTTTTATGTTCTATATTCTTTAAATTACCTCATTAAATTCTAAGGATAATCTGAAATTCTTGGGTTCCTACAAACAATTTAGATGTGGTCTTTGTTTGTGCAAATGCTTTAGAGATAGATCATCTTCATTGTATAATATAGCTAATCTCAAACTCATGATTGTACTATACCTGACCACTGGAAAGAGACAGTAGTAAAATCAGCAGCACATATCTCTCTACTAAAAATGAGAAGATAATTAAATTACCAGTCCAAAGAAAAAAAATGCAACTCCTGAAAATGAAGTAGATGTTCTTAAGAAGTTTTACATTATAAGTAATGTGCAAAAAGTTAAAATTCCCTGGATTATATATTCCTTACTGAAATACATCAATTTGGGTTCAAATCTACTTAATTTAAAAGACAGATAATTTATTGAATAGAATTTAAATTGTGTGCATTAAGATTGGAATCAGGGACTCTCTATGACATGATCTCAGTGACTGGCTCTTTGCTCATCTCCCCCTGAGGGGCAAGCAGCCTTACCAGGACACAGAGGAAGACAATGTAGCCACTCCTGATGAGACCTGATAGGCTAGGAGCAGATGGAAGGGGAGGAGGACCTCCCCTATCAGTGGACTGGGGGGTGGGGGAGCATGGGTGGAGAAGAGGGAAGGAGGGTGAGATTGGAAGGGGATAAGGGAGGGGGGTACAGTTGGGATGCAAAGTGAATAAACTGTAATTAGTACAAAAGTAAATTTAAAACAAATAAATTAAAAAATTGGAGTCTCTGTATGGTCGATGCTATTAATTCTAATATACCTGTCTCTGTCAGGTATAAGGTGGGAAGAATTTAACATGTTCTATATGTGGTCATCCATATGCTCTTGTTGATTCCTTGGTAGTAGAAGCATCTCATTGTTGTCAACAGAAGATATCCATACTTGGGACCCAGCCAGCTAAAGGGAAAATACAGGACACCACCTCCCCCCACCAACTCATACCCCCCCCCCCCCCCGCCAAGTACTCAAACACAATCCATTCTTCTTTCTCTGAATTGTGTGTCAGGTGATATCGAGCATTTAATCATCTCATTCTTGGGACTCCTGCATTAGCTTATTAGCTAAACAATGTCAAAGCATTTGGAGAAAAGAGAAAAATGGGCTGGCAAAGCTACATTGCAGTCCATCATACAAAATCTCTCTTGAGATTTATTTTTGTTTTTATTTATGTGCGCATGAACATATTTGCTTTTGTGAATGCCACTTGTGTATGGGTGTCAGTGGAGGACAGAGAAGGCTGTTGGGACCCCTGGGCCTGGAGTTTACAGGTGGTTGTGAGCTATTGGATGCTAAATTCAGAAAGAGCAGTGAGCACTGCTCATGATTTAGCCATCTCTCCAGATCTTCAAAGTTCTTCTTCTGGAGCCGTTCTTCTGTATCTTAAAGGCTAGAAAATGTGCACCTCCTAAGCAACTTTGCTTTCCATGTCATGGCACTTGAAGATGACACAAAATTGTTCATGCTTCCCTTTCCACTTTGAAATTAAGGAATACATTTCCAACTACCTTAAAACATTGCAGATTCTTCTGAGATACACTGCAGCAAACTAATCTAACCCAGATTCATGTTATTACTTCATCCTAAGATTTTTTCTTTTATTTTTTAAATTTATTTTTATATTAATTACAGTTTATTCACTTTGTATCCCAAATGTAGCCCCCTCCCTCATTCCCCCCAGTCCCACCCTCCTTCCCTCATCTCCTCCCAAGCCCCTCTCCAAGCCTACTGATAGGATAGGTCCTCCTCCCCTTCCATCTGACCCTAGCTTATCAGGTCTCATCATGAGTGGCTACATTGACCTCCTCTGTGGCCTGTCAAGGCTGCTCCCCCATCAGGGGGAGGTTATCAAAGAGCCTGCCACTGAGTTCATGTCAGAGACAGTCCCTGTTCCCATTACTAGGGAACCTGCTTGGAGACTGAGCTGCCATGGGCTATATCTGTGAAAGGGTTCTAGGTTATCTCCACAAATGGTCCTTGGTTGGAGTATCAGTTTCATCCTAAGATTTTTAAAATTTGATTCATCTCCTTTTATGATCTTTTTGAGCATCTTGGGTATTCATAAGTGGATAAATTGTTTTCTAAAGCATACAATCCATTCAGCCATAAAATAAACATTGTTTGAAGGATTTTCCCAGATAAGTTTCTATTAGAATTCTCAGCCTATACATGAACAAACATACAGCCACTCAAACACACACTCAGACACACAGAGATGAGCATACACATACAGACAGCCCAACACACACACACACACACACACACACACACACACACACACACACACAAAGGTTTTTGTTGTTGTCGTTGTTGTTTTGGGGGTTTTTTGTTCCTCCAGAATTTTCTATACCTGTACAGATTTTTAACTCTATCCTGTGTTTGATGTCTTGATCACTATCATTGTCATGGGACAGTGAAAGGCTTCAGTGAAATGAGAATGTACAAGCCCGCCATTCTTACAGCTGCTCATTGTTCTTCTGTCTGCGCTGAAGGCAAACTTTCAATCTTATGAATTCTTTGGTTATGTGTAAATTTAGTGACTATCTGAGCATTTTATGTTACTTTTACTAATTTCTCTTTAGTTAGCACACAAAATAACGGGCTTCATTAAGATAACGTTCAGTTTTACTCTCCTGTCCTACTTCACATCCCCTCATCATGGTTTCCCTTTTGCACTCACTCACACACATGAGTGAAAACATGCAAGGCTTGTCTTGTGTCTAGCTTAGGCTCCCAAGATCCCTGCTGCCCTCCATTCACTAGGAGGGACATAATTTCATTCTTTTCATATGTAAATAAAGTGCGTTACGAGCATATATCACATTTTCTCTGTTCCCTGGACTCATGAGGCTCATCTGGTCAGGCTTCACAACGTGGCTATTGTGGCTATTGTATTCTCTCTGGCTTATGCTGACTTTGGTCCATTTTGATACACACCCGGGAACAGCATAACTAGAGCACATGGAAGTTCTGTTTGTAGTGTTTTGAGTAGTCTTTAGAGTACTGTCCATTTATTCATTCCTGCCACAGTGTATAGCATTTCTTTTTCCCCTTGAGCTTCAGTACCATTTATTAATTTGTGTTTTCATGATTGGGATGAAACTGAGCATGAATGTAGTTTTCTTGTGGGATTATTATCATGATGGGGTGTTGATTTCTGTATAACTGAAGATTTTTTTTCATACATTTAGTCATTATATTTCCTATTTTAAAGATTATTCAATTTATTTGCCCATTTACTGCCTGGGTGACGTGATTTATTTCAATTTCATTTAGTTTTTTTAGTACATTGTATATTATAAATATTAATCCTAATCAGGTGTAGAGAAAGCAAGGATTTTTTTTTTCCTAATTCTAAAGTTGTCACCTCATTTTGCTGAGACTTTCCTTCACTGTACAGATTTTAATTTCAAGCAATCCTTCATGCTGGTATGCTCTGAGTTATTAGTATGTGTTTTCCAAAATCCTTTCTTACCTATGTCTATATGAAATGTATACTGGTTTCAAATTGTCAGGTCTAAGATCTAAGACAGGTCTTCAGTCTATTTTGAATGGATGTTTGTGTAGCTTCATTTGTCTACATGTAGACATCCAATTCTTCTGAGCACGATTATTGATAAAGTCATGTTTTCTCTTCAAGATTTTAACACTTGTGTCAAAGCTTGTGTTACTTTGGCTAACTGGGTTCATTTCTGGGGCTTCCATTCTATTCCACTGTTCTGTTTCTTTATTTCTACTCCACAATATTTGCGTGCAAGTAACACCATGGTTTTGTAACTATGGTTACATACACGTTATAAAATCAAGTGTTCTTTAGCATTCTAGTTTCTGATTAGGATGGCTTTTTGGCTCTTCTGCATATTTTGTATTTCCATGTGGATTTCAGGATACTTTTTTCCTATGAAGACTGCTATTGGAATTTTGACAGACATTGCAGAGAATCTATACACTTGTTTTGGTCATATCATCATTCTCACCAATACTAGTTCTGCTAAAACACGTTCTTAGGGAGTTTTTGTTTCTATCTTGTAGTGTCTTCGTGTTTTTAAGCTAAATAGTCTAAAGTTTGTATTGTAGAAATCCTTCACCACCTTGCTTTTCTTTGAAGCTACTCTAATTGGAATTGGTTTTCTTAATTCTTTCTCAGTCCATTTATTCTGAATTTGCTTTGTTGGTTTGTATCTTGCTGCTTTGCTGAAAGTGTTGGTCAAGTCTAAGAGTTCTCTCTTAGAATCAGTCGCATCTTCTGCTGATAGGGATCCTTTTACTTATCCTTTCCTGTTTGTATTTTTGTATCTCCTTTTTTTTCTTTGTTTTTATTAATCTGCCTAATATTCCATATATGTTTGATAAAACTGGAGACAGTGAGCATATCTCTTTCCCGATTTTAAAGGAAATGCTTTTAGATTTCAAACATTTCTTATAATATTAGCTATAGGTCATTCATTATTATGTCACGGTAAGGCCTTTCTATTTCTGCTTTCTTTTGGATTATTATCATGAGGGCGTGTTGATTTTTTTGTATCTATTGAGATGCTCATGTAATTTCTATCCTCAAGTCTATTTACATGTTACATAATTTGATTTGCATATGTTTAACCATTCTTGTTTTCTGGGAATGAAACCAACTTAATGTGTGTATGTTTTTAATATGCTATTGAATTCAATTAGCCACATTTTGAGAACTTGTATTGCTGTGTACATTACCCTGTTTGGATTATAAGGATAATTGTTGTCTCAAGCAATAAGTTTAGTAATGTTCATTTTTTATTATTATGGAATAACTTAAAAGGATCTTGATAGTTTTTCTAGGAGAAAACTTAGTTGGTCTAGGAAAATTAAGCAGTGAACTTATCCTGTGCAGGAACCTTTCCTTTTTCTTATTCATTTAGTTATTTATTGGTTCTGAGTTCAGCTATTTCAGCTTTATCTCATTATTCATTATAGATCTGCTTAAGTGTTTATATCATCTTATTTTTAATTTTGGTTAACTGTATGTTTCTAGGGTTTTATTCATTTATTGTAATTTTTTAGTTTCTTAATTATGTTTTTTTCCAATGTATTCCCTTGAAGCTTCTGGATGTTATTGGTATCTGTTATACTGTCCCATTTTCTATTTTTAACTTTATTGATTTGCATCTTCCTCTTTTATTAGGTTCATTTGGCTAAAGGTTTGAACTATTTTTTTTATCAACTTCATTTCATTGGTTTTTGTAATATTCTTTTAATCTTCACTTCAATAAAGTTTAATCTTACTTTATTATTTCTAACAGTTCATTTGGGATTTAATTTGTTTTTATTTTCTAAGACAGTGAGGTGAATCATTAACTTATTTATCTGTATTATCTGTAATGTTTAAATATTCCGTTTGAGACTGCATTGCTGTTTCCAAAAGGCCCTGGTAAGCGAGGTTCTTTTTAGTTTGTTTGTTTTTTATATTTTATTGTTGTTGTTTGAGGTGGTGGTGGTGGTGGTGGTAATTTTTTGTTTGCTTGCTTTGCTTTTAAATGTAGGAATTTTTTAAATTCCTTCTTGACTTCTTCAAAGATCCAATGATCATTCGGTAGTATATTGCTCTATCTTCCTGCAAAGTAAAACACTAGTTTTATATCTGGCCCTGTTTGACCCTTTGCGGTTCTTTTATAAAATTTAGGATGCCAACGTTTACAATTTGTAATCATTCCCTTTACTGATATGTCATTACCTTCATCTCTTGTGATTTACTCTGGCTTCAAGTCTACTTCCTCTGACATGAGTACAGCTACACGTATTTTGGAGATGGACTCCCATCCTTTTAACTTCCAGTTTCTTTGTGTTTTGCCAGTTTGTTTCTGTCAACGAAAAAAGAGTTTGGTTTTTAATCCAATCAGCTTTCTGTGTCTTTTATCAGGAGAACTAAGACCATATATGCTTATAATCGAGACGTGATTGCTGATTCTCATCCTTGTATTGGTTTTACTGGTTTATTTTAATATGTTTGTTCTTTCCTTTTGTACTTCCTCATATTATATGTTTGGTGTTTAACTGAGTTACATAAATATGATTCTTTCCTATTTCTTCTTTGCTCATCTGCTTGCCTTTTAAATTTTATTACTTCCTGTGCTCTTATGATTGAAACTCCTTCTTCTCACCCTCTCTATGCAGCATCCCTTTATATGTCTTCTGTAATGCTGGATTAGTGGTCACAGATTTCAGTAACTTTTACATATAAGATTCCCATTAATTTTAAAAGATAACTTTGTGGGATATGATCACCTTGGTTAGCTGGTCATTATTTATTTTCACAGCTTGAACTTTATCATTGATTTAATCTCAAATGTCCTTACTGAATGCTTCAGTCACATTCCTAACCTTCTCTTCTACATTACCAACATTCTTATCCAAGCCCTAGATTGATTTCCCATACTGTTCATATACCTATTTTATCCTACATAATTTTGTTGATTTTTATTGATTTTTATAAGAAGACCTGTGAATTATTTGTTTGAAATTCCAACCTGACTTTTAGCTATTCTAATGGGTATATCTATGATTTGGACATTTTTTATTATAGTTTACAATGGGGTTTCTTTGTTCTCTGATTATAGTATTTATCTAGTAATACATTGTAGAGAGGTCCTTTTCAGTCATGTCTGTTTGGGGTTCTAATTTCTTATTATGCCTACATGTCCACTTCTTTCACTAGATTTGGGGAGTTTCCCCCCATTATGTCACTGAGTATATTCTCCATGTTTGTTGGTTTTGATATCATCTATTTCTTCCACTTCAAGACTTTTAAAGTTTTGTGTCTTTAACATGTTCCTCAAAGTCACTTTGGTTCCTAGTTCTTTTTACTCTTTGTTGATGTTGTAATGTTGCCTTTCCTTTCCTTTGTCTTGTCTCTCATACTATTTCTTCTGACTGATCTGGTGAAGAATTCCACTGCAATCTTTGTTCATTAACTTTTCAAATTCTTTTATTTGTTGTTTGCTTAGTTTTGTTTTGTTTGTTGTTGTTTTAATCTCAACGTCCTTACTGAAGGTCTCAGTCACATTCCTAAGCTTTTCTTCTATAATACAAACATTCTAATCAAGGCTGTAGAATGAGTTCCCATAGTGTCCATGTACTTATTTTTATCCTACTTAATTTTGTTGATTTCTATGCATTTGAAGCTGTTTGATTTTTATAAGAAGACCTGTGAATTATTTCTTTGAAGTTCCAACCACTTTACACCTTTAGACAGAGTACCTGAGGAGTTATAATCTTCTAGAAATAGATTCCCTTCGTCTTTTTTTTTTTTTAAGCTTCTTGGGTTTCTGTAATGGTACAGATAGCTTGTACAGCTTTAGTTATAAAACTTCTTGTCAACAGTTTTCTGTTCAGTGTTAGTCCTCAGTGTAAATCAGATATGAAAAAGCAAACTTCTTTAATAGCTACCAAACCAAACAGGATATTTAAACACATATTAAAATGATGAAAGCTAACCACTATAGGACCCATGACTATAAAACAAAAAAATAGCACAGAGAAAAATATTCAAGTAAGCCATGTAGGAAAAAAAGTGAAAGTAATAAAAATGGGTGGGGGAAGACATGAAAAAAGCAAGACCAGATGAGTAGGTTATCTTCCAACAATGCTTCCATCTACCAACAGTAGTTGGTTATACCATGCCCTCATTTCTTCTCCACCCAGAATTAGTGCTACCATGATGCCTTCTGCATACCTCACAAGGTCAGTTTATACACCTTGGGCTCATTCTCAGAGACAATACCCACAGAACAAGGAGAAGAAAGAAAGCAAGAGAATCAAAGGAATCTGGTCTTTCACAGTTGAAAGGTATCAGGCTTCAGCTTAGCCTCAGCACTAAAAAAATCATATAAGGAAACGTTAGCATTTTGGTGAATATATGAAGGATGGGAAATTGTGTTTATAAAAGTGACTAAGGAAAAATTGAAGCACATGAGAAAATCGAAAGAGTCAGAAGCATAAATCTGAATTAGTAGGACATCTGAATTAACAAGTGTTAATTCAAAAAGATCCCCCCATTAAAAAGTTTTTGAAAGAAAATTTAAAAAAATAGATAGTTAGACCTGCAAGATAGATTTCTTCAAACAGTAAAACAAGCCAGGCGTGGTAGTGCATGCCTGTAATCCCAGCACTCAGGGAGGCAAAGGCAGGTGGATCTCTGAATTCAAGGCCAGCCTGGCCTACAAAGTGAGTCCAGGACATTCAAGACTACACAGAGAAACCCTCTCTGGAAAAAACAAAACAGAACCAAAGAGTAAAATAGCTTTAAAATGGCCACATGTTGCATTCAGCAATGTAAAGCATGATGTCACTACACAAGGATATACGTAAAGTTCACAACTAATGATGATAATCATACTATTAAAAATCACAATTGATACAAAACATGTGTCTATCAGGTTTTCTGTGATGCTGTCTACTCGTTCTTATATTTGAATGACAAGAGAAGTCAGAGTTGGTATAATCCCTTGAAAATGAGCCTGTTCCTTGTGTTTTTCCAAATGAATGAAACAAAGGAAGAACAGAAAAACAAGGCTAATGTGCTTTAAACAAAAGAATTCTCTGGGGCCATTGGAGTAGAAAACAGATCCATTAGAAAAACACAGTTTAAATTACTTCCCACTTACCTCTATCATCTTCTCCATGAACGCACATTTTAAAAAGAGAAAATTTACCATATTAAATTACTTGCTCAGGCATTTTGCAAGCTACCTTACTCTATAAAGAAGCCAAGTAAGTCATCACTCTGGCCCCACTATCACCCTCATCAAAACTCTCAATTCGTTCTTAGCCAAGTGCTGCTCCAGGAACCTAAAGATTTATAATTCTTTTAAAATATCACTAACTACTACAAAATAATGTTAGCAGTTCAGCCAGAAAAATTAAAAAATGTACAGGAGGGCCATTGAAATATTATGCCATCCAAGGATACAAATGAAGGAAAGGAAGGGCTCTGTCTCAACGAAATTGCTCATAAGTATTATACCTTTACCTATGCATTTCAGCCAATTTTAGCATAAAGACAATCATACGTATTATGGGATCAAAAATCTTTGCTTGAATCCTTCCTTTCTTGAAATTAAAAATCTCCATATTCACATGTTAGATTTTTCAGCACTATGTCACATCAAATCTTTCTCTGAAGAGTTTGATGTGTGGATGTCTGCCTGTACCCTCGATCAACTGCTGTCTATGAGCGTTGTAAACAGTCTTACATGAAACAATTTTCTATATCCTCTCACCCTTACTTATTTTATTTTATCTTTTGGATTATATGCCAACTACTGGATACTAAACAGTTTCCCTAAAACATGGAGCATTTCAAAAGGGAAATGTGAGGTACTGTGCAGACTCCCGTTTGGTACATTTCTAGAAAGAATAAATGACAAAATCCATTTGCCAAGAAACAAGGGATGGGGACTCTGTACAAAAAGGTAGACGGAATCTTGGCAAGCCATTCACAGAGTCATTGTTGATTTTAAAGAAAACTCTTGAGGAAGATAGTAACGTGAAATAATGTTAATGATAACTATAACAGTAAGACCAAATGCTTCCATTGGCCCTGTTATCCACTCTGTTATGCACTCTAACACTTTATATGAACTCATGCCCTACTCAAAATGATGCCTCACAGTGGATGCTATTCTCATTAACATTTCATGAATAAGGAAATGAATCTAGCAGTTTGGAAATTTGCCTAATATCACAAAGCTGATGTAGCATAAAGTCCAAGATTCATAGTCTTATTTTTGACCCTTTCACAACAAGCAAACATTAAGCTTCTCCGGCCATCTCTCTATCACTGAGACAGTGCAGGTGGTCCAATTCTCTGTTCTGAAACCCACAGTATCACTTATGAAAATCTGGGGGAAGGAGATCTATGCATAGGAACCATGCTGTTCTATTTAGTCTTCACCTTATACATCAGAAGATGGTACTTACTCCTGCTCAGTCCACCAAGAGAACCTGGATTCTATTAAGAATCATCATTCTAGTGAATTTCTCCAACTAATACTGATGAGAGCCTCGTATAAACTTCACAGTCAATAATGGAAAATAGGTTAAGATAACAAAAGGAAAAGAATTTTCAGAAAAAGAATTTTAGAAAAAATAGATTACAACTAGTTTAAAGTGAGGTTTAAGAAAATGTACACTTCTATTTTCCTCTCTAAGTTATCTCTATCACAAAAAAAGGGAAAAAAAGAATTTTTAGAAGTACAAAGAAAAGTTTAAGCACTGAGGTTCAGAGAGAGTAGAGAAAAATGTTCCTTTGAGGTTCTCTTAGCCCAAACAGGATATAGAGCTTCAAACTGGTGGTGGCTGGTGTTTATAGACAATGGTTCTCAAACTTCAGTAGATGCAGAAATTACTGGAGAATCCCTGTAGATCGCTACACCTCTACCTTCTAACCCAGCAACTTTGAACATTGCCATAAGAACTTTCAGTGTCTCAGGCTTCCCACTGATTTCAATGAGTTGCCTACAGGAAACATGCTATCTATCTATCTATCTATCTATCTATCTATCTATCTATCTATCTATCTACCATCTGCAATGGACCAGCGACTCACTAACAGGCAAATGTGGCAATTACATAGTACATCACACAATCTTGTGAGGCTGGCTGCCCCATATCCTACCTGTGTCAACATCCTTGGGACTGGGCTCTTCGTCAGGAAGCCTGGATGGTGGCCACGTGGATGGTTCTCTTCTGGGAAACTGCCCTTCACTGTAATCCATCGAATGCGTGGGTTGACTAACAGCAGCCCAGGTGTAAAGCTGATCTTGCTACATTTAAAAAGGTGTTTAAATGGAAATGTCATCAGTTCAATCATAAAAATAATCAGCTGCTTCATTACAAAACGTAAATAACAAAGCTATGTAGAGACACATGAAACATTAAAATGGTATTCTACAGTACTCAATATAGAGCCATTAAGATACCGATTGTCTCAAATTTCCCCAAACTTTTTTTTATTATTTATAGTAAAACCTGTATCTGTCAGATTAGAAGAAGAGATATTACATGCGTCTGGCACGAATTATGAGACACTGCAGATGCTGAGTTACACAGCTTCTTGAAATTGCATGTTTAATCCATCAGAATGTGGTGTGTCTTTATCATTGTCGGTTTGAGAAAGTCAGGCAGCCTTTCTCTCACTATCTACCAGGCACCATCGAACTCAAGCGATACTTCCTCTCAGTTTCACAATAAAAACCCACACAACAGAGTAAAAGCTGTAAAGAGAGCTGCTGATAGCACTGAATGCCTACATCTAAACTTCAAACCGACCTCAAGTGAACAACCTATAAATGCATCTCATGAAACCTTAACAAGTAAACCAAACTCGGTCCAGAATTAGCAGGAAAAGGGTACTAAAGGTCAAGAAAATATTTGAATATGATATACATGATTATGTGTAACAATACAGTTCTATGTACTGCATAAATAATTATAAACCTAGAAGAGAATGTTTTCAATAGGTAAGATTTGGAAAGTTGGATGACCCCAAGTAGGTGATATAGATACAGGTTGAGGAGTTGGCTCAGTGGGTAAAAGCATTTACTTCTGAGCATAAGTACTTGAGATTGAGCCCCAAAAGCTGTATGCCAAAAGGGAAGAGCGAACAGTGGCCAGTTGTCCTCTGGCCTCTGCACTTGTACCCCAGCACAGCATGCATGCACATGTACATAAACATACAAACACAATAAATGCAAAAATGAATATATAGTTGTACTCATGCATGTGGATCAACAAGATGAAAATGGTTCTTCAAAGACAAAACTGAAAAACCAATAGCCAACTCAAAGAAAGAGAAAGAACACAAATACAATGTGATCTCAAATAGGAAACATAACCCACAGCTTGGACATTACCAAGAATCATTGGACGTTACTGACAATACTATGCCAAGAAATTCTCTAGCTTAGAAGAAATGCAAATACCTGCCAGTACTGAGCCATGAAGGAGTATAAAACTTTCATAACCAGGGATGGATACCAAGAATAAATACATTTTCCATCAAGGAAAAGCGCAGAACCCCATGACTTCACTGCTGAAATGCATCAAATGCTTAACGACCCAATAAATTCTCCATAATTCCTACCAAAAAACAAACCAAACAAAAAAAAAAAAAAAAACAAACAAAGAAGCAGTATTTTCTAGCTCATTTCACAAGTGGAACAACATCAAAAACAGACAAGGACATCATGGCTAAGAACACAACATATTGCAGGGTTAAGAAGAATGTGCACACAGAAATATAGCTCATGGAGACTCACCCGTGCCACTCATGAAGCATATGTACAAAATGGAAGGAAGGGACAGAGTGACAATCAGTCACCTGAGGTTGTTGGTGACAAATGATACAATGACATTGGGGATTTAGAAGTAAGGATTGCTTCTTCTTTCAGGGACTGAATGGAGGATGAGTACTCTGGATCAGAAATGCGCTCACACAGTGTCTGGCTAAAACCTAGAGATTTTAAATAGGTGGATCAGACCTAGCCAAAGAGGGATGATGACAGTGATGGTGATGATGATGATGATGATGGTTGCGGTGGTGATGATGATGGTGCTGCTGCTGCTGATAATGTTTGCATGTGCATCTGTGTGTCTCTATGTCTCTGTTTATGTGTGCATGTGAATGCCCATGTGTATACACATGCATGTGGAGATTAGAGGGCACTATCAGGTGACCTCCTATATTGACCTCTACCTTATTTTCTGAGACAGAGCCTTGCCCTGGAAGCTCACTGACTGGGCTAGATGGCTCTGGGAAAACATTGTCTGTCTAAGATTATAGGCACATACTGCCATACCTAACTTTTTACATGGCAGCTGGGATCCAAATTCAGGATTGTGTAGCAGGCACGCCTTCCTGGCTGAGCCCTATACAGAATAGTAATGACCTCTGCATATCATGTTATCTTGATTCCCTGCATGGGTTTAATAAATAATGCCAAATACAGTAGGAATTCTATTCACTTACTAATTATTCTCATCCTACCTTCAAACAACCCTGATTTGAAGTTTGGGAGTTTTCTACTACAGTAATTTTAAAAGAAGTGAAAAAAAAAACACCATAATTCAGCATATAGCCATAGCAAAAGCAGAGTTCTCAAAGACATTTCTAAGGCGTCATTAACCTAATAACAGTTACCGCAAACACGAAGCACTTCCCACACACTATTTTATTCCACATACAATTTTAGTTCTCAGGAGGAAACCAAATACAAACAACTCTTTTCTGCCATATTCACTGGGGTATAATATTGTATGTGTGCATTGCTTCAGAAAAACCTTAATTTTCACTGCAGAAAAAATATGCTTTACCTAATTAAATAAGGTATACTATTGAGTGTATATCTACTATTATATAAATTCCTTTTACCATGCAAAGAAAAAATTTAAAGCTCATTTTCAGATTTCTACACATATAACTAAATAAAATTTAAATCTCTTTTATTATTATTTCATTCATGTGTGCGTGTGTGAGTCTGTGTATGCATATGTACACCTCTGTGTTCAGGTCCTTTCAGAGGCCAGGAAGGGGTGCTGAACCCCTGGAGCTGGGATTATAGGCACTGTGAGCCATCTTCAGTGAGAGCTAAGACGCCACATTCAGGCCCTATGGTAAAACAATAAGCACACGTAAGGTCTGAGCCATCTCTCTTTTCCCAAGTCTAAATGAATTGGGTTTCTAGCTGGAATGGTAGTGCGTCAATAGAATAGTTTCCTGGCAAGCATTAGTCCCGCACTATATCCCCAGAACTGCAAAAAGAAAAGCAAATCTTGCGTATGTGCACCTTGTTTTGCTCATGTCTTTTCCTGTGTATTACTTAGGCAGTTGATGTATATATCTATCAATCTAACATATCTCACTGTCTCTATATGATTCCCACTAATCAGCAGATGGATGAATTCCAAATTGCTGCTCCAAAATTGTGGTATCTTCTCTTAGAGGCAAATCCTAAGAGACGATTCCTACTTTATAGGAGGCCTGCCCACCACAAAGTGATTCGTGTCTCCTAACATCCCAGCTCTAGTCTTGCATCAGATAAACTAAAATCCCTACCATGAAGCGAAGTTGCTGTCTGTTTCAGAGACTAACACCAGCCTTACTGTCTCCCACATGGCTGCAGAAAAATAGCTGACGCAGCCTCACCTCCCTCCCTTATCCTTTTGAAACGCAGCATGAGCAACACAGGATGAACTAGAGAGAAACTGCTTTGCAGGTGCTCACAGCTTTGAACAAGTCATCATTTTTTTTAAATATTCTAAAATGAGTGTTTCCAAATTTGGAAAAGTTTGAAGACAGGTTTGGATATGCCTCAATATTTCACTCATCATGAGTCTCATTTCAGCAACTTACACATTTTTTTATGAGTCGAATTTTAGCCATTATTTAAAAGTTAGGGTATCTAATTGGGGTTAATCCATCAGTACCCAAATCAGCTTAGTGGTTTATTATGCTGATGATCTTTTTAAGATATTTTATTTACTTTCATTTGTATGTTTACGTGTGTGTGTTTGTGTGTGCATTTATGTCTGTGCATGTGAGTATAGTGCCTGCAGAGTTCAGAGGAAGGAGTATGATCCCCTAGGGCTGGAGTTATAGCCAACTGATTTTCGTTCTGGTAACCAAACTCAGGTTGTCTGCATGAATAGCAAGCACTTTTAACCACTGAGCAAGTCATCAGTCTTTCTAGGCACAGCTTTGAAGATATTTAAATGGACTAATTAATTATATACTGTTAGTCAAAATTATTAGGAATATGAATTAAGAAGAATGCTTACTCTATAAACTATTGCCCATCCGCCCTTCCACATTAGAAACCATGACCATTGATAGTTCTATACATCAAACTCTCAGTAAATTACCAAGAACAACCCTTTGCATGTTAGAACTCCCACTAAAATTCACTTTCTAGTCATCCCAGTGGCTTTGGGCTTTCAGACCAAGCACAAAGATTTCTCTATGGTTGCTATTCTCATTGTTCAATAGAGTCATAAAACTCATGAAATTTATATCTATATACATATTTAACATATGTATAACATATATATAATAAATATATCTTCATATATATATATGAAGAAAAACATTGAAATGACTTACAGTTTGCAGTCTAGCTAACCCAACCATGGCTAACTGTGAATGGAAGTTGCAAGAATCTAGTAGTTGCTCAGTCCCACAAGTCAGGGTATCTTATCTGATCTTTTGTGTATGCTGGAATCCCAAAGATGTAAGCTCCAATGCCGGGGAAGGAATGGATGTGTTAGCAAGATGAGGGCAAAGAGGCAAAGAACATCTTCTTTTTCGATTGTCTTTACATGGGTGTCCAGCAGAAGGTATGGCCCAGATCAACAGTATGTCATCCTGCCTCAGGATATGTATCAAAAGCCTGTGTCTTCTAGCCTCAAGATGCCGATGATCATAGTATTCAGATTTCCACTTCTGCACTGTAGTTTATTCCAGATACAATCAAACTGACAACCAAGAATATCTATCACAAATCCACTCCTTGTCAATTTGACATATAATCATATCTCCTTATGTCATGATTAATTTCCAAATAAAAGCAATAACTGGGTCATTATAGTATTTAAATAAAATATAATTATCCCACATATAATCACAGATGTGTTCATTATATATTTAACCAGGTCATAATTATACCTAACACGGTAAAACTATTCCTCATACAACCACAAACACATTATAAATTTAGAATAGATGGCAATGTCCCTTGGAGACATCCCTTTAATATCTCAAATATGATAACCATTAATGTACTGTTAATTGACGTTACATCTTATAACAAAGAAACTGAGAGAAAACACAAATATCTGTACACATACATTCTTAACAAAATACAACAGAAGCATTCAGGTCAATTATAATATTTGTTTCTGCAACTGGTCATATGGCCTTAGCTGCTATTTATGATACTAGCTTCTTCTACCACCCATTCTGTGTAGAGGAATTTTATCCAGCAACATAACTACTGTGGATCACATCCAAATATCTAAGCTGTGTGGTCCAGCTGGAATACAGACATGCTCCTAAGGCATACCTTTAATTCTTCTGGCTGGAAGACAGATATGCCTTTAACACACACCTTTAACCTCAAACAATGGTGTCTAATTGAGAGGCAGACAAAGTGAAGAATCAGAAAAAGATTTGACAGAATGAGTCAAATATAGGATAGGCCAACTCTCACAATAACAGACAGGAAAGAGAGGCTACTTAAGAGCACTACGGTGAGAGGGGAGGGAGCTGAGCTTGAAGAAGTCCAGTTGAGTGCAGTTGGGTTCCTGCAGTCAGTGAAGTTCAGTTCATAGGCCCATTGGGCAATGACAGCAATGTCTGGGGAAACAGACTAAATATCCACAAAAAGGATCGTACTATTGACTTGGTTACCGAACTGCTCCTCAGCTGAAGTTACCTTTGAGGAACATTTACATAGGACACAACTATCTTCACATACTTTACCAATTTGGAGGAATCTATCTGCATTCTCCCCCAGATGTCTTTCTCACCAATTTCCCAACCATGCTCTTTGGGAGTCCCTGACCATACAACCAATCCACTGGCGACAGCCCATGAATCGGTAAACAGCTCACACCTGTTTGTACATACATACAAACATGTATGACCATGTGTACCGCCCTAAGTTCTGCCCACTGTGAAAATTTCTCTACACCAGTATCTTTCAGTATTGTCCTCCATCAGGGAAACCTAACCACCCTTCATTCAAGGGGTTCTGGATCTGCAACATAGCTCGAGTCTGCCTTTTGCCATGACCCATTGTAGTCTTGCTCTCATTAGAGAAATGTTTTGCTTCTACAGGTCAAACAAAACAGCTGCAGCTGTCCACTTCCAAGTAGTGCTTGCATAACATGCAGAACCATCAGTAAACCAGGCCCTAGTCTTCTTTTCCTCAGTCAACCAATTAATGAAACTGCCAACAGATAGCATTGAAACAGGAGCAGAAATCATGGGCATTCGGGCAACTTCTTCATGTAACTTGCTGGTGCCTTTAGGGCATGCTTGGTCCTGATTGCATGTATATCACTTCCATTTGATCATAGATTGCTGTTCTGTGCATTCTACTTTATGACTTTGTAGGTTCAATAAAAACCCTGCTCATGATGGGAAGTTCAGGCCTCATGGTAACTTGGTGGCCCACTGTCAAATATTCAGCTGCCAAATTGCAGGCCAAGAGCTGTCTTTCAATGGGAGGATAGTCTGCAGATGATGGTAGAGCCTTGCTCCAAAATCCAAAAGGTCTCTTCTGTGAGTCACCTAGACGGACCTGCCAAAGGCTCCAAAGAGCATCCCTATCTGCTACTGACACTTCAAGTGCTGGTTAATATGGTCCAAGTGTTAGAGCAGCTTGGACCTATTGAAGAGCCTTCTCCTATTCCAGGCCCCACACAAAGATCCAACTTTCTGAGTCACTTATTATATGGGCCATAGTAACACAGCCAAGTGGGAAATATACTTCTCCAAAATCTAAACAGGCTCACTAAACATTGTACTTCTTTTAAATTGGTAGGAGGGGTCAGGTGTAAGAACTTATCCTTCACCTTAGAAGGAATGTCTGCATGCTCCACAATATTGGACTCCTAAGAAGTTCACTAAGGTAGAAACTCCTGGAACCTTGGTTGTATTTATTTCCCATCCTTTGATGTGTGTATGAGTTACCCATGAGTTCAAAGTGGTTGCTATTTCCTGCTTACTTGGTCCAATCAGCATAATGTCATCAATATAGTGTACCAATGTGATACTTTGTGGAAGAGACAGATGATCAAGAGCCCTTCTAAGTTATGACACAGGGCTGGAGAGTTATTATATCAGCTGGGTAAAACTGTAAAGGTCTACTGCTGGTCTTGCCCACTGAAAGCAAACTGCTTCTGGTGGTCCTTATGGACAGATACAGAGAAAAAGGCATTTTCGAGATCAATAGTTGCTTACTATGTACCAGGAGATGTGTTAATTTGTTCAAGTAAGGACACTACATACACTACATCGGGTATAGCAGCTGCAATTGGAGTTTCCATCTTGCTAAATTTTTGATAGTCAACTGTCATTCTCTAAGATCTATTCCTCTTCTGCACTGGCCAGTTAAGACAGTTAAAAGGAGATGTGGTGGGAACCACCACTCCTGCATATTTCAAGGCCTTGATGACAGCACTAATTCCTGCAGTTCTGCCAGGGATATGACACTATTTTTGATTCACTATTTTCTTTGGCAGAGGCAACTCTAAAAGGCTTCTATTTAGTCTTTTCAACACTAATAGACCTCTTTGCGGAAGTCAGGGAGCCAATGTGTGAATTCTGCCAACTTCTAAGTATGTCTATTCCAATTTTAGATTATGGAAACTAGGGAAATAACTGCAGTATGAGTTCGGGGACCCACTGGGCCTACTGTGAATCAGACTTCAGCTAAAACTCCATTAATCACCTGGCCTCTGTAAGCCCCTATTTTAACTGGAGGGCCACAATGTTTCTTGGGATCTCCAGGAACCATTGTCAGAGCAGAACCAGTATGCCAATAGACCCCAGATAGTCTGACTGTTTTCTTCCCCACAGGATATAGTTACCCTTATAAAAGGACATAGGTCCCCCTGGGGAAGAATTGGAAAAAGACTAACTGTAAAATATTTAGGTGTCTTATCAAAGTCCTCCATCAGGGAAACCTAACCACCCTTCATTCAAGGGGTTCTGGATCTGCAACATAGCTCAAGTCTGACTCAATGGCCAAGATTGCCTTTTGCCATGACCCACTGTAGTCTTGCTTTCATTTGTTTGAGAAATGTTTTGCTTCTACAGGTCAAGCAAAACTTTTTATCTATTTCATGCCTACAAACACCATGGTTAATTAGCCAGTACCAAAGAACCATACATAGGTGTCATGCCACTATTAAAATTCATCTTGCCTATGAGAACCATTAAAGGGTCAGGTCATTATGAACAATGCTTTGTCTATGTTGCCCATTATGATAACTACAATCACCTTGCCTTTGGTGGTTCAATGCTGACACCTAGCCCTTGCCTTTTTGGGGCATAGTCAAACCCATTGCATTGCATCCATCTAATTGAGCAGCAGTATCTCCAACCCTAAGATCTGGCAGAAGGAAAAGGGTGACAACAAAACTCTTTAAATGTGCTGTCCCTCTCACCATTTTGCACCATATAGAATTAGTGAAGGGCATGTCTTCTGGGCCTTCCCATTGCTGAGAATTAGGCTTTATACACATACCCTCTCTAGCACAGCGTTTCCTAAGCCTTAAAATACCTTCATTGACAGTAAGCCAAAGGATATCAGGAATCTCCAATTCCTTTTTCAGTAGGCTATCTTTTGATAAACTGCTCAGCCTACCATTAAAACAAACATTTGACACCTTTTTTTTTTTTAAACTGTGCGAGCGTCTATATTATAGCTAGAATCTCTACTCAGGCTGATCCAGTTTTATATTCCTTTATACCTCACCCTTGAAATCCATTCCTACACATACTCGACAAACTTCTGCTTGAATACATTAGCAAACTCATTAAGCTCTTTAGTAGCGTAGCACACCTCCTCATGGACTACAATTTCTACCTCCCTTCTAGGAGCCTGCTTTGCCTTGAGTCTGGCTAAAGGTCTAGAGGCAACTATTGGTGGGCCTTGAGGTATTGTCTTGCTTGGTATTTTCTTCAGAGAAAGTCACTCCTGGTTTAGCAGACAATGAAGGGTTAATTTCTCAGTGAAAGGCTAAAAGGATATATTTCAAGGGGAGGGGGGCTGAGGGTACCACTTCCTCGGGTGAGATAAATCCTGTGTAATCTGAGGACTCAGAGTTCTCTCTCAGCTTCAGTAGGGTCCTCCTACACATCCCATCCCACCGTACAGGATCGCATTCTTTGCCAATTAGTGCTCTTACTAACTGCTGACACCTTCTGAGGATGAGAATGGGATTTTCACTGTAAATACGCTCTGTAAATATTCCTGGGGCCAGAGAGATGGCTCAGCTTTTAAGAGTGCTCGCTGCTCATCCAGAAGACATGGGTTTGGTTCCCAGCACCCATACTGAGTGGCCCATAACCACCTGTATCTTCAGCTCTGGGGGATACAATACTCTAGTCTATACAGGCACCACACATGGCATACGCACAGAGACAGAGAGACACTGGCAAGTACACATACACATAAACATAAGTACTTTTTTTTTTTTTTTAGTCAAAAAATTTTGCTTTTTTCCCCCCAACAAACTGTTGTAATGATGAAGAGTCAGGTTCAACATTATGAATTCTGTGGAAACACATGTCTGGACATCTCAGTAACACAGTTTCTAGATTAAGTGATTGAAGGTGGGGAAGACACTCCCTGAATGTGGACAGCATCACTCCATGGGAGAGAACTGAATCGCTGAATAAAAAGGTAAAAGCAAGTCTAGCACCAGTGTTGACCAGCTTCTTCACAACCTCTGCCTCCATGACGAGTTGTTTTCCCAAACCCTGATCCAAAACTCTTCCTTAGCTGCCTTTGTCTGACATTTTATCACAGTAACCAGAAAAGTAACTGACACTCCTAGAATCTTCCACTTGACCTGCAAACGCAGAAGCAAAGGTTCATCCTTCTATAGCAGCCCATGCTTGTTCCACATCATAGTCACAGCACACAGCACTTCATAGCATCTGCTGTTATTCCACTTTGGGAACCATCTCTCTCCTCCCACACACCGGAATATAAGCTGTCCCTGGACTGTCTGAAACGGATAGGCCCTGTGGAGATGTCCATCCAGTGTAGCTTCTTTTACTCGTTGTTAGCTTGATCATGATTAACAGAAAGTGTGTGAATCTCAACCAAGAAACATTTGGGTTAAAATGATGTTTCTGTGTTCTTCTGGAAACCTAGATGTAAAAATCATACCTTCAGTGCATATTAAAAACAGCAATAAATACAGTTAGTTTTAAGAGAATGTTTTGTGACCGGAGTGGGATAAAATGATATCATACACGAACTTTGCCCACAAGAAATCCTGGACATGCGTATATGAAAAGAAGAAAAAATGATGAAGATGACTCAAGGCCCTGAGTGCGGGACACTGAACCAGTACCTTCAGAATCACACTAAGAAAAACCACAAACTTCCCATCAAACTGATGAGGAGGAATACAGGGCCATAGACAAAAGCTGAGTTGCCTACTTTTTAAATAGTCAGCATACCCCATGGCAAGTTGGGTATGAGCTGGGCATCATGACACAAGTGTGTTAAGGTAAGAGGGATTTAGCCCAGTGTAACAGAGATTCCCATTCTAAAAGAAAATGTCTTTGTCCCTGGCTAGATAGAGAATAAACACATCTATGATAAAAAAAAAGATCAGAGGGGGGCCAAATAGTTTTTTATAGTCTATCTTTCGTCACTGGTTATTTTAAATTCTGTTATGAGATGCTGTATCCTCCATCAATCCATCGCCTTTTGTACCTGAAGAATTAGTGTGTTTACCAGGTACCCCAGTCATCCCAACAAGAAGCTGGACTCCAAAACTTGGGAGAAAGAAACATTCTTCTATCCCATGTATCAGAGCACAGACTTTTGTTCCCTGTGAACAAACGCCTGACAAGCAGTTTAAGGGGGAAAAGGCTTATGTGGGCTCATGGTTCAGAGGCGGTAGTCCATCATGATGGCTCAGGCACAGAGCCAGCGTGGATGCTATCTGTGAGTCTGCCTGCTCATGTCTGGACTATGAGGAAACAAAGCTTGAGGCAGAGGAGAGGCCAGTCTATACTCTTCAAGCCCCATGTGCACAGCCCTACACGTGTCAGCTGGAGCCCATGTCCAGAAGATTCTACAGCTTCTCAAGACAGCACCCCCAGGAGGAACAAGTGTTCAAACACAGGAGTCTGTGGGGACATTCCCCATTCAAGCCATTAATGGTGTTTTGTTGTTTTGTTGTTTTGTTTTTCCCAAGTGAAGCCATGAACAGCACCTCTCCACCCCAGTCCTATCAGCACCCAGAGTTCTGAGGCAACTTGAGCAACATGGGGAGAGCGTAGCTCATCGATTCTAAATTCGCCGGCACATAAAGGAGAACGGCACACAGAGAAACGGGAATGATGAACTGAGCAGTTTCAGCCAAAACTAGGGGGAGAGATTCTCAAATCTCTGTCTCCATCTTCCTCATAATGATGTAACAAATTGTAGAAAGGAAGAAGCACAAGCCAGGAAATAAGCATGGGGAAACAAAACCTTCCTTCAGTTTTCAGGCTGCAGAAACAATGACTACCAAGGAACTGTAATTTCCCTCTGAGCCTCATGCTGAAAGAAGGGAAACATTGACTCTCAGGTGCTATGGGTGGGTGGTGGGGAGTTGCCTCCCAGGAAGAAATTTCACAGAATTTTGACGTGTTAGACCATCTTATAGGACCATCAGGCTCATGAGGGTCGGTGGTGGGCAGGACCACACCTAGACTATGATACTGCTTAGTCATGCAAATGTAATGCCATCTAAGTTCTTCTTCTGGTTAGTTTTTCTTCTCCCAATGTGGCCACATTTAATAAATTCCTGTTCAGGACAAGTGACAACGGCTGAACCTACTGTATTAGTGATGTCAAAGTCTGGGCTTATACCCTAAAAGCTCTAGTTAACAGAGCCAGTCTTTCTGTCCTCAACATTCTTGCAAAAGCAACGAATATATGAAATTCTGTAACAGACAATTTTCTTTTTTTTATTTATTTACTTTTTTTATTAATCACAGTTTATTCACTTTGTATCTCAGTTGTAATCCCTTCCTTCGTCCTCTCCCAATCTCACCTTTCCTCCCTCATCTCCTCCCATGCCCCTCCCCAAGACAATTACCCTTTTTTAAATCAAATCACAAAGGCTATTTTTAAACTATGTACAGTAAAAACAATCAGGAAACAATCATAAAAGCAAAAGGCAAGACTCACATACATAATGCCTAGACCATGATGTTATATAGTTTTATGAATAAAGAGTATAAAATAGAATTATATAAATTAACTATTATAATAAATTATATTACAGGATTATTGCTATGTTTAGACTATACAGTCATGTATCAGTGTTGACATTATACTTTTATAGAATGCTTATATCAGTGCTTTGAACATTCATAGAATAATATGCCAGCATAGTGTATAAATGTGTTATGGGGGGATACAAAGTGAACAAAGTGTAATTAACAAAATAAAATAAAATATGTTACTAAACATAATTTACCTCTATAGCTGGCATCAATGGAAAAGTAACACTGCCTGAAGATCCACATAGAACCCTCACGTCTGTGCATATGTCTCTAAGGATTCTCAACTGATGTGTAAATCAGAATGACACACTTTATTTTTCTATGTTTGTTCATTTTTTTCTTCTTTTTGATGTGGTTGAAGCTGAACATTTATAGTTATAAAGATAGCATGACAAATGTGTGAAAATGAATCTCTGAGGAAAGCTCCTAACTATTCAAATAAAGTTTCTAGGACTTGAAAGTAATAAGAACAACAATGAATAGTCATTCTTGAGCTCTCAATTGGAAATAATTAATCTAGAACATCAGATTTCTTTTATGTACTTTTTCACAAACAGCTACATCTATAACCACTGAAATGTGTATGATTAGATGCAATGAATAGTTTTTTACAGTAGCAAAACATTGAATGAAAAGAAATAGTGCACATTAGCAAAACATTTAGTGTTCATTAATGTTGTTTTAAGTAAATGAGTGAAGATGATATAGGAACAAACAATTTTCTTAAGCAAAGGAAATGCTATAGGAAACTGCATTCACGATTTTCTAAGACATGTGCCCTCCAAATGCAGTCTTCACACTCCAGCTGACATTTCTCAAAGGTGTGAGCTGAAGATGAGGTTTAAGAATTTGCTCAAGATAACATGTAGGAAACAGAAGTAGTGCATACATTAATGCTAACTGTTAGACCTCTTCATAAGAAAGGAAAAACCCTAAAATTCAAACTTCGCATTAAAGCTTGTCAGTGACTATTTATAGCACAGGAAGCAAGCTGCAACTGAGATTAAGAACTGTGAGAACTGCTACTTATAGAACAGACTCCAGAATGGGTACTAAGATCAGGAGTGATCTCAGTAGTTGGGAGAAACCTAGCACTGTATGACTAGTTATCATCACAGGGTAAAAACAAGATAATCCCTCACATGCAAGTATTTCACTTATAGAGCTCCAATATAACTTGATAGAATAAAACAGAAACTCAGAGCTAGTTCTTTCTAAATCAACACTTAAACAGAGTGCAAAGTTGTAGAATTTATCCATACCCTACCAGAGCGGTGGACAGTTAGTTGGATCATGTTTTGTTTGTTTGTTTGTTTTGACCTTATCCTGTTCTGAGGCAAGCTCCTCTTAGAACTTGTCCCTTGGCCTTCAAACAGACTTCTGAAACCCTAACACATTGGTATGCGCAGCCTGTAGCAATTATCCTGAAAGACTCTCAAAGACTACTGCAAATCAGGCATTGCAGAGTTTAACAGCCTGAGACCCAGTCACCTCTCTGCTAATCATTACAACCAGTCTCCTTCCCCCCAAAAGAAACTCAGCCACACCTCCCACAGGTGTCCTAAGGCTCAGGTAAAGCACGAAGCTATGTAAGAGCTCCAGGAGTCTTTTTTTTTACAGTCACTAAAAGAGTCATCCATGATGGGTTAACTTTACTAGTGAGGTCATAGTCCTTAGCAAAGGAGTTTAAAAACAGTGTCAATTCTGGAGCCAGAATGCTAAAGAACACATTACAGCATTCAGAAAGTTGAGGTAGGGGATCGAGGGACTGAGTTTTAGTTCAGCCCAGGCTTCAATAGCAAGACTCAAGCAAACAAACAAACAAAAAAACAAACATCCTATTGTGGGACTCCAAACTCTTTTGATGTACTTTACTTTGAAATTATAATTAAATGCCAATGTAACCCTTGTTAAAACTTGACCCAATGGGGCTGTAAACAAGATGTGCCTCTCTTAGGTATTTTGCTTGGCCTTTCCTTTGTAAAACTGCCCATCTTAGTTCCAGCTGACTTGATACGGGATTGGTGAGGGACTTATTGTGTATCAGTCAGGGATCTCTCTAGAATCATAGAAATTATGGAATGAATCTCTCTCTGCATGTCTCTGTCATATATATGTATGTATGAGAGAAGTTAGTTGCTGGAATGAGTTACAGGCTGCAGTCCAACTAGCCAAACAATAGCTAGCTATGAATGGAAAGTCTAAGAACCTAGTATCTACTGAGTCCCACAAGACTGGATGTCTCAGCTAGTCTTCTATATATACTGGAATCCCGCAGAGATAGGCTCTAATGAAGTGGATGTGTTAGGAAGGAAAGGGTAAGCTGGCAAAGATCAAAGTCTTCTTTCTCCATGTCCTTCTACAGGCTTAAAACAGAAGGTATGGCCTAAATTAAAGGTGTGTCTTCTCTCTTCAAGATCTAGATTAAATGCTCCTGTCCTCCTGATTCAAGATGCAATTCACAGGTGTGTTCTCCAGTTCTGGTCTGTGCTTCATTCCAGATACAGTCACATTGACAACCAAGAATAGCCATTACGTATGGCTGCTCATTTTATTCCTGAGTATGGAAGAAATGAGCCAGCGCCCATCTGTACTGTTGTTGAGTACATTTAATGGATGGTTAGCCTCAAAGTTTGCCTTGTAGCCCACTCTATGTGTGAGCATCAGTGACCTGTACAGCCGTGTGGTTCCTCAGAAAAGAAAAGTACTGCAGTGCAGGTCAATCCTTTAGCAAATTCAACTTGATTAAAAACTTGTCTCATTTGAAAGGAAGGCATGTTAGTTTAACATGCCAAGAAACACTGGTGGAGAAACCCCTTTGAAAAAGGGGGTCTTTCTCAACATTATCATTTATACACATTCAAATTAATTCCCTAGTGTTGCTGTAACCTTTAACAATTATCCTTGTTTTGTTCTGTAAATGGCAATGAAAACAACAAATGTTATTATCTTGGGAAATAGTTAAAGCTTCATTTCTCTCCAATTTTACAAAGTTGTTCAAGTATTTTATTAAAAAAAATGAAAGCTGTAATTTTCTAGTAAATTTCACAGTAGAAAAATTTTAAAATGTCTCCCAACAGCTTTGTAATTAGAAATGAACAACACTGAGAATTTCCTTGCAGAATTTGAAATGACCAGCAGAGGGCAAAGCTACTCCCTGTGCATGAAATGTGGAAATGTCCAAACTGAAGCCCAGCTCTATTTTTGACTGAAATTTAGCACCTCGGTTGCCACATCGGAGAGCTTAGAGATCAGCCAAAGAAACAACTTTCAATTTAATACTCTTTCCAGCACAAACTGCAGATATAAGAATGAGCAATGCAAAAATATGCACAAAATAAAGAAATGGAATAATATAATATTAATTGCCTCTTTCTCATTTTTATGCATGCTGATAGATACACCTAAATCACTTCAACTCAAGTCATAATTTGTATATATGATGCAAGACTTAAAAATATGTGAAATGTATAATTACATATATATGTATTTATTCATTATGTAAAATTCTTAATCTAGAATATATATTCTATAGACATGGTTATCACAAAGGCCTTTAATTTTTTTTAGGAATGTTTGAATGTTTGATACCATTTTTAACATTCCCAAACTTTATTACTTACGATGCTTTGCATTTCAAAAGTACATTTCAAAGAGGTGTGGCAACACAGAAAAAAGAAAAAAAAATTTAGGAAAAGTCCAGGATTAAGTCCAAGAGCACAGTATATACTGAACAGAAATAAACATGGTCTTTATTTTTTTTTAAGAGATAGGGTTTTTACTCAGTTACATTTCCAAGTTTGAATACCTGTTTTTTATATTTCAAGTAGTTGTTTTTGAAATATGAAAGAGTCATGGAGTTTAGCTCAGTCAGCAGAGCTTGACTAGTGTGCACAAAGCCCTGAATCTGATCCCCAGTAACACATAAGGCAGGCCTACAGGCTCACACCTGCAAGCTCAGCACTTGAGGCAGAAGGAGGAGGATCAGGAGTTCAAGATCATCCTTAGCTACATAGCAAGTTCCAGGTCAGCCTGGACTCTATGAGACCTTGTCTCAAAAAAATAAAAGTAAACAAAATAATCATTAAGAAATAACAGGGGGGGTGGAGAGAAAAGAAAAATGAAAGAGTTAAATAGAAAGTTTTTATAAGTAATAAAAGGTGGTATTAATTCCACTGAAGATTTGATGATCCCAGAGCTCAGTTTCTTTTTCTCTCCCTCCCTCTCCTCCACCTCTCCCCTTTCTCTTCTCTTTCACCCCACTCCCGCTGCTGAGAAGTTTCTCAATTATACACAAGAAGTTAACCAAAATTAACGAAGTAGAAATGTTCCATCATTAGACTTAATCCTAGCACAGCATCTCATCATTTGAACATAACCCTTGAGAATTCAAAGGGAGGCCTCCTCTGAGTTAAAAGGAAAAGGGCCAAGAACAGCTTCTATGTCTAAATAATAACTCCTCTCTATGGGACATGTTTTCTCCCAGGGTGCAGTTTTCCCAAACCTGTGTGATCAAAGAGCCCCCTTAACCACCCTCAAAGATGTTCTATGCTTTGTTTGTTGTTGTTGCTTTTTTTCCCTAAAGGGGAGCCCAGTAATCAGCATTTTAGAAAGCTCCCAGGGGCACAGAAACTAGGAAGAGGAGGCTACAGGCCTGGCAAGAGGCAGCAAGGGAATCATTGAGGGCCAGAAACAAAGCTTGGGTAATCCCACAGTTAAAACATGCCCACCACAGCAAACAAGGCCCTTTACTATTTGTTTCAAAATCAATCGCGTGAAGTTCTGGGTGAATGTCAGTAGCAGAGCCCTTGACAAAACCAGCACAAAGTCCAGGTTTTCCCTCGCAATGGCACAGAGAGAAGGGAGTGGGGGAGATATTCATTTAGAGAGAAGAAAAGATTGAAGAGAACAAGAGTAGCAGCATGGAAACTAATGAGAGACTTTTGCGTAGGCTCTGGCCCAAGACAAAGGTGATTCAGACCAAGAGGATCGGCAGCGAAGGGAAGAGAAGCCAGCAGTGTGGTTATGGGGAGTGAAATGTGGAGGACAACAGCTTCGAGAGCTGAAATTAGATGTCTGCCGTTTCCAAAACTGTGCGATTCTGGACAAGCCATTCGTCCACTCTAAGCTTCAGTCTCCACACCAAAAGGTGAAATTAGATTAAAATCAAATTGCTATCAACTAATCAAAGCACAGCCAAAAATATGCATCCTCTGTAAGTGCTGAGGTTCATGACATAAAAAATAAGAAACGAAAATCCCTGTTCTCTACCCTTTTTCAGCTTTGCCACCTGCACCAAACACACTCAGATTCATCCATCTTCATTCGCCAACCATCTTCTCACCTTCCACCTCACCAAGTAAGTACCACCCACCACCAGCACTTCATAGTCCATCTCCAAACGGTCTTAAAAAATGATAATTTCAAGGGCATATCATCTGGAAGCCATCAGAAACAAACAAACAAACAAAAAAACAAAAAGAAAAAAAAACAGCACTGTAAACATATCAGATGGATATCCAGCAACTCAGAAGTACATACATAAATTTCTCAAAACAGCTTAAATTAAGACTAGCCTTTAAAATTACTAAATAACAAATAAAACATTCTATTCCCCAGTATATGCTTTATTTATTTATTTATTTTTATTAGTTACACTTTATTCACTTTGCATTCCCCCATAAACCCCTTCTTCCTCCCCTCCCAATCCCACCCTCCCTCCCTCTTCTTCACGCATGCCCCTCCCCAAGTCCACTGATAGGGGAGGTCCCCCTCTCCTTCCTTCTGATCTTAGTCTATCAGATCTCATCAGGAGTGGCTGCGTTGTCATCTTCTGTGGCCTGGTAAGGCTGCTCCCCCCGCAGGGGGAGGTGATCAAAGAGCAGGCCAATCAGATTGTGTCAGAGGCAGTCCTTCTTCCCATTGTGGAGATGACCTAGGACCCCTGCACAGTATATGCTTTTAAAAATTACTTTGGCCTAGGGACACATGTCAGTGATAGAGAGCATGCCAGCATACACAGAGGCCTGGGTTTGACCCCCCAGTACTAGGCAATTCTTACATGGGGGCAAGAGTGACCCCTCAAATACCCACAGGGTCTGGGTCTCAGAGCCTCTTCTCCTCCCACTCCCACCCACCCTTCGACAGTGATAAGGATTGTACCAAAGGCTGTAGACACACTCAACAAGTGCTCTACCACTGAGCTACAGCCCAGTCTAAAAGCACATCTTTCAATAGCAACATGAGCCACACCTGTCATAGTTATAAACTTTGCGACTCATGAGGGACAAATATATTAAAATATATATTTTTTAAGGTTTGAAACTCGGGATTTCTGTTTCAGTACATAGTGTGGTTGCTGCTACAGTGAATCTGAAAATCACTTGCATTTAAGGGGAAGGAGGAGTGGGGGGAGAGGAATATAAGGGTGGGACTGGGTAGACAGGAGGAAGGTGGGACTGTGATCAGTATGTAAAGTAAATAAGTAAATTTTTAAAAATAATTATAAAAGTAAAATAAAGTAGAATACTAAAAAAAAAAAAAAAAAATGGTTTCCTCCTCAGCATCCTGAGACCACAGGTATTGGACTTTGCTCAGAAGTTTCTTTATCTGGTTATCTTCAGTATTATCATATATTTGCTAAAACATGAGGTAGTTTTCAGTTTCAGAATTGTTCAGTCCATTATAATCCCAGCTCTGTGAATATCTGGTTGTGAATGGGCAACTCGTAAAATAAAGATTTTCCTCTGCTCACAATGCTAGGTGAGTCAGCAGAACCTCAAGGACAGCCCAATGGCTTTGCAAGAAGTATCAGAAAACAGTGGCCACACTGGACCCCAGTATTCCTAATCAAGGCTCCAATTCAAGCTGTTTCTGCCTCACTGACATGGACCCAAAGTTCTCTGCATCAGCTGACCCCCAAATCTAGCCCTTCAGTCCTGGATCAAAACTACCCTCTTGGGCAGCTTTTCCAAGAAGAACCAGAGATAGTAGAATTGCAAAAGGACACAAAAACTGGCAGCAGAATGACCTTAAAGCTCTTGGCCTTATTTGGAGTTTGGCTTTGGTAAACTGAATTGCCAGGGCTGAGTATTCCAACACAACTTCAGAGGACTTCCATCAGAAGTCCCGTGGAGCACCCTTCTTCAATATGCTGCATGGATAAGACGGTTTCTTGCCCTGAGAGTAAGTATTTACGCAGAACTAAAGTTGAGCCTCAGAAACTTTACAAGTTCCTCATTTCGTACTATGTCTGCTTTCACAAACACAATTTAATGATGTCACTGAAGTATCATTTCATCATAGCCAAGTAGCAGCTGCCTTCCTTTCGCACGGAGATTTCTCAGGGTACTGATGTAACCCCAACCTCCACTCATCTTAGGTTGTTGCTTATCTTTGAAGCTCTAATGTTTTCTTAGAAGCACCCGTGATGAATCACATGGGCCGTAAATTAATGATAACGGAGGAAGGTTAAAATCTGTTTCAAATGAAAGGAACTTCCCTCTCCTAATGGCACGAATTATAGGGCAAAAGATTCTGGTTCTCTAAACCCATTTCCACCACTGGAAGTTATTCCCACTTTCAAAATTTGAATATCCTCATTGGACAGCTTAAGAAAATTGGGCTAAGATACTTGCCAAACTTCTCTTCAATTTTGATAGTTTATGACTGCACCACAGAATTGAAAATTAATCATTTACTGTGTAGACAAATGTCTTTAAAACAGAAAATTCCGTACTGTTCCTTGAGAGAGCCGATAGTATGGACAGGGCAATACCACAAGTTAAAAACATTTGTGCATGAACCAGGCTGGTATCAAAGCAGATGCTGAGACTCATAGCCAAACTTTGGGCAGAGAGCAGGGAATCTTATGAAAGAAGGAGGAGATAGAAAGACCTGGAGGGGACAGAAGCTCTACAAGGAGAGCAACAGAACCAAAAAAAAATGGGCCAAGGGATCTTTTCTGAGACTTATACTCTAACCAAGGACCATTCATGGAGATAAACTAGATCCCTTGCACAGATGTAGCCCATGGCAGCTCAATCTCCAAGTGGGTTCCCTAGTAATGGGAAGAAGGGCTGTCTCTGACATGAACTCAGTGACCTGCTCTTTGATCACCTCCCCCTAATGGGGAAGCAGCCTTACCAGGCCACAGAGGAAGACAATGCAGCCAGTTCTGATGAGACCTGATAGGCTAGGGTCAGATGGAAGGGGAGGAAAACCTTCCCTATCAGTGGACTCAGGGAGGGGTTTGGGGGGAGATGAAGGGATTGGGAGGGGACAAGAGAGAGAGCTACAGCTGGGATAAAAAGTGAATAAATTTTAATAAATTAAAAAAAGGCTATACCCTAGTCTAGGTTACTCCATGCTATGTGGAACAATGGCATTTATTTATTTGTTATTAATTGTTGTTGTTATGTTGTGCTATGTATAATTGTTCCTATGGGTATGTATGTGTGAGCATGGAGTGTGGAGCAAACTCTACCTACCCCCCCCCCTTATTTTATTCTATTCTATTATTTTGAGACAGCATTCCTTACTGAACCTGTAAGGCCAGTCAGTTAAGTTTTAGGGATCTAGCATGGCTCTCTCCAGTGTTCCATCCTCACTGGGTTTTTAGATAGATATTCTTCCACACCCACCTTTCTATGTGAGCGCTGGGGATGCAAACTTGGGCCCTCTTTGGTATTGATCTAAGTTAGCATAGGAAATAAGAGGTATCATTAAACATTTTCATTTATAGCTGTCATTTAACAGAAGATTTTTAGCCTGTGACTTACCCAGGCACTAGACTCCATTCTGAGTGCACATGCTGAAGCAGGACTCTACAATTCTGCTGGGCAAGTCAGCAACCAACCCTGATCCATGAGAACCTCCTCATGCCACTGAAAAGTATTACTTCTGAACCCAAGTCAATAGGGAACACATGGGCCTAAAAATGCATCAAAACCACAGAAGCCAATCCAGACCCAAGAACTTAACAAACACACTAATGCCACAAAGGATGTGACTCCTTCAACCAGTCACAAGAAGTAGGAAGCCTAGCATTGTGCACAGTGGTCCTGACAAACCTGTCATCCATCTTTCACATTGTAGCACAGGACTAACAAGCCAAAAAACAAAAAAAAAATCATTTTCCCCCTGACTTCAGCTCCATCTGGTCTCTATTGTTCCAATGGTCCATTCAGATGATTAGCCCTCATGAGCCTCACCTGGACTTAACTTTCTGCCAATCTTCTTTCAACTGGCTCAGCTTGGAATGTCTCCAGCAGCTCTCAAGTTGAGTTCTTTAATATCTTATCAGGCCAACAATAATAACTCTCCCTGCCTTCTGCCTTTGCCTCCACTAAGGCATCTCTGAACGCATCAGTATTTTTATCTTGTTTGTAGCAATTCTATAAATATTTATTACTACATGAAGTATAGTATGTGGTCTGGTAGTTAACATTAATAATTAAGATTAGAATAAAAGAACCTGTGATGGTCAACAGCCATGCAATCAAGTAAAATAGGTATTACATGGTAGATAACACCCAAGGAAACATACATGACTCAGAAATTTACTGTTATCCACAAACCCTGACCTTTTGGAAAGAGGCACATAAATTTATCAATGTCTCTAACCCTGCACACTCATGCCAGTTGCACAACACAGAGAAGAAATGTCCCAAAAGCCATCAGCTAGGAAACTGTTACACATCACCTGTTCTACATATAAAAATCCTATAAGCCTCAGAAAATGCATAGTACAGCAGATTAAGGACAAGGAAGGCTTTGAACCTATGAGTGGCACATTAAAGCAAGAGATGGGCAGAACTTCAAAAATACATTTTAGGGAATTTGTGCTGACAATGGACTTCAAGTAGGAGCATCCAAGAGCATAACTTCCCCATGCTTCAATTTCTTCTGTAAAGAATACAACCTTTCACCAGGATCATCATGAAGATTAAATGAATATTTACGAGACATTTACAGGGAAGCCTGGAGTGGTGGCCTTAATATTCTTTTAAAGACTGGAGAGAGCATTATAAGCACCAATGGCTAGCGATGCAGTTGAGCATAGCACAAGATTAGCACACAGGAAGCCCTGGATTCAAAACAAACAAGAACCAAGCAAGGAACTGACAGTGACTTGAAGCCTAGTACAGCCTGAAAAAAATGAGTCAAGGTTAGCAAATAACTCATACTCTCAGGAAGAAAGAAAAAAAAACATGAAGAGCTAGACACACCGTCTCAGCCTTCTGGTCTACCTACTTGTGAGCAATCAGCCCTGCAGTCCTGCTGCTACAGCTGTGAGTCATGCCCTTGCCACACCTCCATCAGGCTACACACTCACACCATAGAAACAGAACCAGGTGGAAGCCCTACTTTCTGTAAGTCACCTCTTCCCAGGTGTTTCATTACAGTAATGAGAAAAGTAGCCAATACACTCATGAACAGACACCTCAAGAGCGGTTGGTTGAATGACTCCTCTTTGACAGATTCAAACAACACCAGGATGAGAGAGAATATCTGCCACTGCCTGGCTCTCCAAAAGCATCCTTTTTAATTCTATTCTGTCCTCATTCCAAAGTGAATAGCATCCAAATTAAAGAGCTTCCTAATAAGTCCTATGCCTCTTATAAGCCCCCACGGACATCTTATTCATGAAAAATCGAGTTAGGGAGCCCCACTCCCACCTTCCAGCCATGAACATCAAAAGGCTGACTACATCTGTGCCCTTCTTTCTGCTCTCCCATCCCACTCAAGTTCATCTTCCTCTTTTATAGAAGTATACCTGTATTTATATCTTATCCTTTTTGGGCTCTCTAGAACTAAATGCTTATAATCTCAAATGTTAATCTCCTCCACCTTTAACTTTACATTCCCTATTAGGTCCCCTTCACTCCACACCTCCCTTCCCTCCTGTCCTCCATCAGCCTCTAAACATTGTGACCACTCTTTCTATCTAAAGGAAAAGCAAGGCTCTCCTCTCTGTTTTCCCACTTGGAAACTGCCCTAAGTTCCTTTACTATAAATATTTTGTGACTGATTGGTAACCACAAATGGTTAGAGAGAGAAAAGTCATCTTATTGAATAAATTCACCATCTAAATATTACCTGAGTAATGTACCAGGAGGCAACCAATTGCACCCTGCTACTGAAATAGACTTCATAGATGCAGCTGCCCTCCTCCAGCCCTACCTATACAAGGAAGTTTTATTAGGCAACACAGCCACATTTTTAGACTGTGTATTGTCTGTGTAATCCACACCAAAGAAGGCTTGACAAAGTCTGTAAGACAGTAACTATATTCTAAAGTGCTGTCTATCTGGCTGTTTATATAAAACTTTTGTTTTATGTAAAATCCAGACAATGAAAACTATAATAAATCTTCCAGGTTTCCAAAGTCTGGTGAGGATTAGTTCAGAAGCAAAACCTACAAGCTCCTGATTTGGTGGCCTATGTTCTCAGCACAGAGCACCTTCGCTTGGTCTTTGTGTCCCAATTCTACCCTTCAGTGGAAGCACAGTGCCACACATACTGCTAAAGGAAAGAGGAGCATGAGAAAGATACTTCCGCCACACAGGAATGATGGCTACTTGGGCATATCCAGCAAAAGGAAAGGAAAAGAGAATCATGACAAAAGAGTTGAGCTGAATCACTTGGCTTCATACATGTCCACCACCTACAATCAAGATGAATTAGGAACTACCACACACTGAGTGCCAAATGGAATACTCAGAGTACAACTCCCGGAAGCCAAAATGTGTCTGAGGAAGCATAATCCTCTCAAATGAGCAAACACAAAGGAAGCCTGTTGCTGCCTTAAAAAGTGTATCCCAAATGTATCTTTTTAAAGATTTCTGATTTAAAAAAATTTAGCTAGCATACAGAATAATGAGCTTCATTATGAAACAGCCATGTATCACTGAGCCAAACATCACAGTAGTTTGCTTAAATCCACCCCTTAACCGCTTTTCCTTGGTAAACCCTTCCTACCCATAATAATTTTTGTTGTTGCTATTCTGGGACTGAACCTACTAAGTGTCCATATACATGAGCCTGGAGGGGACATTTTACACTCTAACCACAACAGTCAGGAACACGAGACTGAAATAGGATGTCATATGATGCCAGGCTGCACCTGCCTTCTTCTGATTTGACAGTGGAACCTAAGCCACATAGGTTGAGTGTGTATTAAACCATGCTGCTTCATATCATCACATGCTGCTTCCTATGGTCACCTATGTCATCAGGATTGTTCTTTGGATTCAGCAGACTTCATGCATTTAAGCCATGTAGGTGCTCTACCACCGAGTCACTGTCTCAACCCTGCAATACTACGCCTGGATTGATAATAATGCAAGTGAAAAAACAGTCATCCACTTTCCCTTCTTATGTAAGATTAATCAAACAGCATATTTTTATATATTAAATGATATATGAGATCAAAATATTATTTTCTTTCTTTTCTTTAAGGCAGGATCTCATAATGTAACCCAGGCTTGACTGAACTCACACGAGAGCTCAGAGTAGCCCCAAATGCAGGGCAATCCTTTTGTCTCTGCTTCCTGAGATTTCAGGCATGAACCACCACATTTAGCTTGAAACATTCTTATACACAGTAATTGCACAAGTATGGTTGATGACACATATGCCTAACACATGCCTGAAAACATACATACTAATGACTACAGGATGTAGCTATATAAGCATCATGGAATGGTAACAGAACTGATAATAGGAATAAAAAGAAATACCACCAGGGCACACATCTTTCGTGCCAGCACTCACGAGGCAGAGGCAGGTGGATCTCTGTGAGTTCGAGGCCATCCTGATCTTCAAAGTGAGTCCAGGAAAGCCAAGGCTACACAGAGAAACCCCGTCTCAAAAAAACCAAAAAGAAACACTACTATTTCCCAAACTCAGACAATATAACAATGTATAATGAAAATAAAGATAAAATAAATAAAAAGTAAAAAATAAAGATAATGATAAAGATAAAAAAGAAAAATGACAAGATATAATAAAAAAGTAGGTGTGGCAGCTCAAGCCTATAATTTCCGCACTCAGAGGAGGCTGAGTTAGGAGGATTGTCACAAGTTCAAGGCCAACCTGGGTTATAGAGTGAACTCCAGGCTAGTCTAGGCTAAAAGGCTCTCTGTCTTTCTGTCTGTTTTTCTGTTGCTCTCTCTGTCTCTTTCTGTGCATTTGTGTAATAAACCATATAATAAAGGTCTCTCTCTCTGATTTGATTACTAAGCATGAGAGAGAATTTGATAGCTCACAATATATCTTGTGAACATAAAAAGTTACTTATTCAGGGCAGTTTCTCTAAAACCAAAGTATGTGTGCTTCAAGATTGAAGTCAAGTTGAAACACACACACATACAATACACACATATATATCCACATATTATTCCTTAAGAAATAAGTGTATTTTATAACTAAAAAGGCAGCTTTATGGAAACATGGCTCCTGAAGAAAACAGTAGGTTTCCTGGCTGCTCCTTCCCATTGGCAATCCTTTCCCACTCCCTTATTAGTCTTACTCATCTAAGAAAATCTAACTTTGCACACAACAGAGATCTGTGGAAAAAAAAAAAAAAAAAAGGAGTAAGGTTATGTGGCAAACCTATCATCAGTCACTTGGGGCTCCTTTCTTGGTGTTAGAAATACCAGATAAAATAACTATCTTTATTCTGTGGTGAAGCTTTATTTTAAAAGTGAACCTTTCACTCCTCCATGCTACATCCTCTGTAAAGCATCCCCAACATTCACACATACATAAAAGAAAGCTAAATAAGCCAGTCATACGTGAGTGTAACATTTCAACAGAAAAACAACAGGGAAATGGAGTGATGATGGAAAGGTCATGAACACTACAGCTGGTGAGCTTGATGAGTTCACCTTTACAGCTTGTAGTCACTCCCCTGTACCTATTCCTAGTCTTTCCTCTTCCATTCCATTCTTTCTACAAAGACATGGGAGAGTGATGCCTATAAGAAGAATGTGGTGATTCCAGTGGTAAAATTGATAATAGCAAATGAATAAGAAAAGGAAGCAACGAAGAACATAGATCCAGACAAAGCTGATTCTCACACCACAGAATGCTCAAGTCCATATTCCATTGTGCATTCTATCTCTCCAAGTGTTTTCATGATTACTATACATAAAAAATGCTTCCTCATTCAAAACAACTCACTGAGTAGATTCCTCAGTTCCTATCCTCAGTCACCATGGCCTTCCTTACATCCCTGTTCTGCATAAACCAAGTCATACCTGTGGAATGGCTAAACAAGATTCAATAATAAGAATTTAAAAGACAATAATTAAAATTATTATGCACCAGATGATATGATAATATACATGAGTGACCCCAAAAAATCGACCAGAGAACTCCTTCAGCTGATAAACACCTTCAGCAAAGTGGGTCTATACAAAATTAAGTCAAATAAAAAAAATAGTAGCCCTCTTGTATACAAAAGACAAAAGGGATGACAAAGAAACTAGGGAAACTATACCTTCAGACCAGCCACTAATATCATAAAGTACCTTGGTATGACCTTAACCAAGCAAGTGAAAGACCTGTTTGAAAAAAACTTCAGGTCTCTGAAGAAAAAAATTGAAAAAGATATCAGAATGTGGAAAGCTCGCCAGTGTTCATGAATATGTAGGATTAACATGGTGAAAACGGGTATCCTACCAAAAGCAATCTACAGATTCAATGAAATTCCCATCAAAATACCAACACAACTCTTCACAGACCTTGAAAGAACAATTCTCAACTTCATATGGAAAAACAAAAATCCCAGAATTGCTATCGGACTACTGTACAACAAGAGATTGTGTGGAGGTATCTCCATCCCTGATCTCAAGCTGTACTAGAGAGGAATAGTAATAAAAACTGCATGGTAATGACATAATGTGGATGAATGGAATCGAATAGAAGACACAGAAATGAAACCACACACATACAGATACTGATTTTTGACAAAGAGGCCCAAACCATACAATGGAAAAAAGACAGCATCTTCAACAAATGGTGCTGGTCTAACTGGATATCTACATGTAGAAAAATGCAAAAAGATCCAGATTTATCACCCTGCACAAAACTAAAGTCCAAGTGTATGAAAGACCTCAACATAAAACCAGACACATTAAATCTGTTAGAAGAAAAAGTGGGGAAGAGCCTGGAACTCATTGGTATAGGAGACAACTTCCTGAACAGAACACCAACAGCACAAGCTCTAAGATAAATAATCAATAAATGGTACCTCATGAAACTGAAAAGCAAAGGAGATTGTCATCAGAACAAAACAACAGCCTACAGACTGGGAAAGGATCTTCACCAGCCCTATATCTGACAGAAGGCTAATATCTAGAATATATAAAGAACTCAAGAAGTTAAAAAGCAACAACTCAAGTAATCCAATGTGAGGTATCCCAGAAGCAGAAAGACACACAGGGTATATACTGACTCATAAGTGGATATTGGACATATAATATAGGATAAACATATTAAAATCTGTACACCTAAGGAAGCTAATCAAGAAGGAGGACTCTGGCTAAGATGCTCAATCCCCATTCAGAAAGGCAAAGAGGATGGACATCAGAGGAGGGAGAAAACAGGGAACAGGACAGGAGCCTACCATAGGGGGCATCTGAAAGGCTCGACCCTACAAGGTATCAAGGCAGATGCTGAGACTCACAGCCAAACTTTGGGCAGAGTGCAGGGAATCTTATGAAAGAAATGGGAGATAGTAAGACCTGGAGACGACAGGAGCTCCACAAGGAGAGCAACAGATCCAAAAATTTTAGGCACAGGGGTCTTTTCTGAGACTGATTTTCCATCCAAGGACCACTCATGGAAATGGCCTGGAACCCTTGCACAGATGTAGCCCATGGCAGTTCAGGATTCAAGTGGGTTCCATAGTAATGGGGACAGGGACTGTCTCTGACAGGAATTGATTGGCCTGCTCTTTGATCACCTCCCCCTGAGTGGAGAGCAGCCTTACCAGGCCACAGAGGAAGACAATACAGCCATTCCTGATGAGACCTGATAGACTAGAATCAGAGGGAAGGGGAGGAGTACCTCTCTTATCAGTGGACTGGGGGAGGGGCACAGGTGGGGAAAGGGAAGAAGGTGGGATTGGGAAGGGAGGGGGGAGCTGCAGGGGAGATACAAAGTGAATAAACTGTAATTAATAAAAAAAATGGGGTACAGAGCTAAACAGAGAATTCTCAATAGAGGAATCTCAAATGGCAAAGAAACACTTAAAGAAATGAGCAACATTCTTAGTCATCAGAGAAATGCAAATCAAAAGGAAACTAAGATTTCACCTTACACCCATCAGAATGACTAAGATAAAAAACTCAAGTGACAACATATACCGGAGAGGATGTGGAGAAAGGAGAACCCTCCTCCATTGCTGGTGGAAATGTAAAATTGTACAGCCACTTTGGAAAGCAATATGGCGCTTTCTCAGACAATTGGGAATAGTGCTACCTCAAGACCTAGCTATACTATTCCAAGGCAATTATCCAAAATATGCTCAAGTACACAACAAGGACATTTGTTCAACCATGTTCATAGCAGCTTCATACATAATAGCCAGAATATGGAAACAACCCAGATGTCCTTCAACTGAAGAATGGATAAAGAAATTGCGGTACATTTACACAATGGACTACTCCTCAGCTATTAAAAACAAGGAAATCATGAAATTTGCAGGCAAATGGTGGGATCTAGAAAAGATCATCCTGAGTGAGGTATCCTAGAAGTGAAAGACATACATGGTATACACTCACTCATAAGTGGATGTTAGACATATAATATAGGATAAACATACGAAAATCTGCATACCTAAAGAAGCTAAGGAAGAAGGAGGACCCTGAGTAAGATGATCAATCATCATTCAGAAAAGCAAACAGGATGGACAAGGAGAAAACAGGGAAAAGGACAGAGCCTACCATGGAGGGCCTCTGAAAGACTCTACCCAACAGGGTATTAAAGTAGATGCTGAGACTTATAGCCAAACTTTAGGCAGATGCAGAGAATCTTATGAAAGAAGGGAGAGATAGAAATACCTGAAGGGGACAGGAGACCCACAAGGAGAGCAACAGAACCAAGAAATCTGGGCCCAGGGGTATTTTCTGAGAATGCTTCTCCAACCAGGGACCATACAAGGAGATGACCTAGATCCCCTGCACAGATGTAGCCCACGGCAGCTCAGTATCCAAGTGGGTACCCTAGTAGGGGAACAGGGACTGTCTCTGACATGAACTCAGTGGGTGGCTCTTTGATTACCTCCTGCTGAAGGGGAAGCAGCCTTACCAGGCCACAGAGGAAGACATTGCAGCCTGTCCTGATGAGACTCTATAGGCTATGGTCAGATGGAAGGGAAGGAGGATCTCCTCTATTAGTGAACATGGGGAGGGACAAGGGAGGAGAGGGAAGGTGGGATTGAGAGGGAACGAGGACGGGGCTACAGCTGGGATACAAAGTGAACAAACTGTAATTAACAAAATATTAAAAAATTAAAAAATTAGCATATGCCAATTACTGTTAAATGCTTTCTAACTTAAGCTTATTTCGCAATTTAGACAATTTTCCAACAAGATATTATTATCACTGAAAAATTTTAATGTGATCCTAGATAAACATAATATCTTCCTGCATGGAAGAAATGGGATTGAAATCTAAGTCTAAAGTCTGCTCTTCCCTTCTCTAGGGAGACCTGTCGAGTTAACATTGTCATACAACTCAGGGAAATACCTGTACAAAAAAAATCTGATTTGCATTTAGACATTACAGGGTGAACAATATATCTAATATTATAGGACAGTTGGAGACATTGGTACACAAGTGGCATGTAATTCTGTGTAGTGTCTGGATAGAAAAAGCACAAGCCTGGTGACTACAGGGATAGCATGTAATTCTGAATAGTATCCATAGAGAAAAAATAGAACTGGCGATGGAGAGATATCTCTATAGTTATAACAGTATTGCTTGTGCAGAGGACCAAAGTCCAGTTCCCAGAACCCACACTGGGCAGCTGCCTATAACTCCAGCTCCAGGAGATCTGACATCCTCTTCTGGGTGTCAAGAGTACCTGCACTCAAGTGCACATACCCACGCAAAGACAGATACACGCATAATTAAAAACAAAATCCTTTAAAAAAAAGTAAAACTTCACCTACCAGGCCAAATTAAAGATAAAAACTTGCCACTAAGTGATGTGGTGAATAAGCAGTGTCATAACAAGAATTTGACTCCAACTGAAAGACAAAAAGATTAGAAGGATGTTGGAAATCATACAGGAGCTGGTGGGGCAACTAAACCATGCATTGAAGGAAAAGACAGATGCAGTGAAAAGGAGTGGGCACCACATGGTTCCAGCAAGTCACTGCAGCCAAGGCTCCCTGTCAGGGCGAGAAGACATAGATGCCCAATCAAAAGAAAATCTAGGTGGCCCATTGAGAAGCTGATAGTCCTGCCAAAGGATAAGACCAGAATTCTTGAAAGCCTGAAATCCAGTTTGAAGATTTATTGGATCAGTGAAAAGTCAGCATTCAAGAGATGATCCATGTCCTCATCCTCCATGTTTCATGGGGCCATGGCTAAACAACACTTTGAGAGAGAACCTGTTGCTTAAATTTGAGCAATCCTAGAAGACTGTTAACCAGAAGAGATAAGAACTCAGAAAAGTGGTGTCAATGTAGAGTTGTGACAGCTGAAGAGGAATCCCTAAGCAAGGGATGCCAAGAAGTTGAGGTGGTAGAAAGTGGGCACACAGCAGTGAAAGACAGTTGCTCATGACTCCAGCTGTTGTTCGCTAGAAGCTGAACTCATCACTGTGAAGCCTCTTTGAACTCAGTCACTGTTGGACCAATCTCTGCAGCCAACTATCTTCTCTACAACTAGGACTTTAATGTCAAGTAGGATTTAAAATCAGGGAGACTGGTTTTCTGGTATTGATCTCATTGCTGAGTCAGTAATTTCTGGAGGTAGAGCATACCTCATCCACAGGATGCAACCTAAGTGTGGCTAGAGGCTCCTTCTGTATGCTTGTTTGCTTTATTCTGTCCCATGTCATTGGTAGTATATTGGCTAGCTACCAATAAGAGTGTACTTCTCTATCTTCATTGCTTTTCTGTTGTCCTTAACTCAGTGGTTTTCTTGCTTCCCTCCCAATGGTGCTAGGGATTCAGCTCTCAACAGTAAGCTCTTCACTAAGAAGATCCCCAAGTAAAAGTGATATCCAAATCAACTGATACACAAATCACACAAAAAACAAGAGTTGAGGACGGGGCTTGGTGGCAGGGATGTTGCCTAGCATGTATGTTGCATAACCCTAAGTTCTATCCTTACTAGAAGAAAAATGGAAACAGAGAAAATTTATTCAGTAAATTGATATAAAACTTCCCAATCACAATTATTCTCCAATAAAAAGCCTCCAATTCCCTAAACTGTTTTATATTGTTTCCAGGACCTTACCAATGAACGAAGCCCTATAGACATTTGTAAAATGTCAACCAATCAGGAATTGGCATGGCTGAGTATCTTCATGCAAATAAAACTGGCAATTCAGGACCAAGCACACTTGTCCAGATCACTCACATAAGTAGACCAGAGTAGGAACCCAGGTAGTATCTTTGTCTCTGCCACCCTTGTTTTTGTCATTCCTGAGTGTACAATCCTTCCCTCCCAAAGGCTAACTCTTCCTGACTTGCACATTTGTTTTCTTTCCCTCATAATTTGACTTATTTATTCTAAAGAGATGGCCTTACTATATAGCCGACCGTGGCCTTGGCTTAGCCTCTGAAATGCTGGAATTATGGATTGTCTTAGTTAATTTTTTATTGCTATGATGGCATTATGTGCAAGGCAAATTATAAAAGAAAGCATTTAGTTGGGGTCTTGTTTATAGTTTCAGAGGGTGAGTCCATGACCATCATGGCAGGGAGTGTGGTGGCGGGCCAGTAAGCATGGTGCTGGAGAAGTGGCTAAGGACTTACATGTCAAGAAAATAACTGTGAGGCACAGAGAGAGAACAAGAGCGAGTGAGAGGGAGGCACAGAGAGAGAGAACAAGCTGGAAATGGGTGGGTTTTTTTAAACCTCAAAGCCCACCCCCAATGACCCATACCTCGTAATCATTCCCAAACAGTCCCACTGACTGAGGACCAAGTATTCAATATATGAACGTATGTGGATAATCCTGACTCAAAACACCATACAGACCATTGACTGATACCCATAGCACTCTCTTTTTGATTGTTGTTTTAATAAGGTCTTCCTTTTTACTTGAATTATTTCACAGTGAATTTGATTGACACCTAGTGTGTAGGATAAATTTCCTTAGCATTTGTAAAAGAATTAACATGGACCTTCAAAATTAAGTGTGTCTTTTAAAGTTCATAAAACCTTTACCAAGTAATGTGAGGGGGAGAATGTGATCTTTTATATTTTCTACAGCATGAGGAATCAAAATGGTAAGCCATAAAAAGATGCAGGATAACAAGAGGCTAACATCCGAAATATTTAGCTGAAGTAGGTCAGTTCATAAATTGCATCAGTAAGATTCCCCATTTCAAAAAATATAGATATTTTTAATGACATGTATAGACAAAGACAGGTAGAATGCTGTTACAAAATCAGGGGACAGATAGAATACCAGCTACAAGCCCAATCCTACTGGGTTCCTTCTTGTAAAGAGCTGTTGTTCCTAGGAGAAATGCTGGTTGGAAATGCTCATAACATCTCTTTTCTGGAAATCAGCAGAGAGACTAATTATAAGAAACATGCTTCCCCAGAGATGAGCACATTCTTTCCCATCTCCCACTAATACCTCAGTCTTTTGAAAGACTGAGGTATGTTTGCTTCCTTTGTAGTCTGAGAAAAAAAAAAAATCCTTAACTCTGTATTCAGTAAGCCCTGGTGCTGTTTCTGGCCTGCTATTTTAGAATATGGAGCAATGTTTCCCATGAGGGTACCTTTAATTTCTTCTTTGTTTTGTGTTCAGTGGGTGTGGGCACTAGAGAGGCAGAACACAGCCAAGGAATATGGCAAGGAGGAAAACAATGACTTCAAGATGGGAATGAGAGACAATGACTTCAAATAGGGAATGAAATCCCTATTTTGTGGGGTTTTATTTTTGTTTTGTTTTGTTTTTCATGTTTTTTTTTTTTTCATGTGACACTTAGCTACCTTCCAAGACAGCATGGCTGAAGAAGCATTTCTAGTCTCTCCAACACAGGAGAAATAAGCAGGTTAACTTAAAAAGAGAACGAGAAAGGCAAAGAATGTGGCTCATGGGCAGAGCTGGGGACCTGAGTTTCTCCCCAGCATCACAATAGCAAATTAATAATAACAACTTTAAAAAGTGAAACTAGAATTATCCTGTTCTTTTCAGTTTACACCAGTTTCATGTTTACTGAGTGAAAGGACATTTTAGTTCTGAGCTTTCATGAGGAAAATAGAGTTAATTTGATAATACATTTTATTAAAAAAAAAGTGACAAACTGTTATGTAAACTTCTCCTGGGACAAAATGAGCAGATTCACACTTGCACATCTGTTCATCCCAGCTAGGGCAACAATGACATAGCAAAATAAAATTATATGGAAATCCCACATGTCAAACCAATGGCCTTAGCATGCTTATTTACAGAGCAAGGGGGAGGGGTTCTACATTAGAGTGGATGACTTCCCAAACAGCTACATCACTGAAAACTCTCATTCCAGCCCAGATGACAACCTCCCTATAACTGCAGAGATGGGGTTCCCCGCCTCTTCAGCCAACCTTGCACACTCCATGTATTCTAGCATCTCCCCAAGATTCACAAGACCATGTGAATCTTGGAGAGTTACCTACAACTCAGAAGAATGGCTAGACTCTCAGGTGAGAGTACATGACCCCATCATGACTCCCATCTTTTGGGAGTATCCACTGGCTAGATTTTGAGGGTACATTGCAAGTAGTCACAACTGCTCTGATAAAGATGCCAATGGCTGCTATAATTAGATAATAGCATGCAATACAGGCATCCTAGTGTTTCCTTCTACCTGAATTATGTTTACCATATCTCTGAATTCCATATTGATAGAAACCAGAATGTATCTCTGTACCACACCACACCATAATCCCCAGGTTCCATCTCTGGACTCACACATCTCCCAGTGAGAAGAAAAGAAATGTCTGAAAATTATCTAATTCTTTCCACAGGAGAAAAAGATCTACCTAGCAGTTATTGGCTGATATGTTATTAATAACTTTCATAACAAATAAATCTAAAAGAAGTTTCATAAGTCATGGCATCATCTAGAAAATTTTCTCACAGGTTAGAACTGAGATCTCACAATATTTTATGAGATTTCTTCTGCTCATACTAAAGGGAAATGGCTAAGACTGTCAGTTAGGATTAATAAACAGGAGGAAGAAGAAAGCAGCAAGTTTTCTTTGTAGAGAATTTCTTATTTACAATCAACTTCCATACTCTTTGGTTCTGGGGACAAAGAAAGCCTCACTGTGTAGCTCAGGCTGACCTGAAAGTCTTGATCCTCCTATATCGGCCTCCCAGGTGCTGGGATTATAGCACGAGCCACCATAACTGATTCTAGAGCCAGCTTTAGACTTCAACATCTGTTCACACTCACTGTCTTTTGAGGTACATTTGCCAGTACTGGAAAACTGTATTTAGTCATGTGATCAGAATCCAGTGACCAAAAACACTCAATTCCTAGGCTCTACACAAGAGATCCACCCAGACTTCCCAACTTCTCATGAAAGATGCACATATGATAATTATCCTTCTGAGAACCATGCCACACACACACACACATACAGAAACACACACCACATACCTGAGAAAGACACTACTCTGCTTGAAGATGCTGATGTTCATGATGCATTACGAACATGCCTTTTGAATTCCACACTATTAACGCTTGCTGAGTGGGGGCCTGGTTAAAGGCAGATGCTGCTGCTGCTTCTTGTCTATGTTTGGTGCACAAATGAGTTGTGAAAATTGCTCACATAGCATTCTAGTGCCCATGGAAACCCGTGACCCACTGGGAATAGTATTTTGCCCTTTGGTACTGCTTCTGAAGGAATGCCTGCGACCAGCACAGAAATACTGATGTGTGGGGAACAGTTTAGTGAGAAACACTTGCCTGTGCATGTTCAGTCTCGACCAGAAAGAAAAATTCTGAGCAATCCTAATCACCCTTAGAGCAGGCTAGGAAAGTAAGAGGCTTTTTATTTTGTTTATTATTTTTTAAGGGGGGGGGTTTGCCACTTAATGCTCTAGTCTAAAGAAAAGTGTAGAAACAGACAATCTGGGCCCTCAAGCAGCCCAGGGGGAGAAGGCTTGCGTCACATGTTGTTTTTAAATTCTAGGGTGATTGAGCAGACACACATCACAGCTGCTACTCCAACTGCAGTCCACCCCACATCCAGAAGTGGCTTCTCCTACTTACATCGAATGGAGCTGAACTCGACCCAGCGTTCTGATTACACGGTTCCCTGAAGCAGTCACTAAAAGGAAGTAGAAGGCCCATGGCAATGATCCTTGAGCAAAATTTTTCTGCTTCTTCTGGAGGCCCGTTCTCCTGCTGGCTGAACAGCTTCTCCAACAGAGTTCGCCCTGCGTGTGAGACACAGTCATTAGAGGGGGGTTGGCAGATCACCTGGCTCCGAACTCTCCAGGGAGGGCACAGTAAACATCACTAGTGAGCAACAGTCTCCAAGGCTACTTGTGTGCAGAAAGGAGCCCAGTGTACGAAACTGCAGTATGAGGCCAGATGCCTCCTAGAAAAGGGCAGTAGGGTGTGCTTCCCCAGACTCCCAAACACATCTTGCTTCAAAAGAGAATGGTCTCTGCTACTGACTAGACATTCTCCATCTGAAAGGAACCTCTACCCCTTTGGGATTTAATTAAGCAAGTCTTTTTTTGATTATTCTCCAGAGGATTTTTGGAAGAAGCAGTGAGTAACACAAACTGCCACCATTTGGGCCCAGAAATGTCAGAGACTGTGATATTCACTGTCTCGGACCCCGCACTAAGGAAAGGCAAGAGAGTCAGGCACAGACAAAGGGGTCAACCCGTAAAAACAGCAAGAAAGTTGGCCAGAAAATAAAAGTCATCCTGAAGAGGAAAAAGATAGAAATGTTTTCAGTTGCTCCATAGAAACAGCTATGTGTGGGGTCTGGAAAGATGGCTCAGCAGTTAAGAGAACTTGCTGCTTTTACAGAGAACCCTGGTTCTGTTCCCAGAATCCAATGGTGGCTCATGTCCATCTATGGCTCTAGTACCAGGGGATCCTCTTCTAGCCTCTGCAGACACTGCACGCATGTGATACACAAACATACATGCAGACAAAACACCCATACAAATAAAATAACTCTAAAGAACTTAAAAAAAAAAACAACACAACAGCTCTATGAGGGCTGTTAAATAATAAAATTTATTATTAAATAATATATGTATATTATTATAATATATAAATATAACACATGTTATATGTATATATTTATTATATTATATATTTATTATATTATATTAAGTTAATATTATTAAATAATAATAAATTTTATTATTTCTCCAGAGAAGGGAAATACCATTAAGAGGGAGGAGACAGAGGAAAGGGAGGTTCCAGAGGCATCAAGACAAGCAAAAGGCAAGCTATAGAAAGAAAATTTCTGTAGACTGCTCAGAAATAAGTTAGACATCTATATTATATAACCTCCCTGCCAGGCTCAGGGAACGCCAGAAAAGAAGAAAGACTGTAAGAGTCAGAGGTCTGGAGGGCCAGGGTGAATCAGTGTCATCTAGGAATGACAGTAATGGACAGCTGTACTCAAGAACTCACAGCAGCTATGGTTGCTGTATAACACCAAGCGTGGATAGCATAGGAGGACACAATCTCCCCCCCCCCGCCATGCCCCAGAAGTTGCTGTCAGTTTATGGCTGCTAAGGGGACTAAGCTCAGTTTTCTAGGAATGTAGTCCCTGGTAGATTGACCGTGCCCCACACTCAAAATATTTTGTGTGCATGTATGAAATTCTCAACAAAAACAAAAAACATTGTTATTATTAATTAAAGGATTAACAATTGAGGGAGCCAATAGCAGAGAAAGACTAGAAACCAATGACCATAGGTTTCATATACCTGAACAGCATGAATAGAAAAAAGCTCTACCATTTCCAGATCCTGGAGAAGCTGGGTTCTATGTAAGTTAGCTATAAAGAATAAATACTTTCATGGTCCAGAGCCTTTGAACCCAGAATCTCTCTAGCTCTCTTGCCCACTCTCATTCTCTTAAGTACCTTCTCTAATAAAACACATCTATTTCTATCACTTTCCATGTGTCCTTGGCCCTGTACCTTTTTCCAAAATACAAATTTGTGAAAGTCTCCATGAGTGTCCTCTAGACTCTGGCCAATATCTATAACATATTAAGACATGAGCAACAAACCTCAGGAAACTGGGTCTTCCTTTTCCATGTCTCAACCTTCCTTGTGGTTTAGAATCATCTTGGAAGAACAGACTGATGGACACCTTGGGAACCGCTACTCCATTAGTTACTGTTTGATTCTAAAGATAGACATGAAAGTCAAGAGCCCAGTCTTTAATCGATTTTTAGTGACCACCTAGAGTACTGATGACCACTGAGAGTGCCCGTTCTTGATGAACTGACTGAATTTCTGTCCTAAGCTAATCTAATATATTATTAAGGAAAGGCTGCAGGCCAACCAGAAGATTCTCTTCAGATGGACTAGAAACTGGTCACAGCCTAGGTGCCAGAGCACCTCAAACTTTTCATACTCCCATCTGTGTGCTAAATAACACACCCTTTAATGCCATGACAGTTGACAACTGCCATGCAATGAGCGATCAGAAATGTTATAAAAGGAGGGAAAAGAGTTGACACTTTAAAGTCTTGGAAACCTCAAACAAGACCCTTGAAAGTCACGAATATCCCTGTTTATTTGCCTATGGCTCCCCTCACTTCTTTCTCGACTTAGCTAAAAACCTCTCCCTCCCAAGGGTCAAGAAGCTAATTTGCAGCTTTATCTCCCATTTCTAATCTTGGCCAAAAGTAAAAGTCTCCCTTGCTGCCTAAATGGGTACTTGGTCTTATTATAGGTTCGACAATTCTGAGAAATAAAAACGGACCCCATTTAAGGTCGAAATCTGATACAAACTACTAATACGCAATCCTCAGGAACTCAAAAATCCATGTAACATTTTTCTATATCCACAAACTAAAGCAGAAGAAACAGTAAAATCTTCAGGGTCCCTTCCAAATCACAACTATCCTCAGTTCTGGAGAGCTATTATCTCTCCCTCTCATGAATTCATCTTTCAGCTTTAAATCAAGATTGAGCATCCTGAAAAACCTTCTGTGAACCCCTTCCACACCACTGTAGATCCCTCCATAACTCTTTTATATAACTAACCATTTTACTTAAGTGATTGTGAAGTCTTTTTTTAAGTACCTACTCCTTCACTAAAGTCATACCATTTCTTAGAGCAACACAGTCTGAAAACTTGATAACTTCATGGATAAAGAGATAACTATTTGAAGAATGTCTACAAGATGACAATGCTATTCAATAATGCATATTTATTCATATTCTAGCCAGAATAAACAAGGGAATTGTGGGCAGGCACACACACACACACACACACACACACACCTACTTTCTTTTTCCCTTCTGCCCTCCAGTAATCCTTTAAGACACCCCCTCTTTATTGCTTGGCATTCTCAGAGAAGCCTTGCCTTAATAGTAGAGACATTGACTGCTGAACAGTCTTTCTTTAGAATTTATAGCACTTGGTGACCTCCCCAATACTCACTTCTTTCTAAAGTTCTGTGGTTAAACAATACATATGGTGTCATCAACTAGCACAGAGCATACACATTAATTAGAATATTAATATATCTAAAGATAAAGTTTAATGTGGGAGCTGCGGGAGGTCCTCAAGGAATAGCCAAAATAACCATTGTTAGTACAGACAGAGGAATTCTCTGGGCATGGTTCTCAACTTATGGCCATAGGATATTTGTTTAGAGACATTTCTTTAGCTGTTACAACTGGCAATGGGGTGCTTGTGCTACTGGCATCTAGTGATAGTGACCTGGCTACTGCTCCCGGCATGGGGCAGCCCCTCACCCACAGCACTGAATCATTACAGACAGGGTTTAAATGGCCTGCAAACTGAACTTTCCAGCCCAAAGGTACACTGTATTTAGAGATTCCACAAGGCTGACTGACTGATTGTAGTGCCCTTGGTGTTTGACCTTGTATCCCCTTGATTATCAACAGCCCAAAGGCTAAGAACGTAATGAATATACTTTGTTGTTAGTTTGTTTTCTTTACTTCTTCTTTTCTCTTCTTTTCTGATGAGAGGGTCTCACTGTATGGCATGGCCTGGAACTTGTTATGTTGACCATGCTGGGCTGAAACTCACACAGATCCACCTGCTTTTGTCTCATGAGTGGTAGCATTAAAGTATGTGCTACAACCCCCAGTAATAGCAATATATATTTAAAGTGCCATGATATAGGGCTTTCTTTGTTTTATCCTGTAAAAACTTCATACAACTATTAACATGTGGAAACATGGCATTTGGGGCAACTAGAATCTGTTAGAGCATAGTCACTCATAACTGCCCTAGAGTAATCTACCTCTTGTTCTCTTTGACCTGAATTTTTCATGACTTTTCATGACTATGTATCACAACTTGGAAACTCTAGATAAAGGCCATAGAGCTACTTTCCCACCATAGAACTTGAGCTCAGAGGTTTTTAGTGTCCTCTCTTGCACTCCGATAATTAGTAACTTTTGTACACATACTCATTTACTCTGCTACATTCAATCACACAATAAGTCCTGTTCCTTGGCTTTCTGTTGTTATTGTTGCTGCACAGTGTCTGAGTCATACAATGGAACCACAGTCCTGTTAGAGCTGTTTTCAACCACTTTGTATTCTGTGCACAATGGGTATGCTCTGATAATTAACCACTTGAGACTTGAGGTGCAGTTTCCTAGGTATTAATTCTAGGTACAGATAAACCTCAGTTGTATAAAGAGAAATCTTTCATTTCAATTAAAAATGCATTGGGAGCAATGTCCAGTTGCTGGTGGGGTTGGGAGGTCTTTCTCAGTGAGCCCCTGTGTGTCTTTGTCAATGACGTCCTCCCACAAGGAGGCATCTTATTGCAATTCCTACAAGAAAGTTGGTAGGCAATGCTGTTCTCAGGCCCCACAAACATTTTCATATGATTAATACCCTTCAAAAGCAGAAGCTTTTTTGGAAGCTCATGCCACTAGGTCTCCTGCTGTTCTGAGTCCTTTCTAGTGTCCATTAATCTCTCGACATTCCTTCTTCAGCCCCACCATTCAACAAGCACTACATCTTTTAACTCCCACTTCCCAGAGAGAGTCCAGGCTGGGGGTGTAGCTCACTGGTAGATGGCTAAGTATGTATAAGAGTCTAGGCTTGATACCATAATGAACCAACCAATAAATAAATATCTCAATAGGTAATTGAACCTACAACACTGTTACTGTCCATATATTTCTTGAAGGTGGAAAACTTCCTTAAAAAGAACTACTAGCCTGGAGCTACAGAGATCTCATTGGCTGTATCCCTTTATTCCTGGCTTGGCACATTCTAATTTGACTTCCATCTATACTGAGAAACAGAAAATGGTGAGCAATGTAATGCCTTTGAGTCAAATTTTCCACTGTCGTGTCAAGGAAGAACCTATAGGAAACAACATAAATGAGAGAATTATTAGTTTTAGTTCCCTGGTATAGTCCATAGTCTGTGGGTGATTCCAGACTTAAGATGCATCAAGAGATCATAGGAGATGAACCATAAGGTGAGGCCACTCACCTGACAGTGGACAGAAAGCAGAAGGAGAGGTCTGGGGACAAGACATTCCCACCAGGCCATCTCCAGATAGACCTCACCTAGTAAGGTTTCCCTCATCACACCAAATAGCACAATCAGCTGGTTTCAACACATGAAAGGATAGCATACATGTCACATTCAAAATACAATACAACCAATGACATTGTTTCTTCCACTTGCCCTTTAAGACACTTGACTTTCATCTTCACTGGTGTCCTTTTTATTTTCTCTACTTTGCTGGCCACTTTCCCTCAATTTTCCTTTTCTGGATTCCCAAACATGTCTTGACAATTGCTAAGGGCTCTCCTTCTTATAATTCCATGAATGTACGCATAGACCTCTTTATGAAAATAATTACGGCGGCGACTGCCACACTAGTCACATACACATAAGCATTACTATAACCAGACAGAAAGGAAGGATGGCTATTGGAAACCCTGACGGGAACGGCATAGGAGGGGAGAGCTGGGAAGATGATGAGAACCCAAGGAACCAGCATGTCACTCAGTGCCCTCACTGGTTCTCCTGCTCTGGTATTCCTGAACCTAAAATAGCCTAAAACCCAGAAGTGGCATCCATACTATGGACAGGGAACTTTAAAGGGGTCAATTTAGCAATCACGGAGTCAAACTTAAGTGTGCTGTATCACAGGGTTAGTAAGAAGATTAGACGAGAAAATGTATGTGAAACATCTAGCATAAACCCTCCCACAATAGTGTATGGATTAGTGGTGCCTAAGGAACGAGGCAAATCTAAAGTGTCCGACAGCAAAACACATTTGTTTGGGTTTGTTTTAATTGGTATTTTATCATATAAGTCCATTTGTTTGTCTGTGTGTGTGTGTGTGTGTGTGTGTGTGTGTGTGTGTGCATGCGTGTGTGTGCCTGTGTGTGTATGTGCATTGCCACAATGCATGTGGACAGTCAGTTCTCAACTGCCACCACCTGGGATCAAACTCAGTCTAGATGATAGCAGATACCTTAACCCACTAAGCCATTTTATGGGCCCAATTTGCATTTTCCTGAAGCAGTTTTTCACTGATGATGCCTTCACTAGCCTGAAACTTAGTATGGAGATTAAGCTGGCATCAAACTTGTGACTAGAATTCTGGGTCAGCCTCTTAAGAGCTGGAATTACAGGCAGATGCCACCAGGCCTGGCAATTTTTAATCATTTTTAAGATGCCCTTATTCATGATGATAGGAAGTTATATAACCATTAAGTATCACTCTATTGCAGAAATAAAAATAACTGAGTTCAGTATATTTAAATCACACTGACTATATTAAAAGGATTGATAAAAATAAAACTCATTATTAGACAATGCTAGGATCCAAATTCACAATGATATCAGAGAATTAACTAATAAAAATAACGAAGCATTTATTCTGTCTTTTTCTGTATAAAATTTTATTTTGACATGCAAAATTAGGCAGGCAAGCTGTCTACTCCATACCCAGAGACTGTTCATGTCTGTAATAGCAATGAGAATGCTACTATCCATGGTGGCTTTCTGATGTTGGAGATTTTGAATCACAAATTCCTCAAGTCATGAACACATGCTGACCCCATACCCTTAGAAACAGAAAATAACTGCTCAGATATCAAATCATGTTAGGATGCGGCTTACTGCCCATTTTAGGTAACACAGAGTCCTGAAAAGTGATTAGCTTGGATAATAGACTCAAGGTAGTCAAGTTTATTTACATTCAAGTCATTCCATTATAAACTATAGCTAGCTGTCCTTCAGAATCCATGGAGGACTAGTGCCAGAGCCCCTGCCATGGTCCACAGACATCAAAGTCCAAGAATGCCTGATGTACTGTGTTTATAGATAACACCCGCACACCCCTTAAATACTCAAAATTATTTTTGTATTAATTATAATCCTCAGTATAATATCAATAAATAGGTGTGATAACATATTACCAAGGGAATAAGGAGTAGAGTCCACATGTGCTTATTACATTCCCAGTGTTTGTTTTTAACATCTGCAGGACACAGTTAGTTGTTTCAAGATTGATGATCCCCGGAAAACAGAAGAATGAGGTGTAGCCTAGAATTCCTTTTTGAGATCTGGAATGAAGTAGCTGGTGCTAAAATGATAATCCTGGGAGCTATCTTATATTATTGTAATAAAAGGCAGTAACAGAGTTGGGGGAGGGGGCTGAACACTGTGGTTCTGATAATATAGATGACATACGAAGCTGAGAAATAGGCTCCTGGGATTTGATTAGACTTGCTCAAGGCGGAGGGCAAATTTGCATAGGAAAACTGCAACAAGAGTATCTCAAGTTTGTAGCTAGCCTGGTCTATACAGTGAGCTCCAGGCCAGCTGGATTATATGGGAAGAGATTTCACAGAAGGGCAAGGGAAGTCAACTCAGTGTTACAGAGCTACTTAACATTCGTCGAGATTCAGGTTGAATTCCAAGCACCACAAAAAATATTGCTTGATGATATAAAACGTATTTTTAAAATAGTAAAATTAAACAGTTGTAGAGCCCTGATTTTGCAAGAGAGAGCCCAGTTTATTAAAGAGTAAAGCCATCGTGGTGAGAGATGGGGAGCTTTTGTCTTTTCCAGCTAGTCTCAGCTGGAATACATTGAGCTCTCTTTTCTGTCTACAGCAAGCAATCTGTCAAGTCAACGGACATGGGCAGAGGCACAAACTTCTGTGTCTGTTCTGGAAATGGAGGACTAAGGATTCCATCAGGACACGGTGGCCCGCCTTCAGAATTCCTTAGAGAGCAAGGAATGATGCTACACAGCTACAATCCCAGTACTTGGGAGGCTGAAGCTGAAGGTTGTGAATTCAAGGCCAGCCTTGGATGTGCAGTGAATGTAGGCCAGCCTGGACTACATAATAAATAAAGGTGGAGAACAGACTGACCTGATGCCATCTCAGTTCAATCCTACTTCTTAGCTGTACAAACTGGCTGACTGAGACTAGAAGCCAGTCTTCCATCAGGGTTCACTTGTATGCCCCAACCACAAACACACGGACATTGATTTCACAGGATTCCTGGTTCATGTATTTTTTTTCCCTTACTAAATAAAAACACGTAAATTATGCTAACAAACACAGTCATCCTGTATATTTGAATGTGATCATCTCTTCACATCTTTATTCTATTACATAGCAGCTGAGCTGTTCTGTACTTGCCCGGTACAGAGTACCAAAAACAAATCAACTGGCCAGTGCCAGGAAGCCTGCACTACATAGAAAAAAACTGCCTTAAAAAAATAAGACAAAACAAAACAAACAAACAAACAAAAAATAAAACTAAGACAAAAAAAAAAAAAAAAAAAAAGAAAAAGCTCATGAGACCTGCTTGTTATAATTCCTAATTTCGGGTTATTTTTTTTTATTTAAAAAAGTTTACATTAGTTATTTTATTATATTTATTAAACACTGTTCAAAACAATTTATTTGTTGATGGCCCAAGGATTGACTATCCATTAATGCTCCCCAGTGACTCTCTCTCCCCTCTCCCATCTTTTCTCCTTCCCTCTCCACATACAGCTTCACACTTCCACTAACACAGCTTTATGCAGACAGAACTAGCTTTACATTCAAGCCCTAGCTGCAGATATTCCTCTTACCTCAATAAACAAAGCTCAAGGAGCTAGATAAACACAGCAGCAGCTGGTAGGGTAAAAGTCGAAAGAAGTCTTTATCATCAAACTGAAAGTAGTAATTCTCCTGTGTACGGAAGAAATCAAAATCCCTCATGTCAGCACGTGAGCTCTATTGGGGCTGTGACCAGCAACAATGTAAAATGTAGAGAAAGCCCACACACCCACACACACACACACCCTTCAGAAAAGATATCATATTTGCTCACCCTGGTCTTTAATGCATGCACACAAACAATCTCCAGTCTTTGACCCCTGAATACTTGTGTTAGTACAGCCAGGCATCACAACCTTAGAAAATCCTTCTGTGGACAGACCTACGGGGGCTAGAAGCCATTCCACATCTGTCAATATCTTGTGAAACAGGCAGAACAAGGATTTTCTAAAAATTGGCATTGGGGGTTAACCCTGGGCTTTAGACAAGCTAAACTCTGGGCATGCTAAACAGGATACTTAGCCACGGAGCCAGATCCCTGTGTCCCTGCAGAGAAGGCATTATCATCACAGTCTCAAAGAGCTAGCTAAGCACTGAGAATGTTCCAGAATCCAGTGTCACAAGACTGGGCAGGGGCAGTGCCAAAGCTGGATATCAACTTTGTTACCCTCATTCTTATTCCAGGGACCTTCTGCTTCTGCGTCAGCCAACAACCCTGCGGAAAACTTCTGACAAAAGTTCAGCACTACAATACAAAAAAAAGGAAACGTGGTCTGCACCCTACAGGGGCTCAGAACCTTGTTCAAGTGACCCAAGCCCAAAGAGGAACAGATTTTAAAGCAGCTTGTTTCAAACCAGTTGCAAAAAAAGAAAGGTTGCATTATTGAATACCTTTAGTGGAACTGAGGAGGGGGAGAAGTTGAAAATCAGAAATGGTCAAATGCTTAGGAACCTACTGTACCTTAAGGACTATGCAGGCCCCAGAGATCAGTCAGGAAGAAAGCATACTGTCTGTCTTAACACACTGAGGTCCACAAGAGCCACAGTCTTACAGACAAGATGCAGGCGAGCCCACAGGTCAGAAAGTCTTTGCTCATTTATCCTCCTCCCCCAACTCCCCACCTGCTCCATGCTGACAATAGAGGTTTCTTGTTTACATAGCTTCCACTAGCCTTTGTAATGTAGTCAATGCTTGCCTCTTTCCATTTCTTTCCTTGTTAAACTAGTTTACAGCCTAAGGAATACATGAACTCATGGTCCCTCTTCCTCAGCCTTCTGAGTACTAGGATTGCTGGTGGGTATCACCATGGCAATTTAGCCTTCCCTTATGTGTTGAATGTTGGTTGCTGTTGTTTTGACAGAACACATGACAATAGAGCAGTGGTTTTCAAACTTTGGGTTTATGCCTTTTTTGGGTCCTGTATCAGATATCCTGAATAAGAGGTACTTTCTTTGTCATTCATAACAGTAACATGATGTTATTAAAGCAGCAACAAAATAATTTTATGGTTGGGGTCACCACAACATGAAGAGTTGTATTGAAGAATAGAAACATTAAGAAGGTTGAGAACCATTGCAACAGAGGAATCCCTTCTGTATATAGGCAGAAATGTGGTCTAGGCTCAAAAAGGGATGGAGGAGGGGAATGAGTGAGAAGGCTTCCAGGGTAAGATGGCAGATTAGAGAAGCAATGGAATAACTACTAGAACCTGCTGCTTTCTAGAAGCAAACTGAAAGGAAAGCATGGATTATCAGAACATCTATCTGAAGATCCACAGATAGGAGGGTCTGGAGGATGGCTCAGTGGTTAAGAGCACTTCCTGGTCTTCCACAGAACTTGAGGACAAGTGGACATCAGCAGCCATAGTGGATGGCTCACAACTACCTGTAACTCCAGCTCTGGGGACTCCAACACCTCTGTCTGGCCTCTATGTGCACTTGCACACATGTGCATATTCACATCCACAACCACAATAAACAAAAATAATAAAAATAGCTTTTTATGAAAAGAAGTACCACAAATACATGGAGCTGGAACAGTGCACTTCATTTCAGACAGAGTCTTACTCTGTGACCAGGAACTTAATAGACAGCCCCAAATAGCCTCTTATTTTTATTTTATCATTATTATCATCACCATTATTATTTAAAATTTATTCACTTTGTATCCCAGCTATAGCACCCTCCCTCATCTCCTCCCGGTCCCACCCTTCCTCCCTCTTCCCAACTAGGTCCCTCCCCTAGTCCATTGATAGAGGAGGTCCTCTTCCCCTCCTTTCTGACCCTAGCCTATCAGGTCTCATCAGCACTGTCTGGATCCTCTTTCTCTGTGGCCTAGTAAGGCCACGTCACCAGGGGGAGTTGATCAAAGAGCAGGCAATAGAGTTCATGTCAGGGACTGCCCTTGCTCCCCCTACTAGGGAACCCACATGGAGACTGAGCTGCCTTGGGCTTCATTTGAGCAGGAATTCTAGGTCCTTCTATGCATGTTCCTTGGATGATTCCTCAGTCTCTGCAGGCACCCCTGGGCCAATTTTTTTTTTCTCTGTTGGTCTCCTTATGTGGCTCCTGTCTCCTCTGGGTCCTTCTATTTCTCTTCCATAGGACTCCCTGCGCTCTGCCCAAAGTTTGGCTATGAGTCTCAGCATCTGCTTCGATAACCTGCTTGATAGAATCTTTCAGAGGCCATCTGTGGTAGGCTGCTGTCCTGCTCCCTGTCTTCTCCTGCTTCCAATGTCCATCCTGTTTGTCCCTCTGAATGAGGATTAAGTATCTTCCCTAGGGGCCTCCTTGCTCTTTTGCTTCTCTAGGACTATAGATTTTAGTATGTTTACCCTATATTAGATGGGTAACATCCACCTATAAATGAGTATATACCATGCGTGACTTTGCTTCTAATTACCTCACTCAGGATGATCTTATACTACCACCAGGTTGGTTCATTTCAGGAGTGAAAGCACAATTAAACACAGTAAGTAAAATTAATAAAGCACATCAATAGACTGAGGGACAAAAAAAGGTGATCATCTCAGTAAATGCAGAAAGGCCTTCTGATAAAGTTCCTGAAAGGAAAGCTCCGAAGAAATGAAAACGGAAAGAAACGCACCTCTGCACCAACAGCCAGCATTAGACTAAAGGGGGGGGAGGGATAAAAGCTGTAAGTGTGCCCAGGCTCTTTCTGTTTCACTAATGTAGTACTTGATGTGCTAGCCAGAGCAATAAGGAAAGAAAAAGGAAGTGTGATACAAATAAAAAAGGTAGAAGTAAATTACACTTATTTGCAAATGACCTGAGCCTATACTGTAAAGACTCCAACAAAAACACTCTTGTGTCCACTAAATACTTCATCAGAGAAACAGACTATAAAATCAACATAGAAAAATCAGATGCTTTTCTGTATAACAAACTTTCTGAATCAGGAGGAACCAAGAAGGAAAAAAAAATACACACAAGCTTCAAAAATAAAACATCCAGGAATAAAGATGACAATGAAAACTACAGTATCTTGAAGAACACAATAAAAGATGGAAAAACTTTCTATGCTCATGGATTGGCCGAATTGATATAGTGAAAATAACTATGTTTACGAGGCTGACTCTTGATCACACACACACGTACACATACATGCACACACACACTAAATAAGCATAATTTTAAAAATAAGAACTGAAAGCTCCTGTTCAGTTTTACATGGAAGAATGCATAGAGCCTACATATGGACAGATGGTCAACACTGAAAAAAAGTGGATTCTCCTCTAGGATCAGTAATCAGACATTTTGCACATTTATACACGCCGTATGGTACTAACTTAAAAAAGGAAACACACGAAAGCAAATAATAGAAACCTCAGAAACAGATATATAGATTACGAAGATATGTGATGATATAAAAAGGGGTGTCAAAGATCAAGTAATAGACTATCTAACAAGTGAATTTAGAAAATCTGGCTTTCCATGTGGAGAAGAGAAATAGAGAATCTACCCATTACACCTGACCCATTCAGGAGGACTCTAGATCAAAGAAGTTAAAGGGCAGGATGATAAAATTAGGAGATGAGAAGTTTTGCAAGCCTGGAGGAAGAGGGAGTTTCTTACGTGAGAAGGAAATAGCACAAAGAAGAAATTAAACACAGAAATTTAAAAGAAGCATAAAGAGAAGATATATTTGCCAACTAAACATGCTTCTGTATCTCAAGATTAATAATTACAAAAACTGAATCTACGCCGAGTCTTCTAAATAGGACAGTTTCAATAGGATGAGACTTGGTTTAGGAATACATAGAATAAAATAAAAAGATTCTATGATTCTTATTAGAAAATATTCACAAAGCCACAGTGTTTGACCAGGCCACAAAACAAGCAGCAGACTCCATTTTGATCTAACTTCTAGACTCACACATAGCCACGGCTACCTGATTCTCAACAAACTGTTCAGAAGTTTGTCTTGAGAAAAGACAGCCCCTTTAACAAATGGCAATGGAAAAAGTGGATATCCCATGTAGAATAATGGAACCAGATATCCATTTTGTCCTATAGAACAACCAATGCAAATAGACTGAAGATCTTAGACTGTAAGGTGGGGACGGGAGATGGTTCAGTCAGAAAAGTACCTGTTAAATGCACATGAAGGCCTAAGATGGTGCCTTCAGAACCTAGGTCAAAATCACAGCTCAGTGGCACACACTTCTCATCCCAGCACTGGAGAGGCAGAGAGAGTAGGAAGCTGGGGCATGATAAGAGAAATCCTGATAGCTATTCATCTGACAAGAGACCAATATCCAAAATAAATGAAGAACTCAAAAACAAACATTAAAAGAACTAATGATCCCACCTAAAATGGACAAATGAGCCGAGTGGACAGATTTTGAGGAAGAAAATAGTGTGCAGGAGAGATCTCAGAGCTTCACCGCACTTGTAGCTCTTGCAGCGGATCCAGGCTCAGTTTCCAGAACCCACATGGTAGCTCACAACCGTTCCAAGGGAATGAACACCCTATCGTAAACTTTTGGGAACCACCTAAGAAAAACACTTATACACAGAAAAAAAAAAATAGCAAACCAACAGATTTTTCAAAAACATTCAGAGAAAAACAAATCAAAATTACACCAAGATTCTGTCTCACCCCAGACAGCATGGCTACAGTTAAGAAGCAAAAGTCAATGGACATTGGTGAGGATACATGTAGCGGGGGCTGTTGAGTTAGAAATGTCTCTGTTAGGCTCCTGGATTTGTACATTTGGCCTCAACCTTCCGGCACTGTTTGGAGATGTTACAGAACCATTAGGAAATGAGGAAAGTGTCGCTGATAGTAAGCTTTGAGAGGTTACAGCCTTGCCCCCACTTCTTGTTCTCTCTCTCTCTCTCTCTCTCTCTCTCTCTCTCTCTCTCTCTCTCTGCTCCTATGTAAATGAAAATGTGATAGGTCAGCTTTCTATTTCTGCCACCATCCCTTCCTGATGCCATGGTGCCCTGTATGACTGTGGGAGCAGAAGCCAAATTAACACCCTTTCTTCCTAAGGTTGGCATTGGTCATGGCATTTTATCCCAGTAACTCACAAGAAGGGAAGCCTGAGAAAGTATAAGAAAATAAAAACATTATGTAGTTTGGGTTAATTTTACTGTCTAATATATTCATTCATCTGCAAAGGTTTTTCACAATAAACTTAATACCATTAAAAATTTTAACCAAAACAAAACAAAACCTTACTACACAATCAGGCATCTAAAGTAGAAGTTTATACTAATGATGCCTGGACAGTTTATGCATGCCATTGCCGCATGGAATTCTCACCTTGCCCTCAGTGATGTTTTCGGTAGTGAGCAAGAAAGTGAGGACTCAAGAACCTCACTGTGCAGAGGCTTAATACCATCTAGGGAATACACCAGAGCTATCACCTCACCGAACTCCAGAGGAACATACAGGCTTCAGGAAAGCAGAGAATAGTGCCCCCTGGTGCTGTCCAGCCCAGCTGACCTTTTACTCTCTAGGACCCTGTAGAGAATACTTCATTAAAAATAAAGAAATAAATAAGCTTCTCAATAGCAAAAAAATACAGAATATCTTGGTGAAGCTCTAGCCAAGGAAGTGAAAGACTTATATGAGAAGAACTTCAAGTACCTGAAGAAAGAAATTGAAGAAGATATTGAAGAGGGAAAGACTTACCATGCTCACAGATCAGTAGGACTAGCATAGTAAAAATGGCCATCCTACCAGAAAGCAATCTAGAGATTCCATGAGATTCCCATCAAAATTCTAACATAATTTTTAAAAAGATTTTTATTTATTTATTATTTATACAGTGTTCAGTCTGCATGTATACCTGCACACCATGTGGTTGCTGGGAATTGAACTCTGGACCTCTGGAAGAGCAGCCAGTGCTCTTAACCTCTGAGCCATCTCTCCAAGCCTAACATAATTTTTTATAGACCTTAAAAGAGCAATCCTCAACTTTATGTGGAAAAATAAAAGCTCAGGATAGCTGAAACAAGTCTTTGTAATAAAAGAACTTCCGGAGGTATCACTATCCCTTATTTCAAGCTCTACTACAGAGCAGTGGTAATAAAATCCATATAGTACTGGCATAAAAACAGAAAGGATGATCAATGGAATCAAATAGAAGACCCAGAAATAAACTCACACACCTACAGACACCTGATTTTTAACAAAAAAAGCCAAAACCATACAATGGAAAAAAGACAGCATCTTCAGTAAATGGTGCTGGTCTAACTTGATGTCTGCAGGTAGAAGAATGTAAATAGACCCATATTTATCACCCTGCACAATACTGAAGTCCAAATAGATCAAAGACCTCAACATAAAACCAGATACGCTAAGTCTAATAGAAGAGAGACTGGTGAATAGTCTTGAATTTGTTGGTACAGGAAACAACTTTTTGAACAGCTCAGGCTCCAAGATCAAGAATTAATAAGTGGGACCTCATGAAACTGAAAAGCTTCTGCAAGGCAAAGAACACTGTCAATAGGACAAAATGGCAGCCTAAAGAGTAGGAAAAGATCTTCACCAACCTTACATCTGACAAAAGGATAATATATATATAACAAAAATAAATAAATAAATAAATAAAAATAAAACAACAAAAACCCTCAAGATTAAACACCAACAAACAAAATAATCCAATTTAAAAATGGGTACAGAGCTAAACAGAGAATTCTCAACAGAGGACTCTCTAATGGCAGAGAAACACTTAAAGAAATGTTCAATGTCCTTATTCATCAGGGAAATGCAAATCAAATAGACTGTGAGATACCATCTTAATCCTGTCAGAATGGCTAAGATAAAAACTCAAGTGACAACACATGCTGGCAAGGATATTGAACAAGGAGAACACTCCTCCATTGCTGGTGGGAGTATAAACTTATACAATCTTTTTTTTAAATTTTTAAAATTGATTACAATTTACTCACTTTGTATCTGAGCTGTAGTCTCCTCCCTCATTCCCTCCCAGTTCTGCCCTCCCTCCCTCTTCTCCTCCCATGCCCCTTCCCAGTCCACTGCTATGGGAGGTTCTCCTCCTCTTCCATCTGACACTAGCCTATCAGGTCTCCTCAGGACCTCCTCATTGTCTTCCTCTGTGGCCTGGTAAGGTTGCTCCCCCATTCAGGGGGAGGTGATCAAAGAACCAGCCACTGAGATCATGTCAGAGACAGCCCCTGCTCCCCTTACTAGGGACCACACTTGGACACTGAGCTTTCTTTTTTTTTAATGAAGAGTTTGTCTGGCAATATATCATGATATAAGAAATATGATCAACTGGATTCTTTCCCTGAAATGGCTTCAGCTCTACCTAGAATAGACCTAGAGATACATGAGCCACCTTTAAGTGACTAGAGCATTTGGGATAGGGAGAAGGATAACACTAAGCAACAAGAGGACCAGCCTAAAAAGCGCTAACATATGTTAAACTGTGTATGATGCTTATTACACATCACGTACATAATACACAGCATAATAATTTACACATCTTTAAATTAAAGTCATCCTGAAGCAGCTTCCATATGTGGAGAAATATGACCTAACAGGCAATCAAACTGAATGCTAACAATAGTTTCTTATAACAATGTCACCCCCCAAACATAGCACCTGAGTATCTAGACTATTATAGGCTGCATATTGTCAGAAATGATCAAGTAATGCATCTACCTAAAAGTAACCCATCATGCTCTTTCTGTATGAAACTTTTTTAAAATTTATTTCTTTTTTATTTTATGTACATTACTGTGAAGGTGTCAGATCCCCTGGAATTGGTGTTACAGACAGTTGTGAGCTGCCATGCGGTTGCTGGGAATTGAACATGGGTCCTTTGAAAGAACAGACGGTGCTCTTAACCACTGAGCCATCTCTCCAGCCCCTATATGTCACTTCTGTATCCACTACCAAGCAATGGCAAACTGCGATTTACCTTGAGTGCTGGCTACCTTGTGAATCCTTCTTTTTCTGCAAACCTCGGTAATGGTTCTTGAAGCTAAACCTAAAGCCATTCACCTACCCTTTGCTATCACAAGGCAAACGACGATGAAAACGATCATACTCAAATGAAGCCTATTAGAGAAATAACTCAAGCCAGAAACTAAAGGCTCCTAGAATAACTTACTCACTTTTGTCATGTTTTCAGCTCAGCCATATGTCTCTCTCTCTAAATCATGACAGTTATTACCGTAGCATCTATGCCTCCCCACGAGATACCAAGTCTACCACACTCAACAAACTTCTGGACTTTTTTTCCTAAAAATAGAATAGTAATATATCCGACTCAATATACAAAAATAAACAGCCAGGATGCTTTCAAGGCCATCTCGCACCCTCACAGCCATTTAACCAAAGTAGCTCTGCACAGACAGGAAGGTATAATTGCCTTGCAAGAACATCTTGGTAGCTGTAAAATGCAATACCTCCCACAGAGAGCTCATGTCACTTATTTTCTCCAGCCAGGCACGTATTGGCCTGTAAGGGGCGGGGGGAAGAAACTCCTGAGTTTATGGATCAGTTGCAGAAGATTATCTTTATTGTTATTCCATTTCTTACTCTTTTATAGAGAAAACTTATGTCTTAGCAACAGCGTAGCTTACTGCTTACAAGATCCTCCATCAATGTGTCCGGCTGCACTTGTGTCATTGCTTTACAATGGGTTTAAACTACACTACACTAATTTAAGACCAGCAAAGTTTCTTAAGACCTAGGGGTGTTTGCCATTTTTTGTGTTTTATTTCTACAGAACTTCAATGTCAGAGCCAGACATGGAGGAACATGCCCTAATCCCAGCACTCACACCAAAGCAGGTAGATCTCTGAGTATGAGACCACCTAGTCTATATACTGAATCCTAGACCAGCCAAGGCTACATAGTGAGACCCTGTCTGGGCTGGGGAGGATTTTAATGTCCATACCGAGTTACAAATAGAATACCACAGACCCAGGAAATTGTTAAGCAAGCACTTTTCACAATAAGAAAAACTAAAACAACAGAATCCAATATCAAGTATACAGAAGTAAAGTCTTAAAACACTCCTCTTATTGGGCAGTTCAGAGGACAAGGAAAGATGTAAAGCCTCTGCTCCACTCAACAGGAGATGCGTGACAGTGCTGGTGGTGGATCTAAGGGATTTTGCTCAGTGAGCCTGGGTTTAAGTTTAAGACACATGAGTTTAAGTTTTGGTCAGACGTTATTCAGCATGTCTGTCCCTTTCGTGTTTCACAAAGCAATATCACCCACCACATGCAATTATTAAACTCAATACATAGAAACACAGAGTTCTACATTCATGGTAGATAATGCAGCCCAACCATTTCAAATCCTAAGGTTCTGGAGAGTAGCCCAGCAGTTGAGAATATTTGCCGTTCTTGCTCAGGACCAAAGTTCAGTTTTCAGCACCCACTCACACTGCCCATGACTCCAGCTCTGAGGCATCTGATGCGTCTTTCTGGCCTCCTTGAGCACACGTACACAGACACACACACATAAATGTAAAAACAAAAATCAGTCAACAGCTTCTAAATCAAAACAACAGGACTCTCACTGTCACTATAGATGCTCCCAAGGTATGGTATCCCATATAAATGGGTCCTCTGGCATGAGGACCCTCTTCAGCTCTACCATTGGGAGAGCAACAACAATAACAAACTGTGTCTGTGCAATGTATGACTTCGAAGGCCCCTGCTGCCTGTTCTAAAGAATCACGGGGTTAACAAATTAGAGTAAGCTGCCTCCCATCAAGATGACCTCTGCTATTTTTTTTCTCTCCTGTGTCCTAGGGGCCTAGGGTGTCCCTGCAGTCAAACCCATTTCCTCATAGGTGCTAAACAAGCACTCTACCATTCAGTTGCATCCTTAGCCCTGCCTTTGCTTTCGTTAACTGAGAAACCAGAATGTTAGGAAGAGATGAGAAGGAAGGAGGAGGAAGGAAGGAATGGTGGGAGGGAGGAAGAGACGTGAGAGGAAGGGATGAGGGGAGAGGAGAAGGGAAGGACAGGAGGGGAGGAGAGAAGAGGGAAGGGGAAGGGAGGTGAGGGGAAGAGAGAAGAGGAGAGGAGAGACAGGGGGAAGAAGGAATAAAAATGCAAAGGGAAACAGATGAAAAGATTTTTGCCATAGTTCTGTAGTGGGTTGCTGATAAGTATCTGTTCCCTTCCTACTTACCCAAACAATTATTTAAATGATACAAAGAACCCTTCACCCTGATGTATAAAAGAGACCAAACTGGACAGTGTGAACATTTTCACCAAAGCACTACATCGCAATAAATGCTAGACTTTCTCAAGCTGTGAATCAGATTCTTTCTGAATATACAAAGCTGGTATTTAGCCCATCCCTGCTATGACTTAACTAGTAAAAAACAATTCTAAGGATTCTATAGTATGCCAGAACCTGATGGGGCCACTGTGGAATAGCAAATATTGTAAGGGAGGAAGTCATCGGTTTCTCTTTCTCACCAACAGTGGAACAGTTGTCAGAGGGGTGATACTGTCTATTAGGGTTGGTAGGTGTCCTCTTGTTATTTTATATTATAATGTTATTTGATCTTATAATTTTAATAACTTCTTTGAATTATTCTAATTATTAGAAACCATATTTTACATTGCTTATGTTTTAATATTTTTTAAGCCATGTAAGAACTGGAGATGTGCTTCAGCAGTTAGGAACACTTGCTGCCCCTAGCCTATCAGGTTTCATCAGTTTTCACCAGGACTGAGGGTGGGGGCTACAGCTGGGATACAAAGTGAATAAATTGTAATAAATAAAAAAAATATTAATTTTTTTTTTAAAGAACACTTGCTGCTCTTGCACAGGACTGCAGTTCATTTCCCAGAATCCGTATGTCCGGGCAGCTCACAACTGCCTCTAAGTCCAGATCCAAAGGATCCAACGTTGTTTTCTGACCTCCAAGGGTACCTGCTCACCCATTCACACACACATAAGATACACACAGATACAAAAATAAAGATTAAAGGAAAAAGCTTTATAACGTTCTTACATTTGGCAAAATTACATTAACTATTAAGTGACAGAAAAAAAAAAACAACTTTATTTCTCCCTAATGATCCCTAATGCTGAATTCCATTACTACTTGTAGTAGAAGCTTTGGTTTCTTTTAAAATTCAGTTATGTTATATAAGTCAGTTTTTGTTTGAATCCCAAATGTGGGATACAAAACTGCCTTAGTTTGTCCATAGCTGATGATAACTGCCTCCTGCAGCACTGAGAGGAGCATGGTTTTTGCCAGCTCCGGGTAGTATAAGTACGAGAGCCCAGAGAGGGAAGGCGGCAGTTTGGAGGAGAGAACACTTCAAAAACGCGACAAAGAAAGAAGAAATCTACTTGCTGCACTGGCCAATTGCTGTTGCTGGACTATTGTATATCCTGACAAGTGAGACTGGTGTTTTCCCAAAGAACCTAACAAGCCAGAACTAAATCTACGGAGGTCTTTTGCCCCTTTATCTTCTAACCTGCTTTCTCTCCTACCTAGGGTTGGCGGTTAGAAGAGATTCAGAGGCTTTAGGAACCCCAAATAAAGTAGCATTTAAACACTAGTGCCTACAACTACTTCTAAAACAAAAAGTAAGACTTGAGGAAAATCAAATTTTACCTATTCCCTTTACTTTTAGGATGGTGTACACATGGTGTGATGTGTGTGTGCACGCACGGGCACGGACGCACGGACACACGGACACACGGACACACACACACACACACACACACACACACACATATACACATATGTACTGAGGCCAGAAATCAACACTGGCATCTTTCTCCAAGCACTAATCAACTTCTTTTTTGAACCGGGGTCTTTCCTGGTATAGTGTTGACCAATTAGGCTAGATTGTCTGGCCTAAGGATCTCTACGTTTGTGCCTTTTCAGAACTAGAATTTCAAATGTGTCACCACACCTGACTTTTTTTTTTTAATATCAGTTCTATCGATAAACTTGAGGTTCTCATGCTTGCATAACAGGCAATTAATCACCTGTACTATTTCCCTCGCTCTAAAACTTCTTCGGTCGGTCTTCATAAGACTGTACTTAAGGACAGAGGTGCTGCTAGGGGGTTGGGTTGAACTCAGATAGGGAAAGCAGAGTGCCTGCTTAGCATACATGAGGCCCTGGCTTTGACTCTCAGCACTCCTACCCATATGTGTGTGTGTACATATGGATATATATATGTATGTAATGGTTTATATATGTATGTGTATATGTACTTATGTATGTATACATATATATGTAATGGTTTATATATGTGTGTGCTAAGAACATAGATAGAGAGTTTGCAAGAAAGAGCCTGCTGCCAAGCCTAAAGCTCTGAATTTAATTCAACAGAAGCACACAGGGGATAGAAAGAACTGACTCTATGTATGTGCCATGGAGTGAGTGCTTATATACACACACACCCTGCTAGACCACAACAGACATGAGTAGTCAGACAGAAAGGAAAAGCAGCTGATGGATGGACAGCATCTGGAAGACAAGGCAAGGAAGACAACCTAGAGAAATCCTGAATGCAAAGGGCATGCTGATGCTGCAGAGAGCACATGCACACGGTGATATGGAAGACAGCCAGGGCTAGCAGACAGGACAGAGAGGACGTGGCATTCACTCGGCCCTTTCATATGCCCAGGGTCTGAAAAATGAAACTCGTGTTCATAGAACTGGAGAAAGGTGAAAAATCAGGTGTTTGACAGCAGATGTTGTACAGAATAGAATCACTGACAGAAGGTCCTTTCTGTCTCTCTCTGTGTGTCTCTGTCTCTCTGCTATGGCTTTGGTGTTTTTCATAGACACTGTCTGACAAGTACCCCATGTTATCCTGGAATGACTGGCAGTGAACTTGTATCGATCTTCCTGCTCCAGCTTCCTCATTACAGGTCTAAGTTACCACACTGGGCTCCCATAACTCTTTTAGTAAGCAGCATCCCACCCATTTCTCAACCAAACCCTCACCATCCGTATCTGGAATTCCAGAAACCTGAAGTGATGAAAATATTTATAATCATAAAAAAATAAAAAAGAGAGAACATGACACACAAAAACCTATTTTTAAGAAATATTTTCATTAACTATCTGAACAATTTATATCCTGCCAAGATTTTATTATAATTTCAGTTCTGTTTTCACACATTTGGCTCTGTCCACTTTGAACAATGAAATTTATTAAGAAAAAAAGTCAGTTGAGGAAATCAATCAATACCAATTAAACACCTGCTATTTGTCAGGCAAAGTGGTAGGTGCCGTGTTGAAGCAGCTTTTCTTTGCCTGATTTAACAGTCCACTCTGAGGCTTACTGCCTCTGTCTGCTAAACTAGGCCTAGTCCTGGAAGCTTCTAGCCTCTGTACAATCTAATCTAGGCCTAGAATGTTTTCAGCCTCTGAGACTTACTGCTGAATAATCTCACCCTTTCTTGTTGTTTCTGAACTCTACTTGGCTGGTTCAACTCAGCTCTTTTGGCTCAAACTCCTTTCCAGGCTGACTCAACCTGGCTTCTCTCTCAGCCTCTGACTAAATTGCTCTGTCTCGCCTCAAACTACCTCTTGCAATCTGTTCTAATCTTTGGCTCCTTATTCTCTGGTTTATTCTGTCCTTACCTCAATCTAGCTTGTTCTCTCTACAACCTGTCTCTGTAAAACTGCCTCTGAATCCCATGAACTGAACTGCCATAAACTCAATCAACTCCACTGCACCGCCTCTCCACACAACTGACTCAGCCAAATTGCCAGAACAGAATTGACCAGAATTCAGAGATCTGCATGTCTCTGTCTCCTGAGTGCTGGGATTAAAGGCGTGTACCACCCACCAGGCCTGGACTTAAGCTTTCTTTATCTGAAACTTGCTCTATACCAGGCTGGCCTTGAACTCAGAGATCTGCCTGCCTTTGCTTCCTGGGATTAAAGGCGTATCTGTATTTCAGCCAGATCACACAGACCTAGAAGGCCTTTGAACATGCTTTGCCAGAGCAGCCATGTTCTGAATTAAAATTCCTCTACAGGACTGCATTACTATATGCCATTGGATCTTAACATTCTTAGTGTGACAGTGTCTTTCCACACTCATCTATATGAGGAACAATTACGTGAACATCATTTAGGTAAATAATAAAGCTAGGAAACAAATAAACAGGATAACAGTGTCTAGGAATGGATCAGCCCACACAGTTTCAGCAACTTTTTAATAGAACCCGAAGGGAACTCACTCAAGGCACCTGCTCTGTTTCAAATGTGCATGGCTGAGAGCCAAGTGCTTGAAGCGCTTAAAACCAGGCCAATCTTCAGGTAACACAGCAGCCATTCCATGCATCCTTGGAGCAAATGGGGTATTTCACTTTGATCCAAGCCACCGTTCTAAAAAACCTTTCAGATGAAACTAAAATGACTTAGGAACAATGTTCTCAGTCACAGCTCTCTTGTCAAATTGTTTCTAATGTTTGGAACCTGGACAGTGAGAATATCTAGGCACGCCTGTTTACTCATTCAGATAAGTGACATGATTATCTTTCTTTCTTTAGGGTGGGAGGTGGTTTTGTTCTGCTTCTGTTTTTGTATTGACAGGCAGGCATTTTTTGAACTCAGAGAGATCTGCCCTGCCTGCTTCCCAAGCGCTGGGATTAAAGGAATGTGCTACCATGCCCAGCTCAACAGCACAATTTCCAAAAACATCTCCATTTATTTCACATATTTACTGGTCATCTGTTCTCTGTCAGGAGCTACCGCTATCAGACTATTCAGCCTATAAATTTTTCAGTGTGATGATTTAAAAAGCGGCATATTGAAGCCAAGTGTAGGGGCAGGGAGGTGGCACCTGTCTATATTTGTAACACTTGGGAGACAGCAGGGTCAGGAGTTCAAAGCCAGCTACCCTTACTAGTGGGATCAAGGCTATGTACATGAGATGCTGTCTCAAAAATATATATATATTCTTAAGAGCCCTGTGAAGAAATACAAACTCCTAGAGTGGCACGGCCTTTCTACTAATACAATAAATAAGGTTACCTTTAGGAAAGCCAAAATGAGAGCCACAAACTTCAAGCCCTAGATGTAAGCCCTTTGTCAATTAGCCTTTTAGAAACTCTGGGGTCCCCTTGGCTTTGTTCTCTACACATTAACAACTACTTTGGATTTTTAAAGTCATGCCCTATGCCCTAGATGGGGATGGATTACTAGCTCAATGCTTTTAGTTGGGTTCCTTGATGTGTCTGAGCCCTGGTTGCTCACAGAGAACATGACAAGGCACAGCTGTACTTGAAACCATGGTAAAGACTACATGTATTTCTGTAATGCACCATCCCAGAGCCTGAAATCCAGCACAACAAATATGAACAACATCATAATTGGAGGCTTTTGCAAGCTAATACCAAATTAATGAGAAAACTCAAATGATAAAGAATTTGGGAGAGTGGGAAAGCAAATAATGATAGCACTGAGAACAGAGAAGTGATATCCAAAAAGGAGTCAAGAAACTATACAGATACAAAACCTCAAGTGACAGAAGACCATGGCCTCTAGCCCACACACGTAAACCACTCCTGAGGGCAGCACTGGTGCTTTCACAGGACAATGATGTGTATGAAGACAGCAAGCCTATTAAAGCAGATGGAACTTTCATTCCATGTGTTTAAAAGGGAGACAGATTAAGCGCATAATTGACTGGAAAGATTCTTATCAAAAGTGATTTAGCATCACAAATTCAATATATTAGATGTCCAAACTTTAATTAACTGCACCCTATTACCAGGCTGGGAATGTAATTCAGTTATAAAGCAATTGCTTATGATACACGAGGTCCCGAGTTTGACACCAAGACCACTTTTCAAAATGAAACCTCTCAAATTCTTCCTATTAAATCCTGAAAAAAAGACATATTTCAAATAAATTAACTATGAAATTTTGAAATGTAATGCCCTAAAATACCACCAATTTATTCACAACTAAAAGGAAACCACCTCGTTACTAAGTGGTTTCATGTCCATCAGAGACAAAAGCTTGGGCATGGAAATCTATATTTGCTTGAATGATTTCCCCTTATGTTTACAGTAAAAAAGAGAAATGCCTGGCCCTCTCTCCAGAGCTATAAAAATAAAGAATGTTGAGGGAAGCAAAGAGATATAATGCCCTCCTGGATTCGAAGGCAGCTGGAAATTAACTGATCTAAATAATTCCACAATTAAAACCAAAAATCTAGTTCCTTAAGGATAACACTAGTGCTCCCTGAGCCCTCGGTAGTTTCCAACATGCCTATAAAACCAGAGGATTGTAAAGCTTTAAAAGTCTCAGATGCCAAGGAAAGGGTCAATCTGGAAATCCTCTGATACCACAATAGTCTCCATGACAGCTGCTCTCAAGAAAAATCCAGCGTTCTCTCACTTAAAATTCACCAATCATTTATTCCAAGGTCAGATAGTCAACCACTACTAACAGAGACCAGAATAATCTCATCAGTTAAAGCATTAAATGCAGTAATGACTTTTCAAAGATTCCTTCTCTGTAAGTTACCATCATTTAGTGCCAAATGTAGAAACACTCGCAATAAGTAAAGGTGACTCAGTAGAGAGAGTCCCCTTCTAGCTTGGCCTTGGAGCTAATCACATAGCATGACCTTGGAGAATTAGTTAATCTCTATTTCCCCACCAGTCATAGGTTAAGGTAAACCTACTCATTGATTTCTTTTTCTGGGCAATACAGAGAGGATAAAATAAGTAAGTGAAAGCTGAAATACAAAGCTCTACCCACTGTCCATTGACGCCTATATCTAATCACCCAACACAAGGCAGATGACTGCCACACAAAAGTGACTGGACTTTTACTGACCACAATAGCAAAGTTTCTGCCCAAAGAGGCCAACAAAACTCAAAACTCACTACAACTCATTACAAAACAGCTCCTATAAGAGGTACACATTTCACATTTGAAAATACTATCAAAATTTAAGTGATGCCCAAGACTTAAGAATACTTTTTTGTAAAAGGGAAATAAAACCTGAATATATTTAAGGTCTTGTGGTCTTTCAGGACTTTGTTCAATCCTCCTTTAATAACTTCTGTTACCTCAGTTCTTGCTTTATACTTGATAAGCCCTGAGGAACTGTCTTTCAGTAGTGTGATATAGATATATACATACAAACATAGATAGATAGATAGATAGATAGATAGATAGATAGATAGATAGCTATGGTAGATGAAACGATGGTAAGCTTTATCTCACTGTACTTCTTTTCAGTGCTGATACACAAACCCAGGCCCTTCTACATACTAGGCTACTGCTTTCCCATAGAGCTGCACCCATGCTCTCTTCCTGTCAGTACTTCCTTACACTTAATAAAATTTGGAAAGCCAGTGCCATGATTCAGTAGTCTGTGCATCGGGCTGTAGCTCACTGGTAAAAGTTTTGACTAGCAAGTGGAAGGCTCTAGGTTCTGTTCTCAGCACAAAACAAAATAAGTTCACACACATAAAAAACATCAACTAAAGAGCCAGGCTTGATAGTACAAGCTGCACTCCCAGCAGCTGAGGGACAGAAGCAAGAGATTCAAGCATTCAAGGTCATCTTCAAGTACACAGGAAGTCTGAAACCAGCCGGAGCTCAAATCAAAACAACAAAAAAACATTATTCCAAGAACTTTTCCATCATCATCGGTAAAAGAATGTGACCTTTCATTTTATAATAGTTTAATTTTATTTTACATTATGTCTAGGAGATCCATGACTACAAACTTCCCGTTTCGGTAAATCTTCACAGTGAAGAACACGAAGGAAAGAAAATAATAATACAGACTATAAAGTGAACAAAAGCTGCTCTTAGGATTCTACAGATCAAAATAAAGAGTATCATAAAAGTGAACTAAAAGAGAGCTTAAGGGTCTGGGGACTGGCTCAGTAGTTGGGAACACAGGCTGCCTTTTCAGAGGACCTGAGCTAGATTGCCTGCACCTTCCTGGTGGCTCACAGTTATCCGTAACCTGGTCCCAGAGAATCTGAAGAACTAGCTTGGCCTTTTCAGGCACTGCACAGACATGGTGCAATGACATACATGCAGGCAAAACACATAAAAATAATAAACTAAAATAAATGTACTTAAGAAAGATAGCTACTACAGCCTCTAGCCCACCAAGAACCCAACTGCCCAACCTCCTGTACCTGCCTCTCAAGTGCTGAGATTACAGACTCTTGCTACACAGATAGCTGATAACCAGTTTATTCAAGTTTTCATGTATTTATCTGAAACCCACCATTACTGGCATAAAATGCTGCTTTATCTCCCCCTGTTCTTTATATTTGAACATTATTTCTTCAATAATCAACATGTTAAACAGGAAGCTAACTAGCAATAGCAGTGAACTTTTCAAGTGATGCTTTGTACCTATAAGAAGAAATAAACAAACTGAATTTCAGTCCAGGAAGGTGATGCTGGTTGGGGTCTATGGCAGAGAGTCCACCTATCACGAGGCTAGGGAAGACAGACAGTATCCATGGGAGCCCTGTGCTTTCAGTTTCCCATCTTCAATATTTCCACCAATTCACAAAACAGAATGACATCAGCAAGGTAGTATCAATGTCCACCTAGGCAACTTCGTGAAACCCTTTATAAAAATGAAAAGTATTTCAAAAGTCTGAGGACTAATTCAGTAGTACAGTGCTTGCCTGAAAGGCAAAAGGCCTTCGTTTCTATCCTTAGTATCATAAAAAAATAACTAACTTAGTATCACAAATAAATAACTATCCTTAGTATCATAAAATTACTTACGGTCTATTATTTATTCACCTTCTAGGAGCATATATCAAACTCGCTTGCATTAGCAAACAGGAGTAATCACTTGACTTCACAAATTACTTGTATGGTACCCAGACCACTACATGATAGGAAGTATATTGGGGGGGGGGGGTGGCCAGATGTAACCTCTAGAATGTCCCGGAATGAATATCGTGGGCCTGTTATGCACGGTTCTGTTCTTTCAACACTGCGAAAATGTGGAAGGAAAAAAGAATGACACGAAAGATGGCTGAGTTAACAAGACACAAAATCTGCTTAGAGGACATGGGGCATGTGCGCTTACAGTGCTCTCTTGAGAAGACTTGAGACGGACAACTACATTTTTCCTTGCACTACCTTGAAAAGAGAACAGAGAACTAGGCACGCCCAAGGCTTTTAACTGAGGAGACATGCCTGGCGGCAAGAGGATTTCCAAATGGCAGGCCAGGGCCTCTCAGGACGTGGAGGGGGCGGGGTGGCAGAGGAAGGCCCTGATTGGCAGGCGACTTGCCACCGGGAGATACGTGGAAGACGCGCTCACCTGTGAACACGTTCTGGAAGCCGTCGGCTGTTGCTGGAGCCCCAGGTGCCTTGGAGGCCAGCACAGGGGACCCGCTACCACTGTCATCCGCAGTAGCCCCGCGGCCCAGCGGGTGCACAGAGCCTCCCGCGCCGGGCGAATGGACTCCAAGCTCCTCGGTCCAGTCGGCAGAGCGGCTGAGGCCGCCCGCGAGGCTGCCCTCTAACCGGTGTTTTTTTGCCGGGGCCGCCGCAGAGGCCAAGGCAGTTCTGGGGCTCCGGCTCACGGAAGGCTCGGGTCGCTTCTTGATCCTAGGACTCTGGTTGGGGGACTGAGACGGGGAGTGATTGGGCGAGCTGAGCTGCCGGGTGGTGGTCTTGATGTAGCAGGGGGTGATGAGTGGATAAGGTTTGAAGCAGCGTGGGCTGGGCGCTGGGCTGCCGGGCAAAGAAGCAACAGCAGAGACACTGGGCCCTTGCATCCCCATCTCTGGCTCTTCCTCCAGCTTCCGAGAGGCTTCTCCCACCTCTGGGACCCATTCCTCCCCTGGAGAGCCTCGGGGAGCATCCTCAAAAGCATCTTCCTCGCACTCCTCATCTGTGTCCCCGGGTCCAGCTACTGGGGCTCCGGCTGCGCCCTCCCCTGGCCCAGCCTCAGGAAACGTGAAGGCTGGTGATGAGAGCGAGTCTGTGACTGCGGAGGGGGCGGTCGCGTAGCCGGGTGTCTCAGAGGCCAAGTGTCCTCCGGAGGACGGAGGATTCTCAGGCACTGGGGACTTGGTGGTCTCAGGCAAGTCGCTTCTCACCGGTGGTGCCTGTTCAGTGTCCTTTCCAGCCTCGCTACTAGGTCCCAGTAAGAACTGGTCCAGGCCCAGAAAGGCACCAGGCTGAGGAGAGATGGCAGTGGGGGGCGCTGCAGGCTCCTCGGAATCCTGGAGCAGCAGCTTCTGCTGCTGCTGCTGTTGCTGCAGGCGAATTGCCTGCTGGATGTCTGAGAGCAAATCCTCCTGCTCCGTAGCCGAGTGGAAGCTATAGATGTCCGTGTCCGAACCAGAACTGGTCCTTTGTCCATCTTGCGCTCCTGCCGCAGTTTCCAAATCCTCGGCTGCCGCCTGGACCCCTACCCTAGCCTCAGCAGGCCTAGGACCACCTGGATGGATCACCTCGAAAGGGTCAGCACACTCGGTATCCGATAGGCCCGTCTCCTCAGCGGAGAGGCTGAGGTCCGGGGTCTTGGTGACTATGGAGTGAGCGCTGTCCAGCTCCCCGCTCGGCAGGGCCTGCGAGTCCAGCACATCCTCCCGCGAGTCACCCGCACCTTTCCCCTTGGTCAGGTTCTTTCTGATCCGCAGGTTGGAAAACACCGAGGCTCTAGAATCCGACTTGCTCTTCTTCTTGCCGGTCTCCCCGCTGCCCCCTCCCCCCTTACCGTGCTTGCCGAGTGCCTTTTTGCTCCCGCTCGCCTTCTTTGTGGTTTCAGCATCCCTGGGCCCCGCGGCATCCTCCGCTCCGCCGCCGCCGCCTTCGTGGGAGGCATCACCTGCGCTCCTCTTCAGCTTCCCATCCTGATTCCCCATGTTTCAACCCCACCGCTGCGCCGCCGCGCCTTGGGGGTTCTCAGGCCATCTCCGCCCTGGAGAGGGCCAGGGGAGTGTCTGGGACAATTCAGGCAGCTGGGTCGGCCGTTGGGAGGAGAGGCCGAGGAGCGCCCAGCTGGCCCCGCTCACATCTGCTGCCGCTTTGCATAATGCGCGGTGGCTCACCCTGCTGCCGTCCCTGCGGCTGTGGCTGCGGCCCTGGCTGGCGGGCGCGAACATGCTCAGTTCAGCGCGCACTCCCCACCAATGGCTGCACAGGACTCAGCCTTGGCCTGGCTCCCCGCCCATCGCCGCCGCCCCCTCAGTGCCCCCTTTGGCTCCTCCTGCAACCAAGCCGGAAAAAAAAAAAAATGTTTGAATCTCTAGGACGTGATGATAAGGACTATGAAGGAAGCTGTTTCTAAGTAGCCCAGACTAGATCAAAATTGGAATCTTCCTGCCAGGTTATCTCTGGCCCTTTAATCTCCACCTTGAAAATAAACCCTGTTGCCCTCATTGCAAGGACTGGTGGTTGGAACATTATCACGAAACTTCAAAGCCCGCAGACCTGCGATGGGAAAAAAAAATAACACAAGAAAGAAAAAGAAAGAATGAAAGAAAGAATAAAAGCAAGAAAACTGAATCCCAATGCCAATCTGAAGTGCCATATTATCAGGAACACACACACACACATACACACTACAGTCTGCCCACTTCTGTATGGCTCCAGTTCAAATACTTGTTGAATAGACAGAATGGTCTTTTTTTTTTTTTTTTTTTTTTTTAATGCTTGGTCATCACTTTGCACGCTCTGTCTGTGAGCATGCTACTTAGGAGAGGTTGCTTCCCCAAGCTCCCTGCGCCTGCTGCACACATGCCTCTTCAAGAACAGGACACTATCCGTCTTTTCCAAAGTGGGTTTGTGGGACATTTCTGGACACAGAACAGGGAGGTAGGGGAAGCTGAAAATACCGAGATTAAAGCTGATTAAAATGCTAATCTCCAAAAATTCTATGTGTTTACCATATAAATTAGACAACATTTGTGTTTAAAAGGGGGTGCATATATTATAAATCCCAGGAGGTCAAACTCATCAATATTAAACATGTCACAATGTGATCCCATATAAAAAGGAAAAAGGAAAGAAATGCCCTCGGTACAAACAGAGGAAATTAGACATTATATTCTAAAGGACCGCCACTTTCTCAAGCAAACCCGTCCAGGACCAGGACTTCCTAAGTTTCAGACCTAGGTTAAAATAAATGCTTTTTCTTATTCTGAATTGTATTTATTTTAACGACATTAAATTATAGCTTTTGTTAAGTGCTTTAAAGCATCATTCGTATTTGTAAAAGCTGCAAGCAGTGAAAAGCAAAAATTAAATGAATAAAAGTGGCATCACTGAAAGATGTTACTCTTTGTTGGAAATCCAGACAGTAATTACTAGCCTTTCTCAAACTATGATCTGTAAAACAAGTGTTCTTTGAGGCAGGTGGATTGTTGTCCTTAGGTGGCCTTTTTGAGTAAATAGTTTGAAGAACTCAGCTTTAATAACTGTGCCAGGGTAATATCCCAGTCTCCAAGGGATCCTGGGAGCCTGAAAAGCCTCTATTTCACCTCTTTCACAAGACTACTCCCTCCTCTTTTCTAGAATCTAGGCTCCCCTGAGGGCACAATTTGCCTGTGGGCCACTAGAATTCTCTACTTCTTTGAATGTTGCAATACTTTAAATCTTGATTCTTGCTCTTTCTCTATCAGAGCATCTTTGATTCAGATCTTCTTGTTTCTTTGCTATTTTCTTCTGTCATATAGAAGAAAACAAAGGGGAGGGGAACACAGAAAGCTAAAAGAAAAGAGGCAGTAAGAAAACTCTTTGCTTTTTTTTTTTAATTCACATCTTTTGAATTTGAGAGAATAGGTAGCAGTTGTGGGGCAGGTCAGAGTTGACGAGATCTTCATTATGAAGTCACAAAAGTGGGAGAAACATTTGGGATAGTGGAAGGGGAATGGGAAGGGGGACTAGGGAGGACAATAAGGAATAATGGGGATGAATGAGATCACATGGTCAGCAGCAGCAGCAGCTGGGAGATGGCCAGCACTGCCTCAGGGACCTCCAGGAAGGTCCAGCATCCCCTTGAAGATAGCCAGGATAGAAGAGAATTTCAGGACAAGTTGCAGTGAAGGAGCTCGCCAACTTCTGAAGTATTGAATTCATTAAGAGATACTAGATGTTTTGGAGTTAAGCTTGGATACAGAGGGAGAGAGGAAGATGGACAGGGAGACAGGGTAGAGGGGGCTGAGCTTGCTGAGAGAGGGTTCTATCAGTGTCTCAGCAGTAAATATTACATAGCCTTAAAAATTAAAATTACACATTTCTCTTATCTTAAAATGTAGCACAAACAAAACACACAATAAATAAATTTAGAAAGATTTTTTAAAGCTATTGTTTGGTTTGGTTTAGTTTGGTTTGGTTTGGTTTGGTTTGGTTTGGTTTGGTTTGGTTTGGTTTGGTTTTTTGAGACAGGCTTTCTCTGTGTAGGCCTATGTAGACCAGGCCTGCCTCTGCCTCTCAATGTGGGGTTAAAGGCTTAAAGGGTGTCCTAACACTACTGGGTTTAGAATTGTTTTTCTAAATGAAGTTATAACATAGTTTAATGATGGGACAGCAGCCCTGATAATGCAAAACTCAAAGCAATTCAGCCCCTAAGCAAGCTTAGTACCGTTTTATTATTTTTATGTTTTCAACACCATTTGTTTGAAATATCTCTTAGAAAAGAGAATGTTGTCTCTGTAGGCTCTCTGTCTCTGTTTCTTTCTGTCTCTCTGTCTCTCTGTCTCTCTGTCTCTCTCTCTCTCTCTCTCTCTCTGTGTGTGTGTGTGTGTTTGCTGTCAGTGTTGTTGAGTAACATCCCCAAACCCTCTATGAACAAACTTTTTTCCTTTCTTCTTCTTTGTCTGTGTGTTTGTTTGTTTGTTTGTTTGTTTGTTTTGAGACAGAGTTTCTTGTAGTCCAGGTTGGTCTTGGTCTTGGGATCACCACATAGCTAAGGTTGGCCTTGAACTCTTGATCCTACTAACTTCCCCTACCCTGTGATGGGATTATAGGTGTGTTACATCACACCACACCAGGGTTATAATCTTAATTGTATCAGTTTTGGCAATAGTTTTGATTCTCCATCAGGGAAATGAAAATGAGGCCCTAGGGTGAAAACTCTCTTCCCTGTCTCCTATCTCCTCGATGTTCTTTGCCTTCTTATCCTGCTTCAAAATTAATATGCATGCATTTATAGAAATACTATAATGAATCTTAATATAATTAGCACACATTAATAAAAAAAACTCTGTGATATGCAAAGTCACAATGTATCAATGTAGGCAAGTTCTTGCTACCAAAAATAACCAGGGTAAATACCTCAGGTCCCAGAGACTAAAGGGGCTTGTCCACTTGAAGCAGCAGCTGAGGTTGTACTGGAGACTACAAACTCTGGTCCCAGATTACATATAGCAACACCACAATCTTTAGTTTTTGGAAAGCTGATAAGGATATCTCAAAGGGTAAGTTGACAACAGCTAAGAAATTAACCACCTCCGTATCAAAGGTTGTCACCATAAACTGGTTAGAACTTACTAGTACTGAGTTAGAACATCAGAGATGGAGAGTCAAAATGTCTGTGCTTCACATGTCTTCACTCCAAGGTTTGTGTTTTTTAATTTTTCTTATTGTAAAAATGATGGATTAAGTCACAAAAACAGACATTACCTGAGAGTAAAAGGTTGGAAGATGGTTTTCCAAGCAAATGGACGCAAGAAGCAAGCAAGAGTAGCCATTCTAATATCTAATAAAATAGACTTTCAACCAAATTTACTCAAAAGAGATGGGGAAGGTCACTTTATACTCATCAAAGGAAAATTCCATCAAGAAGACATCACAATTCTGAACATCTATGCCCCAAATACAAGGACACTCACATTTGTAAAAGAAACATTAATAAAACTTAAACTGCACATAGATCCCCACATATTAATAGTGGGAGACTTCGATACCCCACTCTCAACAAAGGACAGGTCAACAAAACAGAAATTAAACAAAGAAACAATGACTCTAACAGAGGTCATGAATCAAATTGCCCCAACACACATCTACAGAACTTTTCACCAAAACACAAAAGAATTTAACTTCTTCTCAGCACTCATGGAACCTTCTCCGAAATAGATCATATAGTTGGTCACAAAGCAAGCCTCAACAGATACAAGAAGATTGAAATAATCCCTTGTATCCTATCTGATCAACATGGACTAAAGCTAGACCTCAACAACAACAGAAATAGAAAAAACCCAGACACACATGGAAACTGAACAACTCACTATTCAATGACTGCTGGGTCAGGGAAGAATTAAAGAAAGAAATTAAAGTCTTCCTAGAATTCAATGAAAATGAAGGCACAACATACCCAAACTTACAGGACACAAAAGAAAGCAGTGCTAAGAGGAAAGTTCATAGCACTAAGTGCCTTCAAGAAGAAATATGAAACATCTCATTCAAGCAACTTAATGGCTCACCTGAAAGCCCTGGAGGGGGGGGGGGGGAAGAAGCAGACACACCCAACTGTAGTAGACGGCTGGAAATAATCAAATTCAGGGATAAAATCAATAAATTAGGAACAAATAAAACAATTCAAAGAATCAATGAAACCAAGAGCTGGTTCTTTGAGAAAAGATAGACAAACCCTTAGCCAAAATAACTTAAAGGCAGAGAGACACTATCCAAATCAACAAAATCAGAAATGAAAAGGGGGACATAACAGACACTGAGGAAAACCAAACAATCATTAGGACTTAATCAAAAGTATATATGCCACAAAATTTAAAAATCTAAATGAAATGGATAATTTTCTCCATCGATTCCACATACCAAAGCTGAATCAAGACCAGGAAAATAAATTAAATAGTCCTATATCCCCCAAGGAAATAGAAGTGGTCATCAAAAGTCTCTCATCCAAAAACAGCCCAGGGCCAGATGGTTTCAGCACAGATTTCTACCAGACCTTCAAATACTTTTCAAACTATTCCACAAAATAGAAACAGAAGGAATATTACCAAACTCATTCTATGAAGCCACAGTCACCTTGATACCTAAACCTCACAAAGACCCAACAAAGAAAGAGAATTTCAGTCCAATCTCCCTTATGAACATTGATGCAAAAATACTCAACAAAATACTCGCAAACCGAATACAAGAACACATCAAAGATATCATCCACCAGGTATGCAGAGGTGGTTCAACATACAGAAAGTAGGCTTTATCCCAGGTATGCAGGGGTGGTTCAACATACAGAAAGTAGGCTTTATCCCAGGTGTGCAGGGGTGGTTCAACATACAGAAATCCATCAATGTTATACACCATATAAACAAATTAAAAGAAAAAAAAACACATGATAATCTCTTTATATTCTGAAAAAGCATTTGATAAAATTCAACATACTTTTATGTTTAAAGTCCTGGAGAGATCAGTGATACAAGGTACTTACCTAAACATAGTAAAGGCAATATACAGCAAGCCTACAGCCAACATCAAAACAAATGAAGAGAAACTTAAATCAATTCTCACTGAAATCAAGGACAAGGCAAGGCTGCCTCCTCTCTCCATATAGTTCTTAAAGTCTTTGCTAGAGCAATAAGACAATTAAAGGAGATCAAGGGAATTCAGCTCTAAAACGAATAAGTTAAAGTATAACTATTTGCAGAGGTTAGGATTGTACACATGAGTGACCCCCAAAATTCCACCGGGGAACTCCTATATCTGATAAACACCTTCAGCCAAGTGGCGAGACACAAAATTAACTCAAAAATCATTAACCCTCCTGTATACAAAAGACAAATGGGATGAGAAAGAAATTAGGGAAACAAAATCCTTCACAATAGCCACAAAGGACATAAAGTACCTTGATGTAACTCTAACCAAGCAGGTCAAAGACTTGTATAAAAGAAAAAACAAAAAACAAACAAACAAAAATCTTTCAGTTTTTCTATTTCTAGAAAGAAAGAGAAGAAGATATTAGAATATGGAAAGATCTCCCATGCTCATGGCTTGGCAGGATTAATATAGTAAAAATGGCCATCTTACCAAAAGCAATCTACAGATTCAATGCAATGCCCATCAAATTACCAACACAATTCTTTAAGGACCTGGAAAGAAAAATTCTCAACTTCATATGGAATAATAAGAAACCCCAAATCGCTAAAACAATCCTCTACAATAAAAGATCTTCTGTAGGTATCTCCATCCCTGATCTCAAGCTGTACCATAGAGCAACAGTAATAAAAACTGCACTGTACTGGCATAGAAACAGAATTATGGATCAATGGAATCGAATAGAAGACTCAGAAACAAACTCACACACTTATGGACACCTGATCTTTGACAAAGATGCTAAAACCATACAGTGGATAAAAGATAGCATCTTTAACAAATGTTGCTGGTCTAACTGGATGTCTACATGTAGAAAAATGCAAATAGATCCATATTTATCACCCTGCAAAAAACTAAAATCCAAGTGGATCAAAGACCTCAACATAAAACCAGACACACTAAACCTGTTAGAAGAAAAAGTGGGGAAGAGCCTTCATCTCATTGGCACAGGAGACAACTTCCTGAACAGAACACCAACAGCACAGGCTCTAAGATCATTAATCAATAAATGTGACCTCATGAAACTGAAAAGCTTCTGTAAAGCAAAGGACAGAACAAAACGACAGCCTACAGATTGGGAAAGGATCTTCACCGACCCTATATAGGACAGAGAGCTAATATCCAGAATAAATAAAGAACTCAAGAAGTTAAACAGCAACAAACCAAGTAATCCAATTAAAAAATGGGGCACACTGAGCACAAGGCTCTCTGTTCTCAACCCCTGTGTTGGTAAGGGTGGGATTGGAGGTAGGGCTGCATGCAGCTAAGCAAGTGTTCTGTCTTGGATGTATAGTTTCAGGCCTAAAACTACTGTTAATAAAAAAAGCATGTTGGCAGTGGTGGTGTAGCCATCATGCTGCAGGGACTAAGCCACATCACTAGGTTCAACTAGGAGTGCTAGCCAGCCACATCTGGGTAGCAAAGTAAGGCCACCTCCAGATAGGAAAAAAGTACTTGAGACTGAGCCTGCAGCTCAATGGTAAGCAGGTTTTCATCAATACATTTGAAAGACAGAAATGCATTTTTCACCATGTGTGAGAAAGAGAATTAATTTGGTAATTTCTTCAGTTGATGGAACCTAGAGGTCAGCTCCCTCAAAAGATATATATATATAGAGAGAGAGAGAGAGAAGGTGGAGATCTGAGAAGTTTATACTAAGTCTGGGCCTAAATAAAATGAATTATACATTCTATCTGGAAGACCTCTTGATTTTATTTTGGTTTGATTTTTGAGTTTTGATTTTGTTTGTTTGTTTGTTTGTTTTAAATTTCTCATAGATTTATTATTGTTATTTTTTAAAATTTTTTATTAATTATACTTTCTTCACTTTGTATCCTGTAGCTCCCTCCCTCTTCCCCTCCAAATCCCTCCCTCCTTCCCCCCTCTCCAAGCATGCCCTTCCCCAAGTCCACTGATAGGGGAGGTCTTCCTTTCCTTCTTTCTGATCCTAGTCTATTAGGTCTCATCAGGAGTGGCTGCGTTGTCTTCTTCTGTGGCCTGATGAGGCTGCTCCTCCCTCAGGGGGAGGTGATTAAAGAGCAGGCCAATAAGATTATGTCAGAGACAGTCCCTGTTCCCATTACTACAGAACCCACTTGGACACTGAACTGCCATGGGCTACATCTGTGTAGGGGTTCTAGGTTATCTCCATGAATGGTCCTTGGTTGGAGTATCAGTCTCAGAAAAGACCCCTGTTTTCAAAGTTTCTGGTTCTGCTGCTCTCCTTGTGGAGCTCCTGTCCTCTCCATGCCTTATTGTTTCCCACTTCTTTCATAGGATTCCCTGCACTCTGCCCAAAGTTTGGCTGTGAGTCTCAGCATCTGCTTTGACATCCTGCAGGGTAGAGCCTTTCAGAGGCCCTCTGTGGCAGGCTCCTGCCTTTCTGAGTTTTCCATGTTGTTGTTGAGGGGAGATCAATATGAATACCCTTTTGTGCCTGGCAGAATTATTGGGCCTTCGGTGGGCATACGGCAGAAAACTTTGTATCTTTTGGGTGGGTGGGAGGGTTCTGCTTAGAATAGTGGCCAGGCTCCTGTGGCCCCCATTGTGCAGAATTTAGGGTGGAGAACACAATAATGGTGATTTTGGCATAGACTGAAATAAATATAATAGAGAGTTGAAGGGAGGGGCGCAAGTGCCTCTTTAGAATCTGGTACATTCTGGGAAAATCTGCATTCCCAGATGTCTGTTGTTTATTGTTTGCTACCTTTTTTGGGAGTACAAGTTCTTTTTTATTAGGCTTCTCTTCAACTCTGGTTTTACCTTTCCTCAGCGTGGAATCTCTGATAGCCTTTGGATGCATTTAGCCAAATGTGGGTTCAGTGGTTGAACACCTGTCTATCTGTCTATCAGGTGTAAGACTCTGGACTTGATCCTCAGAATATATATATTTATAATACTAGATATGTATGCATATGTATATATTATTTTACTTAAAGTTGTCTTGTGTTTATTTACAGTTACAAAGAAATCATTTAGGTGTCTAATTTAAATCATGTGAATGTTATATACTTTGTTTTTTATTCTTTGATCATAGTTTCCTCAATGTACTTTCTATCTCCTTCAACATTTATTTTTAGAAACATTATTTATGGTATTAAACAACTTTCTTCGAAGATCCATGTGATGATTTTCAAACTGGCGTGCATCAAGAATCAAATAGAAAGCAGATTAAACAAGGGATCACTTGGGGTGGATTCAGAAGTCCTAACTGTGGAGGCACCAGCCCATTCATGGCTGTTGAGAGTAAGAGGGCAGTGTTCTGCACGGACATGGGCATAGACGATTGTCTATGGCCCAGTGGATTGATCCATAGCCAAGTATGTTGGGCAGCACTGACTGGACTCATGAGCTGTTTTAAAAGAATAACAGCAGCAGATGGGGGTGGGGGATGTCAAGGAAAAGATACTGATGAAGTTAGGAGCTAGACACAGTCAGAGAGCTGTGGGAAGTATTAGAGTGGAAATGGGGGAAGTGTATGATCAAAGCATGTTGTATGTTTGTGTATGAAATTCTCCAAGACTAGATAACATTTTATAAGACAATAACAAGAGAAATAAATAAATAAAATCAGATCACTGGTCTTCATCTTCAAAGTTCTTTACTGATCTGGAACTGTGACAGGACCCTCAGACTCAGGCCGACAGCATGGTTTGCCTGGATCTTATAATCAAGTAGAAAAATGCAATTCATTAACATCATGTGGATGCATTTACAGTGGGCAAATTTAGCGAAGACTTTACTCTTTTTTTCTGTGGCAGTGTTACCATTTCAGGGAGAAGGTGAGATAAAAGCCAGGGGATATGTGCGTGCTAATTTAACTGTGAGAAAAGCTTCCAGAGCTGTGTGAAATCTTCCCTGTGACAAGCGCTGTGCCTCTAGTGACCTGCAGCATGAACTTCCTGGAGAAATTTGAATTCTCAGAGGTTTATTGTTTCCATTGTTTCCTGACCTGAGGAGAAGCACAGGTACCTCCTTCTGGAGTGTCTCCTCTCCCACCAAGGCCAGGGCTTCAGCCTTGGACCATGGTTCTGAGTGCAGTGTTAAGGGATTCCAGTTTTCACCGGTTCCCAGGTGTTAGTGCCGCAATGTCTGTAAGCTGAGAACCTCCACTGTGGGTCAAGCCTACTTTCAGTTGACTGTGCTGGAAACAGATGCCTTCAAATCTTGTCCACTCATTCTGCGTGACACAGCTGCTTCTCCAACCTCTACGACATTTCTCAAAAATGGCTCACTCCTATCCCATAGTATCCAAACCCCAGCTACAGCCATGCCACATACCTGCTGGCATGCAGTACCCTTCATAGCTCAGAGGTGAGTCCTGGGGCTTATACATCACTCACATAGAATCTGTGCTCTGCATGGGCAAGGCAACAGGTTTGACTCCAATAAAACAAAGAGTCAGAACAAACAAACTGAGGAAAAATAGAGACAAAGAAAATTAAGGGGTGTGAGAAGGGAAATGGGCATCTCACTCTTGAGTCTGTTAGAGCTGGTCTCAACTTCACTACGTAGCCGAGGGTAACACTGAGCTACTGATCTTCCCAATCGTATATGAAAGGCGTTTGCTATCATGCCTCGTTCAACTCCAGTGATTTCAATATCATGCTTATTTTACGGTGCATGGCTCTTTGCATGCCTGTCTTACACATGTGTGTGTGGTGTATGTATACATGTGCTATGTGTGTATGTAGCTTGTGTGTAAGTAGCATGTGTGTGGGGGGGGTATGTGTGCATGTAATTTGTATGTGTGGTCTGTGCATATGCAGTGTGTATATTATGCGTGTGTGTGTGTACTGCTGTATATGTGGTGTTTGTGTGTACACAGGCCTTGGCAATTGAACCCAGGGCCACATGCATGGTAAACATGTGTCCTACATCTGGATTCCATACATCTCCAGTTTTTTATTTCCTCCCTACTGTATCTCAGCTCCTTAAAGACATTACAGCGTATATTTGCCACACTGTAGCTCAAGGAGTCTGACTCAGTTATTGGAACTATATCAATTTATACAGGTAACAAATATCTATCAAATGTTCATTTTTTTAATAATGTGAAAGACACAGAATGATAGCATTCTCATGCCTCTAACAATCCCACATAAAAATGTGACACTGAGAAAATGTGAAGAAGGAGAAGAATAAGGTTAACTTTGAAAATTAAATGGGAAGTTTAGAGAGATGGTACAGAGCACTTCAGGAAATGAATGCAGTGACCAAACGAAGCTTTGAAGCACCACATTTCCTCCTCAACATATTTATAGCTCAGGACAAAGGGCATTTCCACCCCTGGGCAAGGCAAAGAATGGTTTATTTAGCAGTAGTCTCTTTCAGAATTGGGAGTGATCGCTCTAAAAGAAGGTTGGCAGATTGCCCTGTGACCTTCATTGCCAACAAGTCCAAAGCTTGTGTTGTCTATTGATTACCGTTATTTTCTCATTTAGTTCATATCTAATCACAATTAATGTATTTATAAGTAGATGATAAAAAAAAACTTCCTAAGAAAACTCGTTTGGAAATTTCCCCTCTTGAACAATATAGAACAGTGGTTGATTTCAAAGATATTTAAAGATACATGTTTTAGATACCTATAAGGTAATTAATTTATAAGAATTAAATGCTCTTATGTCAGTTTAAAGACAGGATTTTTAGAGGTCAATCTGACACTATTATGAAAAAATGATTGTTTAAGGCCTTGGGAATGTGCATACTCCAGCAAATGTCCATTCGGCTTCATTGGGAGCAGATCACCTTCAGCTTAGGAGTGTCAGCCCTGCTCACACATTTGGTTCTTTTACATAAGAATAAATGTTATATCAGGACTGGCAAAATGATTCAGCAGGTACAAGTGACTGCCCCCAATGCTGACAATCTGAGTTTGATAGTCAGGTCCTAAATGGTGGGGAAGGAGCATGCATGCATCTTGTTTACTGCTACACACACACACACACACACACACACACACACACACCGGAAGGGAGGGATAAAAATGTAACAAAAATATAAATGTGCACATTAATTCAACATACTTGCTGCCAATCGTTTTATAAAAATTAGAGGAGGTTATTAAGAAGAAATAATAACATTCTAGATAAAACCTTTTAAGGAAGAAAAGCGAATATCTATACAGGAGCTAAATAAGCTGACAGTGTAATATGTAGACACAAAGCCAGCCACCGTACAGACTGGAAAGCCCTTCTGGGAACGGGATTTTGAGGCAGCGAAGTAAGGAAGTTTATGAATGTTCGTGGGTAGCAGTCCAGAGCGTGAAGGTCAACAGCAAACAAGGGCTGTAGCTTGGGAGTGGGTGAGGGAGACAAAGGGTGCAGTCAGAAGACAGGATTGGACAGAGTAGAGAGTGATCCACACGTAGGAGGAGGCAGGGTCAAAAATGCACGCAGATGCCAACTGAACCAAACTTATATGGGGATCCATAGAAAAACGATGAAAATAGGAATGCACCAAAGCAAGAGAGAACTCGCCGGAGCAGATGTGCTCTGGTCAGAGGAGAAGTGAGCTGGCGGACGAGCGAGCGGGAATATGTCAGCCTATGACCTGTGCACTTGGACTGACACTGTTAGAACTGTAATCATTTTGCCCATGTATACCCAAGTAGACGTCGAAAGGACAGCATAAGGCTGGTGTTGCAGTTCAGTGGTAGGGTGTGGGCTTACTACACAAGATGCACACTTGATTCTATCATTGTTGTAGATGGCCATCAGATAATCACTATCACTGCTACAGGCGTATCTGTTCCTATGAAATGAATGCTACCATGCTTATGTCAGATCATTGATGCAAGCAATCTGATTATACACACAAGAAAATGCCTGGAAGAAAAAAGTGGGACTCCAGCTAATAATTGCTTGGGAAGAACTAATTGCTGTACCCGAATTGGAATAGCTAATGCTGTAAAACAGAGACACAAAGTGGGGACCTTGAAGACCCAAAGACTCTTCTACAGACTGTGGTAAAGTTTCAGTATGTATGGTCCTCATAGACTACATTCAGTATGACCCATAGTCTCCTTCTTCTGCCTGCAGATCAAGATGTAGAACTCTCCACTCCTTCTCCAGAAAACTGTCCACCTGGATGTTCATGCTTCCCACCATAATAATAATGTACTTTGAAACTGTAAGCCACCCCCAATTAAATGTATTTCTTTATGGGTTGTCATGGCTATGGTGTCTCTTCACAGCAATAAAACTCAAACTAAGGCATAGACTTTCAGGGTGTCCATTTAATGCATGTAGTATTTACACTAAAGCCTCAAATTTAAAAAGTGACTATCATAGTTAGTTGGTGTGTTCCTGTTGAAGGGGGGTCATTGGTCACCTTCTGAGCTCTATCTTATTAATCTCTGGCTCTGTGCTTTCATCCTTAACATTCTCTCTCTCTTTTTTTTCCTTGTAGTCATGTTGGATTCCAGGAATCACAGGTCCTGGAATAGCGACCTTAATGATGAGGCACCAAGACAGCAGCAGTGAGTATCCCTGAAACAGATCTTTGCCCAATAAGGGTGTCTGTCTGTGATACGGAGACTGAGGACTGCTGTTTTAGAGTGTGGATAGGAACAATAGTTTGCTTGGACCACCACACAGAACAGGAACTGAGATAATCATCAACCAGGCTTTGACCAGGGATGCTTAATCATTCATACCTCTTGTCTCAGTTCTTTCTCCATTTAAACTTCTGTCAAGAGCTGGTGAAATGGCTCAGTGACTAAAGGCACTTTCTACCAAGCCCGAGGAGATCTCCCACAAGACAAAGGAAAGAAGCAACTCCTGCAAGTTGTTCTCTGACCTTCACACTTGTGCCACGGACTCAGAGAGTGATATACATGCACACCAAATAAATAAGTACAAGCACAATAAACTTCTGTCAGCACTCTGAAGCTAATATCCTCTATATGATTGTATATAACTGTGAAGACAATTCTATCCTGTATATAATTGTGATGACAATTCATAAGAGTGGCAAAATTATAGTTATGAAGTGGCAATGAAATAATTTTATGTTGGGCGTCACAACAACATAAGGAACATTCTTGAAAGGTCATAATATTAGAATGGTTGAGAGCTACCTGTCAAATGCTTTCTCCATAAGTAACTGTCACAACTTTCTTTCTTCCCTTGTCTTTGGACTCTAAGGTGATCCCAATTAATGCCATCTGTCACTGAATTCTGAAGTTTCCTTTCTGTTGTCGTTCTCCATTGTCTGATCTCCTTGTGGTCAGTGTGGGCTTAGGTGATATGTTTTTGATGAGGGAACTTAAATTTTGGTTAGAGCTAAGGTCAGTGTCTTTTATTAAATTATTATTTATTCAATTTTGTGTGCGTGTGTGTATGCTTGAATGTGTACCATGAGCATGAAGGAGCCTGTAGAAGTCAGACAAGGACATCAGATCCTGGGAACTGGAGTTACAGATGTCTACGAGCTGCCGTGTTAATGTTGGGTAAGGAACCTGAGTCCTCTGCAAAGAGCATGAAGCCCTCCTAACCACTGAGTTTCCTCTCCAGTCCTTCTGCCGTGTGTGTGTGTGTGTGTGTGTGTGTGTGTGTGTGTGTGTGTGTTTGACTTACCTCAGCAAATATGGGGCTTAGATCATTTGTTTTTAGGCAGAGAATCTTGAAAGTCTATGGACCCAACGTAAATTGAGCAAAGGTATGCATTAGGAAGCCAGGGTTTCTAGGAGGTCAGTATCACAATTTGTGTAGCTGTGGAAAATGTGAACTGTACCATCAGGAACCCTTTTGGGAGAATTCTAGATGACTGACCTAATTATAGTTCTGCGCCTGTGACTAAGGAAAAGATGGCATATTATTACATTACAATGCAGCCTAAATATGACCTAGATAAAAAAGGAGAGGTGACCTCCGAATAGGCTATTGGAGTTCTGTATTACTTTACAGTTAGAATTATTTTGTCAAAGCTCAAAAATGTGTGTGGGGTATTATATGTTCAATGTTGTACGAGCATAATAAAGGTTGCTTTAAGGAAGGGGCCAAATTTACATAACAAAGATTCGAGGCATCAATGCTAAAATCTCTGCTGAGAGACAACAGGAATATTAAAACTGAGTAAAGATTATTCCCAATGACTTTGAACAGTTCCTCTTCTCCCAATAGACCCTCCATCCCTTTTCCATCCCTTTTTTCTTTCTTTCTTTCTTTTTTTTTTTTTTATTTTGCTGCTTTCTGAGTCAAAGGAGATTCTGGAGCAGCAGGAGAGATGATTTCCTTGATGTGTTTATTGGTGAAACTGAATCAGTCTCTCCATTGAAGACCCATCAAGGGACCCGACATAGGATGCTCACCCTAGAGGAAAAGGACGCTTGCTGCTGAGGTGGTATCTGGAAGGAAAGACTAAAGCGAGAGGATGCTGACCCTTCACATTATCAATCCTTGGGGAGTCTCCAGGTCCACATGCAAACCAGCTGATGGGAGCCGTTTAGTTTCTGGCAGGGTCCACAACACTGTGCCCAGTGCCTTTCCATCCTTACATCAAGAGACTCTGAGAGATGAAGGAGGGAGAACACAAGCTAGATTTGCAGTTATACTTCTTGTTAGTGTCATGGTCATTGCGCATTCCAGGGGCAATTCCATCACTCCTCCAACTACTGCTGAAGGCTAAAATGCTTGCCTCCTCTCACTTTTAAGGAGGACATTCAATATACTAGTACGAGACTGAGGTGGTGTTGTAGGAAAAACAATGCATCTCATATCTGTGTTCTTGATCTATGCAAGTGACTTTGGATTCATCGTAATTTATTTTTTTACTCAAGGGGCCTGTTGGAGATGATTATTTCTCCATTGCTCACCACAGCCTACAAAATTTCTAATGACTGGGAAAATGAGAAGGCTCAGCTGAACAAGCTTACATCCTCAGTCATGGTCAATTAGACCTGGGACTACTGTGAAACTGATAAGGCCCTCAGTGAAAAATCAGTGTGCATATTATAACAGAACGGGCACTGGAAAAGTAATTGCCCAGAAGCACAAACACAGGCTTGATAAACATTCAGCAGGTGTAGATATATCATGATGTTAATGGTGTCTGAAGGTGATTCAACCATTACTTCTTCACAGAAGACCTGGGAACAACTGATGCAAGCCAATAAGCCCTTGGTCAACAAAAGCACAAAATGTCTAATTGAATTGTGCTTATCTCTTTGAGCATCAGGAAATTCCTGAGCAGCCTTTTCTATAGCCCCTGGAGTACAGCCTAGGATTATGCATGTAATTTGGGTTTTTCCAAAGAACACACCAGAATGTTCAGTGTCACAGGTGTAGACTTGTTATACAAAAATAATGCTCTCATATCCCTTCCAGAGAGGTAGCAAAGGGAAGCAAAAGTGACAGAATTTCAAACCCCTTCATCTTAGTAAGAATACAGACTAAGCAAACTTCTTTAGAGCAATAGAACTGATAGAAACTATGTGTTTTTATCATCAAGGGGGATTTTCATCCAGCTAGTTAGTCTCTCAGTCCAGCTAAGAAGCTGGAAGCTTGATCAGTCTAGTGCTGAAGACCTGGAAGTATCCTGGAGAAGGCAGTTATTCAGTCCTTGTTGAAAGCTCAAAGATGTTGAACTCTGGTGTCAGGAGCAGGGACAGATTCCTTCACTTGAGAAGAAGAGTAAATAGTCACAGCCTGCTTTTCCCCAGACTCCTCTTTCATCTGGGTCTCTCATTGGAAAGAACTGGCCACACTGAAGGCAGCACTTTCCCTCCCACTCCACAGGAGAGTCCTGTTAGGAGCTGTCCAAACGTACAGGTGAGTTTTGTCAGTCATGATTCTCTCTCCCTTTTCTCTGGTGTGTTTGTGTGTATGATGTGCATTGCGTAAGCTAGCATGGGTGTAAGGGCTCTTGTGCATGTACAGGTTTTCAGGAGTTTTCCTTGATTGCTCTTTCACTTGATTCTTTGAGGCCAGGTCAAGCAAACCTCAAACTCACCAATATGGCCAGTCTCTCTAGCCAGCTTGCCCTGGGGATTCCTGTCTCCTCCTTCTGAGACTGAAATTTAGGCAAGTTTCTATGTTCACTGGGAATTCATGTGGGTCCCGCGAGTCCAAACTCAGGTCGTCTTGCTTGAGTGGCAAGCGTTTTCATTGGGAGCCATCTTCTCAGCTCAGTTCTAGCTATCTCCTAATCCAGTCAAGCTGACAACCAAGACCAACCATCACACAGGGTAAGCCAATGTCCTCTGAAATGCATTAAATTGTCAGACTAGCAGTATAGCTTGATGGGACCCTCGGCAGAGCTGAAAGTCCACGCCCATTAAAGTTCTTTTTAAGGGTGAACCAATCCCTATCTTAACACAATACCCTTCCAACTGGGAGATACTCAACTCAATTTAATCCATGGTTCTAATATTTTACCCAGCACAATTTTACCCAGCCTTTGCAAACTTATTCTGTTCTGAGCACTTTACCGGCAGATCAGAAATGTTTCACTGTCCTCATTCTGAAAATGCTTTCCTTTTTCATTTTCCTAGAAAGTGAGCCATGATTATTATTATTATTTTTTGTCTTCAAATGAACAGATTCCAAGTCAAAAATCTATCAATACAGTTTGGAAATATTCTCCTACAGATTCATGTCTCACACATGATCTTCAGAGAGATAGTAGGTAAAGATTTGAGAATGCTGTAATTAAAGTCAAGGGACCCTTCTACAATGTGTAAATGATACTGTTAGCCTACTTTATGAGTTTTTACTATAATACACCATTCAGACTCTTAGCTACTATGCTGAATGTGGGTTTACACTGTCTTCTATAAACACAGATTTTCAAAGAACAAGTTATTGGAGGGTCCAGTCATAGCAAGGTCAATAAAGCCTAATTAGTGATTAGGAAAAAGGTTGTTGCCAGCACTGAGGTCTCTAGGATATGTAAACAGTTATGAGGTTTTCTGGGAATGGCAGGGCACAGCAGGAAATATAGCTACTTAATTTGAAGAAAATGAGCCTCCTTATAAGCCTTTACAAACGACAGCTCTTTTCTGAAATTAAAAAAAAAAAACCCTCAGAATATAGTTGCTTTTTCTTTAACTTAGAGTGTACTTAATTTAGAGTGTATTGTTTTCATGTAATGGTGGCTCTCATTGTGACATTTTCATATGTAACATATTTTGATTGCATTCACCCCTCATTACCCTCCGTTGTCTCATTTTCACTCATGGTGCTTGGTTTCTACTTTTACAAAGATTTTGAGGGCTCAATTTGCCCTATAGAACATAGAATTGCTTTCATTCATTTTATTGTATTGTATCGTGATGATGATATAGCTACTTAATTTGAGGAAAATTATCATCATCATCACCTATTTGGGATAAAGTGTCACATTGCTTTATATCTTGGGCTTAACTGCACCTCAGTATATAGTACAGGAGAACTACATAAATGGCCTTGATCTCATGGTCATCTTTCCATCTCAGCTAGGATTCTAAGCATGTACCACTGATTGACATTTGCTTTGGGGTTGCCTAACACATTGAAAACATTTGAACCGTATGTACAATAGTAACAAAGATCTGGGCAACGATATTTTGTTCAGTGAGTGAAGTTTCCCAACCTGCAATTATTTCTGAAAGAAATTAAATCAAGTGGCCAAGGGAGAGCCTCTTTGTCTCCAGTCAGAACCAGCTACTTTGTAATGTGCTAAAGCAAGCTAGATAACTACCACTTGAACAAGCTATTGCTGTGTCCGTGAAACATCAAACCTCAACCCTTTTGGACAGAAACTGAAGACACTGACTTAATTCCAGGGAGCTGGCCAAATCATTCTGTTCCATTAAACTATGTAATCTGACCTCTCAAAGAACATGGGCTTTAAACCCAGCTGCTTTCTGCTGCCTACAGGAACAGCACTCTTATTGTATGTGACGAATGTGTGGTGGTCCTTGATGCTGTCTCTTCTCACTGACTCAGGCTGACAGGCAGCTATTTGCCCATGAAGACCAAAAGCTCTTCCTGGATGGAAATGGCTTTAGGCTGGCAAGATGGCTTATGGGACAAAGTTAAGATGCCTGCTACCAAGCCAGGGACCCACATAGTGAAAAGAGAGAACTGTTTCCCACAAAATGACATTTGCAAATCACATACACACATATAAATAATGTAATAAAAGTGTTAAAGTCTAGTTTCATGCATTTTGGTAATCCTTGTTGGTTGCAAAACAATGACCGCTAAAGATATTGTAAATTAATGCCTGTTTCTGTCAGGTATATTTATTCAGAAGTTTGAATCATAGATATTTAATTTTTACAAGACGAAACACTAACACTTAAATTCACTCAAGGTATGTCTTTTAATCGTGTGTACCAAAGGGAAAGATAGAGAGGATTTTTCGCCTTTAATCAAAGGAATGTAAGCACTCATAAGAAGATAAGAAAATTCCCAGAGACTGAACTAATGCAAAAAGAGGTGGCTATGATGTACTGCATCAAGGCAAGTGTCTGTCAGCTGGCGAGTGGACTTCACCAAGATGGGTAGACTAACATCTACTAGTTTTATTGACAGTTTTTCTTCCATTTGGGATAAAGCCTATCCCCTGGAATAAGAAAATCTTCAGCATTGCTAAAGCATATTTCACCTTGCTAAGTGGTCTATTTTCAAAGTGACAATTTCCCTGCCTCTGTCTTCAAAGTAATGAAGCAGATGAATAAGGCCCTAGAAATCCATTGGAAATTCTATGTTGCTTGGACATTAACAACAGGAAGATAGAGATGATGAAACATGACACTTAATCAAATGATCTTAAGAGACTAGACTATCTTAATGATGTTCTACATATGAGGGAAGTTCAAAGAATCAGACTGCAATTAAGCCCCTATGAAATATCAGAGAGGGGATTTCAGATATACATGAAGGGGAAATTGCTCCCACATTTTGAATATGAAAATAAAATTAATTATATGTAACAATATAACAAAGTTCTAAATTCTATGCATGTGTTTGCTTCCTCTATGATAAGATCATACCCTGATCTCTGTCAACCAGGAGAATGAAGCATGTAAAAGACATAGAAAAACCAGGAGTGGTGGCACAAGCCTTTAATCCTAGCACTTGGGAGCCAGAATTCTGGGAGACGCCATCCTGGTCTACATAGGGAGTTCCAGGCAAGCTATGGCTACAAAGTAACACACTGTCTCAAAAATAAATAAATAAATAAATAAATAAATAAATAAATAAACTGAAAGACCTGGAGAAATCATGGTCCAGGAACCAACAATAGACAGGCAGGGAAGCCCTTATGGTATACTTGTAACTGCTCATGTTTCCTTGAAAATTTCAGCCACCAACCTGTGGCCTCACCAAGGTACTGAAACAAAGAGTTACTTTCTTGACTCTCTACCTTAGGTGCAAACTCCCGTGGAAGACTTTAAATAGACTCTTGAAAAGAATTAAACACAAGTTGGTCATGGTGACTCATGTCTGCAATTCCAACACTTTGTAGTTGTAGTTTTCCATTGTAGGAGTTGAAGATCATACTTCATTACATGAGGAATTCAAATCTAGCTTGTCCTAGTCAAGACTGTCAAACAAACTTTAAAGACAGGATATATAGTTTATACCCTTTAGATAATCATGAATTATTCTGTGGTCACGCTCTTCTTTCTATGTTTTCCTTGTCTCTCAATTAATCAGTCTAACCTGTTTCCAGATTAGGCTCTTAAAAGTTTTGAGTTTCACTACCTAGCTTTTAGGTATATGGAAAGTTCGCTCTCTGATACCCATGGACAGTCTAGAAGCATCAAGTTGGACAATTCATCTGTAGATCAAAAGTTCTTTAAATAGACTTGAAATCTGGAAAAAAAAATCTTTTCTCTTTGTTAAAGAATGGCTGCTTCTTTCCTTTTATTAAGAGGGCTTTGTTGAGCATGTCTGATTGCATGCGGGTTGATGCCCCAGGTCCTGCCTCTGAGAAAAAGGTATTGGTCGGGTCTGATGCTCTTTGGGTGGATGACACCTAAATGAACATCAGTACAAAGTCCCAATTTATTTCTAATATCAGAGATCAGACCTCTACTCTTGCCTGATGCTTCTAAAACAAAAAGGGGGAACTGTAGAGAGCTGCGGAATGCTGTGCCTTAAAGATGGAGCTGGTTTCCGCCTTCCACCTTCCCGATGGTGAGTGCTCTCTGTCACGAACAATTCCACATTTGGCTAAGACTGAGGATCTGGCTTGCTTCCATGTATGTGGACCTATCTGCATTGCCCACGTGGCACGCTGGGGTTGGCTACCCAGAGGCTATTTAAGCTGTGGGCTGGCTTTCCCCAGGGTCAGATGATTGTTCAAGGTTCCTGAATAAACTGCATTGAAAGAAAAAAAAAAAAAGAGGGCTTTGTTTCTAACAAAGCAGCTTGCTCTTTACCTTGCTGTGAAAATAAATCAGTGCTACACCTCATGTGGTCTGTAGGGTTCATGATAGATTCAGATAACTCACTTCAAAAAAGTCCAGGCAAGAAAAAACTACTAGTCCTATGCATATAAAAATTAATTGATTCCCACGGTACTTTCTGAATGATGGATTGGACACCGCCTCCAAGGGATGTATAGTATGAATACTACTCTAAATTTATCTAAATAATCCCAGTATGGTAGAGCTGTATTCAATACCATGGGGATTGCCATGGGCTTATGAAAGCTTGATCTGGCCAAATTGGTCATAGAATTGGATATGTAAATGCACCTAGGTTCCCTATTCCTTTATGAGATGAATTAGTTCTCCTTTGTCAGTAGTGTGCATGGGACTCTGTGAAAGACAGGCATGACTTGAAGAGAGCTAGAAGGCAGTTCTACTCTGCAGCTGTCAACACTTTGGGAGCTGCTGTCCCTGGATTGAAATTATAAGTGGAGGCTCCAGCAGCCACTTTGAATAAAACCTGACAGAACAGCACTCTCTTCAGTGATGAGACTACAAATATTTGTAAAGTGGTCCTTTCATATTTTGACTGCTGTCCACAGGACAGCTTGTGTTCATATTAAGAAGTGTTGAGTTTATATTACCAATCACTCAAAAGATATAACTGAAACAGTGAAGGACCTATGCAAGCATGCAGCTGCTATTGATGCCCGAGGAATGGATCCTTTCAGTAACTGGCTAAAGCTAGTCCCTACTGAATGGAAGTACTTGTGTTTACTACTGCTGTTTTCCTTTTCTTTGTCATCTTTGGGTGCCACTTAATTTACTGTATTTATACCAGTATCTAAATGCCCATTTCAGCTTTTGGAAAACGTATAAGAAATGATGTTTTCTGACTCTGTTAAGTAAGGCCTTCCATTTCAAGATTTCTGTGGAAGCCCCATTGACTGAAACATCTGAATGAGCTAATTGAAAGATGAAGTTAGATTATAGAAATGCACGTTTGATAGGAAGCTGCTATGCAGTGGGAGGGGAAGGAAGGGAGAGGAAAGGAAAGGGAGGAGGAGAGGAGAGAGAGAAGTGTGTGTACAGAGAAGAGGGAGGAAGAAGAGGAGAAGAGACACAGAAAGAGAGAGAGGAGAGCCAGAGGGGAGAAAAAGAGAAAGAGAGAGAGAGAGAGAGAGAGAGAGAGAGAGAAACCAACATGTAAAATGTCTGGATTATACAGGGGGAAGGGAAGTTAAGGGTAGGCAGGTAGGCACTGAGGGATGTCTGAAACCAAACACCCATCCATAGAAAATAGTTTCTGAATAGAATAACCTTTGGGCCTTAACCTCTATAGAAATGTTGTGATGATAGGGCAGTGGAAACTATAAGGAAAGTGTTGTCCCATCATTGGCCTCACTTCACCTTTCCTCCGGATCTCTATTTTTGCTCCATCTGCTAGTAGCTTTGTGAATTAATTAATTTTGTGTATAAGAAAGAAGGGGAGTTAGTCTGATGGGGAAAGGATAGGAGCTCCACAAGGGCCAAATATATCTGGGCACAGGGTCTTTTCTGAGACTGACATTCAACCAAGGACCATGTATGGATATAACCTAGAACCTCCGCTCAGATGTAGCCTGTGGTAGCTCAGTAACCAATTGGTTTCCCAAAGTGAGGGGAACAAGGACTATTTCTAACAGGAACTCAAAGACTGGCTCTTTGGCCTCCCCACCCCCAAGGGAGGAGCAGTCCTGTTAGGCCACAGAGGAGGGCTTTGCAGCCAGTCCTGAAGATACCTGATAAAACAGGATCAGATGAATGGGGAGGAGGTCCCCCCTATCAGTGGACTTGGAAAGGGGCACGGTGGAGATGAGGGAGGGAGGGAGGGAGGGACTGGGAGGGAATGAGGGATCGGGACATGGCTGGGATACAGAGTTAATAAAATGTAACTGATAAGAAAAAAATAAAATTAAAAAAAATTTGTGTATGAACTTGATTGGATTAAAAAATGCTTATGGTGCTAGTGAGGCACAAGTTTAGGTGTGTCCAGGAGAGTGTGTCCAGAGAGAATTAATTGAAAGGACAAGTCTTGAATATGGGTGATGACATCTTGGGGGAGGGGGTAGTTGCAGCTTATATTTCCAGGTCACAATCCATCATTGAGGGAAGCCAAGACTGGAGCTGAAGTGGAAGCTAAAGGAGAAGCCATGGTGGAGTGCTCCTCCCTGGCTAGCTTTCTGATTCAGTCAACTAACTTTCCTACACAGCCCAGACCCTCCCGTCTTCCTGTGGTGCTACCCAAAGAAGGTACAAACATTATATAGTAAATACTAGTCAAGACATTCTCTTGCAGACATTGCTAAAGAACAATATAATTGAGGCAATTTTTCCATTGTCGTTTCCTCTTCCCCGCTGACTCTATGTTGTATGAAGGTGACAGCAAAACTATCCATGACTATTGCAGGATATTTGATCACACTGAGAACCCTGAGGTTATGTTGTTTCCTGGAAAAACCTGTTTCTAGTTGTGGTGTGGCTCAGCACTAACACACACCTTTAATCTAAGAGCTTTCTGCTTGAGTATTGTAAACAGGATTTTAAAAGGTTAACCCTAGGTCAAGAGGTGGGGCAAACAACTGGTTGACAGGAAGTCAACATAGGAGAAAAAACAGAGAGTAAGACAAAATGAGGGAGTGACTAGGGAGATTCACAGGAGGTAGAAGGAAGGAACACTTAGTTTGAGAGGCCTTTGGAGACTGTGTGGAAGGAGGCAGAGGAGGAAGGTCAGCTGGGCACTCTCTCTACCTCTCTGAGCTAGCAGGCTTTCACCTTAGCATCTGGCTCCCCGAGTCTTTATTGGCAAAATGGAATGATTGAGATTTTGTTAACAATAGCACAGGAAAACATGCTATGACTGAAGAACTGGAATGAATAAAGAGGGGAATAGAAGAAACGGAGCTGAGTGTCAGAATTCTCCTTTCTCTGCATCCTCATCCCCAGGCATTCTCATGGTCTACTATTCCTTTCCTGCCACAATGGACTACTCTACCCTCACATTTGAGCCAAGATAAATTTCTTCCCTTATGTTTCTCCTTGTCAAGTATTTGGTCACAGCAATCAGAAACAGAACTAACTCAGAAATTTACTACAGAGAAGTGAGTTATCACTGCCATAAACCTGACTCTGTGGTCCACAGGTCTTCAGAACCGATATGTGGGGCTCATTTGAAAAAAAATATGTGGAGCTGTGGGCTAGAGAAACTCTAGAATACTGTAAAGAGAATTTAGCGCACCATTCTGGTGGGAGTAAGGAAGCACCTAGAGCAGTAGGTATTCTCTGGATCTTGGTAGCCACCATCCAGCATTTCCTCGCCTTTAAGGCCTTCGCCTTTAAGAACTGCTATCCCACTCTCAACTTCAGTGAGATGAAGGTTTTTAAGACTCCATCTGTGTAAGATCGTAATGTACTTGTTATATCTCAGTGCTGGCTTATTTCACTTAATACAATGACCCATAGCTTCAAACATATATGCAAGGCAAATACTTTTCCACCAAATTAAGCATGGCTAATGAACGATAACGTTGGTTTCCTTATAGGATCACGGGACCTCACAGGTAACCATATGACTACCAAGTCTCACACCTGGCATTCTGCAAAAACCTCATATTTCAGCATCATGTGCAGCTGGCAGGAGGGAGTGGTGATTCAGGTCTCAGAGGAGAAGTTTATGAGTCCCCTACATTTCCTGGTTTCTAAAAGGGAATGTCAACAACATCATAATGATTATTGTAATGTCCTGATGATCTTATTTCCATGGGTGTGGGCCAACGTTTCCTACAGGGCACCACAGTTGCTCTGCATAGAGATGGTGGTGGCTATATGAAGCCTGGAGTAACTAGCTGCAACACAATGCATCCCTCCCTGCCTCCCTCCCTCCTGCTTTTACAGACTGTCCATTCCCCGTTTTGCAGTGTTCCCTGAGCCCTGTAGGGGAGGTCATGTATATATGATTCCCACCACTCTGGTTGAGAATTGGGCTAGTTTGCCATAGCAACAGACATTTATCTTAGAACAACAGGAACTCCATTTGAAAGGGCAACCCCAGCAATGAGGGAGTGGCCCAAGGCAAAAGCACCATTGTCATCTGGATATTCTGCTTTAAACATCTGAGTGTAGTAGTAATATGTGTCCCATCACTGAGTATGCAGGCATGGCACACTGTCCTCATGACTGCACATGTCCCAGAATGAGTGGATTGTTTTCTCAGCCTGTTCTATTTTGCAGTCCTGCCTTTTTCATTTGAACCCTCCCCCCCACCCCACAGTTAATCAAGAATATACCAGTGTGTAGAGTGGATTGAAACAGGTGGATTGTCATTGTTCAAAGCCAGCCAAGTGCAGCCAGGTGTACAGAATCTCAAGCAAGCAACCAAGCAAACAAATACCATAAGAATATACTCCCTCAGCTGTTGTCTAATGCCCTGGTGGTTGAAATCAGTTCAAACCTCACTTGCATAGAGGCATCTAAAGTGGTGCCCTGAAGTGAGAAGATGCTCAGGGAATATCCCACCAAACTGGGACAGAGCGCAAGTTTTGGGGAGCTCATGAGCATTGCCTCGGAGAAACAAATATCTCATTGTATATCCGCTTATCCACTTACGCGGTAAACATGACTGTCAGTGGGTGCAGCACAGCCACTCAGCTGTGAGGTTGTGAGATGTACCATCCATGCTAAGCAATGCACTCTGTTTCATGGTCCATTCAGTGTCTCCCATTCATCTAGTCTTGAAACGTCTCTCTCGTGTCAGCCATCTCATATTCCTGTGAGAGGAGGTTGCAGTTGTGTTTCTCAAGACATAAGTCCATACCCACACATGTACACACACATACTGGCACTAGACACAATAGCCATGGTGTGCATAGGCTGGATTTATTTTTAGGTTCCTTTCTAACAGCCAGGGCCTCCCATTTGGACTGAGCCCCAAAATGGATAAACTAATACGCATTTTACTTGGTGGCAGACCCCATTACACAACAGGTGGTCCTCCAAAACAATTTAAATCTTGAGAGTAGGGAAAAAGACAAAACAGTTCAGGTCCTGCCTGTTTAACTCAGGAGGAACAGCTCATTCATATGTAAATACCTAGTTTGACTGGTTATCAGTCTCCGTAATAGCTACCACCCACAGTAATCCAGCCTGTAACTGTAGCTGTTAACCTCAGTGATCTACAGGCAGACATTTACAACTCTTCCACAGAAAAACAGCAGTAGTCGATGGACTGAGAAATAGGGACAGCCATAGCATCAAACTTCAGTTCTCTGCTGCAGCCTTAAAAATGATCAAAAAGTATTTGGCTGCATCCATAACGGTTGTGCCATATTTCCCAAGCAGGCACACCTAGCTTATCACTGTTAGCACAACACATGACGTCCAGAGCCATGACAGAGTGCTGAGGACAATTAGTCCACGGTAGTTTGCACAGGACCTCTCGGTGGGGAGGAAGATTCAAGCTCACTTCCAGCCCTATTCCTCCTGTCCCGAGATCAGCGCATGTGATGTCTTCAGCACTGAGGATTTAGCATTTATTTAGAATGCAACCAACAGCTGGGAAAAGAGCCTGTGTGGTGTATGGGTCCTTCGAGGCCTCCTTGCAGGAAATCTCTCTCCTGCTGCGTTTTTATTCAGTAACCTGTGGTGTCTGGAAGTGCCTTTTCCCCAGACGACTTCTCTATTTAAATTCTTTACCTGCATACTTTAGCAGCCCATCTTTTTTACCAGTCAACCTTGCCGGCTGTGCTTGGCTCTTCTCAACCCAGTTCTGAGCGTGGATGTGCAACAAATATCCTTGTCACTGTCAATTGGGGAGTGGAGGTCGGACTCACAGATAACATTGCGTTAGGTAAGACCCTTGGTGTTGGCTTCAACCGTTGCTGACTTACATCAAAATGCTTTTAAGCGACCTTTAGAAGTATCCTCACAGATGAAGTAATATTTGTACCTTTTAATGACAGATTTAGGCTTTATGCAGTCTCCTTGCCAGTCTCATATGGACGGATCAATTTGCCTACTTCCCCCACAGAACTGGATCCCCAGTGCCTCATTTCGAAATAAGCATCACGCATTTGGACAGTGGCTAGAAAGTCAGACTATTTCACCAGATCACCAGTGGTTTTTTTTACCTATTTCTTTCACCCTGTACGCTCTTCTCCCCAGCCAGACTTTGTATGAATGCCGCGAGCACCCTCTAGTGGTATTTTAGTGCAAATGTTCTGCAGAGCCGCTGCAAATACTGGGAGCTCTGATTCTTGAATCCGTTGCTCCCAGAGAAGCTGCTCCAGAACGCAAACGTTCTCCCTTTTCATTGGGATGTCTATAAAGTCGGACTTCTCAGTACAGCCGGTCAGTGCTCACAGACCAAGAGACGTGAGTCATTGCTCTTTGTTCCCAACTTGGCCAACAGTTTGATCTTTCCCTTTTCTCTTTCCAGCGCGCATTCATTTATGTGGCTGTAGCTGCCTACCCCTATTTGATGACCCTACCATGCTATCCGTGTTCAGTCTAACAGGGCATGAGATGGATAGTGCCCCTTTCAGCACTCTGTCTGGGGTGGCTCTTGATTTAAATGCTGGGGGAGTCTCCATAACTCAAAAGGAGACCGGTTCTAGCCCAGCCTTTACGGCATCAGCAACAGAGCGTGAAGACAGCACGCCACGTTGCTGTTAATGAGTATACCGCTTTAGTGGTTTGATTCTGTGACCCTCCAGGAAAAAACAAAAGCTAGGTCAAAAGCTTTTTAATATACCCTTTTATTGGATAGGCTGTTTTTATTGTTTTTTGAAACGGGATCAGTGCTTGATATTTGATTAGAAATTGTCATTCTTGCGCCGCAGATCGAACTTGTATCCCAATCCATGTTCAGGAAGATACTTTGGGCCACGGCCTGGTGGCCTGAGCTGTTAGTAACTCCCAGCACAGAGGGAGCTGTTCTCCTAGAGCACGCGCCGCGGAGCCGGTCCTGCTTAATTGGCTCAGACATATCAAGCCTTTTCTCTTTCCCAATTCCAAATGGTCCCCCGCCTTAAAAAACCTCATACTCCAACCAAGGACTATTCATGGAGATGACCTGGAACCCCTGCGCAGATGTAGCCCATGGCAGGTTGGTGTCCAAGTGGGTTACCTAGTAATGGGAACAGGGACTGCATCTGACATAATCTGATTGGCCTGCTCTTTGATCACCTCCCCCTGAGGGGGGAGCAGCCCTACCAGGCCACAGAAGAGGACAATGCAGCCACTTTTGACGAGAACTGATAGACTAAGATCAGAAAGGAGAGGAGAACCTCCCCTGTCAGTGGACTTGGGGAGGGGCATGCATGCAGAGATGGGAGGGAGGGTGCGATCGGGAGGGGAGGAGGGAGAGGCTTATGGGGGGATACAAAATTAATAAAGTGTAATTAATAAAAAAAAAGGTAAAAAAAAAAAAACAAGTTATAGAAAGGACAGGCAACCTGATTGAAGTGGAGTGTAAGAACGCTGCGGAACTCCCCAAACTCCTAAAGATCTTTTGCGTTAACAAGCAAAGGCTGCTGCAGATTTCAGAAAATGGCAGATGATACCAATGAGCCAACTGCTAGAATCCCAGGGGAATAAAGCAGGGGTAACCACTCCTGAGGAGAGCAGCCTTCCTCTGAGGTGTGTGTGTGGGGTGGCGGAAAGGCACACTCGGATTTCAGTAGCAAGGAAAGAAAAAAGTTAAAAGCCTGCAGAGAGTGACAGAGGCTACTACAGAGGATGCAATTTCTTGTGTGTGTTGGGGGGAGGGGTTCAGGAACACATGTCAGGTGAATGCAAGTGAAGAAAGCAGTGACTAAGGCTAGAGACAGAGAATGCCTCAGAAAATATGCACATTACATTCAGTAACAGAAAGACGAAGAGACTAGAAGGGGAGGAGGAGAGAGAAACTATCTACCTCTGAGATAAAGCCCATTACCCGCCCACCATGCCCACTGATGCTTCATTAGCCTCTATCCTTCTCCCATTCTCCTCCCAACCTCTTCTTCTTTTGCTGCTGCTGCTGCTACTGCTGTTTTTGAGGAGTAGAAATGATGGTAGGAACCGCCTGCCTGTTAGAAATAGAATCCAGGGCTTTCTCTTGGATTTTTTTTTTTTTTTTGGTCAAAGTCTAGCTTTGTAGACCTATTCTGTTTCAAACTGTATGTTCTTTTGTAATTGGAGGTGTATTCTTTTATGTCCCTGCCCCTGCCCTTGCAAGGGAGATGGTCTGAAATGTAGTAAATTGCTCCTAGACACATGTTCAGTATGTGAGGCTGTGTGAAAGAGCATGTCAGACCGCAGAAGAACAGATAGTGTTGGCTTTCACTCAGCAGAAGTGGAAAGCAGAACAGTGGACAGCTGCAGAGAGAGGGTTAGTAAGGGCTGGTCCATGCATGGGCCATAAAGCCCTTTTAGATTTATGAGGTAAGAGTGAGTTCTAGGGATGAGTTTTACATCTGTCACAGCTGGAGTAGACCAGCTGTGACTGAGCTGTGTTCTAGTTGGATGTTTTGTCTTTTTCCTGTGACAGGTTATGGACTTACAGTTTGAAGTCCATAACGAAGGGAAGGCAAGGCAGGAACTGAACCAGAGAGCACAAAAGGATGTTACCTACTGAGGTCCTTTAAAATGGTAACTACAGTTGTCTCCTTACTGAGAGACTGAAGACCCTATAGTTGTTTGGTCTGAAGGCTGGGAGCCCAGGCATTTGGAGTATCCACACAACGTCTGTCTCACACTGCAGAATACGACAACCTCATAGTCGCTGTGTTCTCAGAGTTGGTGCTTTGTCACTCCCAATCCAGTGCCCCCAAACAAGAAGGTTCCTGAAGAGGCCCTGGACACTGGTCAAAAGTGGAAGTCTGGTAACACTGGCTCTGATATCAGTTACAGAATCATCATTAACACCAACAGTGTAAATCAGTGAGGACTGAGGGAAGGTCATGCAAGCAAAAGGCTTCCCTCTGCCATTCCCTTTTCAGGCTGGTCTGCAACCAGAAGGTGGCGCCCACGTGAGGGGTGGGTCTCCCTTCAGCAATAAAAGTAATCATGATAATGCTTCAGGTAGGTGCCACTCAGATGATTCTAATTTGTGGCAAATTGACATTAAAACCAACCATCAAAAATTGCATGTTATTTCTATAATAAAATGAAGCAGGGTTTTTTGTTTTGTTTTGTTTTTGTTTTTTGTTTGTTTTGTTTTTGGTTTGGTTTGGTTTGGGTTTTTGGCACGGTCCATCCAGACTCAGGCTCTCTACCCATCTCCATCCGGTCTCAGCTCCCCACCCTTCTCAGCTGGGGGCAAACTCTATGCATCACACACCCTTGTCGGATCCCATTGGTCTCTTCCAGGAGGGGTCACTGCCACACCCAAGAATACTAAGGTTGTGATCAAATGCAATGGTCAGGATGAAAATTAATCCGACTAAAGTGAAAGAGGGTCGGGGAGAAAGAGGAGCGACGTATTTACGGTTTCTTGGAGTGTAAGGTTATGGGAAAAGAAAGGAGGGAAAGGGTTTGTATAAACCGCCAAAGCATCACACTGATTTGTTTCTGAGTACCCTGGAGGCACACGGAGAGCTTTCCGGGGGATCTGCAATCAGTGATGCTAATATGCTTGGCCTAGAGCGTGCTTGTTTCACGCTGTATTTTACCGCACAAACAGCGCTTTCATGCTCTTTCGTCACTAGGAACTGGAGAAACCAAGAGTTAATAGCAGTTTAAAATCCCATAATAGTAGTAGTTGCAGTGAATGAACACTAGGTGGCACTCACTTACCTTAACATAAATGTGTCTAGTGCAGGCAACTACTTCCTTTTTAAAAACTGGGTCAGAATGGCTAGTCCCCGTGAGTTTTCAGAAGTTACGCTCTTTTTATTGATTTATAATTTGTTACAATTTATTCACTTTGTATCTCGGCTGTAGCCCCCTCCCTTATCTCCTAGTTCCACCCTCCCTCCTTCCCTCTTCTCCCCCTATGCCCCTCCCATAGTCCACTGCTAAGGGAGGTCCTCCTCCCCTACTATCTGACCCTAGCCTATCAGGTCTCATTAGGACTAGCTGCATCCTCTTCCTCTGTGGCCTAGTAAGGCTGTCCCCTCACCTCCGCACACACACACACACACACCAGGAGAAGGTGATCAAAGAGCCAGTCACTGAGTTCATGTCAGTGACGCCCCTGCTCCCCTTAATAGGGAACTCGCATGGACACTGAGCTGCTCTACATCTGGGCAGGGGGTCTAGGTCCTCTCCATGTATGGTCCTTGGTTGGTGCATTGTCTCTTCAGGGCCCTCTGGGACCAGAGTTTTTGGCTCTGTTGGTCTCCTTGTGATGCTCCTGTCCCCTCTAGGTCTTTCTATCTTCTCCATCTTCCATAAGATTTCCTATACTCTGCCCAAGGTTTGACTATGAGTCTCAGCATCTGCTTCAATACCCTGCTGGGCAGATTTTTTCAGAGGCCCTCTGTAGTAGGCTCCTGTCCTGTTCCCTGTCGTCTCCTGCTTCAGATGTCTATACTTCTGAATGAGGATTACATATCTTCCCTAGGGTCCTCCTTGTTGCTTAGCTTCTGTAGGACTATAGATTTAAGTATGTTTATCCTATATTATATGGCTAATATGCACTTATAAGTGAGTATATATCATGTCTGTCTTTCTGCTTTTGGGATACCTCACTCAGGATGATCTTTTCTAGTTCCATACATTTGCCTGAAAACTCCATGAATTCCTTGTTTTTAATTGCTGACTAGTATTCCATTGTGTAAATGTACCATCATTTTTTTATCCATTCCTCAATTCAGGGACATCTAGGTTATACACTTTTATACTGTGGAGTATCCAATGAACACTTCAAAGGAACATTAGCAGCAGTTTAATTTAGACAAGTTGAGAAAAGGGGAGGAAAACAAACAAACAAACCCCAACAACAAACAGTGAAAAGAATACATTCAATTTCTGAATAGAAGAGTTATAGACAACCAATTCAGTAAGAAAAGTGTTCCAGCTCAGTGATAAAGTACTTTCCACGCCTGTACAAGGACCTTAGTTCAGGTTCCCCAGAACACACATGAAGCCAAACATGATAGTACATATATATAATTCTAGAACTGCTACACCCAGTTGGGAGGCAGAGACTAGAGACTCCCTGCATGGTTATGGCATAAGCACAGGTGAACAAGAATCCTTCCCTTTAAGAAGAGGGACACCCAAGGTTGTACGTTGACTTCCAATATGTAATGTGTACTGTTCAGCTAAGAGCAAGAGCACACACACACACACACACACACACACACACAGTGCCACCACAGGCACAGCCATGTTTACTGACACTTTCTTCTTTCAACTCACTAGAGGTGATTGTGGTCACAGCAGCTTACTGGGAAAGACAAGGATACTTAGAGTGTGCTTGTTTCATGCTAATATGCCAACCATATTAGCATCACTGATTGCAGAGGGACTAAATAGATTTCCACAGGATTTTTTTAATTATTATTTATTCATTTATTTCAGTTAGCATATTTAAGAATTAGGTTTCATTATGGCATTTGCATACATGCATCTCATATTTTGTCTTATATTTTAAATATTTGTATTTATCTTGTGTATACCATGTGCGTGCCTGAAACTGACAGAAGCCAGAAGAGGCTGTCAGATCTGCTGGAACTGGAGTTACAGAGAGTTCTAAGCCATCATGTGAGAACTTGGAACTGAACCCAGGTCCTCTGCTAGAGCATGATGTGGTCTTAATCACGCACGCACACACATACACACACACGCACGCACGCATACATTAACATATATATGCAGCTATGTGATCTATATACATTTAATTTTGAGATTCTGCACAGGACAGAAAATATGTTTATATCCTTTGGGATCTTGTGAACATTTGATCTTTGGTTTCATTCCTGATTCTGAAAATGTCACTATTTCAGTGTTTTTTAACAGTAAAATTCTATTGTGTATAAACTAGTCAGTCAGTTACAAAAGAGGCTAGAGGGAGGAAGCTTGCCTTTTTGCTCGTGGTTTGCAGGCACAGTGAGTCTGGGCAGATAAGGCAGGGCAGTGGAAGCGCTGAACATACCCACAGTCAGGAAGCAGAGAGAGATGAATACTGGTGTTTAATTCACTCTCTCTCTTAATCCATTTAATTCACTTTGGGATGCCAGCCCACAGGATGAAGCTGGGTGCTTTCAAGGTGATTCTCCTTTGGACTTTCTGGAAGTCCTTGCCCAGACATGCCGGAGGTGATGCCAAACCTAATCTAGTTGACCACAAAGAAGCACACAGCATGTGTACTTCAGGGTCGTCATCCGTTTATCTGCTAATGGACCCTTCCAGGCTGCTTTCGAATCTAGGCACCTGTTAATAGTGCGGCAGTAATCGTGGATGGGCAAGTGCTCTCCGCTGATGTACACACACCCCTTTAGGGACGCACCCCTTTAGGCACGGCAGAGATGGAGCGTAAGTACCGCCACCCCCGGGGTGTAACAGTTTACGTCCCACGTTCTTGCCAGGATTTTTCCCTATCTTCTGTTTGACAATCATTGCGAACAGGTGAAATGGAATCTCAGAGGGGCCTTTTCGTATTGACCAGATGCTCCGATAGTTTTTTTAAAAAATATTTATTGTGCCTATTTGTGTTCTCTTCCATTAAGAGCTGTCCAGTAAATTCAACAATCCATCATTTTAAAAATCATCTATTTTCATTTTATGTGTTTGAGTGTTTGCCTGACTGTGTGTCTGTGTAACGTGTGCATGCCTGGTGCCCTCGGAAAATGAAGACTGTGTTAGATCCCCTGGAACTGGATTTACAGACAACTGTGAGCTGCTGTGTGGGTGCCAGGGATTAAAGCCCTGGACCTCCGAATGAGCAACAAGTGCCCTTAGCCATGAAGCCATCTCCAGCTATGTAATATTTGGAGGCTACATAGGTTCTAGATATTAATCTCCTGTCAAATGTATCATTTGGATTTCCCACTGCCTGTAGTCTGCCTTTCACTTATTTTCTTTATTGCATAGATGCTTTATACATTGAGGCAATCCTACTTGTTAATTATGGAATGATTTTCTGGAATATTGGAGATTGTTTCCAAAAGTCTTCACATAAGCTTTTTCTTGTGTTTTTATTTTTATTTTTCTGTTTCCCCCTATCAGTTTCAGACTTATATTAAAGTGTTTTTTTGTCCATTTTACATTAATTTTTTTTGCGTAGTGAGATATAGATGGATTTAGATTCTTTTTTCAGCATGCAGACATCTGTTTTTTTCTTAGTACCAGTTTTTAAAGATACTGCCTGTTTCTCAAATATGTTTTCCATAGCTTTGCGGTTTATAAATATCATAATATTTATATTTAAATATTTATTTTCTATTATAAATATAATATTATTTTAAATATTGTAATATTTGGAAACCACAGAGCGTATATAGTATTTACGTAGTATTTAGTTAAGAGACCAGAAGAGGAAATATGGATAAAGACAAAAAAGGGAACAAAGTAAGAATAAGAAAAGCATATAGCTTAAAGGGGTAAAAAGTAATAGAGGACCGTGCGGAACAAGAAAGGACAGCCATTACCAACTTCCTTCCCCCTGTTCTGCGATGTTCCCTGCACCTTAGGTAGCCACTGGGACTGGGCTCCACAACTCTGTATTTGATTTTTTGTTGTTGTTGTCATTGTTGATGCAGAGTTTCCTTGATGAGGAAACTTACACATATCTGTGGGTATATGTTTGTAGATTACCTTTAGGGATTACGCTGGTTTAGTAAATTAGTCTTTGTGGATTCTCCTCCAATGACCGTGACTTCACTAGCCCTGGGTACTGCAAGCATATAATTATTTTTATGTAACATTATTGTTTTTCTGGGAGAGAAAAACACAGCCTTTAAATACAGACATGCAAACATATGATGAGGATATTTTAACTATCTGTTACATATAACATAAAGAGAATGCATATATGTGTTCAATATATACATTAAATGTATGAAATGTCTACGTTAAGGGGGCATATATAAATGTGTTACATAGCCTATTAGTTTTTTCATTGGTGTAACAACATATCTCAGTAAACAGAGGGAAGGAAGGAAGAGATGATTTGGCACATACTGTGTGTGTAGGTTGTCTTTGTGGGGAAGGCGTGGTCACGGAATATCAGAAGGCTAGCCATGTTTTGTCTGCAGTCAAGAAGCAGAGAGAGATGAACGCTGGTGTTTCATTTGTCGTCTCCTTTGCATTTAGCGAAACATCCAAGCCCATGGTTCGCTGCTATCAGCATTCACAGTGGGTGTTCCCCCATCAAATAAACACCTCAGGGAATATCTACACAGCAATTCCCAGAGATCATAAATATATTCAAGTTGTCAACACATATTAAGCATCAAACATTCAGACGTACACATCTTTACATGTATTTGTTCTCAGCAACACGATCACTCAAACATAAACTGAAGAAGGATCGTACCGATCGACATACCAAAGTGAATGTAAAGAAGCCCAAAAGGGGGCTGGAGAGATGGCTCAGAGGTTAAGTACACTGGTTGTTCTTCCAGAGGTCCTAAGTTCAAGTCCCAGCAACTACATGGTGGCTCACAGCCACCTATAAATGAGATCTGGTGCCCTCTTCTGGCTTGCAGGTGTACATGCAGACAGAACATTGTATGCATAAATAAATAAGTAAATCTTTGAAAAAAAAAAAAGTCCAAAAGGCCTCAGTCCTGCACTAGAGACAACTGAGGAAAGATGGGACTAGGAAAGGTGATCCTCATTAGTTGTCTAGTGCCAGATAGATGGTCAGCTCTGGAAACATACATGCTAGTAACATTAAAAGGACTGAGAAGGTTATATTTAGGGACGTACATGTCTATGCACATATATAGATACCTGCATTAACAGTTAGTGATCAAAGAGATCATGAATGTGACCGAGAGTTGGGAGAGGTATATTGAGGCTTTGGAGTAAGGAAAAGAAAGGAAGAAATGTAATTATATTATAATGTCAAAAATAAAAGCTAGGGTCAGATGGAAGAGGAGGAGGATCTCCCCTATCAGTGGACTGGGAAAGGGACATGGGAGGAGAAAAGGGAGAGAGGGGGCTGCAGCTGGGATATAAAGTGAATAAATTGCAATAAAAATTAAAATCAAAGATTTAAAAAAATTTAAAATATAAAATTTGAAACAAAAAATAAAATACAATACAAAGCACATTCATTCCTGCATTGTTGTATAAAGTTGAGATAGTTTAAATACTCAGGAAGTAAATGAGCATAACCATAAAATATAGTATGAAATCACTTTCAAATGAGGTGATGTCACAGTGTGCTAATGACCTCTCAACTATAAGATTCCCATGGTGCTAAGCTTTTTCTTAGATTCATGCTAAGGCCCGCAGCATTCCTGGGCTGCAGAGCTTCCTGGCACAGTGGTGACCTGTCTGCTAGCCAACAAAAAATGGCTAGCTACTACCTTATGCTTTTTATTCCCAGTGCCTAAGAGCTAAAATATTGGGTCCTTGAATCTATTTCAATCTTGCTAATGGATTAAATATGGATGCTCGCATTCTATCAATATTTCAGCAAACTTTTTCTGAAAAGAGAGAGACGGTAAATATTTTATGTACATCATAAGGTCTCTGCTGTAGTTTGAAGTCTTTTATTGAAAATCAACGAATGGCTATGACTTTATTCCAGTGGAACTTTGTTTCCAGGAGTTAGAGGTAGATGTAGGTAAATTACAGACACTCCCCCTCCCCTCCCCGACTTTTCACCAGGCTCTGGGGTTGAAAACCAGGAATGTATCTCTTGAGCTCAATCGTCTGGCCCATGGCTTTGCCTGCCTTCCCAAGAATGCCTGCTGGACCCCAGAAACATCCAGGTTAGACTCCCAGCCAATCCCTTGCCTGCCAGGCCCACCTGTGGCACAACCATCAGAGGTGAACGGCACTCTGTCCCCTGAGCTTCACAGCCAGACCCATGACGTGGCCTGCCTTTCTGAGAAGGCCGGCAGGAGCCACCGGAACATTCCAGTCTACCTGGGGCAGAGGCAGCAGAGGTGAGCCGCAGGCTCTTCCCTAGGCTCCATTGTTAGGCCCATTGCTTTGACGCCTAAGGAACGCTGCTCGAATCAGGAACACCGAGCTGACACCAGAGAAAAGCAGTTGTCTAACGGTCAGCATAAGATCACAATCAACAAGAGCCAGAGCAAAACGGAATCACCAGATCCCAACTCTCCTAGTATAGCAAGCCCCAGCTATCCTAACACATCCAAAGAACAAGAAGGTGACCTTAAATCCAATCTTATAAAGATGAGAGAGGCCTTTAAAGAGGAAATGAATAATTCTCTTAAATGTCCTCCATCCCCAACCCCCTCCTTTCAACTTTCCTACTTATGTGGACTTATTCCTTACAGGTTTTCTTTAGTAAAAGTTCTTTTTAATTTAAGACATTTTCATTTTTTTATAATATATACTGGGCATGACTCTTGTTATATCTGAAACACTTAGTGTTAGGTTGAACAAAAATCACTATAACCACAGATTTGTAAATGGGAAATGCCACATATCAAGATCAGCCAATAAGAACCTAAGTGCTGAAATAACCCAAGGAGAAAGCATCTCGTTTTGAAAACCATGACAACGTATATTAATAAACCATGAGAACGTATATCAATAAAGACTTTGGAAATCCCCCCAAACCCAGTAATACTTATCCAGGGATGTGTTTGGGGACTGGGAGAAATTGTATTGGGAGAAACAGAGAAAACAACCAGAAGACACAATAAAGAAATGAAAAAAAAAATACAGGAAAATACAATCAAGCAGGTGAAAGAAATTAATAAAACTGTTCAAGACTTGGAAATGGAAAGAGAATCAATAAAAAAAAAATAAAAAAAAAAACTTTGTCCAGAATAACAAGAAACTCAGAATGGCTAAAACAATCCTCTACAATAAAAAAAAATCTTCTGGAGTGATCTCTATCCCAGATATCAAGCTGTATTATAGAGCAACAGTAATAAAAACTGCATGGTACTGGCATAGAATGGTAGATCAATGGAATCGAATAGAAGACCCAGAAATAAACCCATACACTTACAGACACCTGATTTTTGACAATGATGCCAAAGTCATACAATGAAAATAAGATAGCATCTTCAACAAATGGTGCTGGTCTAACTGGATATCTACATGTAGAAAAATGCAAATAAATCCATACTTATCACGCAGCAAAAACTAAAGTCCACGTGGATCAAAGATCTCAATATGAAACCAGACACACTAAACCTGTTAGAAGAAAAAGTGGGGAAGAGCCTTGAGTTCATTGGCACAGGAGACAACTTCTTGAACAGAATACCAAGAGCTCAGGCTCTAAGCAAAATAAATGGGACCTCATGAAACGGAAAAGTTTCTGTAAAGCAAAGGACACTGTTGTCAGAACAAAACGACTGCCTACAGACTGGGAAAGGATCTTCACCAACCCTATATAGGACAGAGGGCTAATATCCAGAATAAACAAAGAACTCAAGAAGTTAAAAAGCAACAGATCAAGCAATCCAATTAAAAAATGGGGTAGAGAGCTAAACAGAGAATTCTCAATAGAGGAATAATGAATGGCAGGGAAACACTTAAAGTAATGTTCAACGTCCTTAGTCATCAGGGAAATGAAAATCAAAATGCCTGTGAGCTTTCACTTTACACCCATCAGAATAGCTAAGACCAAAAAACTCAAGTGACATATGCTGGAGAGGATGTGGAGAAAGGGGAACCCTCCTCCATTGCGGGTGGGAATGTAAACTTGCACAACCACTTTGGAAATCAATTTGGTGTTTCCCCAGACAATCAAGAACAGTGCTTCCTCAAGATCCAGCTATACCACTCCTAGGCATATATCCAGAATATGCTCAAGCATATAACAAGGACATTTGCTTAACCATGTTTGTAGCAGCTTTATTCATAGTAGCCAGAATCTGGAAATTGGTAGGTATTGCTCAATTGAGCAATGGATACAAAAATTGTGGTACATTTACACAATGGAATACTACTGAGTAATTAGAAAAAAGGAAATCATGAAATTTGCAGGCAAACGGTGGAAACTAGAAAAGATCATCCTGAGTGAGGTATCCCAGAAGCAGAAAAACACACATGGAATATACTCACTTATAAGTGGATATTAGTCATATAATATAGGATAATCATACTAAAATCTGTACACCTAAGAAGCTAAGCAAGAAGCAGGACCCTGGGTAAGATGATCAATCCTCATTCAGAAAGGCAAACGGGATAGACATTGGAAGAAGTTGAAAATAAGGAACAAGACTAGAGCTTATCACAGAGGGCCTCTGAAAGACTCTACCCAGCAGGGCATTAAAGCAGATGCTGAGACTCATAGCCAAACTTTGAGCAGAGTGCAGGGAATCTTTTTACAAATTTATTTATTGTTTAATTAATTACAGTTTATTCACTTTGTATCCCAGCTGTCTCCCCTTCCCTCATTCCCTCCCAACCCCACCCTCCCTCCCTCATCTCCTCTCATGCCCCTCCCCAAGTCTACTGATAGGGGAGGTCCTCCTCCCCTTCCCTCTGTTCCCAGTCTATCAGTCTTATCAGGAGTGTAGGGAATCTTATAAAAGAAGGGGGAGGTAGAAAGACCTGGAAGGGTCTGAGCTCCATAAAGAGAACAGCAGAACCAAAAAATCTGGGCTTAGGGGTGTTTTCTGAGACTGATACTCCAACCAAGGACCATTCATGGAGATAACCTGGACCCCCTGTACAGAGGTAGCCCATGGCAGATCAGTTTCCAAATGGGCTCCCTAATAAGGGGAACAAGGGCTGTCTCTGACATGGACTCAGTGGCTGGCTCTTTGATCACCTCCCCTGAGTGGGGAGCAGCCTGACTAGGCCACAGAGGAAGACTATGAAAGACAGTCCTGATGAGACCTGATAGCCTAGGGTGAGATGGAAGGGGAGGAGGTTCTCCACTATCAGTGGACTGGAGAAGGGGCATGGTAGGAGATGAGGGAGGGAGGGAAGGTGGAATTGGGAGGGGAAGAAGGTGGAGCTACAGCTGTGATACAAAGTTAATAAATTGTAATAAATAAAAATTATATTTAAAAAAAGAAAACATAAAATGAGAGAATCCTGGAGATGGAAAACTCAGGGAAGCGAACAGGAACTACATAAGCATCATCAACAGAGCACAAGAGATAGAAATAGAATCTCATGTGCAGAAGATATGATAGAAGAAATAGATACATCAGTCAAAAAAATGTTAAATAGAAAATGTCCCTGACACAAAACATCCAAGAAATCTGAGACACCATGAAAAGACAACACCTAAGAATAATAGTAATAGAAGGTGAAGAGTTCCAGCTCCAAGTCCCAGAAAATATTTTCAACAAAATTATGGAAGAAAATTTCCTGAAACAAGAGAAAGAAATGCTATAAACATACAAGCAGCTTATAGAACTCCAAAGAGACTTGACCCGAAAAAAAAATCCTCGCACTACATAATAATCAAAACACTAAATGTACAGAACAGCAGCAACAACAACAAAAATTCCAAGCTGCAAAGGAAAAGGCCAAGTAACATATAAAGGCAGACCTATCAGAATTACTCCCAACTTCTCAACAGAGACTCTAAAACCCAGAAAGTCTTGGGAAGACATCTTTCAAACTCTAAGAGACCACAGATGTCAGTCCAGACTGCTATACACAGCAAAACTCTCAATCACCATAGACGGAATAAACAAGATATTCTAAGACAAACTAAATTTAAACAATATCTACAAATCCACCCCTACATTGGATATTAGAAGAAAAATTCTAAGCCCAGGATGTTAATTACACCCAAGAAAACACGGGAAATAAACACCAGCAAAACCAAAAGAAAGTAAGCACTATGTACTTGGTCACAAAGCAAGTCTCAACAGATAGAAAAGTAATTGAAATAATTGACTGTATCTTATGAGATCACAGTACATTAAAGCTAGACTTCAACAACAAAAGAAACAAGAGAAAGCCTAAAAATTCATGGAAAATGAACAACTCTCTACTCAATGACCACTGGATCATAGAAGAAATAAAGAAAGAAGTTAAAGACTTTCTAGAATTCAATAAAAATGAAGGTACAACATACCCAAGTTTACGGGTATGTACTAAGAGGAAAGTTCATAACACTAAGTGCATTCATAAAGAAATTGCTACTTAAAAACATACCTAAAAGCTCTAGATAAAAAAAAAAAACCTAACACACTTAACAGGAGTAGACAGCAGAAAATAATCAAACTCAGCACTGAAATCAATAAATTAGAAACAAAGAGAACAATACAAAAAAATCAATGAAACCAAGAGCTCTTTCTTTGTGAAAATCAACTAGATAAATCCTTAGCCAAACTATAAAAGACAGAGAGACAGTATCCAAATCAACAAAATCAGAAATGAAATTGGGAACATAACAATAGCCACTGAGGAAATCCGCTGGTCTTACTTCAAAAGCCTGTATTCCACAAAACTGGAAAAATCTATATGAAATGAATAATGTTTTTTTTTTTTTTTATAGATACCACTTACCAGGATACAACCTAGAACAGGTAAACTATTTAAATTGTTGAATAACCCCTAAGGAAATAAAAGCAGCAATTGAAAGTCTCCGAAGGGGGGGGGAGCCCAAGGCCACATGGTTTTAGTGCAAAATTCTACCAGACTTTCAAAGAAGAGCTAATACCAATACTACTTAAATTATTCCACAAAATAGAAACAGAAGGAACATTGCCAAACTCATTCTATGAGGCCATAGTCACCCTATAACTAAAGCACACAAAGACTCAACAAAGAGAGAATTTCAGACCAATTTCCTTTATGACCATGGATGCAAACATACTCAATAAAATACTTGCAAATTGAATCCAAGAATATATCAAAATCATCATCCACCATAATCAGGTAGGTTTCATTCCAGGGATGAAGGGATCGTTCAACATGTGAAAACCCATGAATGTAATTCATAATACAAACAAACTGAAAGAAAGAAAGAAACCATGATCATTTCATTAGATGCTGAAAAACCCTTTGACCAAAATGCAACAGAGCTTCATAATAGAAATCTTAGAAAAATCAGCAATACAAGGTGCATACCTAAATAAAATAAAGGTGATATACAACAAGCTGAAAGCCAGCACCAAATTAAATGGAGAGAAACTAAAAGCAATTTTGCTAAAATCAGGCACAAGGCAATGCTGTCTACTCTCCCCATGCCTATTCAATATAATACTACAATATATTACTTGAAGTTCTACCTAGAGCAATAAGACAACTAAGAGAGCCCAATGGACTATGCATTGGATAGGAAGGAGTTGAAGTATTGCTATCTGCAGATGATATGATAATATTCATAAGTGACCCCCAAAATTCTACCAGAGAACTTTTACAGCTGATAAACACCTTCAGCAAAGTGGCTGGAAACAAGATTAACTAAAACAACAACAACAACACACACACACAAAAAAAAAGAATCAGTAACCCTCTGTTATACAAATGATAGCAAACAACACCCTTCACAATAACCACAATTTATATTATATAAATAATATAAAATATCTTAGTGAACTCTCATCAAACAAATGAAAGACCTGTATGACAAAAACTTGGTGCCTCTGAAGAAAGAAAATGAAGAAGATATCAGAAGATGAAAAGATCTCTTGTGCTCATGGCTTGATAGAATTAATTTTTTTTGAATTTTATTTTTTCTTATCAGTTACATTTTATTAACTCTGTATCCCAGCCGTGTCCCCCTCCCTCATTCTCTCCCAGTCCCTCCCTCCCTCCCTCATCTCCACCGTGCCCCTTTCCAAGTCCACTGATAGGAGGGGACCTCCTCCCCATTCATCTGATCCTGTTTTATCAGGTATCTTCAGGACTGGCTGCAAAGCCCTCCTCTGTGGCCTAACAGTTAGTCTGATGGGGAAAGAATAGGAGCTCCACAAGGACCAAATATATCTGGGCACAGGGTCTTTTCTGAGACTGACATTCAACCAAGGACCATGTATGGATATAACCTAGAACCTCTGCTCAGATGTAGCCTGTGGTAGCTCAGTAACCAATGGGTTTCCCAAAGTGAGGGGAACAAGGACTATTTCTAACAGCAACTCAATGACTGGCTCCTTGCTAGAATTAATATACTAAAAATGCCATTTTATCAAAAGCAATCAACAAATTCAATGTAATTCCTATGAAAATTCCAACATAATTATTTACAGTTGTTGAAAGAGAAGTTCTCAACTTCATATGGAAAACAAACAAACAAACAAACAAACAAAATCCAGGATGGCTAAAACAATCTTGTGCAAGAAAAGAACTTCTGGAGCTATGACCATCCATGATTTAAAGCTCTAGTACAAAGCAATAGTAACAAAGTCATGGCTTTGGCATGAAAGCAGACATGTTGATCAATGGAGTAGAATTTAAGTACCAGAAATATTCCCCCATACCTACAGACACTTGATTTTGACAAAGAAGCCAAAACCGTACATTAAGAAAAGAAAAGAAGAAAGAAAGAAAAAGAATGAAAGAAAGAAAGAAAGAAAAAAAGAAAGAAAGAGAGAAAAAAAGAAAGGAAGAAAGAAATATAGCATCTTCAACAAATGGTGCTGGCCTAACTGGGGTTCTGCATGTAGAAGAATGCAAATAGATCTATATTTATCACTCTGCACAAAACTCAAGTCCAAGTGAATCAAAGACCTCAACATAAAACCACATACAGTAAATCTAATAGAAGGAAAGTGGGGAAGAACTTTCAACTTCGTGGTACAGGGTCAACTTCCTCAACAAAATGCTAAGGCACTAAGATCAACAATTAATAAACAGGACCTCATGAAACTGAAAAGCTTCAATAAGGCAAAGGAAATTCTCAAAGAGGCCAAAACAAGCATACAGAACAGGAAAAAATTCTACACCAAACCTATATCAGACAAAGGGATTATATCCAACATATATAAAGAACTCAAGAGATCTCATACTATTTAGCAATTAAAAACAAGGAAATTATGAAATTTGCAAGCAAATGATGGGAACTAAAAAAGATCATCCTGTGTGGGGTATCTCAGAAGCAGAAAGACACACACAGTATGTACTCACTTATAAGTGTATATTAGAAATATAATATAGAATAAACATACTTAAATCTGTACACCTAAAGAAGCTAAGCAAGAAGGAGGACCCTGGACAAGATGATAAATCCTCATTCAGAAAGGCAAATGGGATGGACATAGGAAGAAGGGACCTACCACAGAGAGCCTCTGAAAGACTCTACCCAGCAGGGAATTAAAATGTGCTGAGACTCATAGCCAAACTTTGGGCAGAGTGTAGGGAATCTTATGAAAGAAGGGGGAGATGAAAGACCTGGAGGGGACAGGCACTCCACACAAGGAGATCAACAGAACCAAAATATCTGGACCCAGGGGTCTTTTCTGAGACTGATACTCCAATCAAGGACCATGCATGGAGATAACCTAGAACCCCTGCACAGATGTAGCCCATGACAGCTCAGTCTCCAAGTGGGTTCCCTAGTAATGGGAACAGGGATCATCTCTGACATGAACTTAGTGGCTGGTTCTTTGATCACCTCCCCCTGAGAGGGAAGCAGCCTTACCAGGCCACAGAGGAAGACAATGCAGCCAGAACTGATGAGACCTGATAGGCTAGGGTCAGATGGAAGGGATGAGGACCTCCCCTATCAGTGGACTTGGGGAGGGGCATGGGAGGAGATGAGGGAGGGATTGTGGGATTGTGGGGATATTTAACATATATGCAGTTTGGTCTTCACGTGGGCTCCCTAACAGTTGGAGTAGGGGCTGTCTCTGACTCTGCTGCCTGCTGTTGGGTACCTTTCCCCTAGCTGGCCTTCCGCATCTGGCCTCAGTGATGTCCCAGAACAAGTTAGTACCCATGGGCCTCCCTTCTTCTCTGAGGAGGGGGAAATGAGAGGAGGGGTGTGTGAGGGTGGGACTGAGAGGAGCGGAAAAAGGGGGAAGCAATTGGGATGTAAAGTGAATCAATGAATAAATTAATGAAAAAAGAAAGAAAACCAGCATTTTAGAAAAAGGATTTAATATTCCTTTTTAATTGAAATATTGCATGATATGATGAATCTCTTAAACTCACCCAAAAGAATAGAAAACAAAGCCATAATAATAATAATAATAATAATAATAATAATAATATTGTGTTATAATTATTACTTTTATTGAAAATAAATTATTACTTATATTGAAAATATATTGTGATCATGGTTTCTCTTTTCCCAAGTTCTCCTCATCCTCCCTATCTCCCCATCACCCAGTAAACACAATTTTTTCTCTCTCATAATTATTTTAAAAATCAGAGACTCACTATGTAGCCCTGGCTGGCTTGGAACTCAAAGCCTGCTTACAGATCTCTTTGCCATCTGAGTGCTGGGATTAAAATCAGGTGCTATCATATCCAGCCAGAAGAATGTTTTCATACAAACTCAACACTATCTTCAACAACACAAAGCAATAAAATTGCAGAGAGCCAATGTTTATTATGTGGTCCATTTTTGATCAAAATGCTATTGGAGCCATAACGACTATTTAGTTTGAAAACGAAATGTTACTTCAAAGCTAAGTTGGTTAGCTTTGACACTACTAATGAACCCAATTATTTTCCTTTCAAGATAGGGTTTCTCTGTGTTGCCTTGGCTGTCCTGGACTCACATTGTAGGCCAAGCTGGCCTTGAACTCACAGAGAGATCTGCCTGCCTCTGCCTCCCCATGTTCTGGGATTATGGGTGTACACCATAATTAAATAAAATATTTTATAGAATATTTTAATGTAGCCTCAGCCCCAAGAAGGAGCCAGTTATATGGGGAGATGATGTGTACAACAACAAAAATAATTTTTCATATGTAGTACTGTATATGAATAACTGTTCTTTGATACATTTAGCTGCCATTCATTCAATTAAAAGTGGAGAAATTCATGACAGAGAAAAGGCCTTCTTTCTTCTAAGAGCCCCTTTGAAGGCTCTAGTCTTAATTAAGCCTTTACACTTCTGTTCTCAATTGTGTGAGTCCAGAAACTTAATGAAATGGATCTCTAGGTTTTGTAAGAGTAAAACAACACCTAGAACAAACTCTCTTGAGAATTAAATGCCAACATATTACAAGACAGGGTCCTAGAAAATTACCTTTGCATACAAAGAGTAGAAACAGCACAGCAGAAAATGAATTCTGAGGTATTCATAGCAGATTTTTAAATGTGTGAAACACACTTTAGAAACCAATTAAGTATTGGGATTTCAAAACTATATATGCATGTATATTATTTTGGGAGTGCAGGTGGCATTATGCCACAAAGTAATGTTCTTTCTATAAATCAAAAAAACCCTGTATGTGTGTGGGTCTTTTGCCTGCATATGTTTGCCCACCATGTGTGTACCTGGTGTCCACCGAGGCCAGAAGGGGGCATCAGACTCCCTGGGGCTGGAGTTACAGATGCTTATGAGCCACCCTGTGGATGCCAGGAATCAAACCTACCCATGTCCTCTGGAAGTACTACTGGTGCTCTTAACCATTGAGCTCTCTCTCTCTAGCTACATAAGGATGCTCTTAATGTAAGCATATGGCTTTATCAAAACAAGCCTCTCAGCGCTGAGGAGACGGCTCAAGCAGTAAAGTATTTGCTGTGCAAGAGTGAGAACTGTATTTCAGACCCCAGGACCAACAGAATCCTGGGGGTTGGGGTGTGGGAGCCTACTTGTTATGTCAGGGTGGGAGGTGGCTGGGTTCAAGTAGAAACCCTGACTCAAAACAAGCTGGAGAGCAACTGAGGAAGAACCTGCTCTCAACCTCAGGCTTCCACAAGCACACACACACCACCACCATCCCACACCATGTTCACTCACACCACATGCATGCACACTCCACACACACACCACACACACATGCTCACACACACACCACACATACACACACACCATACACACACCACACACACACACCACACACACACACCACACACACACACCACACACACACACCACACACACACACCACACACACACCACACACACACCACACACACACACACACCACACACACACCACACACACACACACACCACACACACACACCACACACACACACCACACACACATGCTCACACACACACCACACACACACACACCACACACACACCACACACACACCACACACACACACACACCACACACACACCACACACACATGCTCACACACACTACATGCTCACCTACACAGGCATCACATGCATGCACACAAACATACCACATACACAGGTACACATACATCACTCATACACATACCACACACACACATGCGTACACACACACCACATACATACAAACACACATAGATCACACATCCACATACATACCCCATGAACACATGTACAAATGTGCACACATTACATACACAACAAACATTTTTTTTTTTAAATAAAGATTCCCAATGTTCTCCAAGTAATCAATTTTTCTGTGGTCTCAAAGTCTTTGTGAATAATAGATGTTCTAGTTTGGGGCAATCATTTCATACACTTGAAATGTTAACATGGAGGTTTAATTTTTTCAGGTAGTAGATCACCAACATTACTTGTAGCACCCGTTTGAAAATATATCCACACATACATGTGCATATACATAATACACACGTACATACACACATGTGCCACTTAATAGCGGTGCTGTGTACAGGTTCCTAGTTGTGCAAGTAAAGTAGAGCCTGAAGATGTTATACCGTGGACATAGTCCCTTGTTTGCTCCACATAGTCTCCCATTTCTGTATAAAGAGCTTTTGAGAATAATGATATTCTACAATATGTAATAATTTTTTACAATATAATTTATTGATAAGTGTTTTGTTCCTAGTAAGATACACCTGGGTATTCCCCTTTCTTTCAATTTATTTGTTTCAAATATTTATGAAACACAGAAGTTACTTTGACAGAAAGTCTCAGAATTTCCTTAAAAAGGTCTCTCTGAATTTCACCTTCCTTAGCATCAGTATGTTGAGATCAAGCCTCTTTGCGGTTTAACTGTTTTACCAAAGAAATAGCTGGCTTGGTGGAAAGTCACTTTGTAAAAGTTAGAGGATCCGGGAAAATTCTGCAGCTTGCTTATGTTTTCACCCTGTTGTTTTCAGAATAGTGATGAGTTCATTATTATACTTTGAAGTGTAGCTTAATTATTTATTTATAAATGCAGTTTTTACTAGTAAAAAATACATGTTGCAAAACTGAATATAAAATATTTTTTTGGAAAAAAACCCCATTAAAATCCTTAGGATTTCATGTGTCCAAATTATGTGTATGCCTTTATTATGTGCGATGTTATGTGCTATCTTAGCTATCATAGTGTAAAACTAAATTTAGATTTGCTCATTATACAACTCCAATTTCCAAGGAAAGTCACAGTTTGAGGTAACAAAGATTAGGACTTCAATATATAATATTTTGTAGGATACAGTTGACTATATTACTGCTATCTAAGTAATTTTTATTATTTTTATATTCTTTATATATTGTTGCACTTAGGACTCAGTTTTTAAAATTTACTTGAGAGGTCTGAGCAGATTGGCTCCATGGGTCAAGGACTTGCTGCCCAAGCATGAGGAACTGAGTTCAGATCTCCAGCATTCATGCATGAAGCCAGGTGTGGTGGCAAGTGTCTATGGTCTTGAGATAGGAGGATCCAGAGACTCTGGACAGCAAGTCTAGCCCATCACTGACCTCCAGGTTCAATGACACACAGTGTCTCAAAAAAATTATCAGGAGGCAGTGGAAGATAATTGATGGAGCCTTCTGGCCTCCACAAATGAATGCCCCTCCGCACACACTGCCCCCACCTAAGCACACATAATCATACCACCTTCATACACAGATTTATTAGAGAGGGTTTTTAAATAAAATTATTATGTACATTGTAAATATATTCTGCTTTGTTACGTTGAATTTTATCATAATTTTTACAAAGTCTTAACAGTACTGTGTTGTTGATGAATAAATACAAGCCAGATGGAGAAAATGCATTGTTTTACACCAGAAAGAATTCTGTAAGTTTTTGTTTTTTAAAATTTCATTTATTTTTTTTTTTTAATTTTATGTTTATGGGTAGTTTGTGCATGTCTGTATACCATGTACTCTACTGGCATGCCTGTTGCCCGTGAGGGTAGAAGAGGGAATCAGGTCCCTTGAAACTAGAGTAAGATATGGTTGTGAGCTGCCATGTGTGTGCTGAGAATTAAACTCAGGTCCTTTGGAAGAACATCCAGGGCCCTTAATTACCGAGCCATCTCTCTAGCATGGTTCTTTAAGTTTTGTTCTTTAATTGCTGGAATCCGCATCTCCCCCAGGTCCACTTCTATTGCAAAGTATGGTCTTTTTTAGGGCCAGTTTTACATCACGGTTTCTTAAACAGTATATGATGGGGTTGAGAAGGGGGACAATGACAGTGTAGAGAAGAGACACCACTTTGTTCGAGTTGTAGGCATACATGAGCTTAGGACGGGCATATGTAAAAAGGGTGGTGGAATAAAAAAGAGTTACAACCGTCAGGTGAGAGGCACAGGTGGAGAAAGCCTTTTGACGACCCTGAGCTGATGGGATCTTGAGAATAGTGACAATTATGATGGTATAAGACGTCACTACCACGCAAAGGGGCACAGCAATGACCATGAGGGCCAAGAAGAAGTCTACCAGCTCTGCTTGGGAAGAGTCCTCACAGGAGACATTGAGAAGTGGGGAGATATCACAGAAGTAGTGATTGATCCGTGGCGTGCCACAGTAGTGCAGCCGAGCTATGAAAACCATCTTAATCATGGCGGTCATGAGCCCGCAGCACCAGCACCCCCCAGCCAGTATTCCGCAAAGCTGGTTGGTCATAATCACAGGGTAGCGTAGTGGGTTACAGATGGCTACATAGCGATCAAAGGCCATGACAGCAAGGAGTATGTACTCAGTGCAGACAAAGGTCACAAAGAAGTAAAGTTGTGTCATGCAGCCATTGAAGGAGATGGTCTTGTCTTTGTTGAGGAAGTCTACCAGCATCTTGGGACTGATGACAGTGACATACCACATCTCCAGGAAAGATAAGTGGCTTAGAAAGAAGTACATGGGCTTGTGCAGTTGCCCATCACTGCGGATGGCCAGGATGATGAGAAGATTCTCGACCAGTGTCAGTAGATAGGTTACCAGGAAGACAGAGAAGAGCAGAAATTGGAAGGCTGGCCGTGTTGGAAATCCAAGAAGAATAAAGTGCGTTGTCGTTGTGCGATTATCTGCTTCTAGAACCTTGATGATCATGGCTGGCTGTGGACATAAGCAAACTCAGTTGCTTCTGTGTCCCAAGTACCACCCTGAGACTGATTATACTGATGACTTGTCCCTAGTGATTCATCAGAACGAACTTTGTTTCCTCTTGAATTATGAACTTAAACTCTTGAGCAGCGATTAGCTTTAGGGAGTTTGCATTTTAAAATATTAGCTCAACAGGTGTGACTTGTCCAGACTCACACAGTAGTAAAATTAGACCTCCCACGTCCAACCACTGTGCTTTTGCAACACATTGAGCATGGGGAAGTCCCTTTATACCATCTTTCACTAAAGGCAAAGCATCTTGTGAATCCCATGTAAAGACACTGTAGGACACTCAATTAATTACTTATAATTTGTATGATGCAGGTCTACTTACATGACCCCACTTACCTGTAAAGAAGAGACAATCATATTTCTTTAATCTAAAGATATGCCAAAGCCTTAATAAAGCAATAGTTAAGCATATCCACAGGTTATCAACAAACAGAATGGCAATGTGAACATTCACCAGCTTCTCAGAGGATAAATTTGGATGAATAATTTGATGGGCATTTTCTTCAATCCAATCAACTGTATAACCATCTCTATGGGCAATATGGCAAAAGTATGTTTAAACCTCATCCTTGTCTTTGTCTAGCTAAGTGATTATATTATGTAAGCTTTCAAAACATTATTTTTTTTTCCCTGAGGTAAGAACTTTAGGAAGGTATCCACATTTTGTCAACATCAAATGGAATTTAGCATTTAGGTTCCCATAAATATTTGTTGTTATTTTTTCCAAGCTACTATTTTTAGCTCCAAATCAACAAACATTCCCTTCTCTATAATTCCCTTCCTAAGAATATACCCTGACCTACCAATAACAAAACTCTGAAAAATGAGATGGTGACAATGTCAATTATTGTTAATGAGAAAGGAGGAAGACATTGGGCAATTTTCTGAGTTAGAGTACAGAATAGGTCATCTGTTCGGCAGCAATATTATAAAAAATGCATTGCTGTGAGTATCACTTCTTATCTGGTAATTAAGCCAAGCATGACCTCTCTCTAGGATGGGCTGAGACTTGCTCTTGAACCTCTCAGGTTGGAAGCAGCTTCTTGTTTCCATACTTTTTATGATCTGTTCTTTGGTTTCTTTTGTTTTTCTCTGGAACTATTCTTGTTCCTTGCTTCTGAACATCATTGTTTTTGACATAAGTATATAGAAAAGCTTAGAGAAGGCTATTTACTAAAGAAATGGGCAAAGAGAAGAGAGAGAGGAGAGAGAGACACACACAGAGTGGCTTATTCCACTTGCCTCTTTTCATTTATATTGCACATTTAGGATGATAAACACAGAAGATTATATCCAAATGATACATGCTTAAGGAGAAAAACACACAGATTATAATAAAAAGGAAAAAGAAACTGCCTCAGAGCAGAGTAAATTTAACAGTTGTTTTCTGCTGGAAGGTAGTTTTTCTTTAATTGTTCTTACATTTATCTGTGTGTGTGTGTGTGTGTGTGTGTGTGTGTGTGTGTGCAATGTTTAAGTTGCGATAAAAACTTCATGAGTTGTTCATGTCTTTTACTATGTGAATCCTAGAAATGAACTTAGATAATCAGATTTGGTGGCAAGAGCCTTTCCTCACTGAGCCATCTCATTTGTCCAAAATATGGGTTCTTACACACATACATCCCCAAGCACACACACAAACACAGAATGGGACCTTGACAAGCAAAACCTGCTATTCACTAGTGTAACTGTGGAAGTGGGGAGGCTTATAAACAGAGTGAGATTTAGGAGTCCTCCTTAGATTTTCCTTCATTGTCTTTCTTTTTGATCTATGAATTCAAGAGTCAAACAAACTCAAAACCATTTGTCAATCATTTAGATTAATTTTTATTTGGCTACTTTCCCCCACATCTCCAGTCAAATCATCCCTTTTCTACTAACAAAAGGTTGTGTTGCTGTTTAGGGAAAGTTTTCTTGGTCTGTGATAGTATGTTTTAAGTTCCAGATTCATGTCAATTCCTGCACACATTTTTACATTTTAGAAAATGACATGCCAGGAATTATATACCCCGATGTCTTACCATTCTGCAGGCATGTCCTACTGACTCTAAAGAATTTTTTTTCATTTATACATTTTTAAAATTTTATTTTTTTTTCACAATTTATTCTAAGCTGGCTCTAGGAAATCATCCAGCATTTCCCAGTAGCTTCACAGTGAACACAGTCATTCTTCGGATATGTAAATCAAAAGTTGTATGAAAAGAGAAGATGAATGGAAACAAAAGCATTTCATTTGGTTTGAAGAATCAGTTAATAAATACAAAAGAAATATTTTAATTGAAACTATATAGGTGTCATTTTTTTCCTCTTTGACACCCAACGGGAATACAAGTGTTCAGAACCAGAAATTAATTACCATAAAACAAATGGAAAAAATAAACAAAAGAGAGTATCTGTCTTCATCCTTTCACCATGAAGCTGTAGCTTTTTGAGATGTTGAGAAGTGGAGTAAAAGTAACAATTAGAAGTGCAATATGTGGCACAGGAGAAAACTTCCTGAACAGAACACCCACAGCACAGGCTCTAAGAGCAACAGTCAATAAATGGGACCTCATGAAACTGAAAAGCTTCTGTAAAGAAAAGGACACCGTCATCAAAACAAAACGACTGCCTACAGATTGGGAAAGGATCTTCACCAACCCTATATCTGACAGAGGACTAATATCCAGTATATACAAAGAACTAAAGAAGCTGAAAAGCAGCAATCCAAGTAATCCAATTAAAAAATGGGGAACAGAGCTAAACAGAGAATTCTCGACAGAGGAATATCGAATGGCAGAAAAACACTTAAAGAAATGCTCATCCTCATTAGCCATCAGGGAAATGCAAATCAAAACAACCCTGAGATATCACCTTACACCCATCAGAATGGCCAAGATGAAAAACTCAAGCGATAACACATGCTGGAGAGGTTGTGGAGAAAGGGGAACCCTCCTCCACTGCTGGTGGGAATGTAAACTGGTACAACCACTCTGGAAAGCTATCTGGCGCTTTCTAAGACAATTAGGAATAGTGCTTCCTCCAGACCCAGCTATACCACTGCTCGGTATATACCCAAAGTTCGTTCAAGTACACAAAAGGGATACTTGCTCAACCATGTTTATAGCAGCTTTATTTGTAATAGCCAGAACCTGGAAACAACCCAGATGTCCATCAACAGAGGAATGGGTACAGAAATTGTGGTATTTTTACACAATGGAATACTACTCAGCAATCAAAAAGGAGGAAATCATGAAATTTGCAGGCAAATGGTGGGACCTAGAAAAGATCATTCTGAGTGAAATATCCCAGAAGGAGAAAGACAAACACGGGATATACTCACTTATATAGACCTAAAAGATATGATGAACATAATGAAATCTATACACCTAAAAAAGATAATCAATTGAGCGGACATGGGGTAAGATGATCAATCCTTGTTTAGAAAGACAGATGGGATGTGCATTGAACGTATGACAGGAGTCTACTGAGCGCATCTGAAAGACTCTAACTAGCAGTGTTTTCAAAGCAAAGACTCATGACCAAACCTTTGGCAGAGTACAGGGAATCATAAGAAAGAAGGGGAGTTAGTCTGATGGGGAAAGGATAGGAGCTCCACAAGGATCAAATATATCTGGGCACAGGGTCTTTTCTGAGACTGACATTCAACCAAGGACCATGTATGGATATAACCTAGAACCTCCACTCAGATGTAGCCTGTGGTAGCTCAGTAACCAATTGGTTTCCCAAAGTGAGGGGAACAAGGACTATTTCTAACAGGAACTCAATGACTGGCTCTTTGGCCTCCCCACCCCCGAAGGGAGGAGCAGTCCTGTTAGGCCACAGAGGAGGGCTTTGCAGCCAGTCCTGAAGATACCTGATAAAACAGGATCAGATGAATGGGGAGGAGGTCCCCCCTATCAGTGGACTTGGAAAGGGGCACGGTGGAGATGAGGGAGGGAGGGAGGGACTGGGAGGGAATGAGGGATCGGGACACGGCTGGGATACAGAGTTAATAAAATGTAACTGATAAAAAAATAATAATAATAAAATAAAATTAAAAAATAGGAAGTGCAATATGGTTGTATTGGTAACTCTATCCTATCACTGTAAATATAGTTATTAACTAGGGACATTATAATTTTAGATGACATATATCTAATTGTAGTATTTTGATAAGCAAGAAAATGAATATGCAAACTGAGAGAATGTTTTATCAAAGATACACACAAGGTAAATACACTGAAAGTTTTAAGTGCCTAATTTCCAAGGATAGGTTTTTATGAATCACATTCTAGTACTTTCAAAAATTTGTTAGACAGCCATTTGGTAGGCATAAGTGGATTGTGTAGCTTTCTTTCTAAAAATTTTCTGGTGGTCTTTTTTTAAAATTTTTATTTTATTTTTATATCAATTACAGGTTGTTTACTTTGTATCCTAGCTGTAGCCCCCTCCCTCATCCCCTCCCAATCCCACCCTCCCTTCTTTATCTCCCCCCTTTCCCTTTCCAAGTCCACTGCTAGGATAGGTCCTCCTCCCCTTCCATCTGACCCTAGCTTATCAGGTATCTCCAGGACTGGTTGCCATGTCCTCCTCTATGGCCTAGCAAGACTATTCCTCCGTGTGTGTGTGTGTGTGTGTGTGTGTGTGTGTGTGTGTGTGTGTGTGTGTGAAGTAAAGGAGCCAGTTGTTAAGTTTGTGTCAGAAATAGTTCCTGTTCCCCTTACTAGGGAAACCCACTTGGTTACTGAGCAAACATGGGCTACATCTGAGCAGGGGTTCTAGGTTATATCCATACATGGTCTTCGGTTGGAGAAACAGTCTCATAGAGGGCCCTGTGCCCTGATATATTTTGTCCTTGTGGAGCTTCTGTCTTCTCTAGGTCATACTAACTCCTCCTTCTTTCATATGATTCTCTGCACTCTGCCCAAGGACCCTAGAAAAGTTGCTCAGTCCTCACTCAGAAAGCAAATGGGATAGATATCAGAGGTGGGAGAAAACAGGGAACAGGACAGGAGCCTCCCACAGAGGGCCTCTGAAAGACTCTACCAACAGTGTATCGAAGCAGATGCTGAGACTCATAGTCAAACATTGGGCAGAGTCCAGGGAATCTTATAAAAGAAGGGGAAAGAAGAAAGACCTGGAGGTGACCTGGAGGAGGCCCAGAAGGAGAGCATCAGAACTAAAAATTCTCTCAGTTTGCATATTCATTTTCTTGCTTATCAAAATACAACAATTAGATATATATCATCTAATACTATAATGTCCCTAGTTAATAACTATATTTACAGTGATAGGATAGAGTTACCAATACAACCATATTGTACTTCTAATTGTTACTTTTACTCATGCACTGGACACAACCTCCCTGGGACTTGGTTGTGGGAGAACATACTCCAAAGGGGAAGCTGTTGACTGAGAAATTCTAAGTGTGGCTTCCTCAGTCAACAGCTGCCCCTTTGAAGTATGTTCTCCCACAACCAAGTCCCAGGGAGGTTGTGTCCAGTGCATGACAGCATCCCTACTTCTGGGGGCTGCCTCACTCTGCATATCTAAAAGCTTCCTAATTTCATTCCCAGAGACCTCCACAGCAAATTCCTACATCAGGGACTTAGCAGCAGTAAGAGCCACGGCCACTCCATCTACGGCATATTCAGTATTTATCTCATGGTCACAGTGCTAGTTGCTCACTTGCCTCAGTGACAGAATTGAAATTAAAATAATCAAATCCCAGTTTTATTGCCAATTGTTTTTTGTATACATATGTGAAGATAGGGCTCTGTATTTGTGAATGGGGTACACCTATATGGAGAGAGAGGTGTGTGTGTGAGAGAGAAAGAGAGAGAGAGAAACATATACACACATACACACACACACAGATTTAGGAAAGCTTCAAGCTTCCTGCCTCAGCCTTCTGCTTAGCCTCTGGAGTGCTGTTTGTTATCTTGGGTATTTGTGACCATCTCACTGTCATTCTGTTTTAAGACTAAACCTTAAGTTTCATGCTAGTTTTAGTACAGCTTTATATGAGATAAAATTTTAAGAAGTAGGTAATTAAAATGCTAAGCTAAGAGTCAAGAGCTAGGGAAGATTTCTAAATAATAGTATAAAATCTGGGGTATTTTAATTTAAGATGCTTTCTTTTTTTACCAGATAAAATGATGTAAGATGTTCTCTAAAGTTAATTGGCAATATGTTTGCAGAATTGCCATTTAGTAATGCTTAATATGCCAGTCCCGAGTAACATTTAATTTTGGTTTTCTTACACACTTAATTAATTAAATTAACTGTGTAGTATAATGAGAGTTCTATGGACAAATCACCTTACCTTCAACTTTATTTAAACAGATATAAAAGTTAACATGAATTTTCCAAGCGTGAAATTTTTCTCAAAAACATGTGTTACATAAGATTTTACAGTTTTAAGTCTATTGCAGAACTACAGATGTGTGTGCATGTACACACAAGAGACAAACAGAAGGAAATGATAAATTTTAGCTGTGCAGGATCGGGGGACTGCAGCAAAACAGATAGGTCAAAAGATTTAAATTCCTTTCAAATTGATGAATCTCAATGCACAGACCAATGTTTCTACTTGTGCTATGAAGGACAGGAGATTCAATACCAAAAAATGATAGCACTACTTGAAAAAGAGTCCGTCTGTGGTTAGAGGTCACAGCCTTCTCCTTGGAAAACAGAGATTCCACACTCACAAATCCATGCTCTGTGTCCTGGGGCTGCATTCCTCCACCAGAGCATCGGCTTTGCTTTCTGAACTCAGAATCAGGTCTATCCTACGTTCAAAGGCCTCACCACTCTTGGTCAACATATGAACAATGCCCAATTTCCAAATATCATTAAGGTTTTAGGTCTTTTATACCTGTGGTCATTCTTGCATGATTGCCAGGACATTTCATGAGTGCAAGATCAGAATGCTTCGAAAAGCACTTGATTTAAGGTTTAATTTAATCCTGAAGACAGGAAAAGGAATAACACCTGCCCTTGAGCCTTTCACCAGTGAAGGGCAGAGGCTCTGCCTGGGCTTTCCCAGGGGTGGTGTGACAATAGCCCTCTCCCACAGGTAATTAATGAGGAAGCCAGAGCTGTGAAGGGCTTGGAAAGAGATGTTTTGTTTATGAGTAAATGAAGGGCAGAGAAGAAATTTTATTTGGGCAAAATTCTTGCGATAACAATTATATTAAAATTTGCTACATGAGCTCTGTGCAGATGGGTTAGTGAAATTGTAGATCAGAGAGTCTTCAAAGTGGAGACAACTAGTAAGAGATGTGACACAATCTCCTTTGCTCAATCTAGTCTTTTTCCAGTGTCCATAGGGAAGTAAGATTGATGTGTGTTAGTCTTGGGTACACCTATTGGTCTTGGCTGTTAAATGGCCAAACATTTTTAAATGGGAGAAAAACATCTTTCTTCCTCCAAATCGGTTTTAGGGAATACAATACGATTCCAGCGCCCCTTCCCTCCCAATCACAGGATTCTTAGCAACAACTGTGACTCATGGCTATATTAGAGCAGCTCCTAAGTGTGTCTCAAGGAAGAATAATTACCTGTTATATAATGATCTCTTGTGCATAGCTTGGTTTCTACTGAGTTAGGCCTCAAAACTATAGGGGGAATTATGCATCTTCAACACTCCTGATTCCTTATACTCTTGTAACTTTTCAACACCATAGAATATATTTGAAATGATTATTTTCCTTCTAGGGGAGAGTGATCAGATTTCATTGATCTCATTTTGAGCCCCAGTAATCTGTAGCACATCCTAGGTTTCTAGTTGAATATAAATTTGACCACAGGATGCATTTTTGAATAATCAATGAGGTGGAAAGGCAAGCTTTCCTTCTACTCTTTAGTATCATATGTAACAGTCAAATAATTATCTTCTAAGAAATTGTGGACCACAAGAAGTCTGTAACTGGCATTTCGTGTGATACCTGACGCCCCTATTTAACATAAAAATGTGCTCAGGTACTTACAGCACTAACACTCCTCATACATGTATTCATCCTGATGCTGTCACGTTATCCTCCTCTCTCTCTCTCTTCTTATCCATACTCTCTCCTCCCTCTCTCCTTCCCTTTGAAGGATGGAGGTTCTCACACCTATGGACTTGGATTCTTATGCTGCAAATGGGTTTAGACAAAACAACGAATGGATCATTGGTAGAACAGTTGGCAGGGTAGTTGGCAGAATATTGGGCCAATTTTACCGTAAGTGATCTCCCACAGGAGAACTTTGAAGGAACAAAAGACTCAATAACACTGAGTCCCTCATGTTTTTTATGGCTGCTAAAGAGATGTATGTTTAATTGTTCTATAGATGTATGAAGTCTCTTCCTTATCATGCTGTAATACTGCTCATAAAAGGCTCAAGGAAGACAAACCATTCTTTAAAATGTATGAAATAAAAATCATGATCAATTCTTAAACTACAGCCCCTGCTCAGATGTAGCTCATGGGCAGCTCAGTCTCCACATGGGTTCCCTATAAGGGAAGTAGGGGCTGACATGGACTCAGTAGCTGGCTCCTTGATCATCTCCCCCTGATGAGTTGGCCTCACTAAGCCACAAAGAAAGAGGATCCGGACAGTCCTAGTGAGCCTGATAGGCTAGGGTAAGATAGTAGGGGAGGAGGACCTCCTTCCTCTATCAGTGGACTAAGGGAGGGACATAGGGAGAGAACACAGAGGGAGGGTGGGATGAGGAGGAGATGAGGGAGGGGGCTACAGCCAGAATACAAAGTGAATAAATTGTAATAAATATTAATAATAAAGAAAAAAAATTAAAGTGATCTCCAATTGTTTCCTGCTTCTCTTCAAGAAAACAACTAAGATCTGACCAAATTCTTCGTTTGAAAACATGAGTATTGTTTTTTTAAACTGACCATTTTTCTATGAATATAACTCTTTCCTTACCCTTGTTAGGGATCTCCAGACTGTGCTGAGAAAAGAGGCAAAATCATGTAGACAGGAAGGAAGACACTGTTCTTCGGCCTAGATAATTGCTGGTCAAGGCTGGTTCTTTATGATCTAGAAGTAGGGACTAAATGGAGCTATTTGTGCACCTTTCTATCTCCAACCTACTGTAGGAGCAGAAACCAACTCCCTCCCACCCTCTCAAGAGACACAGCCTTAAGAAAAATATTTGGCCTTTCCAGAACTCAAGGATATCCTGGGGGAATAGTACAGAAAAACCATAGTGAGAGATCTTAGAGTAGAAGTTTATGCCCTTGTCTTTCCAATAAGACTCTGGGGAAAGAGTAGGTAGAAATAAAATTGTGTGCAAGTGTGTGTGTGTGTTCTCTTTCTGGAAACAATTTAACAAATAAAATAATAAGGTCTTGCAAGGACAGATGACTATAAGGCATTCATTTAGAAAAATGTGGCACATATTCATCCTTATTTGAGTATTTAGATGTACAAGTAAACACAGATTTTCAAACATATAACACTCAGATACCATAATTAACAGTTGTTACCTCTATACATGGCTACGTGGCAATGCCTTCTATGCATCAGTACTTGTATATAGATACTGTATATAACATATTCAGATGATATCTATATTTACAAAAAGAAAAATCGAGAATGCGTTTGTATTTTCTATCTTTTCATTTCAAGATAGTTTCAGGAACCCACTGGTATAAGTTGAAACTGTGGTCAGATACATACAGTGTTCTATAGGTTCACATACCTAAAGACTCAAGAGTAGCTAGCGGAAGAGCCATGGTTGCAGGAACTTGGCATCGACAATGAAGTATTTCATCTAGTGCAGGAGACTGTACTTCTTTGGAGCTGTGAAAGACAAGGTACAGTTAGGAAGGTGGAGAAAAGAGAGAACAGGACAGGAGCCTACTACAGAGGGCCTCTGAAACACTACCCAGGAGGGTATCAAAGCAGATGCTAAGACTCAGAAAAACTTTGGGCAGAGTGCAGGAGCTCTTATGAAAGAAGGGGGAGATAAAAAGACCTGGAGGGAACAGGAGCTCTCCAAGTAGAGCAACAGAACCAAAAATATATGGGCACAGGGATCTTTTCTGAGACCGATACTCCAACCAAGGACCATTCATGGAGATAACCTAGAACCTCTGCACTGATGTAGCCCATGGCAGCTCAGTCTCCAAGAGGGTGCCCTAGTAATGGGAGCAGGGGCTGTCTCTGACATGAACTCAGTGGCTGGCTCTTTGATCATCTTCCCCTAGTGGTGGCAGCATTACAAGGCCACAGAGAAAGACAATGCAGCCAGTCCTGATGAGACCTGATTGGCTAGGATCAGATTTAAGGGATGAGGATTTCCCTTATCAGTGGACTAGGGGAGGGGCATGGGATGAGAAGAGGGAGGAAGGGTGTAATTGGGATGGAATAAGGGAAGGGGCTACAGCTGGGATACAAAGTGAATAAATTGTAATAAATAAAAAATAAATTTTAAAATTTGTTACTTAAAAATGAGGGATAACCTACTCAATTATAAAGTTAAACTCTATTTTGAAGGAATAGGAATTAATTTAAAGATTAGTAAACATCCCAAATTACAAAGGTCCTAGCTCATATTTCTTGGAGTATCTAGTGGTTACTTACCTTTATTTACTAATGCCATAAAAACTTTCAATAGGAATGTTGCCTGGCAAAAGCAGGATACTCTGTCCTTCCATCTCTTAGTGATCTTCAAGCTCATTATTGATTCTTTGGTGGTACTCTATCTTAATGTTCCAATGGAGGCTGGATAAATTAGTCAATAAATACTTGTTGGGTGTCTTCTACCTATAAGAGATTTTTACTAAAATTGTTTTACAGCTGTTAAGCATTTACTTAAGAACAAGGGTGATGCATTCAGCTTAAAGAAAGGCTGCCAACGTGAAAGTACGTTAAGTACTTTGCTGAAGAAGTCTCTTAACAAAAGTTGCCCCATCAGAAGTAATCCGACCGTTCCATTTCAGTACTTGAGAGATTTCAGAGGAAGGCAAAACCCAAATTGATTCAATAAACCCCTTGTTCCTAAGACTTCATAAGGGTAGAGAACACATAATTCATTTCTTTTAATATTACGCTCAGTGGAGACCTGAAATACTTTTTTAACAGGAAATAAGAAGAACATTTCATTTGAATTGCTTAATGTATAGCTTAATTGTAGAGGAAGATAAGAAATGGCTGAATAACTGTAAGAAGAGTTTGTGGAAAAGCTGCAACCGCTATTTCAGACTATTAAGTCTTAGCTACTATGGTCAAGTAAACTGACAATGGATTGAAACAAAGCACGGCCATTCTGTTACTTTGATAAAATTTACAATAATTTCCTGTGAAAGAAGTATCTAGAACTAGGTGCTTATAGGGAAAAAAGAAGTTTCTTTTCTGTCATAAAAGAGTTAAGTAAATTAAACATTGAACTAAGAAACACTCATATGTATTGAGTTGAGTGAGGAAATTTACAGTATTTGTAGAGTATAACAAGTCTGGTTGGGGAAAGTATTCTGGATGAGTATTTCCTCAAATCTGGCAAGAAAAAGCAGGCTGACTTTTAAGTGAACGGGTTAATATTTAAAGATGAAACCCATCACTTTCAGTGCATAAACATTTGATAATTATTTCTGCAAATTGTGCATTACCCATTTTCTCAGTTACACTTTTCAAAGCGGAAGTATATCATTAAAATATTTCTCTGTCACAAACAACTCCATATTTGGCTAAGGCTGAGGATCTGGCTTGCTTCCGTGTATGTGGACGTATCTGCATTGCCCACGAGGCATGCTGAGGTTGGCTACCCAGAGGCTATTTAAGCTGTGGGCTGGCTTTCCCCAGGGTCAGAAGATTGTTCAAGGTTCCTGAATAAACTGTATTGAGAAGAACAACAACAACAACAAAAAATCAGAAAGAAGGAGAGGAGGACTTCCCCTATCAGTGGACTTGGGGAGAGGCATGCATACAGAAAGGGGAGGAGGGTGGGACCGGGAGGGGAGGAGGGAGGGGCTTATGGGGGGATACAAAAGGAATAAAGTGTAATTAATAAAAGTTAAATAAAAAATTTAAAAAATATATTTTCTTATTTTTTTTAAATTTGTATTTATTTATTCTTTTCTTATGTATTACATCCCGATGCAGTTTTCCCTCCCTCCCTCTCCATGCCCTCCTCCTCCATTTCTCTTCAGTAAAGTTTTTTTATAGTCAGTTGTGATGAAAGTATTAGTGCTTTAAAAGAGATTACCTGAACTGTGTGCTACTTTCCTCTGTTCTACATCATCATTTCTATCTTATCTCCAGTGAGTTCCCTCAATTTGCACTAAGAGCAAACTAAAATAACATCAAACATGATAAAATAAAAGCAAAGTGTAGTAGAGTGAAATCAAATAATCCCTGAAGTAGCCATCAGAACTACACACAGTTTCCATTACAGGGCATACCTGCCTCTGAATGGCTTGTGAATTGCAGTCAGTGACCATCATGTTTGCCAGGATAACAAGGCAGTTTGCAATGATCACAATTTTTCTCTGAGACCTTAGGCTTTTGAAATAAGAATGTAATGGGTTTTCAGATTCCCTGTGTCTGTTGTTATGTCCCCTATTTCATTTCTGGTTTTGTTGATTTGGATATTGCTTCTCTGCCTTTTAGTTAGTTTGTCTATCTTGTTGAGTTTCTCAAAGAACCACCTCTTGGTTTTGTTAATTCTTTGTATTGTTCTTTTTGTTTCTAATTTATTGATTTCAGCCTGAGTTTGATTATTTCCAGCTGTCTATTCTTCCTGTGTGTGTTTACGTCTCTTATTAAAGCTTTCAGGTGAGCTCTTAAGTTGCTAGTATGATATCTCTGCAATTCCTTTATGAAGACATTTAGTACTATGAACTTTCCTCTTAGCACGGCTTTCATTTTGCCCATAAGTTTGGATATGTTGTGCCTTCATTTTCATTGAATTTTAGGAAGTCTTTCATTTCATTCTTTATTTTGTTTCTGACACAATGGTCATTGAGAAGGGAGTTGTTCATTTTTCATAACTATGTAGGGTTTTTTTCTTATTTTTTTTTTCATTGTTGAAGTACAGCTTTAATCCATGGTGATCTGACTAAGTACAATGGGTTAATTAAATTTTCTCGTATTGGTTGGAGTTTGCTTTGTGAACTACTGTATGGTCAGTTTTGGAGAGGGTTATATGTGGTGTTGAGAAGAGGGAATATTCTTTTGTGATTGGGTAAAAAGTTCTGTAGATAACTATTAGGAACATTTGGTTCATGATATCTGTTAGTTTCATTATTTTTCTATTTAGTTTCTGTCTCTATTTAGTTTCTATCCATTGGTGAGAGTGGGTGATGAAGTATCCCACTATTAATGTATGTGGATCAATATATTCTTTAAACTGTAATAATGTTTCTTCTAGAAATGTGGGTTTCCTTGTATTTGGAGCAGAGATGTTCAGGATTGACATATCCTCTTGGTGGATTATTCTTTTGATGAGAATGAAGTGTTCTTCCCAACCCTTTTAATTAATTTTGTTGAAAGTCTATTTTATTAGATAGTAGGTCTGTTTAGTTGGTAATCTTTTTCTAGCACTTTACGCTGAGGAAATGTCTATCTTTGTTGCTGAGATGTGTTTCTTGTATGCAGCAGAATGTTGGGTCCTATTTATGCATCTATTCTGTTAGACTGTGTCTTTTTATTGAAGAGTTAAGTATATTGATATTGAGAGATATTAATGGCCAATGATTGTTAGTTCCTTTTATTATGATGTTAGTGATTATAGTGTACTTGTTTGTTTATCTACTTTTTGGTGTAGTGAAGTTATTTATATTATGTGTTCTCTTGGGTGTAGTTAACATTATTGGGTTATGAATAATTTACAACCTCCCCCATGAGTACTGCTTCTAAACTTTCCCACAACTCTGATAGGTCTGTCTTTATATGTTGCTTGCCCTTTTTCTGTTGCATCTTTCAGTATTTCTTTTTATTCTGTACATTTAGTGTTTTGATTATTATGTGGTGAGAGGAATTTATTTTCTCTTTTTAAAAGCAATGTTAATTTTAAATTAAAATTATACTTTTAAACTTTAGAATAAAAAAATTATAAATAAGAAAATAATCACATATCATAATTAACCATACCCAAAGTTTATACAACTCAATAAATTTCTTTACAGTAACAATTAGCCATTTGGAACAGAATCTGTTGTGCTTCACATTATATTTTACACTTTTACTATCACATACATGTTTATGCACTTATCTACCACAAAAATGAAATAAACATTGGAACTAAGATATTTAATATTTTTTAAATTAAAGAGAAAATAAACATTTGACTAACTGCAGTGGTTATTTGAAGCTAAGAATGTTTACTTTCTTTTTTATGTGTTTAAAATTTTGCAGACCTCATCATAAGGCTGCTAAGTCCACCCTCTATTAGTGTGCTACATATCCACATGCCTATTTTTGAGAAAAAAATTTAAAGAAATTATTTTCTGGTCTAATATATTTGGTGTTCTGAAGCCTCTTGTATGCTTAAATACTTCTTTTTCTTTAGGTTGGGGATTTTTTTTTTATTATTTTCTTGAAAATATTTTCTGGTCCTTGGAACCAGGAATCTTCTCTATTCCTACTATTCTTAGATTTCTTCTTTTCATCGTATTTTTTATTTCCTGGATATTTTGTGTCAGGAAGTTTTTTGATTTAATAGTTTCTTGATAGATGTATTTATTTCAATTGTATCTTCTGTGCCCAAGATTCTCTCATTATCTCCTTTTTTTCTAATGGTGATGCTTACCTTTGTGGTTCCTGTTATCTTCCATAAGTTTTCTTTTTTTTTAAATTTTATTTTTCTCATTAGTTACATTTTGTTAATTCTGTATCCCAGCTGTATCCCTCATTCCCTCCCCAATCCCACCCTCCCTCCCTCATCTCCTCCCTGCCCCTTTCCAAGTCCACTGATAGGGGAGGACCTCCTCCCCTTTCATATGACTCCCTTTTGTCAGGTATTTTCAGGACTGGCTGCACAGTCCTCCTCTGTGGCCTAACAGTACTGCTCCTCCCTTGAAAGGTGGGGAGATCAAAGAGCAAGTCATTGAGTTCCTGTTAGAAATAGTCCTTGTTCCCCTTACTATGGGAAACCAATTGATTACTGAGCTATCACGGGTCACATCCGAGCAGAGGTTCTAGGTTTTATCCTCTCATGGTCTTTGGTTGAGTGTGCATCTCAGAAAAGACCCTGTGCCCAGATATGTTTGGTCCTTGTGGAGCTCCTATCCTTTCCACATCAAACTCCCCTTCTTTCATATGATTATCTGCACTCTGCTGAAGGTTTGGTTATGAGTCTTAGTATCTACTTTGGAACACTGCTAGGTAGAGTCTTTCCAATGCTTTCTGCGGTAGACTCCTGTCATACATTCAATGCATATCCCATTTGTCTTTCTAAATGAGGATTAATCATCATACCCCATGTCTGCTTTCTTGATTATCTTCTTTAGGTGTATAGATTTCATTATGTTTATCATATCTTTTAGGTCTATATAAGCGAGTATTTTCCATGTTTGTCTTTCTCCTTCTGGGATAGCTCACTCAGAATGATCTTTTCTAGATCCTACCATTTGCCTGCAAATTTCATGATTTCCTCTTTTTTGATTGCTGAGTAGTATTCCATTGTGTAAAAATACCACAATTTCTGTACCCATTCCTCTGTTGATGGACATCTGGGTTGTTTCCAGGTTCTGGCTATTACAAATAAAGCTGCTACAAACATGGAATCTTCACCAACCCTTTATCTGACAGAGGGCTAATATCCAGTATATATAAAGAACTAAAGAAGCTGAAAAGCAACAAACCAAGTAATCCAATTAAAAAATGGGGAACAGAGCTAAACAGAGAATTCTCTGTAGAGGAATATAGAATGGCAGAGAAACACTTAAAGAAATGCTCAATGTCATTAGCCATTAGGGAAATGCAAATCAAACCGACCCTGAGATTGCACCTTACACCCATCAGAATGGCCAAGATGAAAAACTCAAGTGACAACACATGCTGGAGAGGTTGTGGAGAAAGGGGAACCCTCCTCCACTGCTGGTGGGAATGTAAACTGGTACAACCACTTTGGAAGTCAATCTGGCGCTTTCTCAGACAATTAGGAATAGTGCTTCCTCAAGACCCAGCTATACCACTGCTAGGCATATACCCAAAATTTGCTCAAGTACACAATAAGGACATTTGTTCCATAAGTTTTATATCTACGGAATTTCCTCAGTTTGTGTTTTCTTTTGATTCTATTTTAATTTTCAGGTCTTGAAGTGTTTTGTTCATTTCCTTCACCTGTTTGATTATGTTTTCTTGTATTTCTTTGAGGGATTTGTTTGTTTGCTTTTTAAATTCCTGTACCATCTTCATAAGCATAGATTTAAGGTCATTTTCTGGCACAGCCATATCTAATGGGAACAGTGAAAGTCATAAAGCCAACCAGCTATTTGACAAAACTCTAGCAAAGCTGAGCTGAGTGATGCAAATGCTGTAGTGCAGTCTCCCACTCTTTCATCTCCATGTGTTGCATACTTGGGGGACTTTCATTATTTGTAAAACTTGGGGATATTGGATTTATATAAAATTTCTTACGAATATTTTACAACTTTTCCCAGGTGTACTGCTTCTAAACTTCCTGAAGAATGTCCTGACCCTAATACTCCTCCTATTCTTAGGGAGATATCCTTATCCATCCCTACTTGAAGGTTTACCTTTTATTCTGGGGTTTCTGACTCAAGTAAATGACAGAGACCTTCTTATGAGGCTCTGACTTAAAGATACTCTTGGCACATCTGCCCCTACACTTACTCAGAAACAAGGTAATCAGAACAAAGTAAACTTTATAAATGTAAACAATATCTAGTAGTCTAGTTAAATTAAAAGACTTTTCCTTATCCAAATGAATTGTGTGGATATATGATAAAAGAATAAATTATAATGGCTTCCCTTTCTTAGAAAAAGTGAACCCCTACAGGGCCACTGTGGTGTCTTATGATCAAGAAACAAAACATATCAAGATTAGACATATAAATAAATTCTACAGATATATAAAATATAAACATATTATGGCAGAAATTAAATAATAACTGCAGCAGATTTGGCCTGAAGTTTTTTTCTTGGGCAAATTGTGATTACGTAATTTGTACTCTGGCTATTAAAAGTTTATAATACCCTGCTTGGAACATGACAATCTGGCCAGGCTGGCTTGGAGATTTTCTGTCTACTGCCCTTGAAACTACAAGAACTACTATCTGGAGAACAAACTCAAAACATGCCCTTGAAACTACAATACTGTTAAAAGTTGGGTTGTGGGATTGATGAAAGAAAATGATTGTAAAATATAATTCTCTTCTGTCATGATTTATCAATGATGACTGAACTTATGACAAAGTCAAATTTAAAACACATGGCTGGGAACAAAAATGATGTGGTCAATGTTTTGAAACAACATGCATCTATCCATGCCTACTAAGTTTTGAATAAATGAAGAAGCACCCAGACTACCAGTTAATCAGGATGTAAAAGTCCTCCCAATCCCTGTGCCTGACTCATTCTTCTCTCACTGCTCTTGCATCCATCCTTTTTTAGGTCCTGACCTCACCTGTGGGTTGGGCCACACAGTTTTCCTGTTTTTCAGCTGTGTTAGGCTATCCAGACCTTGCTGCCATATTGCCCTGGCTTTTGTTGAATGTGTTCTTATGCTGGTCTTTAGCCATCTTCTTGTCTCTGGTATTTGGTTGTCCCTGCAGACTGCTGGGCTTTTTGGGCATGTGAGGGGAGTCCTAAGTCATGGGCTGGAGTCTGGACCTCCTCAAGTAGCCTACTGCTTTGTTCTGCTGGCTGTATACCATTTAACTTATAGGTAGGGAATATAGGGTGTGGGTTTCTGACCTATGTGATCCTGCAAGGTCCTGTAGATCTCCTCAAGACTAGTAGAGCCATAACTCACAGGCTAGATCATTTGCATATCTCTGGAATTCAGAGTAGTCCTCTGGATGATGGGAATAACTGGAAGGGCTGAGTATGGTGCTGTGTGTCTGGTGGATCTGGACCTTATGTGGTCCTATTGTCCAGCTTGTCTTTACAGAGGCACCAGTAGAACTGTGGACCTGAGGCTGGGACTGTTTTCCAGGTATCCAGAAGTTGTCTTTGGAGAGGTGAGAGAAGTCTGGGATCTAGATACTGGTGCCAGGAGTTTATGAAACTTGGGAGTTGTGTTCAAGCAGGTGCTGGGTGCCTGGAGCCTAGGACCTTGTGTGTATCTGGGACTGAGGAGCCATTTGCAGGGGGCCTGGAACTGTGCATCCTTAGCTCCTAGGATGCCTTCTCTCCATTGGGAAACACAGTTGTTGCTATTTTGGAGTAAGCAGCCAGGTCACTCACTTTGTCTACAGACTTTGATCTTCTGCTACTCAGATAAGGTACCCACTCAGTTTTGTCATCTTGGATAGTCTCTGCCCCCCATTTCTACATTCCAACTCTTCACTCATAGATTCCCAACACTGCATCCCATCTTTGATTTTTAAAAGTCCACTAAATCCAGTTAGATCTGCCCATAGTGTGTTGGTGTTCTCACTGGAGTATGAGAGACCTACCTGTGGCCAATTAGTCAATAAAGACGGATTTTTCCTTCCTTCAGAAAGTATTCACTGCCAATAGATAATGAGAATGTAATCAGGTCTGGGGCCCATCAGCTCTGTCTATGCTTGGATTCGGGCTGGCTTGGCCATGTGCAGGTGTAAGATCATGATTATAGTCACCATATAATGTCCATAAGGCACTAATTCACAGAATTTCTACCATCATCCAGTTCTTGCGTTTTTCTGCCTCCTCTTCTGTGTTGTATCCAGAGCCTTGAAGGTAGGGCAACATTAAATATATAAATCCCATTAAGGCTAAGCTATTATGTGATAACTATTTTCAAATTGAATGCTGGGATATTTTACCTTCCATGCATCTCTCCTCTCAGAGTATCAAAACCAAAGCAATGCTTAAGGCATTTCTTTAATGACTTAGGACCTAGATGTCTTCTTCAAGAAGAAAACATGACTTCAGCTTTCTCCAACAGCTGCAAGCCATTGCACACTTGCTGTCTTAACACTATTTACAAATCACTGTCTTTATTTTGTGAATGTTCACAGGCTATTTATTATTTAAGAGTGTCTATGTTAGGCCCAACTCTGTCTCTATCCTTCAGCAGGTTTTTATTCTATATTATGATTTTCATGTTTATGTGTGAGTATGTGTTTTCTCTCTCTCTCTCTCTCTCACACACACACACACAAACACAAACCTATATGTGTGCACGTGAGTGTGCACAAAACTGACATTGAGTGTTTTCCCTAATCATTCTCTGCTTTTTTTCACCAAGACAGGGTCTCTTCTGGAGTCAGAGACTGACTCTAGTTCTAATTATCCAGGATGGCCAGTTGTCCCTGCTTTTCTGTCTCTACATCTTCTGTGATGGGATACAGGCTAGCCTAGAATTTATTTTGGTATTGAATTTTGAACTACAAGCCCCATGTTTGTTCAGCAAATGTGGTACCCACTGAATAATTTCCTCAGGCTGCAAACTCCTCAGCCTACTTGAGTGCTGAGAGTCTTCTCCAAATGTAGCTCAGCTAATGCCTCTGAGTCTCTTTTGTCTGAATACAAATTGGAATATTTCACCAATATTAAATTATCAGCTGATAAAATATTTTAAATAGGCTAGAATGGTCCCATTGAAAATCATCATGTCATTAATAATGAGTTTGTGAAGATATGCATGAATGTATAATAAGGATATCACATCATCTACATACATGGCTGAGTTTTGCTAAACTGAATGAGAAATTGAGTGTATGTTGTATTCTTATGATTTGTCTTATTCATACCATGCATTTTATTTGAGTATATTAAAGAATATGGAGAACTGAAGGTTTATTTGTTCTTTTTTTTCCCCACATTTCAGAAACCCAAGCAATGACAATCAACGAAACAATCTTGAAGGAATTCTCATTGGCTTCTCTGCTTACCCATATGTACAGACCTTCCTCTTTGCTGTGTTCTTTTGCCTCTATATGCTCACTCCAATAGGCAACCTGGCCATCATGGGCTTGACTTGGGTGGACAGATCTCTCCACACCCCTATGTACCTCTTCCTCAGTGCACTCTCCTTCTCTGAGACCTGCTATACCCTGACTATCATCCCCAAGATGCTGGTGGATCTGCTGGACAAGGACAGGAGCATTTCAGTCACAGGCTGTGGCTTGCAGATGTGCTTCTTCTTGGGTCTTGGTGGAACAAACTGCATCATTCTCACCTTGATGGGGTATGACCGCTTCCTGGCCATCTGCAACCCTCTCAGATATCCTCTTCTGATGACCAATGTTATGTGTGGACAGCTTGTGGCCGGTGCTTGGGCTGGAGGCTTCTTGGTTTCCCTGATAGAGACTGCACTGATATTCAGGGTGTCTTTCTGCATACCTAACCTCATCAGACACTTCTTCTGCCACATGAGGGCAGTTGTGAGGCTGTCCTGCGTAGACAGTGACTTCACAGAATTCATTGTCACACTGATGTCAGTGTTGGGTTTGCTGGGTACATTCTTGCTCATCCTTTTGACTTTTGTATTCATCTTTTCTTCTGTCCTCAAGATCTGTTTAGCTGAGGTTAAACAAAAGGCATTATTTTTTTCAGCTGAGCCTCACATCTCTCTGTCGTCAGCATCCAGTTTGGTTTTGCATCTCTTGCTTATCTGAAGCCAGAAGATTTGGTGGGAGATGACATACTCATAGCAATTCTTTATGCTGTCATTATCCTTTTCCTCATTCCCATCAAATTCAGCCCCAGAAATAAGGATATGAAGAATGTTCTTTAAAAGATTATGAGCAAGACAGTGGCCTTGATATATGACCTTGGGCTTTTGCTGCTGCTGTAATATATTGTTTAACTTCCCAAAGTACCAATGGAACATTTGCTCTGTGACCTCTATGAAAAGGTGAGATCCAGGAGCACATGACTGAGACTTTGACTTAACCTATCCCAGGCATTTTATAAGCTTGGTCAGGAAATTATCCAATTTCTATTCTTTCCACTACCATGAGAATAACCCTACTAATATGAAGATTCTGCCAACATCTGGACACTCCATATGGCTCATAAGTAAGGAAAGAGCAGGAGAAAAATGAAAGCAGCAGTGGGACCACTGTGCCATGAGATGTTCTCAGTATCTAAAGATGCAAATAGTAAATATTTCTTGAAAGATTGTAATGTGCCAAGTTGAATTTCTCATGAGGGAAGCTATTTCTAATAGAAAAAACATTTTATAAAATACCATCAGCTATTTGTTTGTGAAAATGTGGTTATGTATATATAGACACACATGCACATACATAGAAAACCCATTTGCTAAATACTCCAGCATATTAATCACTGGTTATTAATATTTTTCTTGAACTTTAACTTTGTTTTATTAGTTCTTTAAAAAATTCCAGTTTATGACACTGTTTTGATTATACTTACCCTCCCCAACTACTAATTACTTTAACAATACCGTATTTATGACTGTTGCCTCACAATGCATTCTACCTTTAGAGACTAGAGGAAATAATTCAAAATCTCTATATCTATGTATTTTATGTTTTGGGGAAAGCTGAATGTGAAGATGTTTCTGTAATCTCTGTGTTGAGTATATTCAAAAGCATGTGTTGATATGTTATGTATGAAATTCAGTTTTTGACCAAAAATAAACTTAGCAATAATTTTAACAGAGTTGGTAAGGTGTAAAGGAGGAAACAAGATGAACATACCACCAAATTTATTTTTTAATTTCCAGAACAAAACAGAAATACTGTGCAATTTAGGTAATAGCATAGTGACAGATATCACAAAAAAATTTTGTTGAAACTTTTCCTCAATATTTTTCTGTCAAACAACTCTGTGACTCCTATCAAGGGTATGTGGCCTTGTACATGTAAATTGACATAAAGATTATAATAGTAATTTTAACTCTAGTTTATGTAATATTTTTATGAAGACAAACGATGGGTTGAAATATTCACACCTATGAGTCCATTAAGGTTACAACTTGTATTGACTCTCTTAGTGTAAAGGATCATATTTGAAACACATCAATACCCAGCATCTCTGCTGTCTTTAACCTGTAGGATTTGTTTAAATAACAAAGAGTGTCCTTTTTCCCTTGAACAGTGATAAAACCTCCCCCACATTAATTTTAAAAGAAATTCATGTCCACATAGATTTAATATAAAATTCAAAGTAAGATTTCAACCTAGAAACATTAAGATCACTTCCAGCGTCCTTTTACAATGCCAGCAAAACCACCAGACAAAGACAACATGAAAGAGAAGCAATTCTCCCTAATTCAGCAGTCCTTTGTCTGCTCATGCAGCCTGTGAGAGTCCACTTTCCGAGTTAGCTTGTCTATTGGTGTGGCCATTGTTCATGTCTTGTTTAGTCATTGGTATTGTTGCCCTGTACTTTCCAGGAGACACAATCTCACAACAGACTCCCTGGGCTTCCGGCTCTTTTCTTTCTCCTTCTTCTTCAGTGAAGTTCCCTGAGTCTTAGGAGCAGGAGTTGTGTTGTAGATGTATCCACTGGAGCTGACCCCAAATCAAATGCACACAAACAACACTAAATAACTTAGCAGGTTGTAAGTTTTTATATAGTTCTGTGTTTGTATATACACATGTGGCAATAATAATCAAAGGAAAAAAAAGAGGCTGTGAATTTGAGAAATAAGTGGGAGTGGGAAAGAAAAAGATTGAGGGAGCAGACCTGGGAGGGGTTAGAGAAAGGAAAAGGAAAGAGAAAAGTGACATCATTATATTTTCATTAGAATTTTTAAATTTCTAAAAGAGAGCTATAGGTCAATACCCCTAATGAACACAGATGAAAAACTACTCAACAATATACTTACAAACTATCAGTGGTACACCAGACTTCAAGCCTTATTACAGAGTAATACTAATAAAAAAATAATATGGTACAGGCATAAAATAGGCATTCAAGTCAATGGAACAAAATAGAAGACCCATGTATGATTGAGTGTTATTACATCTATCTAGCATTTGAAAAGAGGTTAAACAATACACACTGGATGAAAAACAGCAACTTCAACAAATAGTATTGGGAAAACTGGATGTCTACATGTAGAAGAATAAAATTAGACCCACGAGTCTCACACCACACTAAAGTCAATTCCAAATGAATCAACTATCTCAAAGTGAAACCTGAAACAGGGAAAATGAGAGAAGAAAACAGTGTCAGTATCTTACAAGATATAGAAGTAGAATATGACCTTCTGAATAAGACCAAATTATCCCAGGAAATAGAGCCCAAATTTAACAATTGTGGCCCCAAATCTTTTATACAGTGAAAGAAACAATTTATTTAGTGAAGAGGAAGCCCTTGGAGTCGGGGATTATCTTTATAGATATTCATCAAATAGAGTGTTAATATCCAGAATATATAAAGAACACAAAACAAAGAATCAAGAAAAGAAATGACTTAATTAAAAGGGAGAGGATTACTTACCTGAAAAAAAGTTCTCAAAACAAGAAGCAAAAGTATCTAAGATATTTATTTCACTGTTTTCAACATCCTATCAATCAGGGAAACTCGAATTAAAATGAACTTTCATGTTACTCCAGCCAGAATGACTAAGAACAGTGGAACAGCTGAAACATGCTGATGAGGATGCAGGGCGAATGAGCCCTCGTTCACTGTATATGTCACGAAACTGCTGCAGCCACTGTGGAAACTGTATGGATTCTTAACAAGCTAAGAACAGCTCTACCCTCTGACCAAATCATGTGACCGCTTGCCTTTTGCCCCCAAAACTCAACGTCCCACAGCAAAGATAGCTCTGCTGTGATCATGGCTACTCTGTTCACAATGGCAAGAAACGGAAGCAGCATAGATATCCTTGGAATGATGAGCAGATGATTAAGATGTGTACAGATCATCTTACCCCATGTCCGCTCAATTGATTATCTTTTTTAGGTGTATAGATTTTCTTATGTTTATCATATCGTATAGGTCTATATGCCTATATATACCGTGTTTGTCTTTCTCCTTCTGGGATATTTCACTCAGAATGATCTTTTCTAGATCCCACCATTTGCCTGCAAATTTCATGATTTCCTCCTTTTTGATTGCTGAGTAGTATTCCATTGTGTAAAAATACCACAATTTCTGTACCCATTCCTCCATTGATGGACATCTGGGTTGTTTCCAGGTTCTGGCTATTACAAATAAAGCTGCTATAAACATGGTTGAGCAAGTATCCTTTTTGTGTACTTGAACGAACTTTGGGTATATACCTAGCAGTGGAATAGCTGGGTCTTGAGGAAGCACTATTCCTAATTGTCTTAGAAAGCGCCAGATAGCTTTCCAGAGTGGTTGTACCAGTTTACATTCCCACCAGCAGTGGAGGAGGGTTCCCCTTTCTCCACAACCTCTCCAGCATGGGATATGCATTGAACGTATGACAGGAGTCTACTGAGCACATCTGAAAGACTCTAACTAGCAGTGTTTTCAAAGCAAAGACTCGTGACCAAACCTTTGGCAGAGTGCAGGGAATCATAAGAAAGAAGGGGAGTTAGTCTGTTGGGGAAAGGATAGGAGCTCCACAAGGACCAAATATATCTGGGCACAGGGTCTTTTCTGAGACTGACATTCAACCGAGGACCATGTATGGATATAACCTAGAACCTCCACTCAGATGTAGCCTGTGGTAGCTCAGTAACCAATTGGTTTCCCAAAGTGAGGGGAACAAGGACTATTTCTAACAGGAACTCAATGACTGGCTCTTTGGCCTCCCCACCCCCGAAGGGAGGAGCAGTCCTGTTAGGCCACAGAGGAGGGCTTTGCAGCCAGTCCTGAAGATACCTGATAAAACAGGATCAGATGAAAGGGGAGGAGGTCCCTCCTATCAGTGGACTTGGAAAGGGGCACGGTGGAGATGAGGGAGGGAGGGAGGGACTGGGAGGGGATGAGGGATCGGGACATGGCTGGGATACAGAGTTAATAAAATGTAACTGACAAAAAAATAAAAAATAAATAAAATAAAATAAAACACACACACACAAAAGATGTGTACAGATACTTTATTTACCGACGCCATCCACATAGTCATTCAGTAGAGTCATACTGTTGCATTTTCATTTTACTAATGAATGATAACAATGAATGTCCTTTCAAGAACTTAACGTTCTCTGTTTTTGAAGTCCTGTTTGGTTTAAGGTAATGTCTTTATCAATGCAAGTAGACTCAATGAACATCAGTGTTCTTTTATTTAGGCTTCCTGCCAAAACAAAATTTAGCAGGCAGCAGAAAGTTTTTTTTTTTCCTTTTTTAATGGGCATTTTGCACACCTCAAATCCCCGAGGATTTGCTGAAATATTTCCAAGGTCACATGCTACACAAGCCCTATAGCTAATGAGAGCAAATTATAAAGTTGAGGAAGAAAGTTTTCGCCTTCTCTGATGAAAGACAACAGGGATCTCCAGGGTTCTCCTAACCAGAACCAAGCAAACCTCAAGAGCTGAGGTGCCTCAACAGTTGATAATAATCACAAAGTATCTCACAGTGGCAGAGAGAAAGGCTCTACCTGCTGTCACTAAGAGGTGGTGAAGGATGAGACAGCCCCCTTAATCACTTAAACTCATATCACACAACTCCAGAGCCACAAGAAGATTAAAACTGTGCAAAGTAGAAAAAAACCTATTCTTGCCAACTGCAGAGATACAAATACCAAAGATGCAGCAACTTCCATAAGGCCGCTAAAAACCAGTAATAAAAGTAGGAGTTTGGACTCTTGGATGAGGGATTTTTATAACTCAATTTTTGCTTCTTTAGAGCGAAGAATAACAGATGCTTCATCAAAAGCCATGAAGTATATGTTTGAGAATCTACCAGACCCCGTGATCTTTGCAAGCTAATGAAGCGGCAAGGTAGGAAACTTTTCATATCCTGTCACTCTCTCTTACGAATAATGAATTGTCACCACTCCCTCATCCTTTCTCTCTAAAGTTGGAAAATGTAAGCGATTCCATCCAAATTCATAATATGCCTATAGCAGAGGGAGGACCAGGAGCCAAACTGTGGCACTGATGATTCATCCAGGAAAAGCCAGCACACAGTTATGACCAGATAAAGACCCCTTGTGAATGTGTACTGCTCCTTCTTTAGATTGCAGGATATTCCAAACTGCTTTTTTTTTTCCACTTATTTTTCTTCCTTAGTTTGAAGATCTGTTTTTTATTTTCATTTTATTTATATAGTGTGTGTGTGTGTGTGTGTGTGTGTGTGTGTGTGTGTTCATGCCAAGGGTATGTGGCTTACGTGAAGGAATCCAGAAGAAGACATCAGATCCCCTCAAGAAGAGTTACAGGCATTGGTAAGCTGCATGACATGGATGATAGAAACAAAACTTATGGAACAGCAGCAAATTCTCATAAGCCCTGAGCCATCTCTCAAAACACAGTTTAACAAAAAGAGGGCAGGAATTCACTCTGGTATTTTTTATCCATCCTATCCTGGAAATCACTCTTAAGCTTAGGCTGGTTTGGAACTCAAACAACTAACCTGTCTCAGTTTCCTGAGGGCTATCACTACAGATACATACTATCATGTCTGGTTTTCACCTCAAAACATTTCCAAAATTAAGGATAGCTTTACTAAAAACACCAAGCCTCTTACTGTGTTGGAAGAAAATTATACATCTTGAATGAAGTATAACATTTATTTTACATAGTATGTTATAGAGAAATCTCAGGTTTTCTTTTAAAAACAGAAGAAACTAAATCAGATTTCAGGCTTTGTGAATGTGTTCTATTGCAACTTTGATACAATGATTTAGCCCCTTAGATTTAGAATACTTAGAATTGACTTTGTTATGTAGTTGCTATAAAGTGAATGTTTAAAAGCTTTCCTGTAGAAAGTGGGAATAGTACTGAAACCATTCTGACAGTAATAAACTTCCAGGTCTTCAGCCTGAACACTGCTGATGGAGAAAGTATAATCTGTCCCATATCCACTCCCTGTGAAGCAATCAAGAACCCCAGTGTATTGATTGGATGCAGAGTAGATTAGTGGCTTAGAAGGCTACCCTGTTTTCTTTTGGTACCAAGCTACAAAACAACCCACATTTTGATTGGACTTGAAACTTAGAATGATCCTGTCTCCGACAGATGTGGCATGAATTTGGGATTCGGGGTGATCACAATGTTTCCCTCAACACCTGCACTCAGAAATAGACAAAGAGTACACAAATATAAACACAGAGTTCCTGATACAAATGTTGGAATCAAAAATGTGTTTTCTAATGGCATTGCTTGGATACGCTAATAAACTGGTATTTCTCTACATATGAAAAAAAAAAAAAGCTTTCCTGTATAAGATGTTCTACTGGTAGAAGAAATGTGTTTCCTTGTGTTAGGGAAAACAGAAAGCCTATAGTAGGACTTAATAGTTGGGGGGAGAGTGGGATGAAAGTCCAGAATATTATGGAAAATTAATTATGGAAGAAATAAAATAATTACCTGCAAGCAAATTTTAGAAATCAGGAAGAAGGACAGTTGAATTCAACCTTACGGAGGCTTACACCAAATAACTCACACGAAAGCCCCAGGTTTCCTAAAATATAATCCCCAATATCATAGCGCTAAACAAAAGAACAGAGAAATGCTGAGTCACATGTAATAAGATTCTGAGACATGTGACTACAGGAAAGGGGAAGGCAAAGCAAGTACACCTGGAACATGTTGTCCACGCATGGCAGGGAGCGAGGAATGATCTGAACAGGTGTGAAAAGACACGAAGATTCAAAGAGACATGTAGGAAAGAGTCCACAGTGTTGTATATGAAGACAGAAGAATGAAAGAAAAATCTGTAAGGTGGAGTCCAGAGGGTCTTATATTACCTCTGAACTGTTTTTGTGTTTACATTGTTTCTCAATGTCTCTTCTTACAATAGCAAGACGGATTCTGCCTTCAGAAGGTGAATTTAGCCGAAACTGATTCTATATATTATGGAAACTGTCACTCTACATGCTCAAAACTCACAATAGTGAAAAGTAAACATACATGGTCTATCGATTAATCAATTTCTGATCCTTAACTTATCCATACATCATTTATTAGGAATTCTTGTCTCCTTAAAGCATCACCTTTAGAAACAGAGACAGAATGAGCATGGGCACATTCTTGAAGAGGAAAACACTGGGGAGTAGAGAGAATGGGGACAAAGCAGGATCAGTTAGAACCAAAGCACTTCCTAGATACAATTATTTTCAAAGTAAGTTAATCTCAGCTGTCCTCCACGGATCACAGCTGTCTTATGCACATCGTATTTATGCAGTGAAGAGCAAAATCAATAAACATTTGAAAGAATTTGGGGAAATATAGACTCCATAATTGCTAGCTATCAGATATGTTGACATGTGAGACAGGAAAAACAGCTCTGCCTAATAGAAAGCTGAATATATTACTTATAAAGACAAGCATCATGGTGTGAAAGTTGGAGAAGTGAGATTAAATAGATGAAGCGTTACTGAAGATTTCACAGAATGCATTCATAATATTTGTCTTTGGGTGATGAGCTTGCCATTAAGAAAATGGGCATATTCTCAGTTGCCTCCTACTTTCTATGTACATACATAGTCTTTATGTATTACTCTTGCATGTCTAGTTGATTACTGTGAGTCCTGGTGTTTCCTAATGTCCATTCAGCTCTCTCTGAGTGTCAAAAAGGAAGCATGTGTATGTGAACATGGTGTGTGTGTGTGTGTGTGTGTGTGTGTGTGTGGTATGTGTGTGTGTGAATTTGGTGTGTGTGTCCTGTCAGTGTGTGGTGTGTTTGTATGTGTTTGTGCTTGTGGTGTGTGTGTAGTGTGGCGTGTGTGTGAGACAGTGTGGCCTGTGTGTATGGGTGATGTATGTGCGTATGAGAGTGGTATGTATGTGTGAGTGGTGTGTGTGTGTGTGTGTTTGTGTGTGTGTGTTTTCTCGAATGTCTTATGACCTGAATGTCTTCTTCAAGTAGAAATGATGATTTCAGGTTTCTCCAGCAGTTGTAAATCATTATCCAAGCCTAGTCCTAGGAAATCAAGTTTCAGTCTTTACTTAACAAATGTAAGACTATCCGTTGTACAGGAATGTCTATGTTGGACTTTTGTCTTTCCCAGTGTTATGCTAGGCTTTTGTTAACTTGACAGAAACCTCCACGTGTTTGGGAAGAGAGAATCATGTCTGAGGAAAAGGCCTCCATAAGACTCACTGGTATAAATTCTGTTAGGCATTTTCTTGATATAAGAGGACCCAACTCACTGGGTGTCCTTTGGCACCTTGTGGATGGTGTGACAAAGCAGGCTGATAAAACCATGAGATACAAGCCAGTAAGCTGAACCCCTCCCTGGTCTCTACTTGAGTTCCTGCCTTGAATTCCTTCACAGCATTTTCTTCAGGAAGGACTGAGAGCAGTACGGTGAGATAAGCCTTTCCTCTGCATCTTGCATTTCGGTCATGGTCTTTATCACAGCAGGAAAAAATTAACTGAGATAATAACTAAGCATGTTTTTATTTGACTTGATTTGATTTATATATGTGTATGCGTATGTGTGTGTGATATGTTGTATGTTGTATATGTACATGTGTGGTATGTTTTCATATGTGTGGGCACATGTAAGTATATGCATGTGGAGAGCTGAAGTTGACACTAAGTGTCTTCCTCCACTGATCTCACTATGTTCATTGAAAGAGGATATCGGTTGAAGCAAGAGATTGCCAATTCCAAATAGTCTCACAGAGAGTTGTCCCATAATCCCGACCCTGGCTCCTGAGTACTGAGACAACAGATGAGCACCAATTTTTGCCCAACTTGTATGTAGGTGCCGAAATCTGAAGTCAAGCCTTCATACCTGTGCGGAAATGCTTTATCCACTGAGCCATCTCCCCAGATCCTAGACACACTGAGCACATTTCTGTGTTGAGAGTCTTACCTAGAGGTGTCTCCATTAATGTGTCTGAGTCTACTTCATCTGAACACCAGCTGCAGTATCTCATCGTTATTACATTACTGACCATTAAAACCACTTTTCAGGTAAATGACTCTACTTTTAAGAAAGATTAATATTTTCATTTATGTACCCAAACTTACCTGTTTTCTTTATTTTTATTAGTTTTTATTGTTTGAGAATTTCCATACATGTGCATATAAGCTGTTTTGATCAAATCCCCTATCACCTCATCACCACATTTACCTCCCATCAGCTATCAATGGCCACTGTTTTCTCTGCTAAAGAAGGGCTTCATGTGTTCCTCCTCTGTCCGTTTGAGATTTGGGGTTGTCTTTGTCTTGCCAATAGTGTGCTTGCAGTCACATTCACATAAGATTATGTCTAGAAAATAATTTTTTTCTGTACATATCTAAAATTTCCATTTCTAGGACAATTTTCTTCTCTTCATCAATGATTCTTGATCCCTTATGGGTGAGAGAGTGGTAGAGATTTCCCAATTAGAGCCGAGTATGCCACAGAATCTAATTCTCTGTGTGTTGACCACTCTCTGCATTGACCATTTTGGATGAAAATTAGCTTCTCTGAGAGTGTTCAGGGATGTTCTAACCTATGGGAATGATGACAAGAACTTAGGAGCAGTTGATCACTATTCCACATATTAGAATATTAAGTACCACATAGCATAGAGTCACCCTTATGCCCTATCACTTGTCCAGTCAAGAGTTTTGGGCTCAGTTAATGTCACCAGGCAAGTTCCATCTTCTGAACCAGGATTTAAAACCCACTGGAAAATAATCTCTTACTCCCACAACCTTGATGTGCTATCACACCAGTGAACATATCGTCTAAAGCCAGCCATATTTTAGTTCCCAGAATTCACATTTGGTTGAGATTATTAATGGCTTTCCTCCCCAAAAGTGTAAAGAAAACTTTGCAGTACTATAAAATGTAGTCAATGTGGATGAATGTTCCAGATATGATTTAATTATGTAATTCTTTAGGAATAGGGTCTTAGCACCAAGTCTGGATGTTCACTAAAAACAATGCCAATAGCCTGGAAGTTTTTACTGGCCTACGGGACCCTGGAGCCAGCATCTCAAGAGAGGTCACTCACACATACCATTAGGCTTCTTCATTGATAGTTAACCTTTGTAAGGCAGGAATAAATAAACTTTCTGGTGATATATTGTTTCATAATTAACATATTTTGGGGATAAATGAATGCACAATTAGAAAATCACATTATCTACATACATGGCTGAGTTTTGCTAAACTGAATGGGAAATTGATTCTATGTTGTAATCTTATGATTTGTCTTATTCACACCATGCATTTCACTTGAATATATTAAATGATAAGGAGGAATTAAGATTTATTTGTTCTTTCTTTCACTTTTCAGGAACCCAAGCAATGACAATCAACCAAACAATCCTGAAAGAATTCATTCTTATAGGTTTCTCTGCTTACCCACATGTACAGACCTTCCTCTTTGTTTTCTTCTCTTGCCTCTATATGCTCACTCTAATAGGCAACCTGGCCATCATGGGCTTGACTTGGGTGGACAGATCTCTCCACACCCCTATGTACCTCTTCCTCAGTGCACTCTCCTTCTCTGAGACCTGCTATACCCTGACTATCATCCCCAAGATGCTGGTGGATCTGCTGGACAAGGACAGGCGCATTTCAGTCACAGGCTGTGGCTTGCAGATGTGCTTCTTCTTGGGTCTTGGTGGAACAAACTGCATCATTCTCACCTTGATGGGGTATGACCGCTTCCTGGCCATCTGCAACCCTCTCAGATATCCTCTTCTGATGACCAATGTTATGTGTGGACAGCTTGTGGCCGGTGCTTGGGCTGGAGGCTTCTTGGTTTCCCTGATAGAGACTGCACTGATATTCAGGGTGTCTTTCTGCATACCTAACCTCATCAGACACTTCTTCTGCCACATGAGGGCAGTTGTGAGGCTGTCCTGCATAGACAGTGACTTCACAGAATTCATTGTCACACTGATGTCAGTGTTGGGTTTGCTGGGTACATTCTTGCTCATCCTCTTGACTTATGTGTTCATCCTTTCTTCTGTCCTCAAGATCCCTTCAGCAGAGGGTAAGCAAAAGGCCTTTTCCACCTGTGCTTCACACCTGACTGTGGTCATCATCCACTTTGGTTTTGCATCTATTGTTTACCTGAAGCCGGAAGCCTCAGGGGGAGATGATACTCTCATAGCAGTTCCTTACACTGTCATTACCCCTTTCCTCAGCCCCATCATATTCAGCCTAAGAAATAGGGACATGAAGACTGCTTTTAGGAAGATCATGAAAAAGACAGTAGTCTTGGAAAAATGACCTTGTATTATTGTTGTTAATATACGGTTTACTTTTTTCATTATTCAGCAGAGTATTTGCTCTGTGACCTCTGTAGAATGCCTTGGATATAAGAAGAAGTGATTAGAGTTTTCACCTCGGGTTTCCTATGACGTTTCCTAGCTTGTTCAAGAAGTGATCCAATCTGTCTACTTCCCCTAGCTCTGCTGTTATGGTTATGGTGATTTGGCCAATCAGTTTCTGGGTCTCACACATCATTCACAAGAGAGGAAGAAACAGAGCAACATAATATTCAGTGATATCATCACTGCACAGACTGTTGTCTTCATTATCTAATGATTTCAATATTAAATTTTTCTTGCTCAGGTTGTAATGCAGGTTGTTAGCCCTTCCAGTCGAAAAATTATTTATAGTAGGAGATATATGTTGTAAAGCCCAACAACAAGCTATTTGTCAAAACATAGGTATGCATCATACACACACTTGACAATCACACATACACATTTATTAAGTATTCACATCATTTTGATAACTGATAAAGAAATATGTTAATAGTGCCCTGTTCATTATGGTGGCATCACATGACTTCTAAATACTAACTTCTAAATATAGGAGAATCATTTCCACACATTTCATTGAATAAATAAATACTTGGATGGTCTGTGGTATGTGGAATGTCTGATATTAGAAATGTATTTCTTTATTCTCTCTTTGCAGAGTATATAAACTGAATTTCTGATTGTGATATTGAGACATTTAACCCTTGAAAAAAGCATTTTGACAATTTCTGAAAGCTGAACAATATATAAAACACAATATATAAATAAAACAATATATAGTTCACAGGTAGAGGTAGTGTCAAATGTTTATACTACCAGGAACTATAAAGAAACACTCTACACATTATGCAATCCAAGAATTGTGAGATATCTTACTAACAATTTGGACATAAACATGTAGAAAATTCCATTAATTTTTAAAAATTTTTCTAGTTAATTTACTGACCTCTATATAAGGTATACATTCTATATAAGGATTGGTACATATAGGATGTTTCAAAAAGATAAATGACACAATTGTTGAAAATAGTCACACATGGCAGAACAAACCAGTCAGAAAGACAGTTGAGTGAGGTCCTGCCTTTTTAACTGCCCCTCTACCTAGCCTTGGTTTCCCAAGACCCATTTTATTCTCTCCATCTCATCACTTGCCCCAAGGCCAGGTCCCTGCCCCCATTTCAGCAGTCTCCAGCTGCTCAGGTACAGGCGATGCCAGTCAGAAAATCAGATACCCCAAACCCTGGGGCACAAACCCCAATGAAATTGCCATAAATTAAGACCCCAACCTAGTCAGAGACTCTGTAGAATAGAGGTCAAGAAGGCCAACAAGAAATCCATGCCACAAAGCCCAGAAGACCAGAGAGGAAACAGAAACCAATGAACAAAATACACATCTGACAAATACAAACTCAAAAATTAGCACTGTACATATAATCATCCCAAACCAAATGGTGCTGGTCTAACTGGATGTCAGCATGTAGAAGAATGCAAATAGATACATATTTATTACCCTGCATAAAAATCAAGACTGAGTGGATCAAAGAGACCTCAAAATAAAACCAGATGCACTAAACCTGGTAAAAGAGAAAATGGGGAATGGCCTTGAATGCATTGTTACAGTAGACAAATTACTGAACAGAACACCACAAGCTCAGCCACCAAGATAAAAATGATAAATGGGATTCATGAAGCTGAAAAGCTTCTGTAAGTAAGGGACCAGTTTTGGATTTATTTTTTTTTGGGGGGGCGAGGGTTTCTCTGTGTAATAACCCTGGCTGTACTAAACTCACTTTGTATACCAGGTTAGCCTCTAACTCACAGAGATCCACCAGCCTCAGCTTCTCAAGTGTTGGGATTAAAGATGTGTACTATGCCAGGTATCCACTCAGAATTTTTATGGGATTCCTGAATATGGTTAAATAGATCTCTGCTTCTTATGCTTTCTCTTGGACTCTTTTTTTTAAGTATTTATAAATTATTTTTATTTTTATTTTTTTAATTTTTATTTTTTTAATATTAGTTACAGTTTCTCACTCTCATCTCCTCCCTGCCCCTTTCCAACTTCACTGATAAGGTAGAACCTCCTCCCTTTACATCTGATACTGGTTTATCAGGTGTCTTCAGGACTGTCTGCAAAGTCCTCCTCTGTGGCCTAGCAAGGCTGCTTCTCCCTGGAGGAGGGGGGCGAGGTCAAAGAGCCCACCATTGAGTTCATGTCAGAAACAGTCCCTGTTCCCCTTATTAGGGTACCCACTTCAATACTGAGCTACCAAGGGCTACATCTGAGCAGGGGCTCTAGGTTGAATCCATACATGGTCCTTGGTTGGAGAAACAGACTCATCAAAGACCCCTGTGCCCAGATATATTTGGTCCTTGTGGAAATCCTGTACACTCCAGGTCCTATCAACTACCCCCCGCCCCTTTTATTTTTTTCATTCCCTGCATTCTGCCGGAGGTTTGGTTATGAGTCTTAATATCTGTTTTGATACACTGTTAGGTAGAGTCTTTCAGAGGCCCTCTGTGGTAGGCTCCTGTCCTGTTACTTGTTTGCTCCTACATCCAATGTCCATCCCATTTGTCTTTCTAAGTGAGGATTGATCATCGTACCCTGGGTCCTCTTTCTTGTTTATCTTCTTTAGGTGGATAGATTTCAGTATATTTATCCTATCTTATAGGTCTATATAAGTGAGTATATACCATGTGTGTCTTTCTGCTTTTAGGATATCTCACTCAGGATGATCGTTTCTAGGTCCCACCATTTGCCTGCAAATTTCCTAATTTCCTTGTTTTTAATTGCTGAGTAGTATTCCATTGTGTAAAAGTACCACAATTTCTGTATCCACTCCTCAACTGAGGGACATCTGGGTTGTTTCCAGGTTCTGGCAATTACGAATAAAGCTGCTACAAACATGGTTCAGCAAATGTCCTTGTTGTGTACTTGAGCCTCTTTTGGATATATGCCTAGGAGTGGTATAACTGGATCTTGAGAAAGCACTATTCCTAACTATTTGAGAAAGCACCAGATTGATTTCCAAAGTGGTTGTACAAGCTTGCATTCCCACCAGCAATGGAGGAGGGTTCCCCTTTCTCCACAACCTCTCCAGCATGTGTTGTCACTTGAGTTTTTGATCTTAGCCATTCTGGTGGGTGTCAGGTGAAATCTCAGGGTCGTTTTGATTTGCATCTCTCTGATGGCTAATGACATTGAGCATTGCTTTAAGTGTTTCTCTGCCATTCTGTATTCCTCTACTGAGAATTCTCTGTTTAGCTCTGTACCCCATTTTTTAATCGATTGCTTGATTTGTTGCTTTTAAACTTCTTTAGTTCTTTATATATTCTGGATATCAGCCCTATGACAGATGTAGGGTTGGTGAAGATCCTTTTCCAGTCTGTAGGCTGTCGTTTTGTTTTGATGACTGTGTCCTTTGCTTTACAGAAGCTTTTCAGCTTTATGAGGTCCCATTTATTGATTGTTGCTCTTAGAGCCTGTGCTGTTGGTGTTCTGTTCAGGAAGTTGTCTCCTGTGCCAATGAGTTCCAATATCTTACCCACTTTTTCTTCTAACCGATTTAGTGTATCTGGTTTTATGTTGATATTTTTTTCTCCATCTCTTTTTTTCATTTTTTTTTAATTTTATTTTTTCTTATCAGTTACATTTTATTAACTGTTTCCCAGCCGTATCCTGCTCCCTCATTCCCTCCCAACCCCACCCTTCCTCCCTCATCTCCACCGTGCCCCTTTCCAAGTCCACTGACGGGGGGGACCTCCTCCCCATTCATCCGATCCTGTTTTACCAGGTATCTTCAGGACTGGCTGCAAAGCTCTCCTTGATCCACTTGGATATTGGTTTTGTGCAGGGTGATAAATATGGATCTATTTTCATTTTTCTGCATGTAGACATCCAGTTGGACGAGAACCATTTGTTGAAGATGCTGTCTTTTTTCAACTGAATGGTTTTGGCTTCTTTGTCAAAATCAAATATCCATAGGTATGTGGGTTTAATTTTGGGTCTTCTGTTCGGTTCCATTGATCCACTCTTCTATTTCTATGCCAATGCCAATACCATGCTGTTTTTATTACTATTGCTCTGTAGTACAGCTTGAGATCAGGGATCGAGATGTCTCCAGACAATCTATTGTTGTACAGGATCGTTTTGGAAATTCTGGGTGTTTTGTTTCTCCATATGAAGTTTTTAATTTTTCTCTCAAGATCTATGAAGAATTGTGTTGGTATTTTGATAGGAATTGCATTGAATCTGTAGATTGCTTTTGGCAGAATAGCCATTTTCACTATGTTAATCCTACTGATCCATGAGCACGGGAGATCTTTCCATCTTCTGATATCTTCTTCAATTTCTTTCTTCAGAGACTTGAAGATTTTCTCATACAGGTCTTTCATTTGCTTGGTTAGAGTCACTCCAAGGTACTTTATGTTATTAGTGGCTATTGTGAAGGGTGTTGTTTCCCTAATTTCTTTCTCAGCCCTTTTATCTTGGGCATACAGGAAGGCTTCTGATTTTTTTTTTTTCAATGCAGTTTATTCAGGAACCTTGAACAATCATCTGACCCTGGGGAAAGCCAGCCCACAGCTTAAATAGCCTCTTGGTAGCCAACCCCAGCATGCCACGTGGGCAATGCAGATAGGTCCACATACATGGAAGCAAGCCAGATCCTTAGCCTTAGCCAAATGTGGAGTTGTTCGTGACAGAGAGCACTCACCATCGGGAAGGTGGAAGGCGGAAACCAGCTCCATCTTTAAGGTGCGGCATTCCGCAGGTCTCTACAGTTCCCCCTTTTTGTTTTAGAAGCATCAGGCAAGAGTAGAGGTCTGATCTCTGATATTAGAAATAAATTGGGACTTTGTACTGATGTTCATTTAGGTGTCATCCACCCAAAGAGTATCAGACCCGTTCGATACCTTTTTTTCAGAGGCGGGACCTGGGGCATCAACCTACATGCAATCAGACATGCTCTTCTCTGGGTCCAAAGCGGCTGACCCTGAGTGCAGTGCTTAGCCTCGCATCCTGAGCATAACATTTTAGCTTTTTATGGTAGCCAACCATGCTTGGGGAGACTGTCCTGCTTCAATGGCTGTAAAGGCCTGAATGATCATGGCTGCATTACGCTGTTGTGAGACTGTAATCTTGCATATATACCACAGGCAAACCAAGGAGACCAACACCAGAAGGCCTGCTAACGCTCCCATGCCCGCCCATTCCTTCAGATGATTCATGGCTGCAGCAATCCATGATGATAATCCTGTGGCTAGTTCTGCGTCCACTCTGGTAGAATTTACCGTGACAATGGCCACTCTCAGCTGCTCCATCGTAGTATCGAATTCTCCAGTCCAATTACCTAAAATATAGCTAGACAATTGTTTAGACAGATTTGCAGCACAGGGAAAATTCTCATGTTGTATGCTAGTGATTCAAAGTCCAGCATACTTTCATTGACAGCCAAGTTGAGTGATTTGCCTTAGGATATCAATTTGCTCCTGCACGAGGTCAATCCTCTGATTGAACACCATCAAGCCTCCTTTTAGTTGAGCATTAATTCCTTTTTGTACATCTAAAGTATGAGCTACATTGGCTAAAAGGTTATTCAGGGTCTGAGCAGTCTGCACAGTATGACTCCTGGCTAATGCTGCGGTGGTAGCTCCAACAGCTGCCAATGAGATGGCAGTAACAATGGCGGCTGTAATTCCAAGATCCTTTTTCTGTCTTAAGAGAGTCATAGCGTGAGGGGAGTTAATTTTGTATCCAGCCACTTTGCTGAAGGTGTTTATCAGCTGAAGGAGTTCTCTGGTTGAATTTTTGGGGTCGCTCATGTATACTATCACATCATCTTCAAATAGTGAAACTTTGACCTCTTCTGTTCCAATTTGTATTCCCTTGATCTCATTTAGTTGTCTTATTGCTCTAGCTAGAACTTCAAGTACTATGTTGAAGAGATACAAAGAGAGTGGGCAGCCTTGTCTTGTCCCTGATTTCAATGGGATTGGTTTGAGTTTCTCTCCATTGAGTTTGATGTTGGCTATAGGTTTGCTGTATATTGCCTTGAATCCCTGATCTCTCCAAGACTTTAAACATGAATGGGTGTTGGATTTTGTCAAATGCTTTTTCGGCATCTAAGGAGATGGTCATGTAGTTTTTCTCCTTCAGTTTGTTTATATGGTGGATTAAATTGATGGATTTCTCTCCTGGACTCTTTTTCCTGTGTGTTTGCTTTGTCCAACTCCAATGTGTTGGTTTGGGTTTTTTCCTATTATATTTTCATTTCATTATTTTCCGTAGAAGCCTTTTTATTTTCTAATGACTAATGGAAAGAGAGTGAGTGGATCTGGAAGGGAAGGAAGGTGGAGAGGAACTGGGAGGAGTAGAAGAAGAGGAACTGATAATCAGAATATTTTATGTGAGAAAAAGTCTTTTTTCAATAAAAGGATAAAACAAACAACTGAAAGTATGTGACATTATTTGTTCAAGTTCAGTTGGGTCATATATATCAACCTCTCTCATATAAGTCTCACAGTACATTGCAGAAGAGGAAGTAGAACTAATGCAAGAGATCTGATGAGGAGAACTGTGATTTGCTGCTTTCTGGACATGCTGTGGCTATTGCACATATGAACTTCTGGCAGCTTGGTTGATCTGCACAAGATCAGAAGATCTGCACAACACCAAGCCAATCAAAATTCCAGCACAGATGAGACAGGGGCTTCCAGGACCTCACCTCTAAGTAAGAAGTTATTGCCAGGTGATGGCTCACGAGAGAGGAAGAGTCACAGTCTTTTGGGCATGTCACCACTATAGCTTGCTCAAGTCCCAGTGGATTGACACACACACGTGCATATGTGGTCAGTGCTAATTGGATTTATTGGGTTACTGGTTTAAAATAGAAAGACGACCTCTTGCTTAAGAAGGGAACATGTTGGGAGTTCCCAGAGGTTTCCGGAGTGAGATAATAGGAGGGGATATGATCAACATACATTGTAAACATGTATGAAATGTTCAATAATAAATAAAACATTATACAAAACATTACATAAAAAGGTATTATGCATAAAGTTAATTATAGTACACAAGTACGTATATATTTCTGGCTTTTCTGTTAACTCATTTTAAAAAGTGACCACATAGAAATGCAAATTCAAAATAAAAAGAATATTAGGCCCAGTGTGGTGGTACCTTCCTTTAATCAAACAGGGAGGAAGAGTCAGATGAATCTTTGTGTGTTTGAGTCTTGCCTAGTTTAATAAGAGAGCCCAGGATGGCCAAGGCTATACAGAGGAGCCTCTACTCTCAGAAAACAAAACAAGACACAATACAAACACGAAGAAAGAAAAAAAGAAAGAAAGAAAGAAAGAAGAAAAAGAAAAGAAAAGAAGAAAAAAGAAAGAAAAGAAATGAAAAGAAACAAAAGAAAGCTTTAATGTCATGACGTTCTCCTATTGTCTGGACATGACTGAGTCCAACAGCTTATGTTCTAAAAGTTTATTCCTTTTCTCAGTATGTCAGAGTTGAGACAGGAGGGCTTGAAGAGGTGGGACCTAATGAAATAATTTAGTCATAAAAGTTCTACTTCACAAGTAGATGGATGCTTCCTCTCACCATAGTAATGCCCTATTGAAATCATCAGTTTCATGAGCATGAACTGGTGCACCAAGAGCAGTCAGCCTCTCTCTAGTTTCCTACTTCCTGTCTCTCCAGGTGCCATCTCTCTTTCTCTATTCCCTGTTTTCAACTGAATGCCTTCCATAGTGATATTCACCTTGTTATGATGTAGCCAGAAGTTCCTCACTAGTGGCAAACTGGATGGAATATTTTAATTTTATTGCAGCCTCCAAAATGTGATGCAAACACCTTCTGTGTTTTATATAGTGCCAGTCACCTTCCTGAAGTCCAGACAGCATGGCTAACAATGGGAAGCAAACTGCTGCAGGCACATGAAATGAAATAAAAGTCTCTCTCCCTAAAGCTATTCCTTACTGTTTTATCATTTCAGATTGGAGAGATGTTGTGTTTCAAAGATTCTTTTTTTTTTTCTGGCCCGTTCTGGTACAAGGAACAAATGTGTTGTATAAAGATGGACACAGGCAACATACCCATACACAGAAAATAAAATAAAAAAAATTTGAAACAAAGGTAATAAATTTACAAACAAATATTCTGGTGAAAATTGTAAAACAATACATACAGCAATAAATAGCTTAAAATGGAAAAAGACAATCTGGACTAATGGCTGCATATTTTTTACATGTGTCAAGAATTATAAATAATCTTAAATGATTTTAATCACACAGAAAAGTGAGGAGGGGTCTATAGCCATCCCCTTCACCATTCATTATATATGGAATCTAGGTTTGTACAGACAGGTTTCTGTGGAGATCCTGGACTGAATCCCTCAGTGGGAATCATAAGGTGGCATCATAAATATCCAGAAGAAAGGATTTGCATTTTCTTTGCACCTTCTGGAAATAGTTTAATGTAGTCCTACCTGTTCCATGACTGGAAATACTTTCTCTCACCTGTGCAGACCCTCACCTCTTGAAACATCTAGAAACACTAGACTCATGTGCCTTTCTGAGTCTTGTGATTTTTCTCTTTTGGATATATTCTGTTCCTTATTCATACTTTGTCAGCCAAAGGATCTTTTTCAAAGATTTCTCATTCATCCTTTGCTGGTTCACTTTTTTTTTTTCTTTTCATTTCCCTGTCAATCTGCACCTGTTCCTCTAGGTAAACTTATCAAATATGATCCTTTACATTTATTAAATCTAAGACCCAAGTAAACACAGCTAAACAACAACAGGGTGTATCTACTTCTTCCTTGCAATCAGCATGTCAGACAGAACCCACGGACATTTTCTTGTGCTTTACCTCTGTCTTTCTGAGGGTTATCATCATCTTTCTACATTAGATTAAGCACTGGTTCTCACCCTGTGGGTCAAGACTCCTTCAGTGGTCAAACAACCCTTTCACAAGGGTCACATATCAGCAGATCTCCTGCATATCAGGTATTTACATTACTGGTTAGAATAGTAGAAAAATTACAGTTATGAAGTAGTAACAAAAGTAACTTTTCTAAAGGATCACATTGTGGCTATGGCCTCATATATAACTTCAAAGCTTTGGTTCTTTATGCTCTCACCTAATCTTTCAACAAGTACATAGCTGTGTATCACCTAAAAGGGTTGCATATTCTGATAAACATGCCATTAGGTAACTTTAAGTAAATTTACAAGCCTAGGTGGTATAGATCTATCAGGAGACCTGGAAAACAGAAGCCATATGAGGCTGCTTTTGGTGCAACATGCATAAAATTTATATAAAACCTTTGTTACGCACATGTATCAGAAAATTCTAAAATAATAATGGCTGAGGTGTAGCTTGTTGGTATAGTATAAGCTTAACATGTCTCAGGCCCTGAGTTCAATCTCTAGCACTGAAAATAAAAATGACAAAAAGTGTAATATAAAAACCACACAAACTCCATTGGCATAGACGTTTATTATCATTAGCTTTAAAATATATATAAAAGAAAAACACCCTAGAATCATGATGAAGTAAATAATCCAGTTACTCACTTGTCATTATGAAGTACACAATGCACACAGTTTATGAACTAGCCTTTTATGAAACTAGCAGTGCATTAAGATCATTTATACCAGCATTTTAATAAGCTCCTGAATAGCATTGCTTGACTTGCCTTAGTGATAAGGATTGCTCAGCTTCCTTATCATCAATGGAACCACTGGGGTGTGTGTGTGTGTGTACAGCTCATTGCACACTTTAATGTCCTTAGACCACATATGATTGTGCTAGTATATATACTGTTCTGTACTCACAGGAAGCTTTCATTACTGCAGAGAAGTTTGACAACTCTGTGTTTATTTTCACTCACTCTTCCCTTAACATATATCAATGATTTGTACACTTAGCACAGATCTCAAGAAGTAAGCCACTTCATCCTTGACAATTTTAGCAGACTACAAACCCAAGAAGCCATATACTCATGAAACCAGTCAAGAAACTCAGAGTTGTGGGAAAATGAATTCATCACATTATATACTGCCTCAGGTCAGATCCCAGCATCATCACCAGGCTGTAGTTAACTCTGCTGCAATCCTCACCACACTTATTCTGAGGTCTGCACTATTTGTCTTCCTAGCCCACTTTTTTTTTTGTCCAAAAACAGGTCTGGGTGTGAGGGTGGGGAGTGAAACATAAAGATTGATGTGTATTTTGGGTGTCTATCTGTGTGTATAAACATATGCGTGTGAATCCAAAGGTGGGATTTGGGATGCCCTGGAGCTGGAGTTCTAGACAAATGTGAGCCACCTCTATGGGTTCTGGGAATTGAACTTGGGTTCTCTGAAAGAAAAACAAGTTTTGTATTTTTTATTTAATTTTATTTATATATTTCTTTATTACACCTTATTCACTTTGTAACCCTACTGCAGCCCCTCCCTTGTCTGCTCCCAGTCCCACCCACCCTCGCTCTTTTCCTCCTATGCCCTTTCCTTAGTGCACTGATAAGGGAGGGCCTCCTCCCCTTCTATCTGACCCTAGCTTATCAGGTCTCATCCAGGCTGGCTGTATCATCTTCCTCTGTGGCCTGGCAAGGCTGTACCACCCAAGGGCAGGTGATCAAGGAGCTAGCCACTGAGTTCATGTCAGAGACAGTCCTTGTGTCCCTTACTAGGGAACCCACTTGGAAACTGAGCAGACAATGGGCTTCCTTTGAAGAGGGGTCTAGGTCCTCTCCATGCATGGTCCTTTGTTGGACTATCTGTCTCTGCAGGCTTCCCTGGCTCTGTTGTTCTCCTTGTGGAGTTCTGATCCCCTAAATGCTGAACAATCTTACTAGTTCCTCATTTAGTTTAGGAATTAGAAGTCAATTAGTAGTAAGATATTTGCACAGTACATTTGAGTTAAATGTACAGTAGGCAAAAATAAAATAGAATACTTAGATACATAGCTGAAAGAAATAGTAACAAACTTATCAACATTAATGAACACATAGTAAGAATCTCATTTCACATTTGAAGTAAAAAAATACAACATTCTCATTCATTAATGAGAATGACTGTCACTGGCTTTTTCTCTTGTATAATGAAATGAAGTATATATGAGAGTATCAAGTATGGAAACTAGGCTAAAATGGCTAAGAAAAGACTCATGTTTTGTGTTTGATATACTAACAAAGACTCATGATATATTTTTGTCTTTTTTGAGAAGAAAAACTTCTTTTATGAATTTGGTGTCTTTGTGTTTGGTACTTAGATGTTAAAAATTGCCATGTCCCCTTTGTGGATTTTTCTTTTATGAGTATAATGTATTCTTGCCTAACTCTTCTTTGGTTTGAAATTTATTTTGTAATCTATTTAATGGCTACACTGGCTTAATTCTTAGGTTCATTTGCTTAGAATATTTTTTCATCATTTTGCCAAGAGGTGATGTTCATTTTTGATTTTAAGGTGCATTTTTTTTGGGGGGGTTACATCGAAATGATAAAATATGATTTCTCATCCCTGTGTGTTTTGTCCTATTCTGATGTGGTTTTATTTTATTTTATTGATTACTATTGCTTAGATGCCTGTTTATTTTCCACTAAGAGACAGAAGGGAAGTGAACTCAGATGTGAAGGAAATGAGGAAGACATGAAACAATAACCAAAATATGTTGGATAAAACAATATCTATATTCAATAAAAGAAAAAGATGAAACTTCATTTTCTTAATCCAATGACAACTTGGCATAATTTTGTATTCTATAATTGGAAATACTAAACTTTTTAATCAGCTTCCTAACTTTACAATTAGTTGCAAGAATTCTTGGATCTTTGCTTTCCATAAATGCATTAGAGAAATTCAGCTCCTTAATATTTGGGTGAGTTTAGTAGTCAGTTAACAAGACACGAATGTCTGTAAAGAAAGAAAAGATTGGTATTCACAGTGACAAAATGGTGATAACAATGAACCTTTAATATATAATAAATATATCAGTTACAGTCCAGATTTTCTTAGTATCTGCAACACAGCCCAATAGACTACTGAACTCTGTGCTTGGCATCAAAGGCATTTGGAGATACATATAGCATAGAAAACCAAACAACTCAACATAGTAGTAGTAGGAGTTTGTCATAAGGGAATGAGCAATGAAAGCAGCCAGCAGGCAAGATTGCTACTCAAAATCTTAGCTATGATAATATAAGGTCTGTTCAAAGGCATGTAGAGTCCACTTTGAGTTGAGAACCTCAAGTCCATAAAAGCTGATATTGCTAAGAACAGATCCATGTGTGTGCAGAGCTTCCAGACCCCAGTGTAAGTGACAACAGTAGGTGAACCTGGGATTTCTTTCTTGCGGAGGACATTACATATCTGTATCACAAGTAACACTGACTAGTAACATTTATTAGGTTTCCAAGCCATCACAGGTAGGTAAGTAATCCTTAGTATCATAAAGAAATTTATCCACTGGGAAGAATTTTTTTAGATCCTTTGCTTAGACATGCACCATTTGCTTAGTATCCACAACAACCCCGGGAGGTAGTTGGTGTTATTTTCATTATGAAGGAGAGGAACTTTGAACAAATAATTAAAGTTCCTGGTCTATGGACCTTGAGGTTGTTTGGGGATTCTAGCAGGGGAGCACAGCTACTCCTATACCCTTGATGGAAGACCAGTCCTCCTCTATTTGGGGAAGGCCATCCTCTTCAACCAAGTGCTCAGCTTCAGGAGGAACACACATGGAGTGGTGTGGGAGGAAGGAGATACTTGCCTAGCCAGCCAGATCAGCCAAATCAACCCTGGTGATCAAAGGGGTAACAGATATTGCCTGAATAGAACACCAATCGCACAGACTCTAAGATCAACGATCCATAAATGAGACCTCATGAAACTGAAAAGCTTCTATAAAGCAAAGGAAAATGACAGCCTATGGATTGGGAAAGGATCTTCACCAACCCTATGTCTGTCAGAGGACTAATATCCACAATATATAAAGAACTTAAAAAGTTAAAAAGCAACAAATCAAGTAATTAACAAATCAAGTAATCCAGTTAAAAAATGGGTGCTACACAGAGAATTTTCTGTAGAGGAATATTGAATGGCAGAGAATTACTTAAAGAAATGCTCAGCGTCCTTACTCATAAGGGAAATGCAAATAAAAACAACCCGAGATTCCACCTTATACCCATCACAATGGCTAAGATCAAAAACTCAAGTAATAACACATGCTGGTAGGAATGTGAAATTGTAGAGCCACTTTGGAAGTCAATCTGGTGCTTTCTCAGAAAATTAGGAATAGAGCTACCTCAAGATCCAGCTATACCTCTTGAACATATATCCAAAAGATGCTCAAGTACACAAAAAGGACATTTGTTCTACCATGTTCATAACAGCTTTATTTGTAATAACCAAAATCTGGAAACATCCAAGATGTTCCTCAATGGAGGAATGGATAGAGAAATTGTGATAGATTTATACAATGGAATACTACTCAGCAATTAAAAACAAGGAAATCATGAAATTTGCAGGCAAATAGACAGAACTAGAAAAGGTCATTCTGAGTGAGGTAACCCAGAAGCCAAAAGACACACATGGTATATAGTCTCATAAATGGATATTAGCCATATGATGTAAGCTAAACACACTAAAATCTATAGTCCTAAAGAAGCTAAACAACAAGAAGGATCCTAGGATGTTTAACTCTCATTCAGAAGGGCAAACAGTATAGACATCAGAAGTGAGAGAAGACAGCAAACAGAGCAGGAACCTACCACAGAAGGCCTCTCAAAGAATCTGCCTCTCAGGGTATTGAACCTGATGCCAAGACTCATAGTCAAACTTTGGGCAGAGTAGGGAATCTTATAGAAGAAGGGGAAGATAGATAGACCTGGAGGGTACAGGAGCTCCACAAGGAGACCAACAGAACCAAAAATTCTGGACTCATGGGGGTCTGCAGAGACCAATGCTCCAACTAAGGTCCATGCATGAAAAGGACCTAGACCCCCTGTTCATTGTAGTTCATAGGCAGCTCAGTCTTCATGTGGCTTCCCTATTGAGGGGAGTAGGGGCTGTTTCTGATATAGACTCAGTAGCAGGCTCTTTGATCACCTTCCCCTGGTGTGTGGGGGCAGCCTTGCAGGCCATAGTAAGAGAATGCAGTCAGTCCTGATGAGACCTGATAGGCTAGGGTCAGATAGTAGGGGAGGAGGATCTCCCCTATCAGTGGCCTAAGGGAGGGTCATAGGGGGAGAAGAGGGAGAGAGAGTAGGACTAGGAGGAGATAAGGAAGCAGCATACAGCCTAAAAAATAATAAATACATTTTAAAAATAATAAAAGTTCCTTGCTCATGAAGGTATAATGTATGTACAAACAGTAACTCTAGGATCAAACTGGTGCTTGTGGTTTCTAGGGTTTGTAATCTTCACCATAAAATCCATGCCTTCAGCAGTTCTACAACAGGAAAAGGAATGCAACATCAACTGACTCACATGTGGAGAAGAATCTAAAGATACTTTCAAGTTTTATAAAATAGAAGCAGTTCTGTTGTTTTATAGAGGTCAGAATATTTTTTTTGCTGATTTTATAGAAAACCCGTAAGTAGTTTTCTTTGCTGAATAACTATCTCCACCTCTACCTCAACACACCCAGCCTGCATCTATATAGGCAAATGGATACAGACAATCTGTTTTATTGAGATTTTTTTCAACTCCATAGTTATTTTATTCTTTTGTATGTTCCACTGATTGGTTCATTGTGCAACAGTTTGAGTAACCAAATCTAGATTGCAGATAGATGTGATATTATCTCTAAGACCTTCAGCTTTCCAAAACTTGAAACTTGAAATCATTTGGTAGAATACCTACATTTTATAGTGCACAGTTAACGCATCCCCATTAGAACAGAAATGTTCTTACTTAGTTTCTGGATCTTGAGTATTTTCTTCCATTATATAGATTTCTGTTCTCATCCTTTGCCTAGGGCTGAAATTATATGTATTTGACCAATATTGTGGCCTAGGGAGTAAGTAGATAGCCTTGAATGAAAGTTTTCTCACACATTTTGCGTGCTACTTAAGCAATATCTAGTAATCTAACCAGATTCATATCCTCCTGAGGTTCAAGAAGAGAGATGAGTAGAACATTTAGCCATCTTCACGTATATATGACTGAATGTCAATATCTTGACTTTCAATGGCTTTGATATTAATTTGTAGAAATTAAGGCTATATGAGTCCATAAAATTTATTCTTTATACATGTATAAAATATACATGTACAGTTTTTAAATTGAATTATGATTTGAAAATATGGACCTTTGAAGACCTTTTATTTCATATTTTGCACTTATAAAATAATAAGCTTGATATAAAACAGAATCTCAAACTAGTTATGAAACAAGTATTTCTAGGAAGTCTTAAAATTATTCATGGTAGAATATGACTCAGACATACTTGATCAGAGTCTTCGCAAATTTTAGGCAAACTTCAGTTGTTATATAAAGCTTTTATTAAAGCATTTTCATCACGGTTGTTTCCTCCCCAACTCTTTCCTTGATCCTTAATTCCTCCCTACCCATCCTACTTCATGGTCTTTTTCGATGTCTTTCTCCTTCTAAGCCTCCAATACAAAACAAAAATCAAAACAAACAACAGATAGAGAACAAGTAAGACAAAATGCAGGCAAACAAATAAAAAACAAATGTGAAAAGGCATGGCATTAAAGAATCTTCATTGGAGACTTTCCGCTCCAGGTAATTCTTACAATTCAGCCTTATTTGGAAGTATCTGTACAAAATCAATGGTTTATTAACTTTTGTTTGTATTAGGAGGTGTCCAGAGAGTATCAAAGTGATGACTAATTGACATCAGTGTTCCCTATAAGGACATTCTGTGATTGCTAGTCAATTGCTTAGTACAGCTTTTTTCCCCCTCTCTTCCAGAATCTGTCACACATCAGTCTGGAACATTCCTAGGATGGTGACATCTTCCCAGCATGGTCTTCTTGAAGGCCTCCTTTACCTCCTTGTTTCTTAAGCAGTAGATGGCTGGGTTGAGGAATGGAACAATGACAGTGTAGAGCACAGAGATGATCTTGTTGTAGTTGAATGTGTACATGGCTCGGGGCCGTGCGTAGGTGAAGAGAGTGGAGGAATAGTAGATGACCACCACTGCCAGGTGGGAGGTGCAGGTGGAGAAGGCTTTGTGGCGCCCCTGGGCAGTAGGGATCTTCAGGATGGCCACTATGATGGCAGCATATGAGGAAACTACAGCCAATAGAGGGAGTAGGATCATCACCAGGGCCAGCAGAAAGTCTACTAGCTCTGCTTGTTCCTTGTCTGAGCAGGTGAGGTTGAGAAGTGGGGAAATATCACAGAAAAAGTGGTTGATGGTATTGGGCCCACAATAGGATAACCGGGAAATGAAAAGTAGCTTCATCATGGAACTGAAGAACCCGCTGCCCCAAGAAGCAGCTGCTAGGCGAGTGGCCAGACTGGGAGGCATGAGACTAGGGTAACGAAGGGGTTCACAGATGGCCAGATAACGATCATAGGCCATAACTGCCAACAGGACACACTCAGTGCAGGCTAAAGCAATGAAGAAGTAGAGCTGGGTCATGCAACCTACAAAAGAGACTCTCCCATCCTGGGTGAGAAAGGCTCCCAAGAGTCTGGGAATGGTAACATTGATGTACCATAGTTCCAGGAAGGAGAGATGACCAAGGAAAAAGTACATGGGACGATGGAGGCTTGGGGTGAGCCAGATTGTAGAAACAATGAGTAAATTTTCCAGTAATGTCAACAGATAAATTGCAAGAAAGAAAACAAAGAGGAGTTTCTGGAAGGGTGGAGAGGTAGGAAAACCCACCAGGACAAAGTCCTCCACATGGCTTCCACTGAAATTTCTCATGGTGTCAGTCCACTTGAATGCCTGCAAAAGTAACAGGAATAGGAAACACTAAAAGAAGGTGCATCAAAGAAGTAACATCCTTGACCAGGTTACAGATTTATAGTTGTTCAATGATTTATGACATCACTTACTCTTTTTATACATTTCCCCCTCCAGTTTGTTGTTCAAATTCAAGGAGAAGTCCTCATACTTGAAGATGATGCTGGTAGCTAACGACCTCAGCAGCATTAAGTATTCAGTGAGTGCTAGCAGAGAGACTTCAGAATAGCTTTGGTATTTTTGTTTCAGTTTTCAACAGTTTTTAAAACTCGTGATATCCCCTTCTTTCATTTTCCTCAAGAATAACTACAAACTCCCAAGCCCCAAAGTAATTTTACTCAGTGTTTATTGAATAAAATAATAAAAGAAGGACATGAAAGTGAATCCTTGGGGCTTGTCACTCAACAGAAATTGACTATGAGGTAGTGGGAGCTCAGTGATTGCTGGAGCTACAGTGCAAGACAACACAGCAAGAATTAGTTTGAAATGTTTCCATTACAACTGGAGAAGCAATCCAATGCAGAGATAAGGAAACTCTCTGAAAAGAGCTTCATTTAAAAAGTCTTTTAAATGAGGTCCTTCCTTGTGCCAGAGTCATAGTGTTTCATTCCTAGGACTAGTGTGGCTGGCTGCCTGTGCCAGACTGAATGGAGATTCCTGCTCTTCCAGCTACTTAAGGGGATGAGTCAGGAAGATGGAATCCAAGTGTCCAGGACTAGCTTGTACGACATAGTAAGAATTTCTATGAGAGATGTATAAAAGCTGTGGGTTATTTCAACATATCCACATGACCACACGTTCATTCACACACACACACACACACACACACACACACACACACACACACACACACTGAAATACAAGTAAAGTCAATCTTATTGAGAAGCTGAAACAAAAGCTTTGCATGCTGTAATCTTTGGAATCTGTGACTATGAATGTGTGATTCAATCAATAATTTAAATTACTAATTTCCAGGTGGAGAGATTGTTCTGAGTTAATTAAGTGTCCTTACAGCCAACCATAAGAAACTTTAAAGGAAGGCTAGAAAGAAATCTGAGGCTGAATTACAAATGAGAACACATCATAAAGATGTAACATGGAGAAATTTGAAGATGTGGTAGGTCTCAAGACTGTAATGATTTAGTTACAAAGTAAGGAACACCAACAGACACCAAAATTTAAAAGAGGTAGAAAAGAATTCTCTCCCGGAGCTTCTAGAAGAATCATAACTCTCCTAGCACCTTTGACATTAGAAAAGTGGTTCAGATTTCAAACTAACACAAAGGACTCTGAGAAGCAAATATCATCTTGAACCACCATGTTATAAAGCAGTACTGGCCACAGGAAACCGGCAAGTCTACAAAGCAGGAAGCTGTCATACTCTGACAGTTCTGTTATGCTTTCTTGGTCACCTGTCAACACCACCAGAGACCTAACTTCTTCAAGGGGCTCTTGGGAAAGTTGCAAAGCTGACTTAAGAGAGCACCACATGAGTGACACAAACATGTTCATTATCAGTATGATCTAAGCATGTCACATTTCTTCCTTAAATAAACTTTAAAAAAGAGATACACCAATCTGACACCAATAGTTAAAGCACCCTAATCTAAATGAAACTACTATGTCACTCTTCATCTATTCAAAGCATCTAAATATTGATGCTATGATATTCATTAATACCCGTTTTAAATTATGTAAGTGAATCTAAATAGTAATATTAACACCACCCTATCACAATCCAAGGCATTTCATTATATTTTTATATTTGCAATTCTTCTATGGGTTCCTCTGTATCTATCTTTAATTTCTGTATTCTTGATATTACAAATGCTTTTTTAAATTTTTTCCCTCTAGATATTAATAATTAGCACACATTTAACTCAAGCCAGATAAATATCTAGCACAGTTTGAAAAATTACATTAGACAAAAATAGTAAAATTTTACTGAAGCGCCTTCTATTAATGTGGATTGCATGTTTTTGATTTTTATGTGCAGCCATGACTACATATTATCCCCAATGAGAAAGATTTAGGCATCAATTTTATTCTTGCATCTCACTATAGAACTCTAAACACTGAGAAAATCAGCTCATCCAAGTGCCAAATGATGCTCTGACAATGAAAGTTGTTTTGCTATAGCAATAACACCAAATTATTTCAACATTTTAATAAGTACATTAAAAAATTACGCTGTAATCTATCAACAAATCATTTGTATTGATGTCTTAGTTGACAACATGATTAGCTCACTGGAAGAATTTTTTATCTCATTATCTGTCTTTCATTGTTTCAGTGCTGTTGGCCCTAATACGAACTTACACTCTGGGGCAGTTTTAGACCCATAATATGGAATTATGCCATTCCTTATCAAGAACAAGAAATTGTTTTTGAACAAGGGATTTGGAAAGAAAAAATGCTCTTTCTCAAGCAGATTGATTTTAGGAAGTGCTTATAAGGAAGTTAAGCAGAGAAGGAACAATTCCCTTGATAGTATTTCCTACCCTGATCTTGGGGGAAAAATTGTAACTCTGAGTGCACATTAGCCTCAGGTTAGAAATCAGGTAGTAATGGGCTAGACGCTTATGTGAGAGTTGGAAGAGGCTTGCAGGCTCTCCAGAACAAAGCGGCTAAGCAGATGCCAAAGACGCCTGAGAGATCAGGGGTTTGCTGATGAACGTGCTTTCATGTCCTTTTTCCAGTATACACAGTAGTGTCCAAGATGCAATAAGCCTTTATCCAATGTCAGTGGAATAGACTGCAGTCCCATTTCTCTTTCTGTTTACATATATGTGTGTATATATATATATTTATATAAAACATGTAAATATAAATAAGTATGTAAAGATTTATTTTTAATATGTAAATTTTAAATATGTGAATATTTATATTTAAAGTATAAAAATATATATTTAAAAATATCTTACATAGCTTCATTAAGATACATGTTTTATAAACTTAAAAATTTGAGACAAATATAAAATGTAATTACTGATGGCAGCACTGTATAAAATCTGGTTAAAGTTTCAACTTGTCCAGGACTATTCTTTAAATAATGGGGGAGAGGAAGGACCAAAAAAAAAAAAAAAAAATCAAACAAAAATGTTGGGGAAGAAATGAATGAGAGTGGGCAGGAGCACAGGAAACCTATTCTTTCCTTCACAAATTGGTTGATGTCACCTTCCTCCTGATACCCACCATGACTTAAATTATTTCCTGACTTCCAGCCAAGCCAGCATGTAGGCTGCTTTGCACTCCAAGGTGTCTATGGCTCTAACTCCCTGCCTGTCCTCAGTGACACTTATCATCCTCTGAGGCTCCCAACAGAATCCCATTTGCTACTCAGACCACCCTAGGAATTTCCCTCCAGCCAAGGCAAGTTTGACCCCTGTTATAAACTGGATCTATTTTCCTCTCTTCTCTAGAATCTGCTTTGTGAAGAGGCTGACCTATACATTCTCCTAGGTGCAGGGTTCAGCTTATCTCCTCTGAGTCTCTCTGGGCTCCATGGCTGCTGGCCTCATGTTTAACTGTGCCCCTCCCCCCCCTTTTTTTTTATCTGTTTGCTCTTGCTTCTGGCAACCCCTTGCTTCTTTCTGTTTGCACTCCAAACCTTTTATGTTAATCAGGACTGCACCCTGCTATCAGGGCAAGACAAAACAGATGAGCCTAAACTGTCATGATGACTATATACTCTCTTATCATCTGGAGACTTACACCCTATGTAGAAATTAATAGTGGTGTGTGTGCTGGGGATATTCTTGAGCATCCCCCCAGTACATTTCTTTGTTGAGGACAATTTGCCCACAAAGTGAAACAATTCACTATTTTCTAATAGCTTGGTGATTCCGTAGGTAGAAGAGGACCTGAAAATACAAAAGCATCTCTCGATCCAAATTGGCTATTTACAACAGCAAACCTGCCTGAATTCCTACCCAGCTCCAACCTCCTGCATGCTACATAAGTGAAATTTTAACAGTCCAGTCCTCCACCTCTGAGGTTGCTGCTGCATAAGGGGTAAACCTTTATCCAAAGACACAAAAATAGAGCCTTCTGCACAGAAACAGTACTTCCAGAGAAATCGAAGGTCACGTGATTTCGTTTTCCTTTAGTTTTTCTCTTGATAAACACAAAATGAAAATCAGTGCTCTAGTAAATGATAAAGTGGGTTTATAACTGAAGAACACTGATGTCAATGATATATAAAGAAGATGTATTAGCCTGTGGCAGCCTCTGAGCACTTGTTATGTGCTGACAATTCGGCACAATGAGCTGAAGCACATACGACTAGCATAGAAAAATGAATTCTTTTTTTAAGGATCATACACCTGGGACATTGTGGGTCTGACGTAAACACATGATCCTGCTGTGTTTGTCTGGGAGAAAATGTCAAGGAGCAAATGCTAACAATGATGTAGAAAAAAATGAAGCTTATTGTAGTTGTTGGGACTGAAAAATAGTACAGCCACTTTGGACGACAGTATGGAGGTCCTTGTAGCAATAAAACTAGATTTGTTATGCATTCAGCTATTCAACTTCTGGGGGGATATTCAAAAGAAAACACAGTAAGCATTAGAAAGATATACCACTTGCATACACTTGTTTCCTGCAGATTTATTCGCAATGTTTGTGATGTGTAATCAGTCAAGTTGTTCATCAAGGTGGGGCCTCAGGAGATGGCTCAAAGAATAAAGTGCTTACGGTGCAAGGATAAAGACCTGAGTCCAAATCTCTGGAGTCCATGTAAAGCTGGGACAGCATCATGCTTCTGAATGATCAGGGTTATGTCTTCAGAGAGATAAATGTAGACAGGAGTCTCTCCAGAATCTCAGGGGTCAGCTTGTCTGGTGTTTGCAGCAGTGAGCTTCAAAGAGACTGTCTCAAACAAGGCATATGTTTGGACCAACACCAGAGGGGTGATTATTTTCACACATACACACACACACACACACACACACAAACACATGCACACAGTCACAAATGCACACACATCAAACACTCATACTCATAAAAAATGTATAATTGGTTTAGAAAATATGATTATTAAACTTTATAAGAAAGGGAAACTACCATTTCAGCAAAATGGAAGAAATTCGATGACATAGAAAGACTAACACTGTATATATTCTTCATATATAGAAGCTAAAAATGCTGACCTCAAGGTAGAAGAAAATAAAGCAATGTTTGCTAGAAATGGAGAAAAACTATAGAGGGGTTGCAAAGTCTCCAAACACAAAGAAATGATAAAAAATGCTAATATCCTTCCTAATCAGCCTTTACACATTGTATACACGTGTTAAAATATCACCTCATATTCCATAATATACACTCTTTCATTCCATTATAAAAATAAGAAATGTACACATTTCTATACTGGAGAATATCCTTACACTAATGGACATTTTTTAAAAGTTTATTTTTTACCATTTTTAAGGAATCATAGTAGGACACTCACTGTGAAATGTTGAAGGATTAAGATTTATCAGAATTTAAGCAGCCTGGATACTCAGGAAAAGTCAAGGGCTTTTCAGCCTCGTGAAAACTGTAAGCAATGATGAAGGGTCTGTAGAATATATTTTCTTTGAGATGCTCACTGGGTTTAGGTTTCTGTCTTCCACAGTCACTTTCTTCCAATTTTTGAGCATTTGTTAGGCCTGGTTCCTTGTAGCTTCGGGACAGTCATGGTCTATTACAGCTCTCCTTCAGTAGATGTGACACTTCATGGTAGAACTAGAGTTATTTTTGGCAGGACAGGACAGAGCTTGAGCAGATAGGGCCCCCAAGGCAAAGAAGGGGACAGTAGGCAGCTCTTATCAACAGAAGCGTCCCTCATCAGGGACATGGCCCCTTAAGACATATTGTCATGGTGACCTATGTTTCTCCAACAAGACTGTCCAACTCACAAACCTCAGGGAATGTTTTTCTAGGGCACATGTGGTAGTGTGAGGCCTAAAGGAATATAGGCCTGCAGTGAATTAGAGTACAATCTTCAAATTCATTGCTTCTCAAATTCTGATTTCAGAGAGGCTAAAGAGGCAAATAGATATGAAACCTCAAGACTAAAATTCTGCTGAGGAAATGAAATGATGAAGTATAAGAGCTGTGGATGAATGAGTTCTCACAGACTCTATTCGCATATTGAGGACATGACTATTTGTCAAAATCGGCCATCTCTGCATCTTTCCATTTGTCTGCCTATGGGTTGGAGATGTGTGATTTGTTTTGATTCCATAGTTAGAAGCTTAATGAGGGAGATGTCCTTTCCTGCTTGCATTTCTCTTCTTACCCCTGCCCACACACACCCAGACCTGTTTCTGGATAAAAAGTGGACTTGGAAGAAGACAAATAGTGCAGACCTCAGAATAAGTGTGGTGAGGATTGCAGCAGAGTTACTACAGCCTGGTGATGATGCTGGGATCTGGCCTGAGGCAGTTTATGATGTGATGAATTCTTTTTCCCACAACTCTGGGTTTCTTGACTGGTTTGTGGTCTGTTAAAGTTGTCAAGGATGAAGTGGCTTACCTCTTGAGATCCATGCTAAGTGTACAAATCATTGATATATGTTAAGGGAAGAGTGAGTGACAATAAACACATGTTCTCAAACTTCTCTGCAGTAATGAAAGCTTCCTGTGAGTACAGAACAGTATATATACTAGCACAATCATATGTGGTCTAAGGACATTACTGTGTGCAATGGGCTGTACAGACACACCCCAGTGGTTCCATTGATGATAAGGAAGCTGAGCAATCCTTATCACTAAGTCAAGTCAAGCGGTGCTATTCAGGAGCTTATTACAATGCTGGTATAAATGATCTTAATGCACTGCTAGTTTCATAAAAGGCTAGTTCATAAACTATGTGCATTGTGTACTTCATAATGACAAGTGAGTAACTGGCTTATTTACTTCCTTTTATATATGTTTCTTTTATATATGTTTTTAAAGCTAAAGATAATAAACAACTATGCCAATGGAGTTAGTATGGTTTTTATATTACACTTTTTGTCATTTTTATTTTCAGTTCTGGAGAATGAATTCAGGGCCTGAGACATGTTAAGATTATACTATACCACCAAGCTACACCTCAGCCATTATTATATATTATAAAATTATCAGAATTTTCTGATACATGTGCATAACAAAGGTTTTATATAAATTTTATGCATGTTGCACCAAAAGCAGCCTCATATGGCTTCTGTTTTCCATGTCTCCTGATCGATCTATACCACCTAGGCTTGTAAATTTACTTAAAGTTACCTAATGGAATGATTATTAGAATATGCAACCCTTTTAAGTGATACACAGCTATGTACTTGTTGAGAGATTAGATGAGAGTATAAAGAACTGAAGCTTAGAAGTTACATCTGAGGCTGTAGCCTTGTGGTTCTCAACCTTCCTAACGATGTGATCCTTTAGAAAAGTTCTTTTTGTTACTGTAATTTTGCTACTCTTCTAAACAGTAATGCAAATACCTGATATGCAGGAGATCTGCTGATATGTGACCCTTGTGAAAGGGTTGTTTGACCACTGAATGAGTCTTGACCCACAGGGTGAGAACCAGTGCTTAATCTAATGTAGAAAGATGATGAAAACCCTCAGAAAGACAGAGGTAAAGCAGAAGACAGTATCCATGGGTTTTGTCTGATTGCAAGGAAGAAGTAGACACACCCTCTTGTTGTTTAGCTGTGTTTACTTGGGTCTTAGATTTAATAAATGTAAAGGATTATTTGATATGCTTGCCTAGAGGAACAGGGTCTCTGTTGCAGAAAGACAGGGAGATGAAAGGGAAAGAGTGAACCAGCAAAGGATGAACAAGAAATCTTTGAAGAAGCTGTTATGGCTGACAAGGTCTGAATAAAGACCAGAGTTTATCCAAAAGAGAAAATCGCAAGACTCAGAAAGGCTCAGGAGGTGTGCTTCTAGGTGCTTCAAGAGGTGAGGGTATATACAAGTGGGAAAAAGTGTTTCCAGTCGTGGAACAGGTAGAACTACATTAAACTATTTCCAGAAGGTGCAAAGAAAATGCACATCATTTCTATTGGATATTTATGATGCCACCTTATGATTCCCACTAAGGGATTCAGTCCAGGATCTCCACAGAAACCTGTCTGTACATACCTAGATCTCATATATAATACATGGTGTAGGGGTGGCTATAGAACTCTCCTCACCTTTCTGAGTGATAAAAATCATCCAAGATTATGTATAATTCGTGATACATGTAAACAATATGCAACCATTAGTCTAGATTGTCTTTTATTTGGATTTTAAGATATTTATTGCTTTATGATTATTTTATATTTTTGCCATGAGAATTTATGTTGTCTTTTTTCTCAACTTTCTTTAATTGTATTTTATGTGTGTGGCATGTTGTCTGTGTCATGTTTATATACCACATACATTCCTTGTATCAGAGCAGGCCAGGAAAAAAAAATCTTTGAATCACAACCTGTCTACAATCTAAAATCCTAAAACAGGAAGTAATAGTTTAAGTTAGAGAGACTTTTCTTTGTTTTCATGTGCCTGCAGGGATCAGCTTCCCACTGTTATCCATGCTCTGTGGACTTCAGGAAGGTAACTGGCACTATATAAGGGAAAGAGGGGACAGGAGCTCCACAAGGAGAGCAACAGAATGACGAAATCTGGGCCCAGGAGTCTTTTCTGAGACTGATACTCCAACCAAGCACCAAGCATGGAGTTATATAACCTAGAAGCCCAGCACAGATGTAGCCCATAGCAGCTCAGTCTCCAAGTGAGTTCCCTAGGAAGGGGAACAGGGACTATCTTTGACATGAACTCAGTGGCTGGCTCTTTGATCACCTCCCCTCTGATGGGAATAGCAGCCTTACCAGGCCACAGAGGAAGACAATGCAGCCAGTCTTAGTGAGACATGATAGGCTAGGATCAGATAGAAAGGGAGGAAGACCTCCCCTATCAGTGGACTTGGAAAGGGTTATGGGAGGAGATGAGGGATGGGGCTACAGCTGGGATACAAAATGAATAAACTGTAATTAATATAAATAATTAAAATTGAAATTAAAAAGAGAAAAAAAAGCAAAGAGGATGTTTGTGTCACAGTTTGGAGACTGCAACAACATTAAAATATTCCATCCATTTGGTCTCTAGCGAGGGACTTAGGGCTACATGGAAGGTACTCATTTGAAAAGAGGGAACAGAGAAAGAGAGATGTCACATGGAGAGACAGGAAGTAGGAAACTAGAGAGAGGCTGACTGTTATTGGTACAGCAGCTCATGCTCACAAAACTGATGCATTTCAATAGGGCATTACTATGGTGAGATGAAGCATCCATCTACTTGTGTAGCAGAACCTCTATGACTAAATTATTTCATTAGGTCCCACCTCTTCAAGCCCTCCTCTCTCAACTCTGACATACTCAGGGAATAAATTTTTAGTACATAAGCTTATTGGACTAAGTCATGTCCACACAGTAGGAGACTCTTTCATCACAACATTCTATGTTCTGTTGATTATTTATTTATTTATGGTTGTTTCTTCCTTTTTTTTTTTCTGAGAGACAGAAAAAAACAAATCAGGAGTTCTCTGTGTAGCCTCAGCTGTCCTGAACTCTTTCTGCAGACTAGACTGGCCTCAAACTCACAGAGATTCAGTTGTTTCTGCCTCCCTGGGAGGGATTAAAGGCTTGTACCACCATCCAGGGCTTAATGTTCTTTTTATTTTGGATTTGCATTTTTATATAGTCACACTTTAAAATGAGTTAAGAGAAGGAAAAGACATAAACATATGCGTATGTTTGTGTTTTTAACATTCATAGTTATCTTTATCCATAATACCTTGTTATGTAACATTTTGAATATTTTATTTATTATTGAAAATTTCCTGCATGTATTCAATGTACATTGATCGTATCACCCCTTACTATCTCCCCCCAGTGCCCTCTGAGTTCTCCCAACATGTCTCCCTTTTAAGTGATGTTTTATTTTTTTCTTAAAGTAATAATCCACTAAGGCCAATTAGCACTGACCACATATGCATGTGTGTGTGGCAATCTACTGGGACTTGAGCAAGCTATAGTGGTGACACTCCCAAAGGACTGTGACTCTTCCTCTCTCGTGAGCCATCACCTGGCAATGACTTCTTAGAGTGAGGTCCTGGAAGCCCCTGTCCCATCTGTGCTGGAATTTTGATTGGCTTGGTGTTGTGCAGATCTTCTGATCTTGTGCAGATCAACCAAGCTGCCAGAAGTTCATATGTGCAATAGCCCCAGCATGTCTAGAAGGCAGCATTTCACAGTTCTCCTCATCAGAGCTCTTGCATTAGTTCCACTTGCTCTTCTTCAGTGTATTCTGAGCCTTATATGAGAGATGTTGATACATATGACCTAATTGAACTTGAGCAAATAGTGTCACATATTTTCAGTTGTTTTTTTTGTTTGTTTATTCCTTTTATTGAAAATGGACATTTTTTCCTCACATAAAATATTCTGATTATCAGTTCTCGTCCTTCTAAACCTCACAGTTCCTTTCCACCTTCCTTCCCTTCCAGATCCACTCACTCTCTTTCTGTCAGTCATTAGAAAATAAAAAGGCTTCTAGAGGATAATAATAAACTGAAAATATAATAAGATTAAAAACAAAACCAACACATTGGAATTGGACAAAACAAACAAACAGAAGGAAAAGAGCCCAAAAGAAGGCACAAGAAATAGAGATCTACTTCCAATGTCCATGCTATTTATCTTTCTAAGTAAGGATGACATTCCCAGCTCTTTGTGGGAGGAGCAGCTTAGCTAGCCCACAGAGGAGGACATTGCAGCCAACCCTGGTGAGACCTGATAAGCTAAGGTCAGATGGAAGGGGAGGAGGACCTCCCCTATAAGTGGACTTAGAGAAAGGCAAGGAGGAGATGAGGGAGAGAGGGTGCGATTGAGAGGGAAAGAGGAAAAGAGGCTACAGCTGGGACACAAAATAAATAAACTGTAATTAACATAAAAAATAAAAAAATATTATATATGAAAAAAGAAATAGAGATCTACTTAACCACATTCAGGAATCCCATAAAAATACTAAGTGGGATCCTGGCATGGCACACATCTTTAACCCCAGCACTTGGGAGGCAGAGGCAGGTCGATCTTTGTGAGTTCAAGGCCACCCCAGTCTACAAAATGAGTCCAGGACAGCCAGGACTGTTATATAGAGAAACCCTGTCTCAAACAAAACAAAATAAAACCCCCAAAACTGCTCCTTTGCCTTATGGAAACTTTTCAGTTTTATGAGTCCCATTTACCAATTGTTGATCTCAGTGCCTGAGATGTTGGTGTTTTCTTCAGGAAGTTGTCTCCTGTGCCAATGCATCCAAGACTATTCCCCACCTTTTCTTCTATCAGTTTTAATATATCTGGTTTTTATGTTGAGATCTCTTTGACCCACTTGGACTTCAGTTTTGTACACTGTGATAAATATGGATCTATTTACATTCTTCTACATGCTGACATCAGTTACACCAGCACCATTTGTTAAAGATGCTTTCGTTTTTCTATTGTACGTTTCTGGCATCAAAATCAGGTGTCTGTAGGTGTTTGGATTTACTTCTGGGTCTTCAATTTGATTTCAGTTATGGACATTTATGCCAAAGACATGATATTTGTATTCCTTTTGCTTTATAGTATAGCTTTAAATCAGGGATTATCAAAGCTCCAGAGGTTCTTTTATTGTTCAGGATTATTTTAGCTATCCTAAGTTTTTGTTGTTGTTGTTCTGTATGAATTTGAGAATTGCTCTTTCAATTCTTTGTAAAGAATTATTGTTGGAGTTGGGGGTAGTGGTGATGGCACATGCCTTTGATTCCAGCCTTCAGAGGCAGAGGCAGGAACATCTCTATGATTTCGAGGCCAGCCTGGTCTACAGAGTGAGTCCAGGACAGCCAAGGCTACACAGAGAAACCTTGTCTCAAAAAACAAACAAACAAATAAAAACAAAAATTATGTTTGAAATTTTTTCTAGTCTAGATTTTTTTTTTAATTTATTCACTTTACATCCTGATTATAGCCCCTTCGCTCCTCTTCTCCCAGTCCCACCTCCCTCCTCTTTTCTATCCTCCTCCCATGGTCCTCGGAAAGGGGGAGCCATCCTCCCCTACCAACTGACCCCAGCATATCAAGTCTTATCAGGACTGCCTGCATCCTCTTCCTCTGTGGCCTGGTAAGGCTGTCCTGACAGGGGGAAGTGATCATAGATGAAGCAACAGAGTCCATGCCAGAGACAGCTCTGCTCCCCTTACTAAGTGACCCACATGGAGACTGAGCTGCCTATTTGAGCTGGGCTTTTTGGTCCTTTCCATGCCTGCTCCTTCTTTGGTAGATCAGTCTTTACAAGCCCCCCCCTGGGCCCAGATATGTTGGCTCTGTTGGTCTCCCTTTGGACCCTTCTGGTCCTTCTAACCCCTCATTCTTCCATAAGACTGCCTGTGCTCTGCTGAAAATTTCCATTTTTATTCATTAAATAAAATTTTGAAAACCATTGAGCCAAACATGAGGAAAAAAAATTCAAATTTGGAACTAAATGATTTAAGATTCAATGTTGGAAATTTTGTATGTATACATAATAATCTCACAGACAAAGTATGTTTGTTTTATATGCTTATATGATAAAAAATATGAGTACAAAGATGTATCGACAGTGATTTCAGGTGATCTTTGTGATTTAAAGGTATAAAAATAAATATTATTTAAATTTATAGTTGTTCATAATCCTATATTATTTATTTATTTATTTAAAAAAATATTTAAAATAACTTTACAGCCTGACTCAACCCCCTCCCTTCTCTCTTCCCAGTGCCACTCTCATGTCCCCTTCCCATTTCTTCCTCTCCTTTTTCTCAGAGAAGCGGAAACCCCCAAGGGGTATCAATCCACCTTGTCACCTCAGGTCACAGTAAGACTAAGGACCTGGCAAGGTCAAGTTCCCCTAGCCTAGCTAGGGGAAAAAGGTACAGTGGCAAGAAACAGAGCCAGAGACAGCCTTTCTTTCTGTTGTTCGGGAACCCACCTGCTGACCACGCTGCACATCTGTTGCAGATGTGGGGGTGGTCTAGGCCCAGTCCGTGCATGTTCTTTGGTTGATGGTTCAGTGTCTCTGAGACCTCCCACCATGGGCCCAGGTGAGTTGTCTCTGTGGGTCTTTTTGTGCTCTCCTTCACCCCTCAGGTTCTCTCTATCCTTTCCCTGACTCTTCCACAAGACTCCCTGAGCGTGGCATATTCTTTGGCTGTGGGTGTCTCCAGCTGTTTCCATCAGGTGCTGTATGAAGCCCTCAGAAAACAATTAAACCAGGCTCCTGCCTGTAAGCATAGCAGAATATCATTAATAGAAACAGGAGTTGCATCTCTCCCGTGGGGTGGTTCTCAGGTTGGGTTAGTCATTGGCTTGCCCTTCTCTCAATTTCTACTCCATCTTTATTTTAATGAAAATTGTTTTGAATCTGCAGATTGCTTTTAGTAAGATGGCCATTTTTACTATGTTAATTCTACTGATATGTGAGCATGGGAAATCATTCTGTCTTCTGATATCTTATTCAATTTCTTTCTTCAGAGACTTGAGCTTCTTGTCCTATATGTCTTATATTTGCTTTGTTGGAGTTATCTCAAGATATTTTATATTTTTTATTATATTTTATATTATTTGTGGATATTGTGAAGGGTGTTTTTTCCCTGACATTTTTTCTTTCTCAGCCTGTTGTTTATTGTTTGTATAAAGGAGGGCTATTGAATTTAATAGTTAATTTTGTGTCCATCCGCTTTACTGAAGGTATTTATTAGCTGTTAGAGTTCTCTGATATTTGAGATGGCTTGTATATATTATCATGTCATCTGAAAATAATGATACTTTGCCTTCTTTATTTTCAATTTTTAACCCTTGATCTCCTTTAGTTGTCTTATTACTGTAGTTAAAGGTACATGGAGGGTGTAGATCACCTTGTCTTGTGCTGATTTTATTGGAGTTGCCTTAAGTTTCTTTCTATTTAAGTTGGCGTTGGATGTTGGTTTGCTTTACATTGCCTTTGCTGTGTTTAGGTATTCATGTAGTATTCCTGATTTCTGCAAGACTTTTATCATGAAGGGGTTTGGAATTTTGTCAAAGGCTTTTTCAGTATGTAATGAAATGATCATTTTTTTTCTTTCAGTTTGTTTATATAATGAAATAAGTTGATCGATTTTTGTATGTTGAACCATCCCTGCATCTCTGGGATGATGCCTGTGTGAGCTTGGTGGATGGTCTTTTTGATGTGTCCTTCAGTTAAATTTCCTAGTATTTTATTGAGTTTTTTGCATTAATGTTCATGAGGGAAATTGGTCTGAAATATTCTTTCTTTGGTGAGCCTTTGTGTGGTTTACTATCAAGGTGAATATGGCCTCATAAAATAAATCCATCAGTGTTCCTTCTGTTTCTATTTTGTGGAATAATTAAAGGAGTATTTGAGGAGTATTGGTATTACCTCTTATTTAAATTTCTGGTGAAATTTGGGACTAAAACCATCTGGACCATATATGGCTATAACCTAGAACCTCTGCTTGGATGTAGCCCGTGGTAGCTCCATAACCAATTGGTTCCCCATAGTAAGGGGAATAGGGACTATTTCTGACAGGAACTCAATGTCAGGCTCTTTGACCTCTCCACCCCCAAAGGAAGGAGAAGTCCTGCCAGGCCACAGAGGAGTACTTTGCAGCCAGTCCTGAAGATACCTGAAAAAACAAGGTCAGATGAAAGGGGAGGACCTCCTCCGCTATCAGTGGACTTGGAAAGGGGCAGGAAGGAGATGAGGGAGGGAGGGTGGGATTGGGAGGGAATGAGGGAACAGGATATAGCTGGGATACAGAGTTAATAAAATGTAACTAATAATAAAAATAAAAAATAAAATAGAAAAAAAAATACCAGATTATTTTTTATTTATTTACATCCTTTTTGTAGCCCCATCACTTCCCTTCCCAAACCTATTCTCCTTCCCTTCCCCTTCCCCTTGCCTTTTCCTGAGAAAAGGGGAGATACCTTTCCCATCCACCCAAGTTCATCAAGTGGCATCAGGACATAGCATGTCCTCTTCCTCTGTGGCCTGGTAAACAGTCCTGCAAGAGGGAAGTGATCAAAAAGGTGGCAAGTGAGTCTGTGTCCAATACAGTCCCCACTTCCCTTATCAGAGGACCCACATGAAGCCTAAGATACCCATCTGCCACTTCTTTGTGAGGGGCCTCAGTCCAGTTCATGTATGGTCCTTGGTTGATGCTTCAGTCTCAGCAAGTCCCTCTGGGCCCTGGTTAATTGGCTCTTTTGGTCTTCTTGTGGAGCTTCTGTCACCCTAAAATCCTATTCTTTTTTTTTCATCAATTACACTTTATTCATTCTGCATCCCCCCATAAGCCCCTCCTTCCTTCCCTCCCAATCCCACCCTCCCTCCTCCCTCTGCTTGCATGCCACTCCCCAAGTCCACTAATAGGGGAGGTTCACCTCTCCTTTCTGATCTTAGTCTGTCAGTTCACATCAAAAGTGGCTGCATTGTCCTCTACTATGGCCTGGTAAGGCTGCTCCCCCCCAGAGGGAGGTGATCAAAGAGCAGGCCAATCAGATTATGTCAGAGGCAGTCCCTCTTCACATTACTATGTAACCCAATTGGACTCTGAACTGCCCTGGGCTACATCTGTGCAGGGGTTCTGGGTTATCTCCATGAATAGTCCTTGGTTGGAGTATGAGTCTCTGGGAAGTTCCCTGTGTTCAAATTTTCTTGTTCTGTTGCTCTCCTTGTGGAGACCCTGTCCTCTCCAGCTCTTACTATTTCCCAGTTCTTACCTAAAATTCCATTCACTCTGCCCAACAGTTGCCCATCAGGCTCAGCATCTGCTTTGATAGTCTGAAGGGCAGAGGCTTTCAGAGGCCCTCTGTGGTAGGTTCCTCAGTTGTTTCCTGTTTTCTTCTTCTTCTGATGTCCATCCTCTTTGCCTTTCCGGATGGGGATTGGACATTTTAGTTAGGGTCCTCTTTCTTGCTTAGTTTCTTTAGATGCACAGGTTTTAGTGGGTTTGTCCTATATTGTATGTCTATATGAGTGAGTATATACCATGTGTGTCTTTTTGCTTCTGGGACAACTCACTCAGGATGATCCTTTCCAGATCCCACCATTTACCTGCGAATTTCATGATTTCCTTATTTTTCATTGCTGAGTAATATTCCATTGTGTAGATGTACCACAATTTCTGCATCCATTCTTCAGTTGAGGGGCATCTGGGTTGTTTCCAGCTTCTGGCTATTACAAATAAAGCTGCTACAAACATGGTTGAGCAAATGTCCTTTTTGTGTGCTTGAGCCTCTTTTGGATATATGCCCAGGAGTGGTATGGCTGGATCTTGAGGAAGCGCTATTCCTAGTTGTCTGAGAAAGCGCCAGATTGATTTCCAGAGTGGTTGTACAAGTTTACATTCCCACCAGCAGTGGAGAAGGGTTCCCCTTTCTCCACAACCTCTCCAGCATGTGTTGTCACTTGAGTTTTTGATCTTGGCCATTCTCATGGGTGTAAGGTGAAATCTCAGGGTTGTTTTGATTTGCATTTCCCTAATGGCTAGTGAGGTTGAGCATTTCTTTAAGTGCTTCTCTGCCATTCGGTATTCCTCTACAGAGAATTCTCTGTTTAGCTCTGTTCCCCATTTTTTAAGTGGATTACTTGGTTTGCTGCTTTTCAGCTTCTTTAGTTCTTTATATATACTGGATATGAGTCCTCTGTCAGATAAAGGGTTGGTGAAGATTCTTTCCCAATCTGTAGGTGGTCGCTTTGTTTTGATGACAGTGTCCTTTGCTTTACAGAAGCTTTTCATTTTCATGAGGTCCCATTTATTGACTGTTGCTCTTAGAGCCTGTGCTGTTGGTGTTCTGTTCAGGAAGTTTTCCCCTGTACCAATGAGTTCTAGGGTATTTCCCACTTTTTTTTTCAAGCCGATTTAATGTGTCTGGTTTTATGTTGAGGTCTTTGATCCACTTGGACTTCAGTTTTGTGCAGGGTGACAAGTATGGATCTATTTTCATTTTTCTACATGTAGACATCCAGTTAGACCAGCACCATTTGTTGAAGATGCTATCTTTTTTCCATTGTATGGTTTTGGCGTCTTTGTCAAAGATCAGGTGTCCATAAGTGTGTGGGTTTATTTCTGGGTCCTCTGTTCGGTTCCATTGATCCACCATTCTGTTTCTATGCCAGTACCATGCAGTTTTTAAAACTGTTGCTCTATAGTACAATTTAAGATCAGGGATGGAGATACCTCCGGAAGATCTTTTATTGTAGAGGATTGTTTTAGCAATTCTGGGTTTCTTGTTATTCCATATGAAGTTGAGAATTTTTCTTTCCAGGTCTGTAAAGAATTGTGTTGATAATTTGATGGGCATTGCATTGAATCTGTAGATTGCTTTTGGTAAGATGGCCATTTTTACTATGTTAATCTTGCCAAGCCATGAGCATGGGAGATCTTTCCATCTTCTCATATCTTCTTCTAATTCTTTCTTCAGAGATTTGAAATTTTTTTCATACAAGTCTTTGACTTCCTTGGTTAGGGTTACTCCGAGGTACCTTATGTCATTTGTGTTGTTTCCCTAATTTCTTTCTCAGCCCTTTTGTCTTTTGTATACAGGAGGGCTACTGATTTTTTGAGTTAATTTTGCTAAAATCCTATTCTTTTTCCTCCCACTTTTCCACAAGATATCCTAAGCATCTCCCAATGTTGGGCTGTGAGTCTTAGCATTTGTTTTGGGGCACTGTTGGGTAGAGTCTCTCAGAGGACAAGTCTGACAGGCTCCTGTCTCCAAGCTTAGCAGAGTATCATTCATAGTTTCAAGGGTTGGCACTCTCCCATATTGTAGTTCTTTGCTTGGACACTGGATGTGCATTTCCACAATCTCTGTTCTAACTACTCTATCTTTGTCCCTGCACATCCTGTATGCAAGGTAAATTCGGGTGGGTTGGCATTCCCTTTCCTCTACTAGTAGACTAGTCTAGTTTGAAGGTGTCCTCTTCAGTCTCTATGTCCTTCGTTACTTCTTGAATCCCCCTCATATCCTCCCAGGTGCCTATCCTGACTTAGGTCTCCAGGTTGCCATAAAGATACCTACACCATCCATCTCTCTTTCCTCTACAGGCCTTCTGTCCTCAACCCAGATGTCTCTCGTTCAACTGAAAAATGGATAAAGAAATTTATTTACAAAATAGAAGTCTATTCAGCTATTAAAAACAAAGAAATCGTGAAATTTGCAGACAAATGTATGGAGTTAGAAAAAATTATCCTGAGTGAGGGAACTTAGACCCAGAAAGACACACATAGTATGTACTCACGTATGAGGGGATGTTAGCCATATACTACAGAATAAGTACCCTACAATTAATAGACTCAAAGAAATTAAATAACATGGAGGATCCAAGGGAGGATGTATAAATCTCACACGGAAGGGGAGAAAGAAGAGACAGAGGTAGTGGCTTCAGAGAAGGAACAAGGTAGGAGAGGGGCAAAGAGAGTTAGAGGGTAGAGAACAGATCTAGGGAGAGCAAGGGCAAGAGGCACGCTTGCTATTTAAACAACTTCTACAGCAGAGATTCTGGTTATACATGTGTCTCAAGCATGATCCATTTAAACTAAAGAAATCAATACCAGTAGTAACCTTAATAAATTTATATGTGACTATTTGAACCCTTCATTTCATTTATCTTCATAAAATATCACATAAACTAGAGATAAAAGTACTCTGATTATGGTCATGTAAATTTACATGTACTGTGCCCAGTATACATATGTATGTATATATATACTTGTTTTTGACTATTCTCACAACAGAGACTATAGAAACATGTTCCTCACATTCAACCTTCCCCAATTAACTAAGTGTGTAGATATTAATAATACTAATATCTTGTTTCTTTCTATGAGAGATGTTGAACGGCTTCCTCCATTATCTAAATTCATTGTGTAGAATTCATTGTGAGGCAACAGTATTAAATATGTTATTGTTAAAACAATTAGTAATAGGTGAGGGTAAGTATGATAAAAACACAATGAAAAAACCTGGAAATTCTAAAATAAAGTTAAAATAAGAGAAAAATATTAGTAACCAGTGATTAGTATGTTGTGAACATTTAACAAATGGTTCTTGTGTGAATGTATATGTGTATATACATATGTATAATGAAATTTTCACAAACAAATTGCTTCTATCTACTATTAGAAGTAGCTTTTTTCATGAGAAATCCAACTTGGTAAATTATAGTCTTTTGAGAAATATTTATCGTTTGCATCTTTAGATACTGAAAATATCTCACAGCACAGTGGTCATGCTGCTGCTTTTCTTTCTGCTCTTTCTTCACTTGTGAGCCACATGGAATGCCCAGAAGTTGGCAGAATCTTCATATCAGTAGGATTATTCTCTTGGCAGTAGAAAGAAGAGAGATTGGATAATTTCTTCACCAAATGTAGAAAATGCCCGGGGCAGGTTAGGTCAGAGTCTCAGTCATGTGCTCCTGGATCTCACCTTTTCATAGAGGTCACAGAGCAAATGCTCCCACGGACTCCCATATATCCAAATGATATGCTATGTGTGAATAAGACAGATTGTAAGATTACAACACAATCTTATTAATCTAACAACATATTAGAGCAGCAGCAATAGGCCAAAATTGTATTTTGAGGGTACTGTTTTTATCACAGTCTTCTAAGTATAGTCTTCAGATCCTTATTCCTGGGGCTGAACATGATGGAGTTAAAGAAAGGATAATAGCGCTATAAGGAACTGCTATGAGCCATCTCCCACTGATGCCTCTAGCTTGAGATAAACATAAAATGCAAAACCAAAGCAGATTATGACCACAGTGATATGGGAGGCTTAGGTGGAAAATGCTTTTTGCTTATTCTCAGCTGAAGGTATCTTGAGGACAGAAAAAAAGGATGAACACTTTAAGGCAAGAGGATGAGAAATAATGTACCTAGCAAATGTAACACTGACATCAGCCTAGAAGATAAGTAAGATTGTACCCACCAACCATAGCATGGACATTAGCGTTAGAGTGAATCCTGTGTGGTCACTGTCTATACAACACAGGCTGACAATTGCCCTCATGTTGTAGAAGTGTCTAATGAGGTTAGGTATGAAGAAAGACACCTGATTACTAGTGCAAGTTGTATAAAAGAAACCAAATAACCTCTAGCCTAAATGCAGGCCACAAATCATCTACATGCAATATTGGCCATCAGAAGAGGATACATGAGTGGGTTGCAGATGGCCAGGAAGTAGTCACTCCACATCAAGGTGAGGATGGCACAGTTTGTTCCACCAAGACCCTGTAATTGTCAAGCAGATCCACCAGCATCTTGAGGATGATAGGGTGTGGCAGGTCTCAGAGAAGAGAGTGCACAGAGGTACATATGGGCATGCTGAGATCTGTCTACCCAAGTCACACCCATCATGGCCAGTTTGCCTGCAAGAATGAGCATATAGAGGCATGGGAAGACTACAAAGAGGAAGGTGTGTACATGGGGCAAAGCAGAGAAGCCTGTGAGAATGAATTCCTTCAGGATTGTTTGGTTGATGGTCATTGCTTGGATTCCTGAAATTCCTGAAAGAAAAAATGAACCATCAATTCCCCTTATTCTTTAATTTATCCAAATGATATGCACGGTGTGAATAAGACAGATTATAAGATTACAACATAAACTCAATTTTCCATTTTTTTAGCAAAACTCACCCATATAAGTAGATGATGTGATTTCCTAATCATACATTCATTCATATCTTTAGGAACTCATAATTAATGATATGATTATGTCCTGAGGGACCGTTCTCGACTATTTAAAATATTTTATTGGCTGGTAATTTAATATTGCTGAAATATTCCAATTTATATTCAGACAAAAGAGACTCAGAGGCATTAGCTAGCTACATTTGGAGAAGACTCTCAGCACTCAAGTAGGCTGAGGAGTTTGCAGCCTGAGGAAATTACTCAGTGGATACCACATTTGCTGAACAAGCATGGGGCTTGTAGTTCAAAATTCAGCACCAAAATGAAAGCTGGGAGAGCCTATATGCCGGCACAGAAGATGCAGAGACAGAATACTTGCGGCAACTGGCCATCCAAGATAGTTGGAACTGTCAGTCTCTGACTCCATCAGATACCCTGCCTCAGTGAATGAGGTAGAGAATGATTAGAGAAAACACTCAATGTCATGAGTGTACATACTCATGCTCACCCATACATATACGTCAAAACACATACTCACACATACACATGAAAATCATAATATAGAATAACAAACATGCTGAAGGATAAAAGAACAGAGTTAGATCTAATAGAGACACTCTTAAATAATAAATAGCTTGTAAACATTTACAAAGTAAAGACAGTGATTTCTGAGTAGTGTTAAGACAGCAAGTGTGCAATGACTTGCAGCTGTTGGAGAAAGCTGAAGTCATGTTTTCTTCTTAAAGAAGACATCTAGGACCTAAATCATTAAATAAAAACCTTAAACATTGCTTTGGTTTTTGATACTCTGAGAGGAGGGAAGCATGGATGGTAAATGCATTCAATTTGAAAATAGTTAACAAAATAGCAACCATGTTTGCAGCAGAGTGCAGGGAACCATATGAAAGAAGGGGAGTTAGTAAGACCTGGAGAGGACAGGAGCTCCACAAGGACCAAATATATCTGGGTCCAGGGGTCTTTTCTGAGAAGACTGTTTCTCCAACCAAGGACTCTGAATGGATATAACCTAGAACCCCTGCCCAGATATAGCCCATCGCAGCTCAGTATCCAAGTGGGTTCCCTAGTTAGGGGAACAGGAACTGTCTCAGACATGAACTCAGTGGCTGGCTCTTTGACTCCCCCCCCGATAGGAGGAGCAACATTGCTAGGCCACAGAAGGGGACAATGTAGCCAGACCTGAAGAGACCTGATAAGCTAGGATCAGATGGAAGGGGAGGAGGACCTCCCCCATCAGTGGACTTAGAGAAGGGCAGGAAGGAGATGAGGGAGGGAGGATGGGATTGGTAGGGAATGAGGTAGCAGACTACAGTTGGGATACAAAGTAAATAAACTGTAATTAATATAAAAATAATAAATAAATATAAAAAGAAAAAATAGAAAGTATGGCTATAACAGATCATTTTCCAGACCATGCAGAAAACATCTTCAATTAAAGCTTTCTATTCTATGGGTTTGAAAAAGAAATAGTTATCACATAACAGCTCAGCCTTAAATGGGATTTACATATTTACTGTTGCCCTACCATCGAGGCTCTGGATACAATAGAAAAGAAGAGGCAGAAAAATGCAAGAACTCGATGATGGCAAAAAATCTGTGAATTAGTTCCTTATGGACATTATATGGTGACTATAATCATGATCTTACACCTGCACATGGTCAAGCCAGCCCAAATCCAAGCATAGACAGAGCTGATGGGCCCCAGACCTGATTACATTCTCATTATCTATTGGCAGTGAATAGTTTCTGAAGGAAGGAAAAATCCGCCTTTATTGACTGATTGGCCACAGGTAGGTCTCTCATACTCCAGTGAGAACACCCACGGACTATGGGCAGATCTAACTGGATTTAGTGGACTTTTAAAAATCAAAGATGGGACGCAGTGTTGGGAATCTATGTGTGGGGAGTTGGAATGTAGAAATGGGGGTGGTAGAGTTTCTGTCCCCTCCAAGTCTTTTCAACTGATCCCTGGGGGCCCTGTAGAGAATGATACCCCAACCAAGGACAATACATGAAGAAGGCCTAAAACTCTGGCTCAGATGTATCCGATAGGCTAAGTCCACTACTGGGGTCCCTAGTAAGGGGAGCAGGGATTTCTCAGGCATGAACTTGGTGGCAGGCTCTCTGATCATCTCCCCCTGAGTAGCGGGGGGGGGCAGCCTTACCAGGTCACAGAGGAGGATAATACAACCAGTCCTGATGAGACCTGATAAGCTATGGTCAAATAGAAGGGGTGGAGGACCATCTCTATCAGTGCACTAGGGGAGGGGCATAGGGGGAAGAAGAGGGAGGGGGAGAGTAGGATTGGGAGAAGAGGGTGGGAGCAACAGCCGAGATATACATTGAATAAACTGTAATAAGTGATAGTGATAAAAAAGAAAAATAAAAAGAAAGGTGGATAGAAACATTATACTTTATTGAATTCATATATGCATTTTTTTTCAAAACACAAGAAAAGAATTTTAAAAGAATACCCCAGGATTCTCAGGATAATAATGTTTAGAACATGTGGTGACAATGACAGAACCAATATGTTAAGCCTAATTCAGGAAGCAATAAGATTGTGCTCATTTCCCAAATGCTCAGATCATCATTAAAAAAAGAGACAAATGCTGTGGAAATCACTGTGCCAATTCTTCAGTAACTCTGATTTCTTTAATCTCATCCTTTCCTGACTTCCACCCATGATACCTGCCTTTATAATTAAAATATTCGATTTTCTACTATACAGAGTTACTGTTTCTGTCTCAGAAGTCAACATATTTGATAAGTAGCATTTATGGAGTCTACATTTCCCCTAATTCTTTCAAATGTTTATTGATTTTTCATTTCACTTCATAAATATGAAGACCGTAAGACAGCTGTGATCTGTGAGGGACAACTGAGATTACGTTATTTTGGAAATAATTATACTTAGGAAGTGGCATATTTGTAACTGGTATCGCACTGTTTGTCTCTAACTCCCCATTTTTTCCTCTCCCCAGTGTTTTCCCTTTCAAAATGTGACTATGATCATTATTCCTGTATTTCTCAGGGTGATACTGCAGAAGACTTTAAGAAAACAAGAATTCCCAATAAATATTGTATGAATATTCTACAGACAAAGTCTGTTTTACTCCTTCATTATTGTGAGTTTTGAACATGTAGAGTGACATTTTTCTAGTTCAGGCTAAATGAAACTTACGGCAGCACTGTCTTGCCATTGTCGGAAGAATCAAACAAAAATAACACAACTGGCTGCAGAGATAACATATAGCACTGTGAACTCCAGCTTATACGTTTCTCTGATTCCTTTGTCTTCTTAGGCTTTCTTCAATCCTTCTTTCCATGGAATGTGTGACCAACATGCTCTAATTTTTACTCTTTTCTCATCCATTTTCCCTTTCTTAGGTTGTCTTGGCACCTATTTTCATTTAGAAGGCTTTTCTTAATTACGGAGGGTTGTAGTTTATGAAACTCTGGCCTTCTTCACGAGTCCTTAATTATAAGACCCTTAGTGTCGATGTATACTTTAGTGTCTATGTCTATGTAAATTTTCCAAGTCTCAAAATTAGTTTAACCAGTATTACATTTCATTTCATAGAAGATGTATGGTCATGTCCAACACAATCATTAGATGGGTGTTATTTTCAAAGTGCTCATTACTATTAGAAGCATTTTGAAATGCAAACACAGGTACAGTGGCTCAAGCCTGTTTTCCTGTAATTTTGGCACTCAGAAGGCAGAAGCAAAAGGGTTCCATAAATTCAGGGCCTGTCTAGGCTGAACCGTGGTTCTAGGCCACCATCAGGTAAAGGTGAAGTGTCATATCATATCATATCATATCATATCATATCATATCTTATCATATCATATCACACCATACCATATCATATCATATTTGTTTGTTTTTAAAAGAACTGGAGAGTTGACTCAGCAGTTAAGAACACTTGCTGCTTTTCCTGAGGACCTCTGCTCAGTTCCCAGCACCCACATGAGGCTCACAAGTAACTCCAGCTTCAATTACTGGAACCCACTTTATCTTTCACTATTTCTGAAGTTGTCACTGAATAAACTCTTCTCAGTTGAGTATGTGTTATCAGTCGATAGACAAGAGAACTGCATATTCTTTTCAATGTCAAAAGGAAATAGTGATTAGAGAAAGTAGGCATAATTATCTCAAAGATATTTTCTGTGCAGACAAGTAACTTTGAATAAAAGAGAGCCAGCAGATATGGAATATTTTCCTACCTTTAATGTAATTAAATTTCAAAGCCAAGTCACTGTCTCTTGTTTATTCTGGAAAATACTCTTCACAGTCTTGGTGTCATCATCTGTTGTTCTCCATTATTAAGAGACAAAAATTGAGCTATAAAAATCACTGTTCTTTTCAGGCTCCATCTCCCTCATTTCTAGGAGTCTTAGCTAGGGTCACCCTCATAGATTCCTGAGGGTTTTCACAGCTCAGTATCTAGCTTGTCCCAGATATGTCTAGCCCCATCCCAGTAGTCTCTCCCAATACTGTTTCCCTCTTTCCTCCTGTTCCTATCCCCACCCTCTGCAAACACCTCTGCCTGTGGGTTCTCCTCCCAAGGCCTGTGGATGAAGAATGTGATGGTGTAATTATCAGGTTGCCAGTCACTCGTAGTATAAACCCAGAAAGCATCAGTCAGTGTTTTTGGCTTTGCTGAGATTTCTTATATGCTAAGTATTTCTCAAAGGCATAAACCTAAAGGAATTCATCCTAACACACATCAGGATCAAACTGAAAACCAAAAGACAAAAGAAAACCAAAGACAAATCACCTTGAAATCATTGAGAATAAGGTAAGTTACTGTGGTTTGACTGTGAAATGTGTCCCGTAAGCCCATATGCCTCAATGTTTGATTAGTATTGTGAAAGCTGTTATGAAGGTTTGAAGAACCTTGAGGAAGTGGAGAGCCACTGGAGGAAGTGAGTGTTGGCAGGTCTTGGTTTGATAGCACAAACCAAGTTTGTCAGTTATGTGCTTCCTAACTGTGGATATGACAGCAACCCCAGGCATATGCCTCTATGCCTTTCCATCTTCCTGGGCTGCATCCCCTCCAACTGTAACTGAAATAGCCCTTTCAATAAGTAGGTGGCTACTAGGCATGTGGTTTGTTTCAGCTACAAGAGAGGTAATGCAGAGGGAAAGTTAGTTGAAAAACTGCAGAATTCTCATGACGAACTGTGGAAGCAAAGATAGGATTCTGCAGATGATTAATTTTGCAATTGATGAGTGACATATTTACAGGAGACCAATAAAGCATGAACATTGTAGATAATCTCAATCTCCAAGATTAGCAAACAATAGCTTATAAATTCTTTGAATAGTAGCCATAAGTAACCCAACTTTGTCAATAATTTCATTTTAAGAATTTTTTTTTTTTTTCAATGCAGTTTATTCAGGAACATTGAACAATCCTCGGACCCCGGGGAAAGCCAGCCCACAGCTTAAATAGCCTCTGGGTAGCCAACCCAGGCATGCCACGGGGGCAATGCAGATAGGTCCACATACATGGAAGCAAGCCAGATCCTCGGCCTTAGCCAAATGTGGAGTTGTTCCTGACAGAGAGCACTCACCATCGGGAAGGTGGAAGGCAGAAACCAGCTCCATCTTTAAGGCATAGCATTCTGCAGCTCTCTACAGTTCCCCCTTTTTGTTTTAGACGCATCAGGCAAGAGTAGAGGTCTGATCTCTGATATTAGAAATAAATTGGGACTTTGTACAGATGTTCATTTAGGTGTTATCCACCCAAAGAGCATCGGACCCGTCCGATACCTTTTTCTCAGAGGCGGGACCTGGGGCATCAACCCGCATGCAACCAGACATGCTCTTCTCTGGGTCCAAAGCGGCTGACCCTGAGTGCAGTGCTTAGCCTCGCATCCTGAGCGTATCATTTTAGCTTTTTATGGTATCCAACCATGCTTGGGGAGAATGTCTTGCTTCAATGGCTGTAAAGGCCTGAATGATCATGGCTGCATCACACTGTTGTGAGACTCTAATCTTGCATATATACCACAGGCAAACCAAGGAGACCAACACCAGAAGGCCTGCTAACACTCCCATGCCCGCCCATTCCTTCAGATGATTCATGGCTGCAGCAATCCATGTTGATAATCCTGTGGCTAGTCCTGCGTCCACTCCGGTAGAATTTACTGTGACAATGGCCACTCTCAGCTGCTCCATCGTAGTATCGAATTCTCCAGTCCAATTACCTAAAATATAGCTCGACAATTGTTTAGACAGATTTGCAGCGCAGGAAAAATTCTCATGTTGTATGCTAGTGACACAAAGTCCAGCATACTTTCATTGACAGCCAGGTTGAGCGATTTGCCATAGGGTATCAATTTGCTCCTGCAAGAGGTCAATCCTCTGATTGAACACCATCAAGCTTCCTTTTAGTTGAGCATTAATTCCTTTATGTACAACTAAGGCATGAGCTACATTGGCTAAATGATTATTCAGGGTCTGAGCAGTCTGCCCAGTATGACTCATGGCTAATGCCCTGGTGGTAGCTCCAACAGCCGTCAATGAGATGGTAGTAACAATGGTGGCTGTAGTTCCAAGATCCCTTTTCTGTCTGAAGAGAGTCATAGCGTGAGGGGCATCAATGGGCATAGGCATCCAGTGAGGCATGCGAGTAACCAGGGCATACCTAACTTTACTAGCATTGGGGTTTAAAAAAAAGCGAGTATCATTACCACAATTACTTGGCTCTATCTGGCTAATAATGAATAAAAATGGGGGATATAGACAAACAGGTGTGGGCTTATAGGAAATATTATGAGAAGCCTTAACCCCTCGTTGGAACATCCTGCGTCAGTTCTAGAACTAGCAGTGGTGGTGTCCGAGGTCTGAGTAGGTTCAGGAGACCATTGCCCCCAGGGGCGAGACGTGCTCCATGCCAATTGACTAACTCCATGTTTTCCTCCCATTTTGAAAGTCATTTAAGGTTCTTAAATTATTTTTTTCCCTTTTTTTCTTAAATTTTTCATCAATTACACTTTATTCATTCTGCATCCCCCTATATGCCCCTCCCTCCTCCCATCCCAATCCCACCCTCCCTCCTCCCTCTGCTTGCATGCCACTCCCCAAGTCCACTAATAGGGGATGTTCTCCTCTCCTTTCTGATCTTAGTCTGTCAGTTCACATCAAAAGTGGCTGTATTGTCCTCTACTGTGGCCTGGTAAGGCTGCAAACCCCCCCCCCCCAGAGGGAGGTGATCAAAGAGCAGGCCAATCAGATTATGTCAGAGGCAGTCCCTCTTCACATTACTATGTAACCCAATTGGACTCTGAACTGCCCTGGGCTACATCTGTGCAGGGGTTCTAGGTTATCTCCATGAATAGTCCTTGGTTGGAGTATGAGTCACTGGGAAGTTCCCTATGTTCAAATTTTCTTGTTCTGTTGCTCTCCTTGTGGAGACCCTGTCCTCTCCAGCTCTTACTATTTCCCAGTTCTTACCTAAAATTCCGTTCACTCTGCCCAACAGTTGCCCATCAGGCTCAGCATCTGCTTTGATAGTCTGAAGGGCAGAGGCTTTCAGAGGCCCTCTGTGGTAGGTTCCTAGGTTGTTTCCTGTTTTCTTCTTCTTCTGATGTCCATCCTCTTTGCCTTTCTGGATCGGGATTGGACGTTTTAGTTAGGGTCCTCTCTCTTGCTTAGTTTCTTTAGATGCACAGGTTTTAGTGGGTTTGTCCTATGTTGTATGTCTATATGAGTGAGTATATACCATGTGTGTCTTTTTGCTTCTGGGACAACTCACTCAGGATGATCCTTTCCAGATCCCACCATTTACCTGCGAATTTCATGATTTCCTTATTTTTCATTGCTGAGTAATATTCCATTGTGTAGATGTACCACAATTTCTGCATCCATTCTTCAGTTGAGGGGCATCTGGGTTGTTTCCAGCTTCTGGCTATTACAAATAAAGCTGCTACAAACATGGTTGAGCAAATGTCCTTTTTGTGTGCTTGAGCCTCTTTTGGATATATGCCCAGTAGTGGTATGGCTGGATCTTGAGGAAGCGCTATTCCTAGTTGTCTGAGAAAGCGCCAGATTGATTTCCAGAGTGGTTGTACAAGTTTACATTCCCACCAGCAGTGGAGAAGGGTTCCCCTTTCTCCACAACCTCTCCAGCATGTGTTGTCACTTGAGTTTTTGATCTTGGCCATTCTCATGGGTGTAAGGTGAAATCTCAGGGTTGTTTTGATTTGCATTTCCCTAATGGCTAATGAGGTTGAGCATTTCTTTAAGTGCTTCTCTGCCATTCGGTATTCCTCTACAGAGAATTCTCTGTTTAGCTCTGTTCCCCATTTTTTAAGTGGATTACTTGGTTTGCTGCTTTTCAGCTTCTTTAGTTCTTTATATATACTGGATATGAGTCCTCTGTCAGATAAAGGGTTGGTGAAGATTCTTTCCCAATCTGTAGGTGGTCGCTTTGTTTTGATGACGGTGTCCTTTGCTTTACAGAAGCTTTTCAGTTTCATGAGGTCCCATTTATTGGTTGTTGTTCTTAGAGCCTGTGCTGTTGGTGTTCTGTTCAGGAAGTTTCCCCCTGTACCAATGAGTTCTAGGGTATTTCCCACTTTTTTTTCAAGCCGATTTAATGTGTCTGGTTTTATGTTGAGGTCTTTGATCCACTTGGACTTCAGTTTTGTGCAGGGTGACAAGTATGGATCTATTTTCATTTTTCTACATGTAGACATCCAGTTAGACCAGCACCATTTGTTGAAGATGCTATCTTTTTTCCATTGTATGGTTTTGGCGTCTTTGTCAAAGATCAGGTGTCCATAAGTGTGTGGGTTTATTTCTGGGTCCTCTGTTCGGTTCCATTGATCCACCATTCTGTTTCTATGCCAGTACCATGCAGTTTTTAAAACTGTTGCTCTATAGTACAACTTAAGATCAGGGATGGAGATACCTCCAGAAGATCTTTTATTGTAGAGGATTGTTTTAGCAATTCTGGGTTTCTTGTTATTCCATATGAAGTTGAGAATTTTCCTTTCCAGGTCTGTAAAGAATTGTGTTGGTAATTTGATGGGCATTGCATTGAATCTGTAGATTGCTTTTGGTAAGATGGCCATTTTTACTATGTTAATCCTACCAAGCCATGAGCATGGGAGATCTTTCCATCTTCTCATATCTTCTTCTAATTCTTTCTTCAGAGATTTGAAATTTTTTTCATACAAGTCTTTGATTTCCTTGGTTAGGGTTACTCCGAGGTACCTTATGTCATTTGTGGCTATTGTGAAGGGTGTTGTTTCCTTAATTTCTTTCTCAGCCCTTTTGTCTTTTGTATACAGGAGGGCTACTGATTTTTTTGAGTTAATTTTGTATCCTGCCACTTTGCTGAAGGTGTTTATCAGCTGTAGGAGTTCCCTGGTAGAGTTTTTGGGGTCACTCACATATACTATCATATCATCTGCAAATAGTGATAATTTGACTTCTTCCTTTCCAATTTGTATCCCCTTGATCTCCTTCAACTGTCTTATTGCTCTAGCAAGGACTTCCAACACTATGTTGAAGAGATATGGAGAGAGTGGGCAGCCTTGTCTTGTCCCTGATTTCAGTGGGATTGCTTTAAGTTTCTCTCCATTCAGTTTGATGTTGGCTATAGGCTTGCTGTATATCGCCTTTACTATGTTTAGATATGTGCCTTGTATCCCTGATCTCTCCAATACTTTGAACATGAATGGATGTTGGATTTTGTCAAAGGCTTTTTCAGCATCTAGGGAGATTATCATGTGTTTTTTTTCTTTCAGTTTGTTAATATGGTGGATCACATTGATGGATTTCCGTATATTGAACCACCCCTGCATACCTGGGATGAAGCCTACTTGGTCATAGTGGATAATATCTTTGATGTGTTCTTGGATTCGGTTTGCAAGTATTTTATTAAGTATTTTTGCATCAATGTTCATAAGGGAGATTGGCCGGAAATTCTCTTTCTTTGTTGAGTCTTTGTGAGGTTTAGGTACCAAGGTGACTGTGGCTTCATAGAATGAATTTGGTAATATTCCTTCTGTTTCTATTTTGTGGAATAGTTTGAAGAGAATTGGTGTTAGCTCTTCTTTGAAGGTCTGATAGAATTCTGCGCTGAAGCCATCTGGTCCTGGGCTTTTTTTGGATGGGAGACTTTTGATGACCGCCTCTATTTCTTTGGGGGATATAGGTCTATTTAGTTGATTTACCTGGTCCTGGTTCAGCTTTGGTAAGTCAAATCGATCAAGAAAATTGTCCATTTCATTTAGATTTTCAAATTTTGTGGCATATAGACTTTTGAAGTAAGTCCTAATGATTGTTTGGATTTCCTCAGTGTCTGTAGTTATATCCCCCTTTTCATTTCTGATTTTGTTGATTTGGGTGGTGTCTCTCTGCCTTTTAGTTAGCCTGGCTAAGGGTTTGTCGATCTTGTTGATTTTCTCAAAGAACCAGCTCTTGGTTTCATTGATTCTTTGAATTGTTTTATTTGTTTCCAATTGATTGATTTCAGCCCTGAGTTTGATTATTTCCAGCCGTCTACTCCTTCTTGGTGTGTCTGCTTCTTCTTTTTCTAGGGTTTTTAAGTGAGCCATTAGGGTGCTTGAATGAGCTGTCTCGAATTTCTTTTTGAAGGCACTTAGTGCTATGAACTTTCCTCTTAGCATTGCTTTCATTGTGTCCCATAAGTTCGGGTATGTTGTGTCTTCATTTTCATTGATTTCTAGAAAGACTTTAATTTCTTTCTTTATTTCTTCCCTGACCCAGCTGTCATTTAGTAACAAGTTGTTCAGTTTCCATGTGTGTGTAGGCTTTTTGTTATTTCTGTTATTGTTGAGGTCCAGCTTTATTCCATGGTGATCAGACAAGATACATGGGATTATTTCAATCTTCTTGTATTTGTTGAGGCTTGCTTTGTGACCCACTATGTGGTCTATTTTGGAGAAGGTTCCATGAGGTGCTGAGAAGAAGGTAAATTCTTTTTTGTTTGGGTGTAAAGTTCTGTAAATGTCTGTTAGGTCCATTTGATTCATGACCTCTGTCAGAGACATTGTTTCTTTGTTTAATTTCTGTTTGGTTGACCTGTCCTTTGTTGAGAGTGGGGTGTTGAAGTCTCCCACTATTAATGTGTGTGGATCTATATGTGCTTTAAATTTTATCAATGTTTCTTTCATAAATGTGGGTGCCCTTGTATTTGGGGCATATATGTTCAGGATTGTGATGTCTTCCTGGTGGAATTTTCCCTTGATGAGTATGAAGTGTCCTTCCCCATCTCTTTTGATTAATTTTGGTTGAAAGTCTATTTTATCAGATATTAGAATGGCTACTCCTGCTTGCTTCTTGGGTCCGTTTGCTTGGAAAGTCGTCTTCCAACCCTTTACCCTCAGGTAATGTCTATCTTTGTGTCTTAGGTGTGTTTCTTGTATGCAACAGATTGCTGGGTTTTGTTTACGTATCCATTCTGTTAATCTGTGTCTTTTTATTGGAGAGTTGAGTCCATTGATGTTGAGAGAGATTAATGACCAGTGGCTGTTAGATCTCTTGATTTTGATGTTGGCTGTGGTCATCAGGTTGTGTGTTTGGTTGCTTTTTGTTTTACTGAAGTGAGGTTATTTATTTCCTGTGTTTTCTTGAATGTAGCTAGCTTTCTTGGGTTGTATTTTCCCTTCCAGTGTCTTCTGTAATGCTGGATTTGTTTGTAGGTATTGTTGAAATTTGTTTTTGTCATTGAATATCTTGTTTTCTCCATCTATGAGGACTGAGAGTTTTGCTGGGTATAGTAGCCTGGGCTGACATCTGTGTTCTCTTAGGGTCTGCATGATATCCGTCCAGGCCCTTCTGGCTTTCATAGTCTCTGTTGAAAAGTCAGGTGTGATTCTAATGGGTTTGCCATTATATGTTACTTGGCCTTTTTCCCTTGCAGCTTTTAGTATTTTTTCTTTGTTCTGTATACTTACTGTTTTGATTATTATGTGGCGGGAGGATTTTCTTTTCTGGTCAAATTTGCTGGGTGTTCTGTAGGCCTCATGTATTCTAATTGGCCTCTCCTTTAGCTTGGGGAAATTTTCTTCAATGATTTTGTTGAAAATATTTTCTGGGCCTTGGAGAAGGGAGTCTTCTTTTTCCTCTATACCTATTATTCTTAGGTTTTGTCTTTTCATATTGTCTTGCATTTCTTGGACGGTCTGTGTCAGGAATTTTTCAGATTTAACATTTTCTTTGACAGATACATCGATTTCTTCCATTGTATCTTCTACACCTGAGATTCTTTCTTCCATCTCTTGTAGTCTGTTGGTTATGCTTACCTCTGTAGTTCCTGTTTTCTTCCCTAGATTCTTCCTTTCCATTATTTCTTCCATTTGTGTTTTCTTTAATTTTTCCAGTTCTATCTTCAGGTCTTGAGTTGTTTTGTTTACTTCCTTCACCTGTCTGATTGTACTTTCCTGTTTTTCTTTTAGTTCCTTCAACTCTGTTTCTTTCATTTCATTCAGTGTTTTAAGCATTTCCTTTCTAAAGGCCATAAACTGTTTGGCTGCAGCTTCCTCTATTTCTTTACGGATGGCAATATTCTGTTTGAGTTTATCTTCCTCTATGTCTTTACGAATCTTATTTGTTTCCTCTGTTATCATCTTCATGAGCATACTTGTTAGGTCATCTTCTTGGATTTCAGTTATGGTGGGGTGACCAGGGCTACTTGCCCCTGGGTAACTGGGTTCTGGAGATGCCATATTGCTCTGTCTTTTGTTGCTTGAGCTTTTACGCTGGCCTCTACCCATTGTGTTATCTTAGGAGTTTGGGGTTATTTTCTGGTGGTTCCTGGGGATCCTGTGGGGGAGAGAATCCCCTTTGCAGAAAGCTGGATTTTCCTGAAGGATGTCTTCTCAGCTTTTTGGGTATAGTCCCTGGATGGCTGGTGTTTTTTCAGGAGTTACTCACCTCAGGGATATAGACCTGAGTGGTAACTGTGGTCTTTGTTAGTCGAGAGGGTTCTCCTCTCACCCAGGGAAGTCCTGAGGGCAGCTGCCCTGTTTCTGGGTTTCTTGTTGCAAATTTAATGATCAGCTGCTGTGACCCAGTTGGACATCAGGCGTGCCTCAACTGTTTGTGCTTGTGTCTGGAGCACAGCTGAGTGCTGGCGCCTCGGCCCCACTAGACTGCTAGGCTTTTTCTAGGGAAGGATTGGGTGATTTAGATCAGTACAGTTTCCTTCCTTCCCCGTGGATTCTCTGGAGACACGGACTCCTAGTGTCTTTTTTTGCCCTGGTGCACACTGCTCAGTGTCCGCCAGCTGGCTGGCCACAGAAATTTGCCTGTGCCTGGAGCACAGCTGTGTGATGGCGGCTCAGTCTCTGCCAGCTGTCTGGTGCGCAGAAACTGCCTGTGTCTGCCTTTGTGGCTCTTGGGAGTCTGAGTGGCTCCCTAAGTTGGGTAATTTTCCGGGGACCTTTTCAGGTTGGGGGTGAGCTGAGTGTTCTGAGATCAGACCCGCCGTTTCTATCTCTGGCGGCGAATCAGGCGCGCAGGCAGGCAGGGCTCTGTGCCGGAACCTGGGTCCCCGGCTCTGGCTCCGGGCTGGCTCCTGGGGTGCCCGTGGAACCCGCCCGAGTCTTTTCCAGGGGATGTCTGGGTGACCTAAGGCCGGTCCCAATCGTTTCCTGTACCCTGGGGTTATCTCTCGACTGAAAATTCCAGTCTCTGATAGTGTGGTGCCCAAGGTTCAGTCTGGGACCGTGACCAGAGACACTGGCTTGTGGCTCTGGGCTGGGGCTGGGGCTGGCGGCCGGCAGCCAAGCGTCTGGCGGAACCGGGATCTCTTCCGCGGTTTAGCCGGGTGAGTTAAAAGCTGATTGAATCCCCCACCGTGGGGTATCCTCTCACCTGGGAAACACAATGACTGTGTTTTATGGCCGAGAGTTCTGATTGCTGTTCACTGTGCTGATCCTGCTGTGCTGCTGCTCAGAATGAGAGTCCTCCCGGCGCCGCCATCTTGCCCCTCCCCATTTTAAGAATTTAATAGTAGAACTATTGAGCATATCAGTGGGAGATTAATGATAGCAAAACATAATGCAATTTGCTTGTTTTAAAAAGAATATCTCTTATTTTAGAACTGACATATGCAATATTTTATTAAGTTAAACTCTTACTCACTGTAAAATAGTTACAGGTAAGTAGAATCACTCCAAAATGGATACCACATTTAAACTAACTAACGTCAAGGTTATCTGACGACATGTGTTGTCTGTAAACTGCAAGTGTTTTTCTCATTGTCTCTTCAGTGTTCGACTATGACCCAAGAAGACTTCATTAAGTTTTATTATGTGCATTTTGCATTGTTAAATCAATATATTTTTAATGTTCAGTTCTTATTTAAGCACAGGAACATTGACAAACCAGGATTGACTCAGCGGTGAAGAATGCTTGCTGCTCTTGAACTGGACTGGACTTTGGTTGTCAGTATCCACACTTGGGCGCTTACAATGGCACGTAACTCTGGTTCCAAAAGATCTGATGCCATCTTCTGGTTTCCATGAACACCTGTACACATGTGCCATTCTCTAGAGCATGCATACACTCATAAATAGGAATAAGACTTAACGAAAGCAAAGAAACGCTAAGGTACATCCTTTAAGTCAGAGGATTGAACTTACCCAGGAGAACTTGCTACAGAAAAGAATGAAGACTCCTGAAATGATAGACAATGATTAGATATAAGGCACCATGCATAACCATACATATGTTCTCTCACTTTGTTTATAGTGACTCAATTCTAGAAATATTGCTGGAAACAATTCTGTAATAACTTTAACTGAATTGTTCTGAAAGTGCTTGCTAAAAATTCCAAGAGCACCAACAAAAACAACATTTTAAAGGATGTTTCCTTTAAAATAATATTTTTATTGTGGCCTCTTGAATGGACATGCTACTGTGTCACCAGTTGGCTTTCTTATCATAAAACATATTTTAGGCATTTAATTTTTCTTTCCCTTAGTTACCTCTCTCAAAATAGCAGTAACATTAGTAATTCTTAAATATAATACTAGACCCATAAAGTGGATTTTAACTTTCTATCCCTATTAACCATTTAATCAAACTTAATCATTGTAGTGTTGAGCTCAGGTTACTAGGTATAATTATGATTTTCCACTGTGTTAGAGAGTAAATCTGTATACTATAGGTGCACATACTGAAGAATCATGTATTTTGAAAATGCCAGTCCTATGCAATAGTTAACCTTTCCTGACTTTGGGGGTTTTGGAGTGCCCATGTTATTCAAAGGGTAGTAATTGGATGTAAATCTGGATACAGACATTTCAGCTTTGTAGAAAAGAAGGAAAAATGAAAGTAGGTGATGTTACTTAATAAAAGAGGCATGTTGAACAAGGAAGAGGCGAGGATAAAGGAATATATTGACACTGTGCAGGATCAGGATAGTCTTCACAATGACTTTGAGACTGGACACACTGTGAAATAGTTGCAACAAGCTCCTCAGTCCACAGTAGGAGCATGTGACTTCCTGTTTTCTTATAAGTATATTTTATAAATCATACATTTTATCTGTGATTTGCAAGCATGAGTCTCATATTATAGACTCTTGGATGAGTTATTTCAGCTTGACTGGATTCAGTTTCCTCATCCAGGACATTTAATTTTACCTTATCTTCCTTGATTCCAGGTTTTAAAAGAGATTTAATGTGTGGAAGTAATATATTTACTGCATTAAAGGTACACAAGTGATTGTGGCTTGACTCATGATCTTAGCTTCTATTTGTTCACAATTCCCTTCTCTGCTTTCCCCAGAAGGATGGTCCCAACTGATAATAAGAACCACAATTAGATGTGTTTCCTGAAACAGAGCCCGTCGGGACAGTGGAATCCTCTGAGAGAGAAACTCTTTGGAGAGAAGCAGATACAGTTCACTACCTGACACTAAAGTAGGGGAGAAAGCTTAATGGAATCACTTGGATACATCCTTCTTCTCAGAACAGGAGTTCTGAGACGGACCTCAAATCTTACTCCTACAAAGCAGTATTGTGAGGGATGCCTATGGCATGGCTTCCAAAAAGCAGACCTCAGTCTCACGGTGATCTTCTTCATGTGAGTCCACACTCTCCTGTTCTCACTGATGCCGTGGTTCACAGCAAACCTAGGGATGGGAAATGTAGTGGGGTGTGATCACTGGGCTAAGGGATGCCTGATTCACAATCTTTGCTGTACTCCATTCTTCCTCCGGCATTCAGCATGCCGGTGACATGAAAAACAAGCCTGCTCCACTCAGCCTGAGGCATTTGGAGGGTGATTGCAGAGATACAATCAATTCGTGTCGAGCAAGATGCTTAATGTATACTTGTTAAGTATAATTGTCCCAGAGTGTCTGAAGAGAGTAATCATGGTGTGAAGAAGTAATGCTAGATTATAATACCGGAAACCCGTTTTCTTGCCCTTCTTCTGTTTGACCTCAAAAAAAGTCACCTCTTTGGCAAGGGAACCTAGTCTACAAAACATTCACAAATCCTTCCCACTCTACTGTATATTTTAATAGGCAATGTGAATTTTTAGGTAAAAAGTCAGGATGCAAGTGTTTTCAAACTTGCATGTATGTGAATATATGTGCATCTGTTACATGAAAGTACAACATACTTGCAGTGGGGTAAGTAATATAAGATGTGTAACACATAGTTTAAGTGTGTGATATATGTATTAATCAGTGTGCTTGTATTTGCCTATGTAAAAATATTTATAGAGCAGTTTATGTTCACTTGAATGTAGTGATTGGCTATTTATAACATACATGAATGTAAGGGTGGGCCTATCCATGCTTGTGTCAGATGCAGCACATAGTTTTCTAAAGCGTGATTACAGTCTAAACCAGACATTTTTGTGTGTGTTCCAACAGGCACAAATCGAAGAGAACCCATCTCACCTTCATCTGGAGAGGCATCTCCTAGCATGGGGAAAGAAATCGACAGAATCAGCAGGGCTCTCTTTTAGGATGGTGCAAAACAATGCCACCTTCTGGAGGGGCTTTGTCTTCCTGGGTTTCTCTAGCTTTGGGGAGCTTCAGCTTCTGCTGTTTGTCTTGTTCCTGTCTTTGTATCTTGTCACCATCACCAGCAATGTCTTCATCATCATAGTGATCAGGTTGGATAGCCACCTTCACACACCCATGTATCTCTTTCTTTCCTTCCTGTCCTTCTCTGAGACCTGTTACACATTGGGAATCATCCCCAGGATGCTCTCTGGCCTGGTTATGGGGGGACAGGCTATCTCCTTTATGGGCTGTGCTACCCAGATGTTTTTCTCTGCTTCATGGGCTTGTACCAACTGCTTCCTCCTGTCTGTCATGGGCTTTGACAGATATGTGGCCATCTGTGCCCCACTTCACTATGCCAGCCGTATGAATCCTACCCTCTGTGCCCAGCTAATTGGCACTTCCTTCCTGAGTGGATACCTTTTTGGCCTGGGAATGACACTAGTCATTTTTCGCCTCTCATTCTGCAGCTCTCATGAAATCCAGCACTTTTTCTGTGACACACCTCCAGTGCTAAGCCTTGCTTGTGGGGATACAAGACTAAGTGAGCTGGGAATTCTCATCCTCAGTCTGCTGGTTCTCTTGGTCTCTTTCTTCTTAATTACTGTCTCCTATGCCTACATCCTGGTAGCAATACTGAGAATCCCTTCTGCGGAGGGGCGGAAGAAAGCTTTCTCTACATGCGCATCACATCTCACGGTGGTCGTTATTCACTATGGCTGTGCCTCCTTCATGTACTTACGGCCCAAAGCCAGCTACTCTCTGGAGAGGGATCAGCTTATTGCTGTCACCTACACCGTGGCAACCCCTCTCCTCAATCCTATTGTTTATAGTCTCAGGAATCGGGCTGTGCAATCAGCTCTGAGAAACGCTTTCCGAGGGAGTTTACTAGGTAAAGGATAAAGGCTGACCCAAGGACTCTCTTTTGCATAAGCAAGTCCTGGACCAGGATTAATCCATTGGACAAGATATTGCAAATTTTTGGCAAAACTGCTGCACCAAAAGCCCACATGCCTCCTCAGCTTTTCTTCCCAGGGTGCCTGGAAGGATACGACAGGATAAGACAGGATTTTCTGCTCTGTTCATTGGGTTCAGCCCACAGTGAGCTCAAAAGCTTAATATTCACCTTAAGTGTCATAGAGACGACTCCCAATTACCACAGCTCATCTAGAAGTAGGGATCTTCTTAGTTTGTTCAGAACACTATAAATTTCCCAGCTGAGCTAAACAAGATGAGGGAACTTCAGACTGTTTAAGTTCACGGCTAGGATGTCAGGGTCCAGGGGCTTTGTGAAGAATTCTGAAATAATTGCACAACGAGAACACTTGAGCAGTGATGTTCTTTTGAGGTCTGAAACTCAGCGTGTAGTCTGGGAGATGCAGGGCAGACAGAAGCCCTGCTGTTGCGTTTGCTCCCCACTCCTCAACTTAGCTATTACCTTTCTGGGTTTGTTGTAGAACTGTTTATTTCGTCTGTTCCTTCCACCTACAGTGTTTCATACATGTCCGTAGGTGTTGGGGGTAAATAAAAGTGAATTTCCACAGTGCGCTGGCAGGAGTGTGAACATAAGCTCCTCAGCTAACCAGCTGTGGTAAGCTCATGTTTCTCAGCTTCATCATTTGTAAAACAGTTATCATCTCATTCTTTTGTGTTAGTGAGCAAACGTGTCATGCACATATAAAGAATTTGTAAATAGATTTGAGTCATCATAGTCATATTCTAATAAATGTCACCTGTTACTTTTAATGATGTTGTACAGAGAGCGATGCTGGCTTTTAGTTTATGGAAAGGTTACTGTGGGTGAGAATCTCTGATGCCTTCATCCCTAGGTCAGTAAATGAACTTGTTCCTGAGGAGTGGGTGAAACATTTCCTTAACTGACTAGGACCTTCAGAGAAGATAACAGATATAACAGAATCTGGGTGATAAAACACCGTGGCTATATTACAGAACCAACTGAGTTTGCTCAGAGAAAATCAAAGTCTTACAAATGAGAAATGTTTTAGCATGGGAATTTTTTGTTGTTGAAGATGGTTATCAGTTCAACACTTCACTTCAGATATGATCCCTTTGCCAAGTGGGAGACAGGACACAGTAAATAAAGCAGAGAGGCATCTGTGAGCAGATTTAAAAAGATTAACCCATGAGCAGGGAGGATGGAGAGTTCCAGCAGAGAGAAATAAGAACCAAGGAAACAAGGAAGAAAATCACACCCATCAATCATCCTAGGCTGAAGAAAACTGGAGGTTTAGAAAAGCTAAGTTCCAGCTCCATCAGACTTATCAAAGACATAGAAGTATGAGTGACCCGAGAAATAAATGTAGGCTGGGATGACAAATTTCAGACAATTTAAAATCAGCTCATACTAATTTTTATGGTCTACTATGTCATACCCCTCAATTATAAAGATTTTGGTTATTTATAAATAATTTAGATATCATATTGTTAAGCAATCATTTTCAAGGTATGTTCTGATTACTGTATTCTACTGTAGTTAATGCCTTAAACCAAATGTTACAAAAATACTTACATATCATTTTCAAGTATCTTTATTTGTAACCAAAATTATTTTAACTGTTTCCTAGGACAGATTTTTTTCCCCAAAGATTGAGAAGCTGTTACTTTCTATTCAAATTAAAGAACTGAGACTTAAGGTGGTATTTAAGGGGCAATATTCATGGGTGAGGGCCTGTCAGTATGAAATGCTAATTTTCACACAAGGCAAAAAAGTTACCAAAGAAACAGACCTGTCCTGAAAATACCTAGATATAGTTACATATCTTCTTGGATTTTCCACTTAATTCATAAATTCTGGACAATTTAATGACTGTTTAAAAAGATAGTAATGAATAAATATAAACATCAATTGTACAATATTGAAATGTAAGTGATTATTGAGAGATTTAGAGTAAGAGGAGACCCTAACATGCCAGAATTGTGTCATGCTTAGAGTAGACACATCCACTATAATGGTGAATAACAAACCTGGACAAGAAGAAAAGAAGCTTTACAGTATCTTCATGTGGTTCTGCTTCATGGAATAAGATAAAATGACAAACATTTTTATTTTCAAATTGTAAGAAATTAAGCACACTCAAAAACTACAAACAAATAACGAATCATCTGGATTTTATTTATCTACTTTATTACTGTCCTTCTTCACAGACTGCTTAACTGCTTACATTTATGAATAATATGGTTCCAGAAATAGGGAGGACAATTTTAGTTAATGTTACCTTTTAAAACGAAATGCTTCTTCTATAATCAGAGAAATCCTACAGGGGTGCAGAACACCCACCTCCCCCCTCACAGGCACGAACACATGTGGCACCATCTTTTCCTCTTCCACGCCTGTGTGTGCCTTCCATCCCCAACATTTCCCGCCACACTATCACCTTCTATAATGCACAAGAATTAGCCTGTCAATTGCCAAAAAATGAATTTGTGAAGCCGACATAGTCGTAGCCAGCAGGTTGGCTCCGACCTCGTGGGTCCATATACTGCTGCATATGTATTGTGCAGAATGACACTTGTTCCGGCGTCAGAGCCTGGAAGGAATCGAAAGAGAAAGACACAGTTACAGAAACCCAACACTAGTTGTTTCTATGGGTTACCGTAGCAGACGGAGAACCTTCAGGAGAATCAGCCTTGCTCCTATCAGCTTTTTCTTTTCATAAATTTATTACTTCCAATGAATAAAACTGATTCAAATTTATACCTGAGTCTTTTTTCATGTTTTATTTAGAAAATTTTGAGAAAAAATACAAGCGCAAACATGTACGCCCATGTATTATGCTTCATTATGATGTTTCAAACCCAACTCGATTTTGTTTATCTCTCTATCACCCATTCTTTTTACCTCCTTCCTTTTTGTCCTGTGCCCTCCTATCCCCAGCAGTTCTTTCTTTATGTAAAACATATATTCTGTTAGTTCCCACTTCTCCTTCACACCCTCTTTCCCATCTTGTGGTTCTCTTTCTAGTTTATTGGTCTATATCTACTCATGCCTACCTATATGCATACAAATATGCATACAAATATCACTGTCTAGGGTCCTGGGCAAGTTATGCCCAAGAGCCAGATTCAGCCACCGCCTGTTTTTAAACTGCTCATGTGCCAAGAATGGTTTTAACAGTTATTTATAGTCACAAACAATCAACTACAAAGCATAGAAAACATGTTAAATTCAAATTTCAATGTCTATGAATAAAGTTTATTGGAACAAAGCCATGTTCATTCAGTTACCTCACTTAATACAATAGTTCATAGGGCCACCAATTTCCCTTTAAGTTTCATGTTTTTCCTTATGGCCCAATAAAGTCCACAAATATGTGTGTATATATATATGTATATATATATATATATATATATAATCCATATATATGCATATATAATCTGCATATTCATATATGTATATGAATATGTATATATGAATATGTATATTACATATATGTATATATGTATATTATATATGTATATATAATCACATTTTTAATTATTCAACAGCTATGGACATCTAGAAGTTAGCTCTTTCTATTTCCTAAATTTGGCTTATTAAGTAGAAATGACAATAAATTGCTTAAAATTTGAGTTACTGATTTTTAACTGACTATGATGGCAAATAGTAAACCACTAGAGGTTTATGCATCCCAGTCCATAAGGGAAATGAGTTCACTGGATCAAGTGACAAAGAGAAGGTCTGATACAATACAGTGGGTATATGGGTGAGAGCTTCTCGAGGAAACAGCAAAGGCTAAGATGACCCAAACCAAGGTGACAGTTTCAGCACAGGAGAAGCAACAAAGGGAATCTCACCTGTTTCATGTCCTCCTTGGTAATATAGGCCTTGCCCTCTGCCAGGGCTTGGAATCCACTCTCTATGTCATCGCTGGTCTTGATATTCTCTGACTCCTTGTCAATCAGGAATGCTGTGTAGTCCTCCAGTGAGACATAGCCTTTCCTGTAGGGGAAACAGCAGGTTCTGTGCCTTCTCAGGACAAGAAAGTATATCCCTTCCATCCTGTGCAGTATCTCAGAGGCAGAGGGAAACTAGATCCTCCGTAGTTCTCTTTCAAGTACACCCTCTGACACGTGGGCTCTATTCTCTACTCTGACCCCCTATCGCCATCTCATAGACACATACTTAGTCTCATAAATTCTAGGTGTGTCCTCATCAGTCATCATTCATATTTCTTTGGACTTTTCCATCAGTGCTAGTGCCCAGATAATAATCCCCATCTTCCTCCATCTTTAAAATTGGAAAGAATTAGTTTCTTACAGTAACTTGACCTGTGCATGTCTCTGTCATACTTATTGAAAACACACAAGACATTATTATTAACTGTGGCCTTTGAAATACTTTGTCCTTAAGGGATCACAGACATGAGTCGATTTTTCTCTCAGTTCCTCTCTTAGAAACACCTTACATTCACTGAAGAGACAATCTCCAAATGAGAAAACTATAGAGCTTGGGATCAAGTTAGAACCAGTGCCGTTTACTTCTGAGCCAATCAGGGTGGAGGGTGGGGGAGGAGAGCTTCCCAGTTGTCTTTTTTGCCTCTTTTCAAATAAGTTAATTTTGTGTTCCATGGATCGTTTCACTCTGTGTTCATCTCCAGTTAAGGCTCAAGCCCTAACTTCTTTTTCTTACCTCCCTGGATCCACAGCATTCAGGAATTTCTCAAACTTGGGCTCAGGTTCACCTTCCTCTACCATAGGCAAGTAGTAATTGAGCCCTCTCAGGCATGACCGGAATTCTTTATGAGTCAAACGGCCTGTCAAATTCTCATCAAAGTGCCTAAAGAACAAAAGCATCTTATCAAGCTCAAAAAAGAATCAGGTTAAAACAGAATAGACCAAGTCTTGCTGTATTGAGTAGATCTTTAATGCCATGCCATAATATTGTTGGACCATAGAATAGAAAATCTATTTGTACCTCTGAGTGTTTTTGTTAAACCTAGTAACAGGAAGAATAACATAAAGAATTGAATATTCTTCTTTTCAGTTTTGCCCTCAGAAACAGTTAAAATTCACAGGGCAAATATAATCACCAGTTCAGTGATGATTTAAAGAAAAAAGATGCTTTACTTTTTAAATTCAGGGATCTCACAGATGATTAAAATTGGATACTAAACCCCAATAGTGATGCCAATTAACATATACACATTAGGTCTTCTCTAAAGATCTTGTCAAAGCGCATAGAGGGAGAAGTTATTATTTGTAAATGTATTCTGAACTTTTTAGAAGAAAAAGGACCAGCCAACTATGAACTTATACTCACTTATATGTGGTGCTAAACTCTTTCAATGTCTCCTCACTCACACCTATGGTATCCCTGGAAGGAAAAAATATATAAATTAACTCAGAAAATAAAACAGGAAATGCTAAAAGACATGCCATATGAGAAATTCAGGAATTTTAGTGCACAATGTATTATTTGAGCTATCTATTTCAGAGGTTGGCAAGTTATGTCCAGGAGCCAAATTCAGCCACCTCCTGCTTTTAAACTGCTCATGTGCCAAAATGGTTTTAACATTTATTTATAGTTGTAAACAATCAACTACAAAGCATAGAAAACATGTGAATTTCAAATCACAATGTTGATGAATAAAGTTTTATTGGAACAGAGCCATGTTCATTCAGTTACGAATTTTCTTTGGCTGCTTTCCAGTGCATTAGCAAAGCTTTAACGGAAATATAATGGTTCAAAGAGGTTTAATTACTTATAACAAGGTAATTTATAGAAGATGATTGTCAATTTCTAACATACAAAAAATACTTCCAAAGACGATTGAGACATAAAGCTGCTGTGATAGGTATAATTTTTCTAGGAAAAATTTATTTCTTCCCTTATGTCCCATTAGTCCATCTTGTGAATCTTCCATTCTAGATATTATATCTTGAACAGAATTTTATAAAAAGGAATGGTTTCTGAAGAGATCATAAGATGTTAAAAAGGAACCTGAAAGTGAATAAAGACCTCATGTGTCTAGAAAGAGGATGTGCATATACACAGGGAGGGGACCACTCTTGTTTCATAGTAGACCCTGGTAGAAAAAGAAAGAGTTCAGCTGTGGAACAGAAAAGAGGGAATATTGATATGGTAGGTAAATGCAGCATCTCCAAAACAGCTCTTTATCAACTTCCCTAAGCACAGCCTGGTAAAGCTTCAACACCTAGCACTAACTATCCCTCTCCCCACCCTGGGTTTAAACCATCAGTACTTGGCCTGAATCTGTTGCTCCAAATTGTGTTGCATTCGCATCCCCAGTTGGTGCAGCTGATCCCACTGCTGGGCCAGTCCAATGGTGCTGTATTTGATGTCAAGGATCAGGGCCTCTTCCATGCTGTCCCCCAGGTCTTCAATCTTGGTCAGATGACGCTTCATTGCCTGGATCTCCTTCTGCTTCCTCTGGAAAAAGATAAAAAAGAGGCAATCAAGCCACCAGTTACAAACCTAGAGATAGGAGGAAAAGATGTTCGTTTTTCCTAATTTGTTCATTTTAAGTGGTTTTCTTATCCTCCATGAAACATGAACAACTTGGGAAAACTACATTGTTTCCCTTTGTAAAACAGTAGGATGTGTATGTGAGATGATGTCTGTCATCCTGGAACTCAGACACCACCAGCTCCAGCCATTACACTGTGGATAATTTCCATCACTCACTGGGACCTATATCTCTGGCTCACCCAACGTCCTCGGTGGGTCTACTTCCCTCATCCTCGGGGATGACAGGCTGCTGTTACCATCTAAACACTAAATTTTCTAAATTGTAGAAAATTTAGGTGAAAAATTTCTACAATATCCCAAAGCTTTCCAACAAGTGGGAGTTTGTTCACCTAGGAATCAAGGGACAAAGTGGCTCTGAGGGATGGGTGAAAACTTAGGTATCATAAGGCACATCACCGCTACCTGAATATCTTTTTCTTCTCTCATTATGAACAAGTTATATTTAGCCAAATACTCTTTTTAATCCTGCAAAGAGGCAATAATGTATACAAGACTGAAAAATACTCTTCTAACCCACTGTATTCCTCAATTGAAAGGAGAGAATCTACATTCAGTTATATCATTTGGCCACATCAAATAATAAAAATGTATTGATGGTCCAAGTTATAGGCTAGGGATATGTATATCCGCTCTTTTAGTTAAGTACTTCAACAATCTTTAATGTATATATTAGATTTGTCCTATTGTTGCAAAAACTGACACTCAAAGATTTAAGTAAACTGAAGCCTGTATCAATAATGTGGTGGTCTGAAGTTACAATGCAAAACTGAGATCTGAGTAGAGCTACAGCCTTGGTTTCTTTGCCTTGGGTAACCTCTATGCAAAATAACACCAGGTTGCCTCTGTTTTGTTTTTTTTTTTTTTTTCCCTGTGCTTTTTAAAATTCAAACAGTGTCTTCAGCTAGTGAACAAACATTACTCACTTTATTTGCTTCAAGTTGGGATTCTAGAGTTCCTGTTTCCTTGAGCAACGATCTAATTAAGAATCAAAAGAAAACATTATTTGTTAAAAGAGAAATCTATATTTCACAGAACCATTACCTCAAAGCCTCTGCAGTTTATTGTTTCTGCTTCTCTCAATTGCATGGACTTGATAAAGTAAAGTTTTGTGAAGCCAAATTTTAATAAACAAACATTCTGTCTGTCAATCCTTCTAGACTGATGAAAGGGAATGTGAAGCCAGCCCTAGTTATTTTAGAGTTGGTTTAACATACAGATTCACATCTTATTAATATGAAGGCTTTAGTCTATACATTTAAGTCATAGGAAAGAGGTACCACTTACTATGAGTGAGTACAGGGTTAGGAGGAAATGAGTCTTTATCCTGCCAGATTATGACAAGCTAGGATACCTCAACCTTATGGTTTCTTTAACTAAGTATTCTAAGACAATATAAGAAAACAAACATAATTACAGAAAATACTCACCCATCTAGAAAATAAGCCCTGAACATGGTGTACCGGAACAGGAATCATGAGAGAAAAAAGAAAAACATATATTAGCACAATTTCTTCTTATTATTGACAAAACATTTGAAGTGTTTGTTTTGGTCACAAAATAGGAGCCCATCCACACAGGAACACCCACATGTTGCTTTCAAGGCCCCTAGTACTCAGAAACACAGAGCCTCTGTGAAGCTCCACATTTTCTCTGCCTTATAGTATCAAAGTTTTCACCCAACCCTCAGAGCCACTTTGCCCATTGACTCCTAGGTGAACAAATTCCCACTTGTTGGAAAGCTTTGGGAAAATGTAGAAGAATTTCATGTAATGTGCTTGGATGGCAACCACAGCCTATCATTCCTGTGGATGAGGGAGTCCGGGAAGTAGATACACTGAGGACACTGGATAAGCCAGAGATCTAGGTCCCAGTGAACGATGGAGACATCATTCTTCAAGACAAAGACCACTCATACCAGTCTTCATGCCAAGTCTACAGCACAGACTACAGGATAATAATGTAAATCAACCAGAACCAGGGGCAGAAGGGGATGAGCCGATTCACACAACCTCAGCCAAATGTATGCTTTTAGCTATAGTGCAGTTTTTCTTTCTGTTTAGTGTAGAAGTGTTAATTATGGATTACTCTGCTAACGTTAAACCTCAAAATATCACATCAGTGATCTACTAATGGGCATAATCTTCCTACTTGGACCATTTATACTAACATATTACACTTTTTATGTCTCCTCTTTTCCAGATCATTTACTAAGAAGATGTAATACACATTATCGCCACACACATCTTGCATATAATAAATGAAGTTAGGCTCCCTTATACCATTTCGTTCTCATTATGGATTTAGTTGGCAGGCAACATAATATTTTATTAGGTACTCATGGTAGGTTCTGTTTTTGGTCATGCTAATAAATATATATGTGACCTTGAGTGAGACAATTTATCAAATTGAACTTTCCCCAGTTGAAAGCAGAGGTAATGAGATCCACTCTGCACCTTTCAAGGTTGTTCTGAAGTTCAGTAAGACAATGCGTGTGGAAGTACTTTATAAAGTGTCTTGTGGCATGCAGTCACAGAGCTGTTAATGTTTTGAAGTGTAAGTGTACACAGAGTGTCAAGAAGAAAAATTTAAATGAGGGTGGGAATAAAGGACACAATAATGGAATTGTGAAACTAGTTAAATACAAATATAAAAAAAATCCAAAATATGGTGATGGGAACAGAGTACATAAAACTTCGCACTTCCATGTATGTCATCCCTACTGAAAACAGCATGTGTGGGCTTCTTGCTTTAAAGAAAGCACAGCCTACCTGGTCTCCTCGATCCACTGAAGGAAGGCACTGGCATTCTGTTCAAACTCCTGGCACATTTCAAAGTTCTTGATTTGCCTAGCCTCTTCTTTCTGTAGCTCCTGCTCCCGCTCCTATAATGCAACAAAGAGCAGGACGGCTTCACATGGAAGAAGTTTATTTGGCATAAAAGAACCATTTTGTAGGTATAGGCACACACCTGAATTCCAAAGCTATCCTATCTTCCACAGGTACATGTGATGTGCTCATCTATCTATCATCAATCAATCACTCATTTCTATCTATCGTCTGTCTTTCTATCTATCATCTAACTATACATAATTTATTATCTATCATCTATCCATATATCCTCTATTATCTATATATGTATCATTTATCTATCATCTATCTATATATCATTTATTGATTTATCTATCAAATATATGTATGTATCTATGTCTTTTTGTCTATTTATCTATCTTCTTTTGCTTCCTTCAATCATTGTTCAGTCTTCCCCAAACCACAATGTAACAAACTATAAAATACACCTACTGTGACACACACATATCTCTATCTATCTATCTATCTATCTATCTATCTATCTATCTATCTATCCATATACAGTTTTCAATTATCCTTAGATAGTTTTGGTTCATGACTTCTACCACAGTTAAACTTAGGACAAACTTCTTTTCTTCAACACTCCCAATTTTGATATAGGTCACTGGTCATACTTCCTATATGCAGAAGATGTTGGGCTGTGCCCCAAGTTACCTTGATGATGTCAGGCAGGTGTTTCCAGATCCTGCCCAGCACATCTATTGTTAACCAGGTGTAAGGACTGGAGTGCACATTTAAGGCTTTAATCTGCTGGTCTAACTCCAATAAATGGTTGAAGTCCTCTTGAGCTCCAGCCAGAGAGGCCAAGAAGGCCTCATGCTCCTTTTGTAGCTGCCGAATCTCATTCAGGGAGTTGCAGTGCACAGGCTCTGACAAGTCCTCTTCAGCATTCTCACACCAGTTGTTGAAAGCTGAAGCCTTGTGTGCAAATTCCATGAATAGTTCCTCAGCCTGCAGAAAAAAAAGACATCCTCATTGCCTCTGATAAAGTTCCTTAGGAGAAGAGAATATCGTTGAGGCTAAAATTAGTTTTGTCAAATATTTCCAGAGCAACAATTTGAACTAGTGAGACTAAAATTAGCAGTGACTCTGTGATGGGCTGGGATGAATATAAGTTAGAGAAACTGCCAGGGTCCAGTCTTTTTTTAATTGAGTGAAATTTCTCAAGTGTTCCACCATTTACAGATGAAGAGAATGGCTTACAGTGTTCATTCACCTCCACCTCCATGATTCTAAGGGTGGTAAAAGTAGTAAAAGTTGCATTATTTCCTATTCTGAAATCTGTATTAACGTTTGACTTGGCACAGGAAACAATCAGAAATAAGTGTCAAATGTGCATTTGAGAAAAATGACTGAAATAAACCAAGTGACTATGTTCTATTTTTTAATCTATTCCCTCTTTCTCTCCTGAAGCTTTTGTGGATGGAATATCATCACAATTCTTTCACTACACCAAGTCACATTCCTGTCTTCCTCCTAAACCTTGTTGTGATCTCCTCTGATGCCTAACTGAAACTTTAAGAGCCACCGAGTAAACCCATCTTCTACACATTGACCTACACGCGATGCACAAACTACATGCTCCTATACTGTTGTCCGGGGCCACCCACAGGCTCAAAGGACTCTGAACTTATATGACTGGACAACAGAAAAATCATGGACTGTTCCAAACACAAATGATAGAATGGTTCCAGATCAAAAGTACACAGTAGGTTTTAGACTCAGCTAATTGAATTGTCCACATGATTTGTCTGAGCAATTACAAAAATGAGTTTCCTTTCTTCAAATTTAAACTACTTAGAAGAAAATTGATTATACATGGAGAGGGGGGCTTTTCAACACAATCAATAATCTATATGCTAAAATAACTCAACACAAAGAAAAATGAACAAGATGGACATGCAATTTGCAGGCTACTTCATTTATAGGAAGAACACTATGGATTGATTGTATGTTTATAAAAACTTCACAGTAAATGTTTTGCTATTTAAAACTAAGAAAAACAAAAGAATATCAAGTAACTTTCTATGTAGAATGTATACATGTTCATAAAGCTGCCAATCTAGTTGTTTTACTTTCTCAGTTAAGTTACTGCTGTGTCTACATCCTTCAACAGAGTAGGAATTAACTGAGGGTTGAGACTCACTGTGTGCTTCTCTAACGCTGCCTTTATTGTCAAGTACAATTGTTTCTCTCATGTAGTAACAACACTGATTGTTCTGGATCAGTTTTCCTGTGGTGCTGAAAATCAAACCAGGGCCCTGCGATTTCTAGGCAAGTGCCCTATCACTGAGTTATGCATGGACCTACACCACCAACCTTTACTTTCTTAGACAGAGTGTTGTTTTGTTGTCCAGTCTAGCACAGAACTCTTTATCCTTTTTTTATTTTCTGCCTGAGTCAGAAATCTGGGATTTTCAGAATGCACTGCCACGCTCCAGCTTGGCTTCTCTTTATTATTGATGTTTCATGATTGTTATTAAATATTATTTAATATGCTTCAGAAGCTACCACTGGTGGGGAAAACCCTTTAGTCTCCCAGATCTATACAGACTACTGCATGTCCAGGTCTGTTATCTCACTTAACAGTAAGAACTCAGCAAAGCAGAAGGGGATAAAAATATATTCCTGTTTCTTAAAGCAAGCTTTCTTAAAACACAAGGGTTAGCAATAAGTGTCACACCTGAGGATTCCTTCCTGGCAAAAGGAGATACACTGAGAATATGTTTTATGGCTACTTTTCCAGTGACCTTTTCATCTGGGTTAGGAGATAGTCAGGACTAGCTCGCTGCCAGCTTTTGTTTTGTGTATGAAAGACGTCCATGCTCTGATTCTATCCACCTCTTCCCACTGTGTGTGCCTGGCTTTTATCCTTAATCATCTACAAAATGTCTCAATCCATTTCTAAACAACCCAAACCACGGTCCATTTGTTCTAAGAAAATGAATTTCTTTTTGCTCAATATAAATGTTTTGTTGTTCCTTTGATCTGTCTTAAAATGACTATAAAACTTCCAAATTGGGTTTCTAGTTACTGTGTTTGAATTCTCTGGCTAATAAACAGATAATTTTGAGCCCCTGTGATACTTCACTGTGTTCCATTTTCGCCTTAGTCAGTCCCTTCCTTGCTTTCCCCTTCCCTCCTTCCTAACCTTCTGTAGAGGCAGCTGTTTCTCTAGCAGTTTCTGCCTGTGGACTCCAGACGCCTCCAGCAGCTGCTCCCAGCGCCTCAGCAAGGCTGCATGCCGCTCCTCAATGGCTTTGGTTTGGCTGTGCTTAGCAGCCACCAGCTGGTTCTTCAGATCAGTGATTTCAGAAAGACGTTCTTGCTGGAAGCTCTGAAGACTGGCATCCAGCGTGTCCTGAAACCAAAGGGGAGACAAAAACTAAGGCGCAAAATGTAGAGTGTTTGGTGGAGTGAGTGTTAAAGTTTCAAACATCATGAGTTAACAACCTTAAATGTGAATGGATTTATCTTTCCAAGAAAATCAATAAATTAGAAAGTACTATGATATCCAAATATATAATGCTTATAAAAGACACTGATGTGAGAAGCTTCATCCTCAGTGCAGTGATGATACCTTGGTCTCCCTAGGACTCAGTGCCAAATAAGAGGTCCTTAAGTCACTTGAAGCCATGCCCTCAAGAGAGGTTTGGATTGCCCCATTCTCTTTCCCACTTTCTTTATGATTTTATCCTTCCTCCCACACTCTTGCCATTTGCCAGGGAACTTGTAATTTCTCGTACTATTTGGACTAATAGCATTACACTGTTAACTAAATAATTCTTTTTAAAAAGCAAGCTACCTGTATCTTTATTGAAGTCTTGTTTATTGGCTCTGTGGCAGTGTACATATGTGTTTACACCTGTGTGTAACTGCAGAGGCTAAAGGTTAACAACAGGTGTCTTTCTCTTTTCTCTACTCTTTCTTCTTTCGTTCCTTTGTTCCTTCTTTTCTTTCTTTTTTGAGATAGATTTCTTTCACTGAATGCAGAAGTATACATTCCAAACACCTATCCATCTCTTCCTCCCAGGGCTGGTGCCATATCTGAGCTCAGGTCGTCATGCTTGTGTACCAAGCTCTTTACCCCCCAAGACATCGCCTCAGTGCTAAGTTTCTCCATCAAGCATTTAATTATAGTAACAAAATGGCCTAATTACAGGAATTAGTAGGGGGCGTAAATGGAGAAAAATAGAAAAGCCAAAATTTGACTTGTTGACTAAATTCAAGATGACAGACAAACATCTAACAACAGGAAAAAGGTATGAGAAAATCGAGGTAGAGAAAGAAGGAAAGAAAGAGAAGGAGGGAGGATGAAAGGGAGAGAGAAAGTGAGAGACAGAGACAGAAACCAAGAGAGCATAAATTATAAGCAAATTAAATTATAAATACTGGGCCTCAGTGGCCCCATCTGACATAGCATCCTTTACTCACCTGCTTTGCCAGGAGTGCAAGGAAGGCAGTGAGGTCTGTGCCATTGCTCTTGGCCTTCAGGCTTGCTTCCTTGTCGCCTAAGAAACAGCAGGAAGGACTATTTGAGGATTACTAACAGTAGTCAATGAGAAAGCTTTCTGCTTCCCAGAACAGGTGACTCAGTGCAGTGCAGAAGCAGAGGGAAGAATGGTTTGCTTTTATGTCCTTAGTCGGAATAAAACTGACTGACTGAGACTGCTAAGTGCAAAAGAAATGTTGAGTCATAGAATGAAGGAAAGTTGAAGGTTGGATATGAATTACAGACAAATCAACACACACTGTAGTTTGTTTCCTAGAATATTTTATGGAGGATTTTCCTTTGGGAATACTACATATAAAATTAGCAGTCCCCAGCAGCTGTGTTCTGTGAGTTTATGACACTTACTTCCCTATTGTCAGTGTGTATGTGTGATTGTGTCTGATAGGAATAAAAAGGATTAGTTCATCTCATTTTCAAAGGTAAAGGAAAAACAATGCAGAGACCATTCTTCAAATGGTACCCTTAGAACAAAGGAGCACAGCCCTGGCTTCTCGTACCTATCCAGGATTCCACCACATCAGCCTTCCAGTTAAACTGCTGAAAGGCATGTTCATCATCCAGCTGTGACTTCCAAGCAGCTAGTGCCTTGGCCAGAGAAGCTGTCTTTTCATTCAGAACTTGAATCTTTGTGGAAATCTTATCCTTGTTTTGAGTTTCTTCCTGTGATGCCAAGGTTGAGAGGATGAGTTAGACAGCCATGCCAAGGAGCTAGAAACATGATTCCCTAGAACCGTTAGAAAGCTCACAGTTCTCTTATCCAAAAACACCTAACTACTGTCCTCTAGATCAACTGTAATTATTTCCATCCTCATGTGTGCTCAAGAATGCTATTTCCATTCTGACATTTGGACAATCATGGCATATTTGTTTATTTAAGTGTGGTTTTATTTATGAAGCTTTTAGAAGGGAAAGACATCTTTGTTTAGGGAGTCGAGGCTTTGTAAAGATAGTGCAAGCAAAATTCTCACAAATTATAAAGAGGTCCTTGTGTGACACCCCCCCCAAAAAAAAGGTGCTGATTCCTCTCAAATGGAATTTAAGGCTCATGGAGTACTCAGGGATTCCCTGGCTAGTTATATGCCAAGTTGACACAGCTAGAGTCATTTGGGAAGAGGGAATTTCCATGGAGAAAATGCCACCACCAGACTCATCTCTGGATAAGTCTGTGGAAGCAGTATATTGATTGATGAGTGGTACAGCAGGGCCCAGGTCACTGTGGGGGCCGCCACCTTTAGGCAGGCAGCCTGGTGTTATAAGAGGCTAAGAAAGACACAAGGAGCAAGCAGGCAAGCAGTATTCCACTAAGGCCTCTACTTCATTCAGTTCCTGCCCTGCTTGAGTTGCTGCTTGGAATTCCTTCACTGACGGACTGTTAACTAGAAGCATATAATGAAATAAACTTTTTCTTTCTCAAGTGGCTTTTGGTCATGGCGTTTATCACAGCAATGGATACTCTAATATAATATTTAAACCTAGTTTTACAAGTTATGAAGGTTGGCAAAAAGGTCAACAATGTATTTTTAAGGAAAGATGAAAGGGAGCATATAATGATTTAAAAGTAATTTCCAGAAAATATCAATTGAAAACAGGTAACGAATTGCTGGGGAAAACAACTTAATTCTGCTTTGAAGAGCTTAATAAAATTCTGTGTTGTGGGCTGAGAATAGTGGAGCATGTGTTCAGTCTCAGCACTTGGGAGGCAAAGGCAAAAGAGGCAGAGGCAGAGGCAGAGGCAGAAGTAGGCAGAGTTCTGTGGTTCTGAGGCCATGCTTGTCAACACAGAAAGTTCAAAGCCATCTAAGTGCCATGCAGTGGGATTCTGTCTCAAAAGACTCTCTAAAAAATTCTATGTTGTTACTTTCTTAAGGGAATTTCATCACTATTCTTGTTTCTGTATTTGGGAAAGTCACTTTCAGAAAAACACACAACACCCCCAGAACTCACTTTACTGAGAATATCTTCTCCTTGTGCACACACATTTTGTACCCGGGTCTTGTGTACAGCGAAGTCATTCTCCAAAGCTTCATGCTTCTTTAGCAAACTCTGCATGAAAACATCAACAAAGAGCAGAATGTTCAAGAATGATCAATCTCTATCCATATGCAAGTCCACAACAATTCAGCAAAGTTGGTCCAGCCTTATTAGTGGATTGGATGAGGGTACACTTCCTCTGTACCCCCCCACCAAGATCTTTTTAATTTTTTTCCCCATCAAACAGGGTACTCTTACTGGAGTGACAGGAATCCAGGGATACAGTTTCTCAGTATCCCACATGGCTCTAAGAACTGTTCTCTTTTTATTTTGGAATCAAATGATTAGGAGTAAAATATGAGGATTTTTCCATACCTGGATTCATGTAATTTTTTTTTTACAAAACACTTTGAGAAAATAGTAAGTATTAAGAACACCCTAAACTAACAACTGTTCCTTGTAGCCAGATTAACCGCTTTGTGAGTTCTTCTTTATCCAACCTGTTATACCCCTGCTTTCACATCCAATCACTAGATAGAAGAAAAGAAAGAGGAGAGAGAGAATTAAAAATCCTTAATCTAATTTCTTTCTTTTTGCTTCTTTTTTTGAGCATTTGGCTACTAACAAACTGCAAACCAACCCCCGTGACCAACCAACAACCACCACCAATGCCTCTTGGGTCATAGCACTTACAGGCATTCTGAGAAGTTACCAAAATCAAAATGCCACACAATCATAGAAACTATCTGCAGCTGGTAAAACCATGCCCCTGCTACAACATGAGGCAAATCATAGTAAGCTTCTGAGAAGCAGCTCCATATCCCGACACCTTGGATTAAAATAAGACCATGTTCTTATAATTTTTTTTTTTAAGAAATCAAAATTTCAGAATTCTCCTACAGTTCCTAAAATCAGGAGTTAAAGAGAACAGGTTATCATGAAATCTCATTCCAAACCTTCTTTGCTTCTGACTATTTTCTGGAAAAAAAATGCAATTTGTGCAGCTCAAAGAATGGAAAGAGAAGTGAGAATGGAGCCTGAACATTGCTTCTATCAAAAATATGCTCAACAAGAACACTTGTTCAACCATGTTCGTAGCAGCTTTATTCATAATAGCCAGAACCTGGAAACAACCCAGATGTCCCTCAACTTAGGAATGGATACAGACATTTTGGTACATTTACACAATGGAATACTACTCAGCAATTAAAAACAAGGAAATCATGAAATTTGTAGGCAAATGGTGGGAACTAGAAAAGATCATCCTGAGTGAGGTATCCCAGAAACAGAAAGACACACACAGTATATACTCACTTATAAGTAGATACTATACACATAATACAGGATAAACCCACAAAAATGTGAACACCTAAAGAAGGTGAGCTAGAAGGAGGACCCTGGGTAAGATGATCAATCTTCACTCAGAAAGGTAACGGGAAGGACACTGGAAGAAGGAGTAAACAGGAAACAGGACAGGAGCCTACCATGGAGGGCCTTTGAAAGACTCTACCCAGAATTCTATAAAAGCAGATAATTGTCTTCCTCTGTGGCCTGGTAAGGCTGTTGAGGGGGGGTGTGATCAAAGAGCAGGCCAATCAGTTCATGTCAGAGACAGGCCCTGTTCCCATTACTAGGGAACCCACTTGGAGACTGAGCTGCCATGGACTACATCTGTGCAGGGGTTTCTAGGTTATCTCCAAGAATGGTTCTTGATTGGAGTCTCAGTCTCAGAAAAGACCCCTGTGCCCAGATTCTTTGGTTCTGTTGCTCTCCTTGTGGAGCTCCTATCTTCTCCAGGTCTTACTATCTCCCCCTTCTTTCCTAAGATTCCTTGCACTCTGCCCAAAGTTTGACTATGAGTTTCAGCATCTGCTTTAGACAATGCAGCCACTCCTGATGAGATCTGATAGACTAGGATCAGAAGGAAGGAGAGGAAGTCCTCCCCTATTAGTGGACTGGGGAAGAAAAATTGGGTAGAGAAGGGGGAGGGAGGGTGGGATTGGGAGGGCAGGAAGTAGGGAGCTACAGGGAGGATACAAAATGAATAAATTATAATTAATAAAAAGAAAAATTAAAGAAATTTAAAAAGCAGGTAACGAGACTCATAACCAAACTTTGAGCAGAGTGCAGGGAATCTTAGTAAAGAAGGGGGAGATAGTAAGACCTGGAGAGGGCAGGAGGTCCACAAGGAGAGCAACAGAACCAAAGTATCTGGGCACAGGGGTATTTTCTGAGACTGATACTCTAACCAAGGACCATTCATGGAGATAACCTAGAACTCCTGCACAGAGCCCATGGCGGCTCAGTGTCCAAGTGGGAATCCCTAATAAGGGGAACAGGGGCTGTCTCTGACATGAACTCAGTGGCTAGCTCTTTGATTGCCTCCCCTGGATGGGGGAGTAGCCTTTCTAGGTCACAGAGGAGGACAATACATCAAATTTTGATGAGATCTGATAAGCTAGAGTCAGATGGAGGGCTTGGAGGACCTCCCCTATCTGTGGAATAGGAGAGGTGCATAGGAGAAGATGAAGGAGGGAAGGTGGGATTGGGAAGGGAGGTGGGAGAGGGCTACAGCTGGGATACAAAGTAAAAAAAAAACTATAATTAATATAAAAAATTAAAAATTAAAAAGTGTAAAAACAATCTAAAAGTTTACAGGCTGATGTACAGATAAAGAGAACGCAATATACACCTTTATATACATATAAGATGGAACATTTGGGCCTAAGAAAATTATGAAAGAGAAATCTTGATAACATGTAATAACAAGATAAACTTTGAGGCTTTGTGCCAAGTAAGATAGTCCAGTTATTTAAGACATTTTGCATGACTTAACTTATAGGTGAAAATTCACAGAATCGGAGTAGGGTGGCAATTACCAGGAATGAAAATGGGAAAATGCTCTGCTGCTAACAATCCATCAAAGTTTCCATCAAGCAAGGAAAATAAGAGTTTCAATATACATTGTATCTAACTTCACCAATAATATCTTGTGCATATATACTTTTATTGATGACATAACTCACGTTCAATGCTATTACCAAAACAAAGAAATCATCCATGTAGAATGGACACTAGATGTGAGGATACATTTCACTGTGGAAAATATGTAGACATCAAACAAACAAACAAACAAAAATCACCAAGGAAATGGTATTATTTTTGTCCCTGACTGGAAAAGAGTCAAAATGATGACATCACACAATGCTAGTGAGCATGAAGGGAAACTGCATTACCTATGCAATGGTTATGAGAGTGTTAAATGATCAACCTGCTGGAAAATAACTGAGCTTAATGACTGTTGCTGCAAAACTGAGCACATGCTAACATTTACGCAGTCCAACAATCTAACCCCTGAGTATTTGTCCCAGAGAAATATTCACTTACATGTGCACAAAAATGTACACTATTATTTACAATAGCCCTTTTCAAAATAGACGAATAGTACAAACAACCAAGGTAAGCAGTTAAGCCATGGACGTTCCTACCTTAAAACCACTGAGGAATAAAGAGGGATGAACTTTCTTGCACATAACAGGCTGAATTAATCACTAAATTATGCTGAATAAAAAAAAAAACCAAACAAACTTCTTCAAAAGTTACAAACATCTCCTATGCTTTAACGTTCATTCTTTTGTTTCTGTTTTAAAACAGCAACTATTCTCCGCGTGGTTTCATATCCATTCTTTTGTTGTTGGTGTTACTGTTTCAAAACTGCAGCTCATGTAGCCCAAAATGGACTTAAACTCATAATAATTATCCTGCCTCAGCCTCCCAAGTACTGATATTACAAGGTGTGAACCACAATGCTCAAGACATTCTTGAAAATAAAATTAAAGAACATTTTAAAAGGTCTAGACCTGGTGTCATGAGACTGTGCTTTCAGGTACTTGGGAAGATGAGGCAGGAGGATTACATGTTGAAGGCCTGCCTTGGCTAACATAGTAAATTTAAGGCCTACATGAGAAACTCCATGAGAACCTGTCTCAAAAATTAAAATAAAATGGTTGGGAATACAGTTGTGATATAGTGCATTCCTAATTAAGCCTTATTTTTTAAATTTCCAATATGAGAGCGGTATCTCTATCTGTCTGTCTGTCTATCTATCTATTTTCTTCTATATATTGAGAGAGCAGATTAAAAGAGTTATGAATATCCGTTTGAGGGCTGGAGAGATGGATCAGTCATTAAAAGCATGACTCACAACCAAAAGAGTAGCAATAGCAATTTGAGGTTGAAAGAAGTGAGGCAGTTACAGAAGACACATGGCCAGTTATGGAAGAAAAACAGGAAGGTGGGGCCCTTGTGATGGTCATCTTGAAGATGTAAATATTATGATGCTTTACTGTAGCTGTTTTTATTTATGTTATATAGAATCATAATTATGCTATATACAATTAAAATGATACATAAAATCTCTGCATTATTACTTCTAAAGGCATGTGTTCCTTTGGTTTTCAAAATAAAAGGCTTTGATAGAGCACCGCTAGGCTCTAAGCACTTGGAAGACCGAGTTAAGAAGACTGACCTGGGTGTGGGTCCCACAGTTGCAGAGTGAGTCTCTGTCTCACAACCCCCCCAAATAATTAATTTATAGTTACTAAAAACTTAATTTCTAGAAAGAGTACTCTAAGAATATTTGACACAGAATATTAAAATGCTAAAGCTTGTACAAAAATCTGTTATAAAACATTTTTAGATAAAGCATTGATAACTTTGAGTCATTTGATGTTTTCCTGCGAATCTGAGTCCTGATTTATGTTGTCATGTAGAAGTGATTCACCCTTCCCCCCGCCCCCCTACAGAGCTCCTAACCAAGTCTCTGTCCTTAAGGCTGTAGAACAAGCTCAGAGTCATCAGAGCATCACTGCTCTGTGAAGGCTTCCTCCACGGTTGCCAAATCATATAGTAACTAAAGATCATGTGCAGAGCCAGTTTATTTCTTTACTCAAAAAACCCAGTTTTAATAATTTAAAAGAATGTCTCTCAGTGTGGAACTGCTCAGTTAATCGGCATGCTATAATTCTTCTTTTCCTAAAATTGTATAATTTGGAAACTGCAACCAATTCCAGAAAATGAGTATTATTATTATTTTTTTAATTACTGGAACATTGATACTTGAGAGAATCTAGAAAATATACCCTGTAAGGACCCAGACCGACGAGGAAAGTCCTTTCAGCATGATGTCTTTGATTCAAATAGCTCATGGGTTAAGCTTTGAATTCTGTTTTCATTGCTGTATGGCTCCAAAGCTTGAGACAAGTCAGATCTTCTTTTCTCATATTTAAAATTAACCGAAGCATCCATGTTTTTCTAACCCAGGAGATATTATCTAATTTTACATGTGAAAACGCCACATTCTTAATTAAAGATTCAAACAAAAGAGATGGCATAATTGACCCATTCGACCTCGACTTTACCTGAGTAGCAGCCAGTGTGTCTCCTGAATCCCCCCGGCTGACGAGAGCATCCTTTTCCCCCAGCCATGCTTCCTCTTCCTCTGCATTCTCCATAAACTGCAGATACTGAAGAGACTCTTCCAACTGCACCCCTCTGTCACAAGGTGGTTAGCGCAATGGGAGTAGGAAGGAAAAGGTTAACCGTGAAACTGCAGTGGGGTGTCCAATGCACCCTAGCAAACCACGGGTTCTCCAGATAGCCATAGCTTAAATGGGCAACAACACAATCTATGTGATGCTGATCTCCTGTGACACAAAAGAGACTTGTGCCCTCCACATTATTTTGAAATAGCGTTGGAAATTTGATGAATGAAGGAAATCCCAGCCAAACAGAGGTCTCAGACTTGGAGACTCTCCATAGTGAGGCAGTGGCTCCCTGTGTAGAGCACTCCCTTTTCTCGTTGATGAAAGTTCCTCAATCCCAGGAAAGATCCATTTAAATATTTATTTGTCTTTAATACATGTGTGTGCCTGAGTGCCACTTCTGGGCTGGTGGTCCAAGGTGCTGTAAGAGGGCGGCTGAGCAAGCCCTGGGGAGCAAGCTAATAAATAGCATCCCTTAGCGGCCTCTGCATCAGCCACTGCATTCAGGTTCCTGCCCTGTTTGAGTTCCTGCTTTGATATTCCTTAGTGATAGAATGTGATGCGGGACTTTAAGCCAAAATAAGCTCTTTCTGCTTCAAGTTTTTTTCTGGTGTTGGTGTTTTACGACAGCAGTAGAAATTCTAAGACAGTGTGGCTATCCAACAATTGTTCGCTGGTGCCTGTGGAGGCCAGAAGATGGCACTGGATCCCCTGGAACTGAAATTGCAGATAGACAATTGGAATTGGGCTGACAGGCACCCAATATGTGTGCTGGGGATTGAACTGGGGTTGTTTACAAGAACATCAAGTGTTCTTAACCACCAAGCCATCTCTCCAGCCCTGGTAAATTTATCTAATTTCCCAGAAAAAAACTGTCTACCAAGAGCCACCAGAGAAAACGTTCACAAAGAACTTGTTTTTTGAGCAGGAATCATTAAGTTAGAAAAAAAAAAGTCCATGTCTACAGTCTATACTGAACTGACACAGAAGCATCCCTCAACATCAGCCTAATGCTCCAAACACAGGAGCTTCATTGGGATTCCTGCTGTCCTACTTACCGGGTCTTTGCCAACTCCTTGAGCTTTTCCCAATGTTGGACAAACTGAGCCAGCCGTTCCTGGATCTCCTCTTTTCCTACAGCAGCCTTGTCTCTCAGGCTCTCTGCCGTATCCAACACATTCTAAGGACACATATTCCACATTGCATTATTCTGTAATCTCCTCCTCTAAGTCAGTCACAATTTATGGTAAAGGATCTAGTCTTTCCTAGGGTCAGATTACCCATGTGCTACTGGGACTTGAGGTTGTCTTGGGATACTGGGAATATGAAGATCACTATAGCAAATATCCATGCTAAGATTTCCCAAATATTTTTGACAAACATCCCCCCCAAACCAGTAGGCTACTCCCACTGTTCTGTCTTACGGAGTATTCATCATCCCAGGGGAACTCTGCTGCTAAATCATACCCAAAGTTATTTTTTTAAGGCATCCTAACACATCTCAATTGTCACTGACTGTCTGTCAGTGTCAGAATTAATCTTTCTAGGGAAGAGGATGCCATCCCATCTAGGATCTCCTATTCAAAATATGCACAAGGATTCCCATGAACCGTATGAGGCATAGCTGAACACTGCTGTTACATTTTCCCCATATTGACTTATCTAACTATGATGTGAAAAACTGTGTTAAGGTGATTTCTGTCTCTTTAGGTCTGGCATTCGGTTTCTACCTGGACAGCAGGTTCATGTGCCACCAGCTCCCCCTCTAGGCGATTGTGTTTTCTCAGTAAGTTCTGAACACTCTGAAGATCCCTCCCGTAGTCCTGGGAGCTCACTCTCAACAACTTCTCCCTGGGAAAATCATAGGTTAGATTCATATCAGATCAACCCGGTACAATAGCTCTCTCTCTCTCTCTCTCTCTCTCTCTCTCTCTCCCTTTCTCTCTGTGTATGTATATATGCACGTATGTTGTGAGTTAGATTCTAAAGATCTCTGGTACTATGCTGGCTAGTTTTATGACAACTTGACAGAAACTTGAGTCTCTAGGAAGAGGGAACCTCAGTTGGGAAAATATCTCCACAGCACTGGCCAGTGGGTAAGTCTTTCGTGCATTTTCTTGACTGCTGATTGTTATCGGAGGACCCAGTTCACTGTGGACCATGAGGAACAAGCCAGTAAGCAGCACTTCCCCATGGCCTCTGCTTATCAGCTCTTGCCACCAGGTTCCTATCCTGTTTGAGTTCTCGCACTGGCTACCTTCAGTGAAGAAGTGTGCTGTTGAATTGTACAGTGAAAAGAACCCTTTACTCTCCAAGCTGATTTAGGTAAGGGTGTTTTATCACAGTAGTAGAAACATTTACTGACCTAAGAACCATCACCCAAAAGATAAGCAGTGGAAAAGAATTTCAGAAAACTTGATTTATGTCAACAAAAATTAAAATAGTTTACCAATGTCCACTATGAAAACAGCTATAACAGCCTTTTTATTTCTACTCTAGAGCATGTATTAATATTTTATTTTTAAAATATAAAAATATATGAGTTTCATTATATTTTGTGTATTAATACCAATAATAACATCTGGGGATATTGGTGGAAAACTCCTCTACCTACCTGTATAAAGTCTTGAGCTTGATCTTTAGCATTAAAAACTACATGAAATGTTTAAACAGCAAAAGATATTTTATGAGCATTAAAAGGTCCTATTTGGCACCTTATAAACTATGTTTCTTTCTAATTTATTTGCTATTTAATTTATTTGCTTTATAATTTATTTTCTTCTAATTTATTGGTAGTAGAGAAACATGAAGAACAAAGTAACTATGAAGCAGGCAAAAAATACTGATTTATTAAGAATTTCCTAGCGATAAGTAAATGGATGGGATTGGCAATGAAATTGTGACAGATACTGGGACGGCCCAGTGGAACCTATTATGTAACAAGCATAGAAATAATAATGGCTGGAGACTGGAGGGGTGGCTCAGTGGTTAAGAGCACTTGCTACTCTTGCAGAAGATAGTTCCTAACTCCCCTGTCAGAAGGCTCAACAAACTACCTGCAGTTCTAGCTCTAGAAGACCATATGTTCTCTTTAAGCCTCCATGAGTACTTGCATGCCAATACAAATAGATGCAGCATACTCACACACACACAAATAAAAACAATTATGAAAAGAAAATAATAATGGCAATGTTGTGGTCTTCTTCATTAGCTGCAAAGGGTCAGCAGCTATCTGTGCCCTACAATTCAATGAGCTATTTAAAACAAATGTGTATGGTATCTGAATTTTATTCCAAGAATGTGGATTAACTTTTCTTCCTGTCTTTCTCTGAAACTGATTCCTTGCCTGAATCCACAGAAGTAAAAAGTAAAACCAATGTTTACTTTCAGTCAAGGAAGAGATTTAATATCGTTATTAATGATATTAAGAGATTTAATATCATTATAAAAATCAATGACAATTTGACTTCAGTATGTATTGAATCTGTTTGCTGAATTGCCCAGTGAGCTGAGGATACATACTCTATCCAGGCCTCCTCATCATCTAGGTCTTGGAAGAATTGGAACAAGGCATAAGTCTCTTTTAATTTCTCATGGTGTGCAGCTGCCAAGCTCTGGACATTTGTAAAACGCTCATTGACACCATTCATTTTCTCTTCTATCTGGTCAATGTTGAAAGTCCCACTGGAGATCAGCTCCTGAGCCAGGTCATTCAGGTCTTTGAGAGGGTCCTAGAACATCAAGAATGGTCAGTGAATGGAGGAATATGGTGTTACATGAACCCTAGGCTTTAGGTTAAATAGATTGCTTTTGAAGGCATCTACTTTGATAGACATGACTAAATGTTTCACACAAATGTGTTTTGGTAAGAGATGCAATCTTATATCAGTCCTATATCAATCCTACATACAATCCTACACCTACCTAATATGCAACCCTTTACCAATCCTATATCATTCCAGATCACATTTATCCCTAGTTAACTGATCCCTCCTCCTATGTTCTTTAGTGTTTGCCTGCTATCACCAACTAGAATAATAGCTTGTCCTACAAAGAACTGTCTCCACAGTACTGCACTTGATAGTTTGGGACTACCTGATCAAAATATCCATTAGCACTGTGTTTGGTAGTATTCTTGGGCTCACCATATAACACACTCATGGCACTTTATGCCTGTGTTCATTCTAGTGCTCTCCAGTAATTATATAATGGGAAATAGTGCAAAATCCTGACATGTCAAGCCCAGAAAGCCTTTGGCTTTTAGACCTTATAATGTTTTATCTTTATTACCCAGTAAAACTAGTTTTATACAATTATCTGGTATGAAATTAATTATTAGTACTGTCAGAAATTTTGTTCCTGGCCCATGTTAGGCTGCAACTGCAGTCCTCCACAGGTCCTATAGGAGGATGGGAGGAGATGCAACTTCTCCCATCTGACTTTATTTCTTTTCTTTCCTTTAGAGTGTCAAATTCTCTTTTCTTTCAAAGACTAGCTCAAATTTATAGCTTCGGAAAGTGGTAAGTTTATGTATCTGTAAAATTATAAATAACTCTCAGGGTCCCCTCCACAGAGTGCTTCACTGGTCATTGGCAATGACTGTCACAATGGCCCAGCAACCCAGGGATTTGACCTGGTAGCATCCTCAAGGTTGTTGTCTTGAGTATTCTCCTAAGATATGAGGTCATAAATATTTCCGCTCTATACAAAAGAACAGGAGTCCGCCATTTCTCACCTCCCGGGCCAACATCTCTGCTTCTAAAAGCTGATGCTTCTTCAGTAGGTTTCCTGCCGAAGTTAAGTCCCTAGCCTGATCTTTCATGGCCAGCAAGCCTTCCGCCTGGGGACAGAGAAGCAGGACAAAAAGATTCTCATTTGCAAACTTCATATAAGGAGAGCGAGATTTAGTATCCAATTACTCAGTTACTTAAGAAGAAGGGTCAAGGTAACCATTCAGATATAAATTAAATTACATAACAGGTATTTATTAAGTTATAAAGTTCCAATCATCCTCAGGTACAGTTACCTCTGAAAGCCAGAACTCGAAGTCCCGAATGCTTGTGTTGAACCTTTGCTGCCTACTGGCCTCGTTGAGCTTCTGTCCCTTGTCAGTTGTCCTCTCTAGGAGATAATCCCAGTTTTCCTTTAGCTTGTCCACTTGCTCCTAGCTCCAAGAAAGTAAGAACTCATTATGAGATCCTGAAGGTGAGAACTTGAAGAGAAAATGTGGGAGGGTCTTGATAAAGGGAAAGGGTCTCACTTGAATGCTACCTACTTCTCACTAGTGATGCTGAGTCTGGAAAAAACAGAAGGTGTGAAGTTAAAGGAAAAGTTTGGAAACCAGGCATTCAGTGACTGGTCTCCAAATGCCAAAATATTCTTGGCAGAAAAGATTAAAAAAATTAAAAAGCCCAACAGGCAGGATTAAGACAGAAGTCTAGAAGACACACCCAGGAAGAGGGTACGATCATATTTATATTTCTACCCACAAAATACTGAAAGAGTGGAGGATTTCTCTTCAGAGGTCTCTGGAGGCCAAATTTATCTAAGTAAAAACTTTACCTTCATGTTCTCTTCATCACCATCACACACTCTGCGCTCAATCAGGGAGTTTCCAAGGTTAATGACACTGTCCACATGCTCTGCGCGACCATTGACTTCATTTTCAAAGGTCTGATGTTTCAGATACTTCCTCTGAAGGCAAAGCAAAAACTATATCACCTCGTCATCCAGGGAATGGTGATTAGACTAAAAGGACACAAGAACCACTGTGCCACCCCCAACTCAAACTAAGACAACCATTGTAGGAAGTGTTCTGTCTCACAGTGACCAACAATGAGATCGGTGACATCTTCTAAGATTTCTAGTTTGAGCTTGCCTGAATGTTAGTGGGATCTTTGTAAGATTCATCACAGGCTATGGGCAGCATCTCATTGATCCATTCTTCTAGCTCCTCCAGGTCATGATAGAACTGTTTCAGGTCAGCATAGTCCCCGAGCTTTCCACGTTCAGCCAGCAGTAGTTCTTTGAGGGCCTTCCACCTAAAGGATGAGGTTGCATCATTTTCTATCCAGTACCCCTTTGCTCCAGATGCATAGCATCTTCCATCCTCCATTCTAATGCTTTGCGTTTCTCATACTCTCACTGTGTTTAGACATACAACACAGTGTATAAGTAAAGTAATCCATGATGTATCTTCCATGCTTTTCATTCTATAAGGCTAAAGCAGAAGATCTCTTAAGGAACACACGTCAAAAGACAGGAACATGAAGGTATCTCCTTATCATGGTGCTGATGCAGAGAAGGGACTTTGCAAGTCTGACCTGTCTAGCACACGTTGGAGGCGAGCAGCAATCTCTTTCTTGGCGTAGTGGTCATCATCTATGAGCCTTGTGGCAACATGCTCTAGGTCAGCAATCTTCCCTTCCTGAATAAGAAAGAGAAAATGAAAGAACAGATGTCTGGCGATTAGATCTTTCATATAATTCCAGGCTCTGCCATAATGATAAACATATTGTGTGTTTGTGTGTGTGTGTGTTTCCTCAGAAGACAGAACCAGAATCAAAAAGTAAATGCCTGTCACACAGAGCAAGCAACATCTGCCATGCTGGGAGAATACTAACTTCCCTACAGAGCAAACATTTCTCATGGCTTTTGGGAAAACGATTCCTGATGGATCCTGCATTGTGTAAGATGTTGAAGTAGATAGTAACAAGAAGTCACAGTTAATCCTAAAACCTGTGCTTTATAGTAATGGAGGCCTTGCCACAAGAAAGTCGGGTGTCCATATGTAATTTGTCAACCTCCCCTTCCTGCCCCAACATTTTCTGTAAGAAGCAAAGGTCATTTGGGGGTTAATGGCCTATGACTTCTGGGAGCGATGGCATCTACCCACACAGGGTATAGCCACTCAAACCATTTAATTTTATTTTTTATTGGCTTATCAAGTGTTAAATTTCCCTGTGACTTTTCTACACATTTAATTTGGTTGACCCTTTTCCCCATCCCTTTCTTTCTCTTCTCCATATCCCTTCATCTTCTCCATGCATGTGCTTACAGAATCTTTTTTTTATATCTCTGATAGGCCTCTTTTGATTTTTCTGCCTTTAAATATGTTCACATCCACATGAACATGAGGAAGAGGGTGATAAAGGCAGGAGTGGGAGAAGGACAAGGGTGAGAAACAGGAGGTGAACATACTCCAAACACTGTCCATACATGGAAGCATTATAAGGAAAACCATTCCTATGTATAAATCACATGTTAATAAAGCAGCAATTAAAGGGAAACAAACTTGAGTTAAAATATCTTAAAAATCAGGACTCTAAATAAGGGTGCCGAGTATACGTTGTCATTTCTAATAGTAATTATCTGAGTTTTTATATTGATTATTACCTGGGCAGCGATTGCTTTGTCCAAATCATCCCTTTTCTTCATCAAAGCCTGCAGACTGTTTAAGTGATCCCTGTCATCTGACCTCAGGGAGTTCTCACGTGCCACCATCCAGCTCTCAACCTGTTCACAGTTCCCTCGGAACAACTGTAAGAGAGTGGGTAGGTGAGATCAGCGGCAAGCACATGGTTATTCTAGATGGGCTGAGGAAATGACCTTCACCTTCCTCAGTGGTGATAACACAAAACATCTTGCTAGGGCTGGTATAATTCATGTATTCTCTCATGAAGCAGTCTTATAATGAATATTAAGTATATTGTCACTTCACTTTTGCTTTAAACATGTCTTGTCTGCTTTATAAGCTACAGTAAAGGCTGACCCTTTATGGTACCTCTAGTAAATACTGACAAGCACTCTCTGTCTGTCTGTCTCAAGAAGCCAGGATGGAATCTTGAGAAGCCCAGGCTAGCCTGAAACATGCTAGGTAGCCAAGAATGACCTTTAAACTTGAAACCGTCTCGGGTAGCTGAGGATAGCATCAAGCTCACTATGCAGCTGGAGATAACCGTGGGCTACTGATCTAACTTCTGAGATTATAGATGCGTCTGATTTTTCAGCTGGTTACTTCTTTAAATCTCTGCCATACGTTAGCCATAGATGTGTCTGATATTGCCATACTCTTCCCTCAAATACCGTGATTATTCCTTTTTCCTTTATCCTCAAAGCATTCTTACATTGTATTTTGTTAGTAAACATCTTCTACATTAGAACTATCTGTACTTATGTAAAGAAACACACTCTAACGATACTGTTAGTGGAAGGACTTGCATCCTGCAGTTTTTAATGAATGGTAATCTTTAACTTAAATACTTAATGGTAATAATCCCATTCATGTGCAAGACTGCTTGCAATCTTGTTTTGCTCTCTATTTTTAAAAAGCTTATAATTTTTAAAACTTCATTTATTTGATATTATTAGTAGTAGTATGTCTGCATGTGTATGAAAGAGAGGGTAGGGGATTCCATGGTGTGCATGTGAAAGTCAAAGGAGAGGTTAATAGAGTCAGCTCTCTTCTCTGCATGTATTGTAGGATAGAACTCGCATCATCAGGCATGTTCAGCAAATTGCTTTACCTACTGAGCCACTTCACTGGCACTTGTTTGTATCTTTTAACAGTAACAAGGGAACAGAACACAAGGATATTCACTCTGTAACTCGGTGTACAGTGCCAAATGATCAAGATTCACCGGTCCATACAGCGTACAGAGTCTAATACACTGCATGCCCACAAGTGACAAATAAAACCATTCCCATGTAATTGTGGCAAAAGCCAGCTATCCAGAAACCGCTATACCTGAAGTTCCAAGCACTGGTCCAACATCTTCTTGCGGTTTTCCCAACCCTTCTCCAGATCGTCTCTCTTTAATTTAATATCCTGGAGAGTATTTTCAATTTCAGGGCTGTTACGATGGCCACTGTCTATCAGCTCTGTGCCAAAGTCTTCTAAGGCCTGGAAGGTGAGGGCCTCTGCCTTCATGTCATCATGATGTTCCTGTGGGAAAGCAGGGAAGGAGCTAGTGACTACTGTAGAAACTCCTGAAGTGAGAAGAGAATCTTACCTTAGTGGTTAGTGGCTATGGACTTTGTAGGTGTACCTGGTGTCGCTCCAGCAAGATCTCTGTGCCAGTTAAGTCCTCAGCCAGCTCAGGCGATGATATTACACCACCAATGGCTTTGATCCAATTCTCTATGTCACTATAGAAGTAAATACATTGGGATCAGTCATGGTTGTCCTTATTCTTTCCTGTCTCACCAGCAGAAAGAAACCCCATCCCCCAAACTCCTGACAACATCTTATGTATAACATGTACTTTATAGAAGCTTTCTTAGTTGGCATGCTTACCTCACATTCCTTAAAGCATCGGTATTTTGGAGCCTAAAGCATTAAACCTACCTTTTCTGCACCTTACTGGAGATGACACTTGGATATAGTGTTGTCTTTATAACCCAGGCTATTCCTATAGCCTCTGTGCAAGGCAATGCACAGAAACTGACAAGCTGTTTGGTGGATGCCAGCCTTTTGAGCTTTACCTAGCTTTGCTGAGGAAGAGGAAGAACTTAAGGGCTTCATTCAGACTCTCCTTTCGATCCTTTGTAAGATCTTGTAGGGTATCCCAGGCCTCATTCAGCTCTCTTCGCTGCTTCTGCAGTTCCTCGGTGGCATCTGGGTGGGACTCACAGAGACGCTCAGCTGTCTCCCCCAGTGTGGTCACCTGGGCAAACACAAGCATTCTGATAACCATGTGGAATTGCCTTTGCTGTTTTTCTTTGTTTTTTTAAGGAGTTATAGACCAGAGGGGATAAGGCACTCTGATGCTCAGTGATACATCAATCTGGAACCCTGGAGTCTTAATTCTTCATATAAGGCTATTCTTTGTGCTCTGCATGACGATGCCAGGCTATAGGTTGGATCCAGTGCATTTGGAATGTTTCATTCTTCCCTTTGAGGTTCTGAGCTAGGGATAATTTTGTTTAATCACTGACTAAGGAAACATTTCTCAGTATCTATATCTAGTATCACTCTCCTAGATATAGATAGCAATGCATATAGGTACCCCCTGCAAGGCACTGGTTTCTACAACTGGCCGCTAGTCTATTCACTTGACATGTTCTAACTAGGCAAAAGGATATAAAGTATCTAAATTAATAATATAATTAAATTATTAATATAATTTTCCTATGTTAATGGTCATGAGGGCATGATATTATAATGATTTTCCTTTGGAAGAGAGTACAAAAATTAGTATAATGGGAGGTAAAAAGAGAAACATAAAAACAATGCATTTGGCAAGAGAACCAAAGAAAGGCACAATGCTATAGGCATGAAGATGGAGAAAGTGGTAAGAAAAGGTGACAGCATGTGTCTCACCTTTTCTCCCAGGGGTATGATGTCTCTCTCAAAGACCTCATGCTGCCTCTGGAGGGCTTGGACACTGAGTAGGTCAGAGCCAGGGTCAGCAGCACCAAGAGCTCGGCATTTCTTATCGATCTGTTCCTTGACATCATCTGCTTCCCTGGAACACAAAAGAATAAAGGATGTAGGAGTAATAATGTGCCCGAGAAGGTGATCCACAAGAAAGTCACTGCCACCACTTTCTACATTATTCTCATCTGTTAGGATATAGACGCATTGAGGTTCCTTTAGTCTAAAGCCATAGATGCTGTTATTGTTTCCATTCTATGAATCAAGATGATACTACTGCCAGATGGTGGGGCCCCAGTCTGAACCTGGTGCACTACATGCAGAGCTACTTGATTAATTAATTTTATACCTTTGCACTATAGGCTACTCCAAACAGCTAGATCCATCGATGACATTGTTTTCCCTTTCTTTCTTTCTTTCTTTCTTTCTTTCTTTCTTTCTTTCTTTCTTTCTTTCTTTCTTTTTTCTTTTTAAATTGGTTTTAATATGCAGTTTTTTTGTTTTTTTCTTTTTTTTAAAATTTTTCATCAATTACACTTTATTCATTCTGCATCCCCCCATAAGCCCCTCCCTCCTCCCCTCCCAATCCCACCCTCCCTCCTCCCTCTGCTTGCATGCCACTCCCCAAGTCCACTAATAGGTGAGGTTCTCCTCTGCTTTCTCATCTTAGTCTGTCAGTTCACATCAAAAGTGGCTGTATACAGCCACTTTCTTTCTTTCTTTCTTGCAACCTCAAAACAACATTGATACGCATGAAAGGGTTCTTTTTTGTTTGCTTTATTATTTTGTGTGTGTTTGTTAGTAAAGCTGTGAATTTGATAATAAAGCATTGAAGAGGTTGATGAAGTAGATTGAGATTGTGATTCTGCTGTCATTGACCCTTGGTTTATAGTTCAAGAATAAAATGAAATAAGCCCAATTTATAATTCAAATTTGATTCCCTATTATAGAATCATATCTAAACTATGAATTATGTGCCTGTTCAACCAGAAAATTAAACTTGGTTTTGTCTTGGAGTATCCAGTGCATCCACTGAGGAAATTTTTGCTGAAAAAAAAAATCTGGTCTGTTAATAAACTGTATCTTTTTGATGGAAAGGGCTATATAGCATCAGCTATGGTTCTCAATAGTGACTAGACTTAAGAGTCCTTAGAGTGGGCTCCAGAGGAGTGGTGCCATCTCAGTGTTCAGGTGCTTACCTGTGAAACATCTCAACGGCATGGGCGCTGCTTAGCAGCTGATGTTGCTCATCTGCCAGCCTCTTCAAAGAATGCCAGCGGGTGTTCAGTTCCTAAAAGTAGACACACAAATCTTGTCAGAGAGCTAGTTCTGACATCTTAGTGCTGTCGGTGACTAGCTGGTATGTCACCTGCATTCCCAGTACCCCTTTAGCATGCACATAGCTCTGTTTCTCTCTTGCATAATCCAAGAATAGTGTGCTTTTAATTCAGTGCCACAGAATTTTTTTTCTTTTTTTTTTAGTTTTTAACTGATGTTATATGTAGATTACTGATCCCAGGGCAAGCATAAATACCTATTATCACAAAGAGTACATTAGAACCTCTTAAAATGGATTAAAATCATCGACTTTGTAGTTAGATGCTGGCACATTTATTTAAGAAAAAAAATAGCTTTCTACATTTTGAATTCAATAGAGCTAGCGGCCTTTCAAAGCGTTGCTTCCTGGAGGGGATAAATACAGCATTTTTATAACTCTTCTTTCTCATTCCAATTCCAGGAAAAGTAAGATAAGAAAGAGGAAGTGAAGTCATCCTCACTTGGTTTAAGACAACCAAGATTGCAAGGCTATTCATTGCAATAAAAGCTCATTAGGTCTACTATGGAACTGTGGCACTAGACAAAATTCATGGAAAACTCCTCCTCCATGACACACACACACACACACACATCTCTACAAATGATGGGAGGGACATTTAAATTCTCCTTTATTATGCTGATCAAAACTAGTCTCTTCCAGTACTCTTTCTGAACTAGCCTCTTCCCACAATCACTGATCTCTTGTGTGTACTATCTTGTGTTCTTGTATCTGAGTACTGTATTTCTGATGTGTGGCAGTTAGAGGTAAGTGAGTATGGGCCAAATGTCATGTGAGTTAAATGGCATACAGCTTAAATTAGAAAAGATCATCCTGAATGAGGTAACCTAGAAACAGAAAGACAGTGGATATTAGCCGTATAATATAGGATAAACATACTGAAATCTATAGTCCTAAAGAAGCTAAACAACAAGGAGGACCCTAGGAAAGATAGTTAATCATCATTCAGAAGGGTAAACAGGATAGAGATCAGAAATAGGAGAAAACAGGGAACAGGAGCTTCCAACAGGGAACCTCTGAAAGAGTCTACCTACCAGGGTATTGAAGGAGAAACTGAGACTCATAGCCAAACTTTGGGCAGAGTGCAGGAAACCTTATGGAAGAGGGAGATAGAAAGACCTAGAGGGGACAGGAACTCTACAAGGAGAACAACAGAGCCAAAATACCTGGGCCCAGGGAGACTGCAGAGACCAATATTCTAGCTAAGGACTATGCATTGAGTGGACCTAGACCTGCTGCTCAGAGGAAGCCCATAGGCTGCTCAGTTTCTAAGTGGGTTCCCTCTGAAGGGGTACAGGGGCTGTCTCTGACATGAACTCAGTGGCCAGCACTTTGATCACCTCTCTCTGGTGGGTACAGCCTTGCCAGGCCACAGAGGAAGATGATGAACCCAGCCATGATGAGACCTGATAAGCTAGGGTCAGATAGAAGGGCAGGAGGTCCTCCCCTATCAGGAAACTAGGGAAAGGGCATAGGGGGACAAAAGGGAGGATGTGTGGGACTGGGAGGAGATGAGAGAGGGGGCTGCAGCAGGAATATAAGCTGAATGAATTGCAATTAATTAATTAATTAATTAATTAATTAATTTTTGAAATTTCAATACAAAATATCTACTTTGGGGTAAGGCCAGAAGATAGGAATTTTATAATCCATTTGATGGAACACAGTAATACAAGTTGAAAGAAAGTTTAGAGAGTGTTTTACTCAATCCCTGAGGTCCTTATAATTTAAGCAAATTTCACAAAGAACACACAGACAGGGTAAAGCCAAGACATAAACGCAACTTACCTGATGGCCAGTGAAATATCTTCTAAACTTTCTCTTTAGGCATGTATGTCTCATATGTGAATGTGTGTGTATGAGTATACATGTGTACATGTATATGCATTTGCAGGCACAGGTTGATGACAGGTCTCTTCTTCATTTACTTTCCACCTTAGTTTTTAAGACAGAACCTCTCACTGAGCCCAGAACCAATCAAAATGGGTAGAGTAGCTAAAAAAGCAAGATCTGGTTGGAGGGAACTCCTGTGTCCACCCACCTTCTCCCAGTGTTGGGACTAAAAACATGCTTTATAGTGCTTGGTTGTTACTTGAGTTATAAAGATCCAAAATGAGGTCTTCATGACTCAGTCTGCAAATTCTCTACCAAAGAAACATCACTGTAGTTCCTAAGAATTCTGATGCTGCCTTCACCATTCAAAAACTATGTGAGAAAACGCAGAAGACACTCAATAAATGTCACTAAGTAAATTTGCTTCATTCAAGTTCACCGAAGCGAGAACAATGACTGGACTATTTGGCTTGCTGTCATTGGCCTTTTCTACAATCAGTTTCATACTGCATTTACATTTTCTTCCTTAGAATAGGAAGTTGAACTTGCCAACGTAAAATGAGGACTTCAGGGCCCAACCTGGTGTTGAGGAATGGAGGGAACCTGTGCTTACCTGTCGGATGTGAGCTCCTTCTGGAGTTAGGAGATCTTCAAATAGCAGTTCGTCAGCCACCTTGTTGATATCGTTTAGCCGAGGTTCATTGCTCTTCAGATCCTGGATAAGAAAATTCACCCAAAGCAGTGTGAATCTTTTCCCCAGACATCCCATACCTGCTTGCCACCTGGGTTTGCATTTTTTAAATGTTATTAAAGCAAATGATATATATCATTAGTGATACACATGCTAGTCTCTCATTTTACACCATACTGTGCCCTTAAACAATCTGATACTAAACAGACAACCAAAACTTGCCATAAACGTCATTCATCTGGAGTCTGGAGCATATCCTAAATTCCTTAAATTATTTTCCTTGTATTAATTTATATCATCAGAGAATTTCACAATTTTGGTAGACTGTACATGTGTACACACACACATTATGTGTGTGTGTGTGTGTATCTCGCCACATGGAGAATAAGAAAAGAAAAAGATGGGAAGAAACCAGTTTATATACTTCATGCTAATAGAGACAATAGAATAAAAATAAGTGAAGAAAATTTGATAAAATTGTTGTCAGGAAGTAAATAGCAATTTTCTGGCTGTGAAAGCAGGTCACTTCTCTTTTCTTCTCTACTGCTACTCCATTTTTGAGTCCACCTCAGTCTGAGATTCTACAGAACGGGACATCAGAGAAGTAGTATTGAAGAATCATGGTGGCCCCTGCACTCTCTAGCAGATTTTGGAGAGTCAGGAGCTTGGGCTGAAAAGGTAGTTGACTAGTTTCATATATCATTGCTTTTTCTAATTGAAAGCTATGGGTATGTGAACTGTATAGGTCTCAAAAATGGTGGAGAATATGTAACAAATATGAAATAAAACACCTCCAAAATGACATCTAAGCAAAGTCTCCTCGCTTACCCTCTGGAACTCGTCAAACTTCTTCTGTAGTTCCCAAACATCATCCATTTCCACGCCAGTATTTTCTTCTTTTTTTTCTTGGATCCACTCCAGCATGTCTCCTGCCTCATAGGCCAGCAGAAACTCATTGTAACGCTGCAGCAGGCGACGCCTGCGTTCTTCGGCCCGTTCCAGGAGGGACTGGTACCTTAGTGGCGGAATTGCAGAGATAGAAAAATAATGGGTGGAGAAACAGAGAAAGTGTAAGAAAGTAGAGAATAAAATGGAGGAAAATGAAAGGATGTGCAAATTAAGATAAAATAAGTAAATGAGAAAAGGAATATACTAGGAATAATATAAACAATAAGAGCAGGCAGATGAAGAACACTTTATGTCTCCTGCACCTAAGGCTAAGGTAACATCCTGAAAGAAGGGGAAGAAAGATTATAAGAGCAAGAGGACCAGAATATGTGTGTCTCTTACACATAGCTTCCTAAACAAGACCGGGACAATGACAGTATCAACAGACATGCTAACACAGAAGGGGAACATCTCATGAAGTCAGGATTTTAGACAAAAACTAGAAGACTAACGACTGCTGAGAGAGGGAGAATTGGGCATTTCCAGGGAAAAGCCTTCTGTCAGCTATCCTATACAAAGTGGTCAACTGTGAGCATAAACACACAAGAAAAATATATTTAGGAGGTTGTACTTCTATGTTTGGTATCTATCTTTTTATCTTATATTATATTATCTATCTATCCATCTATCTACCTATCTATCTATATATGTATCTATCTACCTATCTATCATCTGTCGGTTGGTCTGTCTATCTAAAATTAAAAAAAAAAAAGCAGACCATCAATTTGAGATCAAGAGGATATGGAGAAATTAGAGGGAAGAGACAAAAAAAGACTGTGTAATTATATCTTAATTAAGTATCTTTAAAGCATCAATGGTTGGAGAGAATGGCTGGTAGTAGAATGAAAATTTACATGCCAACTAGATATGAAACATTATACATTCTATGGATGTCTGGAAGAGACTTTGATGGAAGCTCATCAAGGAGTCAGAAGACATGACTCTATAAAGTGTCTGAAACTGAGACAATGTCCCTAGGATTTCCTTTCTTCATATACAGAATAGTATGTGAAGGTTAACTCTTGTGGATTTACATTTCTAAACTGAAAGATGCAGGACCATGAGGGGAAAGTACTATTTTTCAGCCAACCCCCATGAAAGTCTCAGTCCCGTGCACTTACAGGGTCTCGATCTGCTGCTGGAGTTGAGGGATGTTGATTGGCTCTTCTCGTCGGTGCTGTGGGAACCCTGGCAGTTCATCAGGGGCCAGTTTCCTGACATAGACCGCTGGCACAAAGCCTTGGTGATCAT